>NC_077228.1:300077620-300710120 GCF_027887165.1 Monodelphis domestica
TAGTGTGAAATTCAAATAGCTACCAGGGCCACTAAACCATATGTAAAGATCCCTGCGGCTGAATATTAGTTTTAAATTGTAATTTTACCTATGTTTTATTAAATGTTTATTTATATTGTTAAATATTTCCCAATGACATTTTAAGCTGATTTGAGCTATACTCCTAGAGTGTTTGACACCTCTTTTAAGTAACTACTATATAGAGGCAGCAATTGGAATGAAGAGATTCAGGTGAAAATTCTGGCACTGACCTGGAGGAAATGTGATTCCCTTGGCTAGATTGCATAACAATTCAAGGCATCTGCTCCTTCATCTGTAGAAGTAGGGTGTGTGTGTGTGTGTGTGTGTGTGTGTGTGTGTGTGTGTGTGTGTGTGTGTGTGTGTGTGTGTAACTGCTATGTCTAACACATAGTTGTGAAGAAAGTGCTTTGTACACCTACGCTATACAAATGTGAGTTATTTGTTTATTTAAAAGTCATGCTATAAACAATAAATAGTTAACTATGTGGAGTTCTACAGGGAAAGTGAAAAGATCTGTGTGGCTACAACCTCCTTTCTATAGACCAGTGAGTATAATGAGGAGCCCAGTTGCTATTTGCAGCTCTACCTCTGACTGCTTCCTGGGCAGCCCAAAGGCTTTGGCCTAAAAGAGAAATCCTGTTCCTTATCATCCCTGACCAATCTGGCATTTTAACTGCTGCCATTCATCAGGCAACTATGATTGTGCAGCCTTGCCTGAAGCTGCACTTTGGGGAGTCCTTGAAGTGTGTTTTCCATTCTCCCTGCTGGTGATTGACCCACTTTTGTTCACTGTACAGCAGTTGCCTAGCTATTCTGCTATCCTCTGCTCTGTGCTCACTTGCCAGCCTGGCTCTCTCTCTCTCTCTCTCTCTCTCTCTCTCTCTCTCTCTCTCTCTCTCTCTCTCCCTCTCTCTCTCTCTCTCTCTCTCTCTCCCCTCCCTCCCTCCTCTCCCTTCCTCTCTCCCTCTCCCTCTTTCTCGTTCTCTCTCATGTTCTCTCTCTCTTCTCTCCTCCCTGTCTCTCCATCTCCTTCCTTCTCCTCTCCCTCTCCCTCTCCATCTTCTTCCCTCTCCTTCCCTCTCTCCCTCTCCTTTCAGGGCACTTCAAGGCCACAGGACTTGGTTCTTGGTTCTTGGTAATCTTGGTGTTAAAAGTAGCATTGAGGAATCAGACCCATGGAATCATGGAATTCTAGAACAGTCAGAAATTATGGAAATCACCTAGTCTGATCTGATGGCTTCTTTTCAACCCTCATCCTTCTTGTCCTTTCTGTCGAATTTGACACTGTTGATCACTTTCTCTTCCTAGAGACTGCCCTTCCTAGGTTTTTATGCCAATGCTTTCCCTTGGTTCACTGCCTACAGTACTGGCTGCTCCTTCTCATTCTTCTTTACTAGATCATCATTCTTGTCCCAGCCCCCTAATCATGAGTGTCTCTGTGGTTTTTTTACTCTGTATACTCACTGATTTCATTTGCTCCTATGGATTCTGTTATTACCTTTTTGTGGATTAATTCCCAGAATTCCTTCCTTTAATGCCATCACTTATATTGACCCCTTGGAATACTTCTCCCTCTTCCCTATAAAATTGTACATTTATTATTTTTTTAACTCTTACTTTCTATCTTAAAATCAGTACAAAGTATGGATTCCAAGGCAGAAGACTGGTTAAGTGACTTGCCCAGGGTCACACAGTTAGGAAGTATCTGAGACCAGATTTTTTAACCTCCCATCTCTGGGCCTGGCTCTCAATCCACTGAGTCATCTAGCTGTGCCCTGAAAAGTTGCTTCATTCTTGAAGGTCCAATTCAAATCTATAGTACCTATACTAGTACCACAGAATTTAGCACCAAATTACATCCTCTTTTTTGTTGTATATTACCTCTTCAATTAGATTAAAAGTTCTTTGAAGAAAGGGACAATAAGTAATGTGAGTCCATAGTAATCTTTGAATAAATAAAAGCTTCTAGATCTTTTGAAGCTATTAACCGTGTAATATTTCTAACTATGCTGTAAACTAACTGCAGAGATGTAAAGGATGATTTATATGAAAGCAACTAAAGTTAAGGAAGCAGAATTAGCAAAACAATATATGCAATGACTACAATGATGGAAATAGAAAGAACAACATCAGCAAAATTAGAACTGAGTGTTCTAATTAAAATGATCAATTTTTGTTTGTCCCCAGCAAAGAAATGAGAAACTGTGCTTCCCTCCCTTTTTGGCAGAGGAGGGAAATTTGGAGCAAAGAATATTAGATATAATGTCAGAATTGGATGGTGTATTAGTTTTGCTGAAATAGTTATAAAAATATGTGCTGTCTGGGAGGGGTAAGAGAGAAGGACATATTGGGAAATAAGGTGGCAGAAAAATGAAAGATCAATATATTTTTAACTTAATATCATTTCAAAAAAGATCGTGTGATATTTCTAGTCTGTGTTAAAAATAGGTTTCATTTCTCCAAAGAAAAAAACCAGTAGGCCTCTTTAGCATAAAATTCATCTCTCCCATCTGAGTAGATTGAGTTAGGAATGTTTCAGTGTGCTGCTGCAGGTAAATGACCTACGCAAAACAAAGATTTAAATTTTGAAGAGCAAAATAGACTATTTAAACATTGACTGATCTTTTTTTAACATCACCTTCATTTCCAAGTGAAATGAGAATGAGAAACTCACCCCGAGACCCATTTCTTAAACTGAAAATAAAGGGAAAGCAAAAGGTAGTAGATTCAGGAAGATTCATCTTCCTCAGTTCAGATCTGGATTCAAGATACTTACTAGCTGTGGGACCCTGGGCAAGTCACTTAACCCTGTTTGCCTCAATTTCTTCTTTGGTAAAATGATTTGGAAAAGCAAACCACTCCAGTATTTTTTGCCAAGAAAACCCTAAATGGGGTCAAGAAGATTAGGGCAGGAATGAAAAATGACTTAACCAGAAAAAAAAAAACCTAACCAATAAATCATTCAGGTCTGATAGCATATGCAGTGTTCCACATCCACAGTCCTCCACATCTGGGAATAGACCTTTGAAAAGCCTTTCCCTGGAAGGATTTCCCACTCCCCTGAAATCCTGAAAATGGATCTGGCTGACTCCAAACACTTAGTCCAAATCTTCCAAGCTTTAGCTATGGAGGCTGACAGCTAGATCCTTCAATGGTGTTGACCACTCTATGAAGAAAATGGGGTGTGAATTGGGCCATGGAAAGAATACAGAAAAACTCCTGCCAGGTGGCAAAATTTTCAAAGTACTGAGCTCCCAAAGAGAAACTCACATCTTTGTCTTCCTCAGAAGATATGAGAGCTGAGGATTGTTGAGGAGATTTGGCACCCTGTGTATGAATATATCCCAGGCAGTCATGGTTGTTTCCAGGCACTGTTGAGTTGTATAAAATCCCCCTGGGGAGTGTCAGATTACTGACAAGTCTGTTTTGCTGAATAATGTGATGAGACAGTGAGATCAGTATTCACTGCATTTTAAAGGAGATCTTAGAAAGAGGAGGAAGTTTTGCAATATAAAGAACCCTCTTAGCTTCTATTTTTCTATTTAGGCATTTTCCCCCCTTGAAATTTTAGATTTTCCCCATTAATAGTGTCCCAATTATCCTTCTGTTCTCAGTTCTATCCCCCCTCTCTAAAGTTGCCATGGGAAAATAAAAATAATAGAAATAAAAATTGATTCTGAGATGAAGAAGACTTCTTGAAGGGACAACTTCAATGAAAAATGAGGGATAATTATAATGAATGGGAAAAAAACCTGAGGAAAAAAAGTACTGACTCTAAGTCAAAGGATCTAGATTCAAATATCACCTTTGATGATAGAGTACTAACCTTGTGATCTTGAGTACATTTCTTACTCTCCTGGAGCTTCAGTTTTTCTTCTCTGTAAATCAAGGAGTTGGATGAGATGAATTCTGAGGGTCTTTCCAGCCATATATACATGCTCTTATGATCCTTCTGTCAGAGTCTTTAGGCTATGACATTTTATACTTCTCCACTTGAGTCTGGGCACTTAAAATGTCAAACTATATTGAGTTCTCAAGTTATTCTGCTTTTCATATACAGTATCTGAACTGTGCTCAGACCCTGTTGATCAAGATATCCCCAAATGTGCCATAATTTGCTGTCATCTAATCTAATTGATGGTATGTTTTTGCAGATTTTAGGGGTCTATAGAGCCAAGAGGAATATTTTACCTTCAAATGCGGTTGAAATAATGAAGGTTTTTGCCTAAGAGTATTCAGGGATCCCTTCTTCCCTCCTCTCTGTTTCTTCACTTACTTAATGTGGAAGAGTAGCCAATTGGTAATGTAGTGGATAAAGTATTGGGCCCAGAGTCAGGAAAACCTGACTTTAAATTAAATTAAATGAATGAATTAAAAACAAATGCTTACTACCTAGGCAACCTTGGGCAGGTCTTTAACCTCTGTTTGCCTCAGTTTCCTAATCTATTACATAGAGATTATAATAGGACCTACTCCTAGGGTTGTCTAAGGATCAAATGAAAAAATATTAGCATATAGCATAAAATCTGGCACATAATAGGTTATAAGTATATGTCTTGATTTCTACCATCTGTAAAATGGGGCTGATGCTTACATTTTCTGATTGCCTTATATGAGTGAATAAATATCTATTGAAATAATGTCCTTTGAACTCTTCAAGAAGGTGCTGTGTAGGTACTTTAGAAAATTAATATTGAACTATAATGATTTTTCATACGAAACTTTTCTTAAACCTTGAGTTTAGAAGGTCAGCCAGCTTCCAAGTAAAAGTAATTTATCTGTAAACAAGAACTTTGATGAGTGATGACACCAATAAACTCTTAACCACCATGTATCAGGCAGCTGCCATTTTGGACTGCAGTGGCTCAGCCAGGTGGCAGAATGTGTTGGCATTTGGGGGTTTCTTGGTGTCCTGTGATGGGGAAGAGTTGAGGTCTCTGAGTCCTGTGTGACTTTTCCAGTCAGAGATGTCCTGGAGAGGGACAGAATGAAGACCTCACAAGGGGTTTGTATTTATATTGGCTTATGCCACAAGAAGTTTCTCTCTTTTTGCTCCTCTCTTCTGGCCATGTTCTTACTCTTGCCCAGCTCTCCTGCCCAGCTGCTCAAATTAGACCCTGCTTTTTACCTTCCCTCAAGTTCTCATTCTTTGGCTTCTGTTTGGACTCTGGGAGAGTCCACTGGCCAATTAGATTTTCTTGAGCAGTCTTTAATAACTATACTTACTATACTATAACTGTATATTCTCTAACTCCCAGGAGTGGCAGAGTCCAAGCCCCTTTACCCATTAGCTGGCAGTCTATTTGTTTTGTTTGTTTTTTTTCTAAATGGAGATACTCTTTTAAACTATTTCTCTTC
Source organism: Monodelphis domestica (assembly GCF_027887165.1). Lineage (NCBI taxonomy): Eukaryota > Metazoa > Chordata > Mammalia > Didelphimorphia > Didelphidae > Monodelphis > Monodelphis domestica. Next base: position 300,083,000 of record NC_077228.1, read on the forward strand.
CTATATCCATCTCTGTATCCATTCCCATGTCTGTATTTCTTTTGTTATCTCCACCCTTATGAATTTCTCATTTTCTTTCTTCTTCCAACTCTTTTAACCTTCATGCCCACATTTTCTTTTTTTGAGAATACACATCAGATATTTACATCTGGAAAGGGCTTAGAGATCATTGAGTCTAGGGGTGCTTAATCTTTTCTGGACCCTTTTAGCAGTCTGCTGAAGCTTCTGGACCCCTTCTCAGAATAATGTTTTTAAGTATATACAATGAAGTATATAGGATTACAAGGAAATAAATTGTTTTGGGAAACAATTATCTACATTATCCAGTTATCCACATTTATTTATTTGTTTGTTTGCTTGTTTGTTTATTTATTTATTTGGCCTGCCCTAGTCCAACATCTTCCTTTTATAGATGAGGACAATAAGGTCTAAAGAGGTTTGCCCAACATCACCCTGGTAGTCAACATCAAAGATGAGATTTGAACTCAAGTCCTTTTAACTTCAAATTTAGATTTTTGTTTTCCTTTTTCCAACACATTGGGAATAGTAGTAGGGAGATAAAAAGTTTTGTCCTCAGCCCTTCATCCCACCTTACCATATCAATAAATCATGTAACATTTACAATATTCCGTTCCCCAATTTTTGTATTCCCAGCACTTAGCAGTATCTGGCACATAGTAGGTGCCTAATAAATGCTTATTGATAACCACCCAAAACCTAAGGTCAAAGTAGTGAGAGGAAGTAATTGTCAGATACAGAGTAAAGCTTTGGGGTTTCTGGAGGGAGGGTGGGGAAGAACATTGATCACATAAATAAATCAAGCTTAGAACTTCTTTAAAAAAGGGAAATATAAGCAGATTTTCCATTATATCATTTATACTGAAAATCCAATTTCTCACCTGTTATTAGCCAAACATTTTGCCAAATGGCCAATTGCATTGATCTGGCTGACTTAGAGATTATGTCTCTGGGAAACAAGCATGGTATAATTGAGAACAATGAATTGGGAAACACTAGATGTGCTTTCTACTTCTCCTTTTGCCATCATCTTATGTGGAACTTTGAACCAATTTCTTTTCTTCTCTGTGGGATTGGAGGTTGGAATCTGGAAAGGACCTTATTTACATTCATCCACTTTAACTTCTTCATTTTACAGATGGGGAAAATTAGTCCTAAACAGGAGAGATCTCTTTTCCAAGGTCCCACAGATAGTAAGTGGAAGAGCTTGGTCTTTTGATTTTGTTGCTATTGTTCAGTCATGTCTGACTCTTCATAACCCCAATTTGGAATTTTCTTGGCAAAGATACTAGAGTTTTCCAGTTCATTTTACAGTTGTGGAAAATGAGGCAAAGAGGGTTAATTAACTTGCACAGGTTCACAACATTAATAAGTATCCAAGGCCAGAGTTGAATTTTGATTTTCCTGACCCCAAGGCTGGGATTCTATCCAAGGAGCCACCCAGCTGCCTGATTATACTCGCAGCATTCTTTCCACTGCTGATGCTACCCTGCTTCCCTCCACCATAAAGTAAGAGGATTGGGCTAGATAAAGTCCCTTGCAGCTGTGACATTCTTCCCTGGTTGAATTTAGACCTGAGATCTTAGCCTGAAGATCTTACTCTGATTCTCAATTTCCTCACCTGTAAAATGGGGATAATAATAATGACTGTGTGACCATATGCTCATATTCCATCACCTGCAGTGGGGAATAGCAAGAGTACAAATGAAGGCTGAACAAGTACAGTGATTTGAGGAGGAGAGTGTGGGGAGGCAGGGATTTTATCCCACTGCTGAAAGATTTCCCCATAAAAAAATTCCAGGGCTGTTTTGTTTTGTTGTTTTGTTGTTTCCAAATAAGAAAGTTATATGGAAGAATGTTTCTCCCTGTCATCAGTCACCCAGGCATTCAAAATGGAATTACAAGAGCCTTTTGCCAGAGCTTTCTTTCCTAAATGTTACCCATTTATCCAAGATTTTTTTCACTTCAAAGGAGAGTGTGTTTGAATGAAAAATATATGAACAACTTTTGGTGAGCACTAGACCCTATGTAGACAAGTTCCTTAGTAGCTAACTGGGGTGTTTCTGTCTCCATGCAGAAAGCCTGCATTTTAGTAAATGGGAGATGTCTTTTTTTCTCCCTATGAAAGTGGTTGGTGTGCTTGTTTCCTTTCTTTCTTTCTTTTTTTTCTAAATCCTTACCTTCTGTCTTAGAATCAATCTTGTGTATTGGTTTCAAAGTAGAAGAGCGATAAGGACTAGGCAGTTAGGATTAAGTGACTTGTCCAGGGTCACACAGATGAGAAGTGTCTGAAGCCAGAAGTGAACTCAAGACCTCCCAACTCCAGGCTTAGCTCTCAGTCCACTGAGCCATTTATTTGCTACTTTGAGTATTTCAGTAGAAAAAAGAATGGGGTGGTGGTGGGGGGGGAGCATTCTTTTTTCTGCTGATTCTACTGAAATATTCAAGGTAGCCAGAGAAGAGAATTACCACAGAACAAAATGCCCATGAATTATACTTTCCTCATTTAACATCATCAAAGTATGTAACTTGTTCTTTTTACTTAGATAAAAAGATTACAATGAAAAATCTGTTAACTTGTAAGAAAAGACTTTCAAAACTGCTTTCAAGGCATAGTAAAAGACCTTTGTCATGACAGTTTTTCCTTTTCTTGTTTTTTTTTTAACTAGAATAGGATAGCTGCCCATTTCAGATGGTCATTAAAATACTTTGCTTCACTGAAATGGTGCCAAGCACTTACCAGTATAAATGTATGATTTCCTTAAAGTATTTTAAGAGGTGTTTGAACTATGTTTGGTTTTTTTAATCCTTACTTTCCGTCTTAGAATTGATACTAAATTCCAAGGCAGAAGATCAATAAGGGCTAGACAATGGGGGTTAAATGACTTGCCCAGAGTCACACAGCTGGGAAGTGTCTGAGACCAGATTTTTTTCCTTATTGTCTTCAATTGCCATTTTTATTTTAATTTTTTCCCATGGTTCTATGATGCATGTTTTCTCCCTCCCCTCAAACTTGCCCCCTTCCAGAGATGACAAGCAATTCCACTGGGTTATATATGTATATTTTATCACTCAAACCCACTTCTATATTATTCATTTTTGTGAAAGACCAATCCTTTAGAAACCAAAACCCCAAATCACATACCCATATAAACAAGTGATAAATCATGTTTTCTTCTGGATTTGAGCTCAGACTTGAAGACAGGACCTCCTGTATCCAGGCCTAGCTCTCTATCCACTGAACTCCTAGCTGTCCCTTTGTTCCATTCTTTCTTTTTTTTAAACCCCTACTTTCTGGCTTAGAATCAATAATGTGTATTGGTTCTAAGGAAGAAGAGCACTAAGAGCTAGGCAATGGGGGTCAAGTGACTTGCCCAGGGTCATTCAGATAGGAAGTATCTGAGGACAGATTTGAACCCAGGATCTCCTATCTCTAGGCCTGGCTCTCCAGCTACTCAGTTGCCCTCAATCCATTCTTTATAGCATGTCTTCAAGTTCCCTGAGACATTAGGAAAACTCATCTTCCCAAGTTCAAATCTGGCCTCTGATATGTAACCTCGGGCAAGTCATTAACTCTGTCTCAGTTTCCTCATCTGTAAAATGGAAAGTGTAAATGGAAAGCTAGATGGAAAGTGGCTCAGTAGATAAAGAACCAGACCTGGAGATGAGAGGTCCCAAGTTCAAATCTGGCTTCAGATACCTCCCAGCCGTGTGATTGACCCTAGGTTTCTGTCATAGAACCTATATCTAGTATTGATTCTAAGACAGAAAATAAGAGTTTTTTTTAAAATGAGCTGGAGAGGGAATGATAAACCACTCCAGTGTCTTTGCCAAGAAAATCCCAAATGGGGACACAAAGAGTCAGAGGAGACTAAAAAAAACTAGACAACAATCCTTAACTAGTCATGGACAAGTCACGTTACTTCTGTGAGTCTCAGTTTCCTTATCAATAAAATGGAGATTATAATGACTGTGTGACCATAGACAAGTCAAATAACCTCTGTGAGCTTAAGTTTCCTCATCTGTAAAAGAGGTCTGAAGTAGCCCCTCATAGGCTTGTTATGGGGCTCAACTGAGAGAATTCTTTTACAGACAAAAATTCCACATAAATGTTAGTTAACATGATTAATATTGTCATTTGGTCCAAAAGTATAATTTCATCAGTGTGGAAACATCCTGTACTGATGCAGATATCTGGGTCTCTTGAGAAATTAAACAACTTGCTAAATGGCCACACAGCTAGTCCAGGTCAGAGGAAGGTCTTCAACTCAGCTCTTAACTCCAAGATCAGCTGTTTAACTGCTCCCCTGTAGTGCCTATTATCATTGTTCTTATAATTACCTTCTCTTTATACCATTTTTGACCAAAGTGCCATTAAAGAGGGCCTCTGATTTCCATGATATTCCCCTCAAGAAAATGTAAGATAATTATTATTCCCATCTAAAATGGTACCCCACTCCCACCCCAGTCATGTGGCAAGTGAAAAGAGAGAATCATTAGAATTTTAGAGATAAAAGGGACCTCAGAGAACATCTATCTAATCTAGCCCCATCACTGTAAAGATAAAAAAACTGGGGCAGGAAACATCACAGTGCAGTGTGTCACCTGGTAATAATGGTCATAATCTAGCTCTGCCTATCTTTCTAGTCTTCTTAAATTTTCCTTCCCTCTATGTATTCTTCCATCCAGTGACACTGGCCTCCTGACTGTTCCACATACAAGACACTCCATCTCTTCGCTCTGGTCATTTTCTCTGGCTGTCTTTCATGATTAGAATGCTCTCCATCCTCAAATCTGTCAACTGATTTCCTTTAAAACCCAACTAAACTCCATTGCCTAGCCCTTGCCACTCTTCTGACTTGGAACCAATACACAGTATTGATTCCAAGACAGAAGATAAGGGTTTAAAAAATAATCAAAAATAAAATAAAACCCAACTAAAATCCCATCTTAAAAGAGCCTTTCCCAGTGCCTCTTAATTCTGGTGCCTTCTTCTGTTAATTTATTTATCCTGTGTACAACTTTCCCTCTCTCTCTCTCTCTCTCTCTCTCTCTCTCTCTCTCTCTCTCTCTCTCTCTCTCTCTCTCTCTCTCTCCCCTCCATTTCCTTCTCTCCCTCCCCCCTCTGTCTCTGTCTCTTTTTGTCTCTCTCCCTCTCAATCTCTCTCTCTCTCTCTCTCCATCTCTCCCTCTCTCTCCATCTCTCTCTTCTACTCCCTTCCCTCTCTCCCCACTCTCTCCATCTCTCTCCCCCTTCCCCTTCCTCCCTTTCTCTCTATATGTGTATGTCTCTCTATAGATATATACACACATACATATATATATGTATGTGTGTATATACATACATACATATGTTACATATACATGCATATATATGTTATATGTATACATATATATGTGTGTGTGTATATATATATACACTCACCTCACTTCATTGGACTGTATCCTGACTGAGGTCAGCTAAACCTGCCAGACCTGGAGTCATGAAAATTTGAATTCAAATCTGGCCTCAGACATTACCTGTGTAACCCTGGGAAAGTCATTAAACCTCTTTGTCTTAGTTATCCCATCTGCAAAACTGGTATCCTAATAGCACCCATCTCCCAGAGATGTTTTTAGGAACAAAATAAGATAATAATAATAATGCTAATAATAATAGTGCCTGGCCCATAATAAATGCTATAGAAATGTTAGCGATTATTTTTGTTATAATTATATATAATATATGCAATACATTATTATACATATGTAGATATAATATATGCAACATATATTATATCTATATATGATATATATAATAGCGCCTATCTCCCAGAGAAGTTTTCAGGAACAAAATAAGATGATAATTGTGCCTGGTACATAGTAATTGCTATAGAAATGTATATTATATTATTATATGCAATGTATATTATATATACTACATAATATATGTTATGAATATGTACAATATATAGCAGCAAAATTATAATAATTATATATATTTTTGAATGTATATATAATTATATTATAATTTTGCCTCTTTGTGCCCCCACACATATTTACCACAGTACCTGAAACATAATAGGATGCTTATTAAATGTTTGTTTGATTGATTGCTAAATTTGGGAATATGTGACATTTCTTCTTTATTATAGATTAATCCCTGATTGCATTTAAAAAGATATTTTTGTCTCCTCTTCCAGGTGAACGGCTCCCAGATCCCGGACCTGCCACATAGAGAGCTCCTAGGTAAGGCCACCATGACAACGGCCATTTTGGAGCGCCTCAGCACTCTTTCGGTTAGTGGCCAGCAGCTCCGTCGCCTGCCTAAGCTCCTTGAGGATGGCTTTCCCAAGATGCCTTGCACCGTTCCAGAAAGCGATGTGCCCCAGCTCTTCCGGGAGCCTTACATCCACACTGGGTACCGCCCCACGGGCCATGAGTGGCGCTACTATTTCTTCAGCCTCTTTCAGAAACACAACGAAGTGGTCAATGTCTGGACCCACTTGCTGGCGGCCCTGGCCGTCCTCCTGAGGTTCCGGGCCTTTGCCGAGACGGAGGCCCTGCCCTGGACCTCGGCCCACTCCTTGCCCTTGCTTCTCTTCATCTTGTCCTCCATCACGTACCTCACCTGCAGCCTCCTGGCTCACCTGCTGCAGTCCAAGTCAGAACTGTCTCACTACACCTTCTATTTTGTGGACTACGTCGGGGTGAGCGTCTACCAGTACGGCAGTGCCCTGGCTCACTTTTTCTACAGCTCTGACCCAGCCTGGTACGAACGGTTCTGGCTTTTCTTCCTGCCGGCGGCTGCCTTCTGCGGTTGGTTGTCTTGCGCCGGTTGCTGCTACGCCAAGTACCGCTATCGGAGGCCTTACCCGGTGATGAGGAAGGTCTGTCAGGTGGTTCCGGCAGGGCTGGCCTTCGTGCTGGACATCAGCCCCGTGGCCCATCGCGTAGCCCTCTGCCACCTGTCCGGCTGTCAGGAGCAGGCTGCCTGGTACCACACGCTCCAGATTTTCTTTTTTCTGGTCAGCGCCTACTTCTTCTCCTGTCCGGTCCCAGAGAAATACTTCCCGGGGTCCTGTGATATCGTGGGTCACGGGCACCAGATCTTCCATGCCTTTCTGTCCGTCTGCACCCTCTCCCAACTGGAGGCCATTCTTCTGGATTACCAGGGACGTCAGGAGATCTTCCTGCAGAGGCACAGCCCCCTCTCTGTCTACTTGGCCTGCCTCTCCTTCTTCCTCTTGGCTGCCTGTAGTGGTACCACCGCAGCCTTCCTGAGGCGCAAGATCAAGGCTGGACTGACCAAGAAAGATTCCTGAGGGTGGCAGCGGGGCGGGGCTTGGATGGTTTCTTAGGGATTCACTTGAAAAAACTCTAGAAAGGGGGTGGGTCACTGAAGATTGGATTTTTTTTAAGGCTCTGTATGACTTAAATTAAACTTTATTTCTAAGTATGAGCTTCTGGTTACCGCAATGAGAAAGCGAAGTCTTTTCTTAGTTTAATAATGGGAATCCTTTTCCTTCCGTGATACGTTCTCAGATGGCACAAATAGGGAAGGTGCCTTGGCTAGGTTTCCTCATGGCTCCACCACCAGGATTGAGTTGATCTTTCCTGGGCAGAATTCCAGCTCCAGCCTCCTAAGGCTAGTAGCAGATAGCCCTCAGGGTCAGAGGGATTTTAACATTGACCTGGATAAAATGCTGAGCAAAAAGCTGTTAGAACATCAGCTCAGTGTTGCAGATCTCTAAAGGGTGAGATGATCTCAGAACCTTTTTTCAGCTGAATTTAGAACACTGAGGGCCCAGAGATCACTGAACAAAACCCATAAATACATTTAATTTTTTGGTTCCTCTGGTCCTCCTTTCCTCTTCTATCATCACCCAGATGTGGGTCCCTTTCTCAGGTTGACTGTTAGCTGCCTGGGGCCAGGCTATTTCCAGATATGAAGTGTACCTGGTGATGGAAAGGACTGAATATCAGCTATATTTTCCCAAAATGGGGTCAGCAGAGACATTCAGAAAATTCACACATTCTGATACTCATTCAGCTTCAATGAAATACTGAAAGTTTCTAGGAAAGACTTACTTTCCAAAATGTATGTTGGTGGGCACTCCCTGATTCCTTTGCATTCCAATGTTCTTTGGGGCTCTTAGAGCTACTATTAGGTTTGGAGAACCCAATGGGTTGACCAAGGAATCTGCTCTACTCTTCAACCCCAGATAGTTTCTGGGAGGGTCAGAGGGTAAGCTATTTCCAAGGGTCCTTTTCAGGGGTTCTCATTGATTTGGAGAACACTTAGTGTCCTGACTAGACCTTTCCCCTACCTTCTCAGCTCTTAAGTAGATCATCCCAGCCCCTAGAGGGAATTACATAAATTAAAAAAGTCCACTCTGGGTCTTGAAGTGAGTAGTAGATCTACTTTGACTTGGACAGATCATCCAGAATCACTCCAGGAAAAATCCATATGTTATCTCTCAGTTTGAACGCACAGACTTTATTCTCCAAAGATGACGTGCTGTAATGTGAAGGATTTCTATAGTATGTGTCAGTCCACTAAGAACTTCATATGATCCAGTGAGGCTTGCTCTTCAGAGCAGCCGTGAAATCCTTCCTCCTTAAGAGGCCACCAATTCTCCTTTAACCTATTTCAGCAGTCATCAAGCTTTATGATGAGTTAGTCTGGCCTCCTCTCAGAACAGTATTTAAAGGCCCCTTTCACTGAGATTTTTGTTGACTTTTCATTTATTCTTGATCATCCTTCAAGACCTTGTTAATTCCATTTCCATTGGGCCCAAAGATACTTGTTTGATTTTCTTTTCAATTTCATTAATTTTGGGAAATTCACCTTCTGCTAATAAGTAACATCGTTTTGTTTTGTTTTTTACTTAGAGAGTTGGTTGGTACATTTAGAAGCTAAGTGATTTGCCCAAAGTCACACAAGCCATGTATCAAAGACAGGACTTGAACCTCAGTCTTCTGGACTCAAAGCCAACCTAGCTTTCTGTCTACTAGTTCAAGCTGCCAGTTGTTTCGATTTAGTGCCTTCAGAATTCAAATGTGTTCATTGTTTTCATTTTTGACCAAGTGGTGACTTTCCTTTTAGAGATTAAGACAATAAGACCAAGGAACATTTCATTCTCCCAACCAGGGAATAAAAAAGGTGGAAAAAGGCTGGGATACTGCTTTCCAACAGAAAGTCACCAAAAATATCCAAGAAAACTTCACTATTACCATTATTAATTGATCAATTATACAAAATCTTATATTTCTGTCACCTTTCTCTTAGCTGGATACCTCAGTGTTGAACCTTAAATTCCAGAGGATTTATTAAACAAGTTTCTCATACAATATATTCCACAGATGTGATAGAAAATAGAGAGAGAAATTACTTATTAAGGGTTTATATATGCTTGGCACTTTACTAAGCAGTGGGAAAATAAATACAAGCAAGCAAGACAGTCCTTGCCCCCTCAAGAAGCTTACATTCAATTAGGAAAACAGTACCCAGAGAAAACTGGAAAGGGAAGGAATGAAGTAGAGACTGCTGGGAAGTAGACCTTCTAAAAGGCAAGATAATGTGAAAGGCTTCCCTATCAGAGTTCAGTATCTGGAACTTTTCTGAAGTTCAAGTCTCTGGTACCTGAGAGATGGAGATAATGGACAGAGTAGAGGCACCATGATGGCAGGAAAGAGATAGTTTTGGTCTTTATGCATTCAGAGTGTGCCTTGGTTACTTCTATATGCTATGACATAGATTACCTATTTAAGATTTGTTCCCCCATTCTCAGCTGCCTACAGGCCTAAATCTTATAATCATATGACCTTTCTGGGGCCAATTAGCTCTAAATGATTATCATGGGAAAAAATGAAATTTAAGTTAATCCAGATCCATTGCAGAAGTTTAAAGAGGACCAAAGCAGTGAGCTTTAAGTATTTGTTTCCAAAGAGAGTGAATTTAGATGAACAATAATGCCCAATTCCAGTATTTGTCAACTCAAGAGTATGAAAATAAAGATCCTAAAATTGTTGATAAATCTTCTAAATTCTTGACTGAAATATACTACCACCTAGTGGTGTCCTAAAATAATCTTAAATTCCATGATTTAATTAACTTCTTGAGTTCCTATACATTTGGACCCTTCTGTTTTATCTAGAATAATTCTAATTTCCCAGCAGTGGAGGACTGGGTGGTAAAAAAATGATATAAACAGACAAGACTAAAGAGTGACCACTCAAAATGGGGCATGCTTTTTTAAAAGCTTACAATAGAAGGTAGATGATTAAGAGAGACAATTGCTATCTATGCCCAACACACTCCCAAGTTGCTTCATTCTGTGTGGGTGCCATGTCTTTTTATTTTTAGAGTTCTAACCACACATCTTTTAAGTTCTTAAGCAGCAAGAAAATCTGGGATTGCTTAGTCACATTTAATAGTAAAGAGTTTACTAATTCTCACTAAAGGGCTCTTCCAGCTTTAAGCCTTATGATGCTAATCTTTTTGGTTAAAAAGAAATGTTTAATGCTTGTCAGACATTGGTGGGTATGAAGTTGGAGAAACATGACAGCTTTATAACTTAAGAAATTCAGAGTAGCAAGAAGAAAAGCAATATCTAAGTAGAAAAAATAATCTGTTTTCTTTAACACTTCAGAAGTTTCTTTGAGTGATGAGATGAAAATAATGATGTTTTTATGCAACTCACCTTTCAGTAAAAATTCAGCTAAGTCCTAGAAGTAAGTATTCAGGTGAAATAAATTAGTTTTGTATCAATAATGGAAATGGAAGGGAAAAACAGAGGGATGTTTCATTTTGATTGCAGGGGCATCTAGGATGGATATCCTTAACCATCCATGGACAGATGTGATTTTTCCAATGAAGTTTTTGATACTTTTAAAAATATAAATTAAAAATTAAAAAAGATAAATTAAACTAGAAGAACTAATAGTTTAACTGTGATGTATACCTAAGGACTTCAGACCCAAGTTTATAAAATGTATGGGGACACATTACAGGCTGGGAATGAATTTGCTTATTGTCCTCAGAAGGAGAAGTCCAAGTCAATAAATTGTTTAACCAACCATTTACTTATCCATGAGAAATAGTGCCTATATTCCCAACTTTGCTGGAAGTACATCATTGGAGAATATTCCTCTTGAGATTTCTAATTAAGATTCTAAGCTTCAAAGATGAATCAGAACACTGCCGGAGTTGTAATCAGAGGATCTTGTTTCAAATCCTGACTCTGCTATTAACTGTAACTTTGGAAACATTACAGTCACTTGGGTATTGGCTTTCCTCAGCTACAAAATGATGGGTGAGGCAGTAGACTGGATAATTAAGATCTTTTCTAGCTCTAAATTCATTTTCCTATATCCCATGGCTTGGGTTTCCTTATCTGTGAAGAAGGGGTTGGGGGAAGCTGGGTAGCACAGTGGATAGAACACAAGATCTGAACTTGGGAGGACCTGGGTTCAAATGTGACCTCAGGAACTTCCTAGTTGTATGACCCTGAACAAGTCTCTTAACCCCAACTGCCTAGCTCTTGCTTCTCTTCTGTCTTAGAACTGATACTAGGACAGAAGGTAAGGGTTTAAAAAGAAGAAGGAGGAGGGATGGACTAGATGCCTCTAACATTCTTTCCAGTTCAAAACTTGTAATCCTCTGAGAAGGAAATCATTTTCACAGTTTCCTCTTGCCTTGCTTGGCCATCTAAAGCAAATGATTTCAAGTTTAGGTCCTTTGGGACAACATTTACAGCTTCACTTAGTTTCCCCTAGATGGCCCTCTTTCCTTGCTTAGAAATCCTCTCCCAACAAACCTATTCATTTCAGTGTTTTCTTTGACAATTTACAGAAATTGAAATTGATCAACCAACAAACATTTATTTAGTGCCTGCTGTGTGCTAAACATTGTAGTAGGCACTGGGGATGCAAATACAAAAACAGCCCCTGAAATTCAGTCTCTCTATCAATGCAGACAAGTTATTAAAGTTGTGGGTTTGGGGTATTTTCCATAGGGAACAATTTAAAGTCGTCTTACCTAGCCACTGCCACCACATCCACAATTTGAGTTGATTTTCTTTAAACATTAGAACTCATTCATTTAATTAGGGTTTATTAAGCATTTACTTTATGCAAAGCACTATGGTAGACATCATTGAAACAAAAGATACTTGATAAAGCCTCTGCCTTCACATTGCTTACATCTTACTAGGGCTCAGGTCTGGGAATAGTATTAGAGTTTCATTTGCAGCCATTCAGAATGAGAGAACAAAATGAATTCTAGGACAATGATGGGACTGGGTTTTTTCCTCCTTCAAATCTCTTGATAGAAGGGTTCCAAAGATAATCATAAGCTCCTCCTTCCCTGGGGATAGGTAATATTACTAGGATAATAGTCCAAGAAACTAGAGGATGTGCTGACTCGTCTGCCTTCTCTGCCTATCACACAGTGGCCCACATCTCCTCCCCAAATTGTTATGTCAAATCTGTTCTTGGACCTGAAATTTTTTCCCTGTTTTAAGATACTTGTTTTCCTCTCATCAGGAGTCTCCTTCATAATTCCTTGTTTCTAGTACACTGAGTTCCAATAGTGTGACCAATGTCATACACGGTAATTATGAGAAACAAGATTTCAATATGGTTCTGATTCCAGAACCATTCTTACCTTCCTTTCTTGAATTCCTCAATAATTAAAGGAGGGTCTTTTTTTTTTTTTCACAATAAAGTGAAAGAGAATTTACCTTTAAGTCTATATACTTCAGCAAATCTATGATCTTATTAGCATGGTTATTTCCTACAGTGGTATGGATTGGATCATAATCCATCTCTGCCATCTCATCATAGACCTTCTGTAAAGGAGACTTCCATAGTGGAGAGAGGACTGGACTTGGAGTTAGATAACGCGCATTTCCTAGAGCTGTGATTGATACTACAAGTAGTTTAAGGCATTGGGCTCAAGTTTGTCCCTTGGGTAGCATTAAACAAGGCTTTGCGGTCGGACAAAAGGGTCACCAGGCATCCATGTTCAATACTTCAGCCCTATCTCAGAAACTGATACTTACTGATTCTAGGACTTCATTCATTCAGTTGTTCATTTACTAAATATCTACTGAATGTTGTCTTGGATTTTCCTGGAAGGTTGATTGTTCAACAATGGCATCATAGTCCTCTGTGGTTTTATTCTCTTCTGTGGAAATATCTTAAAAGTTAATAGCAGAGTCAGGCTTTGAACCAAGATCCTCTGATTCCAGGGGAGATAGCAGATGTGGTAGAGAAAAGGTCTGGGGATGGTAAAGGGAACAGGATCTAGGAGAGGACAGTTGATGTTTAGGGTTGGCTCAGAGGGAAAAGGGGGGGGGTCCCTGTCTCTATCTAAAACCCTTTTCCCTCCCTCAAGTTTGGGGGGAACTCAGGCTTTGGCAGCCTGAGCCCCCTGAGAGGAAGTCAGGTTGACTCACCCTGGGTTTGGCCCCTTGGTCACAGTTCAGACCCAGGCAACAGGAGCTGAGATAAAGTCTGACAGAGATTCAAAATGCCTTTCTGAGGTTTCTTTTCAATAGTCTTCAATTTGGAAATGTTGGGGGGAAGGATTTCCAGCCACAAGCAGGAAAAGTGGGTAAACCTTCAACCCTCTCTCTTTGGCTTCTCTATACTGAGAGACCAGTTCCTTTCCCAGCCAGAATCTTCTCCTCCTCAAGATTCTAATCTCCTAGGGCTCCTCACCCCATCATGGTGATCAGTTCCACACACTCTTTAGCCTCGCACTTTTTCTTTAGTACCAGCCTCTGTCACAAGATATGCCCATTTAGATCTAATCACCAAAAGTGCAAATATCCCACTTAATCATGGAGTGGGAGGTCTGTGAGCCACTTGTGTGATTTCCACATGTGTGATAGTAGGTGACGAATCAGAATCAACTGACTGCCTTCTGGGCAGTCCTAGAGCAGAGCATCAACTGTGATTGGTAGATGTAGAATTAGGGGAAGGCACAGGAAGTGATGCAAGAGAAAATTTCTTTAAAAGGAGCTGTTACTTCCTGTGGGAATTCAATTCTTCATGCTTTCAAGCTGAGGCTGATGAAGAGGGGCAGAAGGATCTGCTGACTGGACTGATGTGGTGAATGAAAAAGCTGGCTTTTAACTGCTGGCTTTTCTCTGAAGAGACCGGCTTCAGGAAAGACCTATCCTTTTGAGAAATACTTCAGCTTTGCCAAGGCCAGCTGAAACTAATTCTCCCTGCCCAGAGGGGCCAGGAATAAATTACTTAGTGCCTAGGCTAGATATCTTACCCTATCCTCTCTCTCCGATTTTCTTCTTCATTCTTTCTATATTTTATAAATAAGTCTCTTTGGAATTAAATTCCTGTCAACCACTCTTAAATATTCAAGTCCAACCCCTTAAAAAATAACCCCTTTTCCCCTCCTTACATAAGGAAATGGGGAGGGTTTGGGAAAAAAGAAAATGAGTTTAGTTTTGAACTTGAAGAGTTTTAGATGTCTGCAGGACATTCATTTTGAGATAGAGAGTTTGGGGATGAGAAACTGGAGGTCTGGAGGAAAATTAGGGCGAAAGAATTAGATTTAAGAATCTTGGGCATAGAGGTGACTGAAATCACCTGAGCTGAAGAGATCAAGAGAGATAGTAGAGAGAGAGAAAGAGGATTTAGAACAGAGCCTTGGGGGATTCCCATGCTTAGTGGGTGTGGCCCAGATGAGGAGTCAGCAAAGGAGACAGAAGTGGTCAGACAAGTAGAAGAACCAGGAGAGAGCTGGGTCATGCAAACCTAGAAAGACTATCAAGAAGATGATCAACAATGTCAGAAGCTACAGAGAGGTCAAGAAGAATGAGTACATGTGACAGTGGCTAGAATATTGGACTTGGAGCCAGAAGATTTGAGTTCAAATCTCACCTCTGACATTTGTTTGCTATGGGGCCCTGGGAAAATTACTTAATCTCTCACTGCTCAAAGAAGTTGGCCAAGACTGTAATGAATGTGCCAATTTGCATTGGTAAAAGGAGTTTCCTCATCTGGGAGATTCCTATAGCAATGATATCTCAGGTCCAGTCTATATAAATTACTGACACATCTTCTAAATAGGAAGAATTCCATGAAGTTTAACATAGTACTAGAAAGCACCTTCTAAGTGAATATAGATCCTGGATGTATTTAATTTTGTGTGTGTGAGTTGAGGGGGAATTGCTTATATGGACAAAGAGGGCTGGGGGAGGGGAGGTGAAGAAGCAAGCCTTTATTAAGTACCTACTATGTGTCAAGCAAATTTCTAAGTCCTTTACAAATTTACAATTACTTACAAATGACATTTTATCATATATAAATCTACTTCACTCACTCAGTTTCATAAATTATATTGGCAATGGCATATAAAATCATTTTTAGACTTCTACAAGGAATGGAATTGCTAAAACCTAAAATATCCCATTAGTTAATTTTTCTATTACAAGATTATGTATTTTACTAGCTGGGTTTTTGGTAGCTTTTGTGCACCCATACCCATTGGTCCCTTAACATAAAAAAGAACCTTAAGATCTTGGCAACTGGTCCTATGACTTCCTGGCAAATAGAGGGAGAAGTGAAAGCAGCATCAGATTTTATGTTCCTTGGCTTAGAGATCACTGCAGATACTTGTTCCTTGGAAGGAAAGCTATGGCAAATCTGGACAGTATACTCAAAAGCAGAAATACCACCTTGCCCTCAAACATCCAGAGAGTTGAAGCTATGGTTTTTCCAGTAGCATTGTATGGCCATAGGAGTTGGACTATAATTAAAGCTTCTAGTCAAAGAATTGACACTTTCAAATTGTGATGCTAGAGAACACTTTTGAGAGTCCCTCAGATAACAAGGAGACCAAGTCAGTCAATATTTAAATAAATTGGACTCTTCATTGGAAAGTCAAATACTGAAGCTAAACTTATTTTGGCTACATAATGAGGAGAGAGGACTCAATTGGAAAAGATCTTGATTTGGGGAAAGATTAAAGGCAAAAGGAAAAAGGGAGGATAGAGAATGAGATGGATAGTGTCATAGAAGCAATGAAGGTGAGCCTTGACACACTTTGAGACAGTGTAGGATAGAAGGGCCTGATGTGCTATGGTCCATGGGGTCACAAAGATATGACTGAACAGCCAAACTACCGGTTCTGTGTGTTTTCTGATAATTTTTCAAATCACTCTAAGTCCTTCAAGTAAACCTCCACCTCTCTAAATGTGGCCTCTAATCGATTTCACATTCTCCTTTCTTTATTCCCCTCACCTGGATTAGTTCTTTGATCCTAACTGAGAATGGGATATCTTTTATCTGCAAAATAGATGTTAGGAAATAGATTTCTTTTATTACAGCCTTACTTCACATAATTTGACGTACAAGGAGATGGGAAAAGGGTAAAATAGGAAGAATCACTGGACAATGATGTACTTTTTTAAAGAGTTACTAGTGAATTTTTTTCCATTTAACATATGTCAAATACTGAATTCTGGACAGTCATTACTCTACATCTACATCTACATCTACATCACCTTTAGGCTAAGAGTCCAACCTGGACTTCTGGCAGCCCAGAAACTACTGATTTTTTTCTCCTTGCCCAAAGGGGGGCGGGGAATTCTTGTCCTACTACTTTGACTTATTTACATGTGGCTTAGCTAATCTTTTCTCTCTCATCTTTCATGGACTCATGTCCATCTTTAAAAAAATACAAATTCTAATCTAAATCCTTTACATCCTATCTTTAATAAAGCTGAAGATGACAAAAGCACCTTTATCCAGGTGACCTCTATAACATTGGAAGTCCCACAAAAATGAAAAAAAAGACAAAATCAGCTGCTTAATGTTTTTTTTATTTTAGAAGGAAAAAAAAATTACCTCCTTCCCTCTTCCTCCTTGGGGGAAAAAAACACATCTCTAACTGCTTTTCAGTATTTTTAGATCATCATGAAAAATCTCATTTTTAAACTGAAAGAGCCTAAAGATTTGTCTAACTTGAGGATTCTTGAGCCAAGTTTTGCTGCTCAGTTTCCCAGTGAAAAAGCCTAAGACAAAAATTGGAAGGTAACATCATAAGGCAGATGTTAGAGTTGAGCACTTGTTTGCATCTAAATCAAATATTTCAGATGTCTTTGGGTAGCTAGAAAAAGCCAAGGAAGAAGTTGGGGAAATTTTAAGGAACCAAACTATATCCCTGTAGGGCTAGTCCTTTGAGATAGACAAAATTCCATGTTCATGACTATGGCAGGTTGCAAAGAAATCATTTTTCCATTTCTGAGTTGGGAGAGATCTCTGAAAGGAACACTTCTGAGATCCGATTCAATTCGTTGGCCAGGAACATCATGAACCTACATTCTATCAGGATTTTAGGGTAGATGTTTTCTTTCTGGCGTCTTTGGTGAATTTTCATCATTTTCCCTATCTCCATGTTTTTCACCACAATATGCCTTTTCTGGAATATCTTACCGAGTTGAGCTGCAATGGCAGCCTGAAGGAAGAATTTCTTCATCATCTTTTCCAACTGCTCTTTATTTGCCATTATTTTCAGTGATTTTTCCACAGATGATATTCGAGCCTCTGCCAAATCCACACATTTCTCTAATAGGTTCCACCAGCCTTCAGCCCGTGTCAGGGAATAATGCTCAAAATCACGGTCATCTTGCCCATCTTCCTTTACTCTCCGAGGCACTACCCACGAACTACTCAAAGCCTTTTCCATTGTAGCTTTCTTCACTGACTTCCCTACTTCTTTAGCCAGGTTCTTGCTTCTTCTGACTAATTCTATCTTCATTTTGATCTGGGCTCGGAAGTCCTCAATGTCCTTGCTCAGGGCACACTTCTTGAAATAAAATATTTTTGTTAGATTTTTCAGTTTTTCAGTCACCTCCTTGATTTGAGATACCTTTGTTCGACACTTCGTGATGGCCTTCAGTATCAATAGTATTAGTTCAAATTGGGCCACTGCTTTTCTTATCATCTCATCTTCAATTGTTTTCAGGAAATAGATGAACCCTCCTGTTCTGGCAACTAATGCCAGGGTTTCTTTAGCCAAAACAATTTCTGCCGATGCGTTGCCACTTGTCTCAGACATCTAGAAGAGATTAATGTTTGGTCAGTTTGCTAAAGGAGAAAAATACTTGTGGTTGGGGCTGACAGAAGAATTTCATGTTTTTCATAAGAAATGCTTATCTTCCCTCCCCTCTCAGTCTACCCACAGATTCCTCTCTGACACTCAGTGACAGGAGACTCAACTAGGAAAGAAAAACCATGTCTCTGACAAAGGGCAAGGGAAATCACAGTATGAAACTCTTACATACATGAGCCCATTCGTTGAAATTCTCTAGCCCTTTATTGTGTTTTTAATAAGTAAAGTTGAAATTGGGCAGGGTTTGGAATCAAGAGACCTGGTGGTACAGTGGATAGAACACTGGGCCTGTAGTCAGAAAGATCCGAGTTCAAATGTGGTTCAGACACCTACTAACTCTGTGACCCTAGACAAGACTTTACCTCTCTGGACCTCAGTTTCCCCTTCTGTAAATGGGGGTAATAATAGCTACCTCTTGGGTTGTTGTGAGGATAAAAATTGCATGTTTGTAATTATATATTTGTACAACATTTGTAAAAATTCCATAGTTGCTATATAAATGCTAAATATTATCATCCCATTAGCTTAATTTGACTTATACCCCTATTAAATTTATCCCACTTGCCTGATGAGTTCATTTGAGAGTCCTTGGACTCTATAGCATTGCCCTCCTTCTAGTTCTTGAGCTTGATGTTTCAAATTAAAAATCAGCAAACTCTGTGCCCCATCTCTGCCCTCATCTTTCTAAGTTGAGTCCCCTTCCTCACCTATCCAATTCTGCAAAGAAGGAGCCCAGGATTTTCAGAGTTGTGGACTGAGGCATAAGAAAAAAAATTTTTTTTTCCCTCATTTAAAAAGCAAAATTGAATTTTTTCAGGCCAGATCTCAGTGACTTTGGTGACAACCCAAGCTAACTACTAGATAGCAACCGAATTATTCAATCTTTAACAATCTCTTCTTGGGCATAGCCAGTCTAGGTAGTGGTTGCTAAGTAGGTTCCATGGGACATTTCCCTAAATGCTCATAATCTTTGGAGGCTGCCCTCTAGCAACTTTTTACCTCTATATACATTCACCTCCTTTTTCTAAACCAGGAGTTCTTAACCTATGGACCCTTTGCGGGTCTATGAATACATTTCAGTGGCTCTGCGAACTCAGAAGGGGGGTTGTTTGTTTTCATTGACCTCTCACTGAAATTTAGCATTTCCTTTCAGTAAGCAAGAACCCGTGGCACAGACAGAAGATTTTCCTCCCTGATTCTTTTTCCTTTCTTCTTCCTCTTCTAGAACTGGGTCCTAGAGCTTCCTTGGAGTGGAACCAAGTTGAGAGAGAAACCATTTAAGTCTGGGATATCTTGAGATAACCCTCTAGCTCCCGTTTCCTCTCCAAACTTACCTCTCTGAATTAGATCAGCTTCCAGACTCTTTCCAGTGAGCGAAGAGAAGCCACTCAGACTGGCTTAGGCCAAAGCCCAAAATGAGGACTTAAATAGGTATTTCAGGTGAATGGAATGGTCTCATTAACAACTGGAGGAGCCAATCAAATTTCCTGTAAGAAGTGAGACTAGGAAAAGTTTTGCTTGACAGAAAGTAGAACCTTGCAGACCTTCTCCTCACACATCTACAACCAGAACACACACATACACACACAGAGCACCAAGTCAGGAGTGAGTCAATTTTTTTTCCTTATGTGTCTATCATCAACTCACAGAGAACATCAATTAAAAACAATGAAGCAACCCTATAGCCCTTAGCTGGTGTTCTCTGTGAGCCAGTGGTATCCAATTAAAAAAATAAAATGCTCCTTTTCCCTGTACTAAGGTTTGCCCTCCCTCAACCCTCAAGTGCTAAGATCCATCTTTTTCTTTCTCTCTTTCCACACTCATAGATATCTATAGTTTTCTCAGTTTCCCACTCTACTTCTCCAAGCTGTTTATTTAGGGTGCTTAATAAATTTCCTTTCTTTCTTCCTTTAAAGTCCCTTTTTGGTGAATATTAGCTCATTTTTATAGTGAGGAAGAGTGGGAGTGTCATAAAGCACTTCCCTCATATCACTTGGCATTCCCCTCACTAGTAGTCTCCTATTTACAGATGAGCAAAATGCAGATTGGAGAAATTAAGTAATTTGACCAAGATCATAGAACTAATAAGTAGTGGAGCCTTGCTTTGAACCAGGTGTCTCTTTTTTTTTTTTTTCAAATTCTAACTCAAAAGCCCTTCCTGCCACACTTTGCTAATTTGAGAAGGTTTTCTCCCATGGAGCATAGCTTAGCTAAAGAGGAATCAATAGTGTGTCTAATATAGGCTGATTAAATCAACCTCTTCAGTCAGAAAGGGAGAAGAGATGTAAAAAAGACAACTAGACTAGCTGATGACCATGAGTTAAGGCCTTGATTTCAAAGGAATTCTATGAATCCTGGTGTTTAAGCTAATCTAGCATGTTTACCATTGGAGTCTTCAGAGGTTACTGGAGTTTGCCTTCCCTAGTCTGGAGCATCCACAAAATCCCTATATACTTTAGAATAAAGTCCTGCATCCCCTAACGTCTTCAGACCATCCAGTGCCAGTTGGTGATCAGGACTGGGCTAGTTTCTTAGAATTCAGCTCCCAAAGGGACACCTTTATTTCTCCTTCAAGAAGTCAAAGTGGGACCCTGAAGTACACAATATTTTTGGCTACTACACTGGTCTGTACACTATCAATAAACCCTAGAATTAGATTAATTTAATGTAAAGTTTTATTTATTTTGCTCTTTGAAATCCCCAAACCTGTCACCATAGTCATGGAAATTTTTCTCAGATGTTTCTTGGTGATACAGTGGAAGGAACTGTGATAATAATTAATTTTTTTTAACTCTTACATTTGTCTTAGAATTGATAAATATCACTTCCCACACAGAAGAGAGGTTAAGAGCTCGGCAATTGGAGTTAAGTGACTTGCCCATTGTCACACAGTTAGGAAGTATCTGAGGTCATATTTGAACCCAGGACCTCCCATCTCCAGGCTTAGCTTTCTATCCACTGAGTTACCCACCTGCCCTTCCCATCCCTGCAACCCCCCCACCCCTACCCCATCCAGAGAAATGTTTCTATAATGGTTTGGAAGTCTTAAGAGGCCCTACCCATGAAAGGTTAAAAAAAAAATCTAGTGGTAAAACTTTGGGTGAGATGGCCTCTCTTCCATCCCTTGATCCAAATGCCCTCTTCTTGGATGTGAGTTTTGCTCATTTGTAAGTTGGATTTCAGAGGACAATTGTGTGAATGTGATATAACTTTAATGAACAATTAGAAAGGAAGAAATTATTCTTTGGTAATAGGTTAAATTTGTACTTTTTCCCTCTAATAAGGATTAATTTACACTTTAAATTGGAGCAGTTTATTTTTTATTTTAAATATTTTTCTATGGTTTCATGATTCTTGTTGTCTCCCACCCCTCTTCCCTCCCCCCCTCCCAGAGCTGACAAGCAATTCCACTGGGTTATACGTGTATTATCCCTAGAAACCCATTTCCATATTCTTCTTTTTTGTAATAGAGTAATCTTTTAAAACCAAAACCTAAATTGGGGCATTTTAAAGGCCACTTTAAATTCTTAATAAATGCTAAGCACTACAGGTACATAAAAAAGTGAAAACAGTCCCTGACCTCAAGAGGCTCACATTCTAATGGAGGAAACATGGAAGGAACTAGGCATGTGCAGGACATACAAAGTAGATGGAAGGCAGGCTCAGAGGGGCAAGAACAGATGGGAGGAGTTGGAAATCTACCAGGGATCAGGGAGAGCTGGAAAGCCTTCTGCAAAAGGTACCATTTGAACCCGGTCAGAGGAGTCAAGGAAACAGAGGTAGAAGTGAAAAGTCAAAGCATTCCAGGAACAGGGACAGCTAGTCCAAAGGCATGGAGCTGGGAGACAATGTAGCATACAAGAAACAGCAACTAGGCTAGTGTAGCTGGATTCTGGGGTACATGGAGGAGAATGAAGAGTAGTAAGAGGACTGGCAAGGTACTAAACTTTATATACCATATATCAGCTTGTCCGTTTCTCTCTCTCTCTCTCTCTCTCTCTCTCTTTTCTCTCTCTCTCTCTCTCTCTCTCTCTCTCTCTCTCTCTCTCTCTCTCTCTCTCTCTAATGAAATATATAAAAACTATATCTAACTATATCTATCTATCCTAAGAAAACTCCAGTGGTTCCCTATTATGTCCAGAATCAAATACTTAAAATATCATATGTTATATTATAAATAAATTTGTATTTATTTATGTCCAGAATAAAATACCTAAGATATCATGTTATATTATAAATAAAATTATAGAACATAAATATTATATATAACATAACATATATAATTATATAACAATAAGATATAACTTTAATATAATATAATAATATATAACATCAATATAATTATACATCTGGATATGATTTTTTTCAGGAGATAATAGGGAACCACTAGAGTTTATTGGGTAGGGATGTGGACGTATAACATGGATTACAGTGGGGAGAAACTTGAGGCATGGAGTCCAGTTGGAGGTTCTTACAATAGTCCAAATGAAACTGCCAAGACTACTGATGAGGTCTGAACTAGGGTGGTGGTTGTGTAAATGGAAAGAAAAGGGTGTCACAAATTTAGTAAGAACAAGAAGGAAGTAAATTGATTATGTTGGACAAGTTCAAGAGGGAAGATTGAGGATGACACCAAGGTTTAGTGCAGAGGTGATGATCTAGGAAAGAACTGAGGATTGGAGGGAATAGAAGTCATGGTGAAGAGGGGTTGAGGAAGTTATATAAAACATAAGGAAAGAGAGAATGTTAAAGATTATAATCAAATAAAAGAAATTTGGGATTTGGGATTTTCTTACACTATAATAATTTCCAAACACTTCCTTCACTCATAGATCTCTCTCCTTTATAATGGTAGCAAGATATGGCTATATTGGTTGGTGTATCCAGAGTGGATTGGGGATAGAAGCTGGAATTGAAAGAACTGGGAAACTATGAGATCAGCCTCATCACTTAGGCAAATCCCTTAACTTTTCTTAGTCTCAGTTTCCTTGTGCATAAAATGGAACAATAGGCACCATCTCCAACATTTTAAGAGGATAAAATGAGACAATATGTGTAGTACTTTGCAAACTTTAATCATTATATAAATGCTAGCTAGCTGTTATTACTATTATTATTAATGAGAAGGAAGATTGAACTATGTGTTAAAGTAGGTAGAAGGATGTTCTGGAGACTAATAGAAGACAGAGGGGAGAAGGTGGCAGGAACCTTAGAGAAATGATTTGTTATTAAAAAATGTTGGCAAATAATGAGCTGGAAGTGATAAGCAAGAAAAACTGGAGAAGAAAAGTAATAAGCATTTGTATAATGTTCCCGGCACTGTGCTATGTGTTTCTACAAAAACATTCTCTCATTTGATTCTTATAACAACCTGGGAGATAGGTACTATTATTACTCCCATTTTGCAGTTGAGGAAACTGAGGCAAACAGAAGGTAAGTAACTTGGCCAGGGTCATACAGCTAATAAGTATCTGAAGCTAGATTTAAACTCTAGTATTCCTGATTGCAGGCTCAGAGCTTTCCACCCAGTTGCCTCAAAGTATGGCCCTAAATTGAGGGAATGGAAGAAATGGCCTCCATTAACAAGAGTTGGCAGGGGTATAAGTGTTATTGACAAAAAGCCAAGTTTCATTAATGTTAAGATATAGGAATAATATGTGAGGAAAATTTGAGTGTGAAGGAGAATTAGTTAAAATCAAACAGGATGGAGTGGGACTTGGGAAGATTTAGGCTAAGCTAGAAAGAGCTAACAGTAGAGGAAGAGGTATAGGTGGATGGGTTTTCTGCCTATGGTGGCAAATGCTAGGTAAAAAGGATTAGAGGTAGCACAATGGATAGAGCTCCTAGCCAAGAGTATGGATGACCTGAGTTCAAATCTAGACTCCAGTACTTCTTGGCTATGGGACCCTGGGCAACTCCTTTAATACCAGTTGCCTAGCCCTGGCTGTTCTTCTGTCTTAAAACTGATACTAAGACCGAGAGTAAGGGAGTAAGGTGTGTGTGTGTGTGTGTGTGTGTGTGTGTGTGTGTGTGTGTGTGTGTGTGTAATGGATTAGGGAACTAAGGTGTTACAAGCTAGTCTAGAGGGTCAAGTTAACGTCTAGGGAAGAGCTGCTATTACATCAGCAGAATTTAGTTACTAAAAGAGGTAGCAGAATTTTTTTCAAGTACAAAAATATTTTTAAGTGTTTGTCTTTTATTTTTTCCAATTATATGTAAAAGGAATTTTTAATATTTGTTTTTAAAATTTTGGAGTTCTAAATTCTCTCTCTCTCCTTCCTCTCCTTTTCTCCTTGAGACGGCAAGCAATTTGGGATAGAGTACCCATGCAAGTCACATAAAACATTTCCATTTTAGTCATATTTTGAAAGAAAATAGAAACCAAAACTTGCCCCCCCCAAAAAAAGAAAAATAAAGTTTAAAAAAAGGATGCTTCAAGGTGCAGTCCAACTCCACCAGTTCTGTCTCCAGAGCTGATAGCATTTTTCATCATAAGTCCTTCATAATTATCTTGGATCATTGTATTGCTGAGAACAGCCAAGTCATTTACAACTGATCATTGTAAAATATGGCTGTTACTGTGTACAATGTTCTCCTGGTTCTGAAGAGCTAGTTAAATCAACCAGCCCCAAAATGTCAATTAGAACATCGGTATTATGGAATCTTGGTATATATCAGGGAATGGAAAGTTTATTGGGAGGAGGGAGAAAGAGAAGTTGAGGACCCACCATCACAGATTTCCTTCTGGTTCTGATTAGCCTGATTATGTTTTTTGTCTTTCTGGCACTGCAAATGATTAGAGCTAATTTATACATACTTTCACTTGGCTTCCTCTGCCATCTTGTGACCAATGGCACACATTTTGTGAGCTTGCTATCTGGCACTACGGGTGCCATTTGGGATGAGAGTGAAGCCGATTGGTTTTATTGCATAATCAAACCCATGACTTTGGCCTCATAACTGAAGCACTCTAACCGACTGAGCTATGCTTGTGTGAAAGTCTAGTCAGGAAGAGATGAACCCGCCAGACTGAAGTATTGGAACAAAACATGCTATCACATGATACATGATATGAATGTGACTGGAACCCCATGGAAACTCACATAAGGGAGGCTACTTATTGACCACCAAGGAGTATGCCCTATAGCCATGTTGGTGAAACTATGGCACAGGAGCCTGAGTGTGCCAGAGGGGGTTCTTCTCCTCCCTCTCTTCACTATGCCTGGGGACATTTCTCACATCTCCTACCCCTCTACCCAGCAGCCCAATGGAGGTGCTTCCTCCCTCCCTGTCTGGGATAAGGAGGGGAAGGTTATGCTGCATGAGGCTTGCAGTTTAGGCACTCAGTCTCTAACAGGTTCGCTATCACTGCCCTATAGTAATCCTACTACCTGACCGTATTGATTGCTTATTTCACTCACAGGTGAAGGTTTATGTTTCCCAGTATGGCTTAGAAATAGTGATGCAGAGGGCAACTGGGTGGCTCAGTGGATTAAGAGCCAGGCCTAGAGATAGGAGGTCCTAGGTTCAAATCTGGCCTCAGGTACTTCCTAGCTGTGTGACCCTGGGAAAGTCACTTAACCCCCATTGCCTAACCCTTACCTCTCTTCTGCCTTGGAACCAATACACAGTATTGACTCCAAGGTGGAAGGTAAGGGTTTAAAAAAAAAAAGAAGCCGTGATGTATTTATTCTGTAAAAATAGCAAATAATTCAATTAGCAAGAATTACAGTATCTGCTATGTGCTCTGCCCTGGGCTAATTACTGTGGGAGATTTACTGGGAAGAATACAGAAGAAATTTTTTATGGTCCCTGTCTTTTGTTTATAAAATAATTTCGTGGACAAAACATACATGAAACAATTAGAGAACAATTAAATGTTAATTTCTATGATAGTCTATAAATATAGCAGAGAAAGATCAGTGTGGGTAAAAAAAAATGAGAAAGAATCATGGAGGGGCAGCTAGATGGTTCAATGGATTGAGAACCAGGCTTAGAGATGGGAGGTCCTGGGGTCCAATATGGCCTCAGACATTTCTTAGCTGGGTGACCTTAAGCAAGTTACTTAACCCCCATTGCCCAGCCTTTACTGCTCTTCTGCATTGGAACCAATACACAGTATTGATTCTAAGACAGAAGGTAAGGATTAAAAAAATCATGAAGGCAGGAGTTGAGTTGGGCCTTGATGAGTTGATTTGTTTTGCTGAACTATTTTTTTTTCTTTAGTTATTAGGGATGATTTGTTGGGTAAGGGAGGATGAGAGATATTCAGAAATGATGTGAAACACAAAGGATATCAATACTGATTTTAAATTATTTTACAAAAGAAGGGGAAATTGGTTAGCAATTTGGTAAGGGAATGGATTTATATACATATCTCATACCATGTCCCTCAGTGATTTACAGCTGGATGAGAGACAAAATTTTTAAAATAAACCTATTAAAAATGTGGGGAAAATGGAATTGTGCATTTATTTGAATTATGGGGAAGATATAGAATTTTTCACTGAAAGAACAAGAAAACATCAGGGACAAAATAGATAACATTGATTACATTAAATTTTTGTGCAAAATAATAGATCATGTAACATACAAAATGTATATGGCACTATTAAAAATTTAGAAAGGCAGTTCCCATTCCACAGAAGATGAGTAGTCAAAGGGTATGAGAAGAATTCTCGAAAGAGGAAATACAGAGTCAATAATGAAGTGGAAAAGTGCTCAAATTAAAACAACTTTGAGGCAACACCTCAAATTGGTCAAAACATTATTGTGGATTAATAGGTATACTTAGCCATTATTGCTAGAACTACAAACTTCTATAATCTTTAAAAAGAGAAATCTGACAATACACAGCAAAAATATAAAAACTAATCATGCCCTTCAACCCAATAATTCAATAGTTAAGAACATATCATGAAACATTCCCCTTCCCCCACCAAATTCTATTCAAATCTATTTAAAAGTTTTCAGAGTACCAATATCTGTAATTGTAAAAACACCAGAAGCAACCTGAATGTGTACCAAAGGGGAAATGATTGAATATGTTGTTTTGTTGTACTGTAATGGAAAATTATGATATAGTATGATTGATAAATATACAAAATGTAAAAAATAGGAAACAACCTTTATAAAGTATTAAAGTAAAACAAAAACAAAAACAAAAACAAAAAATAGTACCGGAAGAACATAGTAAACTCTTAAGATCAAAGAAAAGGAAAAGTGAATGGTAAAGAAAATGACAAAGAATCACAATGGAGACTAGAGGA
Organism: Monodelphis domestica; assembly: GCF_027887165.1. Classification (NCBI taxonomy): domain Eukaryota; kingdom Metazoa; phylum Chordata; class Mammalia; order Didelphimorphia; family Didelphidae; genus Monodelphis; species Monodelphis domestica. Next base: position 300,110,414 of record NC_077228.1, read on the forward strand.
ATACCTGAAAACATGGATCATTTTCAGTATCCAAATCAATCTTTTAAAATGTAAATGTTGCAAAACAAATCTGGACACTGGACATATTGTTGTTTAATATTAAAGTTTATAATAAACAATTTAATCAAGGAGTCATTAAGTTGTTCATCTCATCACTTTAAATCAATCAATCAACATTTACTGGGGCAGCTAGATAATATAGTGGATAGAGTACCAAGCCTGAAATCAAGAAGTCTGATCTTTCTGAGTTCAAATCAGACCTCAGACATTTACTAGCTGGGTGACCCTGGACAAGTCACTTAATTCTATTTGTCTCAGTTTCTCAACTGTAAAATGAGCTGGAGAAAGAATTAGCAAGCCACTCCAGTATCTCTGCCAAGAAAACCCCAAATTAGGGGGACAGGGGGAGATCATGAAGAGTCAGAGAATATTGAACAACTAAACAACAACAACAAAAATGTACCAGACACTATGCTAACTGCTAGGCACATAAAAAAAGAAGCAAAAAATAGTCCCTGCACTCAAGAAGTTTACATTCTAATTGGGGAGACAATATGCAAACATATACAAAGCAAGTTATATACAAGATAAATAGGAAATAAGTAAAAGAGGGAAGGCACCTGGAGTTAAAAGGAGTTAGAGAAGATTTTCTTTAGAAGATAGGATTTTAGTTTGATATTAAAATTGTTTTATGAACATGGCACATCTGAAGAGGTGAATACTAGATGGACAACTTATATCACACCACAACTCATACCACACCACATAATTTGCAACTGGATAATAAACCTATTAAAAACATGGGAGAAATTGGAATTATGTATTTTTCTGAATTATAGGGAGGTGGAATTTTTCATTTGAAGAAAAAGATATGGTGAGCTTGATAATAAGGAATGAATTTTTGATGAGTTATAAGCAAAGTGAAAGGCAGTATCTGATTTAGGAAAACCTGGATCCTGCCTCTGACACATACCAGTTGTGTGACACCAGGTAAATTGCTTGTTTTCCATGTCCTAAGACTATAATGACAGAATAGTGGTAGTTCCATACTAGTAGAGAAAGTTTCCTCATTAGGACTTACCTACATCAATGAAATTATAGGTCTGGACAAAACAAAACAAAATAGAAAAAAGATGTTTTGTAGTACAGTTGAAAGAAAGCTAAACTCTGAGTCATAGGATCTGTTACCATCTGTGTTTAGTCTCCTTATCTGTAAAGTGAAGGTATTGGACTAGATGGTCTCTGAAGTCCTGTCTCTAGAACTATGATCTTGGGACTAAATGTCATCTCAGGTCCCTTTCAGCTGTACATTTATGATTCCATGATCTAATGATTTGGGTGAAAAGAATTAAGAGAGCACACTGTTTCTGAGATCAGACATCAGAGGTCTGAAACGGAATAGGAAGGATATTTTCAGTCACTTGCTTTGCTCTTTGACATACCTCTCTCATTGTTGTTTCTATTTTGGATCATTTCCTTCTTTGGGCAAATAGGTGGTACAGTGACTAGAGCACTGGTGCCTGGAATTTTCTTATACAGTAAATATACCCTCAAAACATGGGAACAATAGAATTTGGTTTTCAGAGGAAAAGTACATGCTATCCAGCTTTTACCCAGCAGGGAGAAGCAGCACACCAAAATTATGTTAGCATCAATGGCAAGAGAGTCAGCTTGATGTAAGTGAAAAGAGAGGGTGGGCTCAGGAGCTAGGAATACCTGATTTATATGATCCTGAACAAGTTGATTGCTTGACTTGTATTTGATAATGGGAATTTCCTCACTGGAAGCTCCCCACAAGAGTGAAATCATTGATCTGGATAAAACTAACCATCATTGCTAGACTTTGTGTGCTCGTCTACCTAAGAGAGAAAAAATTATTAATGATTGAATTTCAGGATTATATAGCTGAAAGGTCCTTTAGGGATAACAGATTCTAGTGTAGATAAGAGTCATTCTTTTATTCACCTAATTGAACTTTTCTCTATTCTGGCATCCCTAGTTTTTGTTGTTCTTGTTTTTTACTCTTACCTTCTGTCTTAATAAACAACTCTCAGACAGGAGGGCAAGGGTTAGGCATTCCAGGTTAAGTGATTTGCCCAACATTTAGGAAGTATCTGAGGCAAGATCTGAACCTAAGACCTCCCAGCTCCAGCTCTGACACTCTATACAACAAGCCACCCAGTTGTCTTGCATCCCTAGTTTTTAAAACCCACTGTCAGAGCATCTTAGTTAATTCCACTCTCCCTTGATGCCCAAGTCAATGAAAGTGGTCAGTATTCAGACTGAGTTTGGTTTTTAGAGACTCCTGGTACTTGTACATTAGTCATGCTACCTTTTGTTGTTGTTGTTAAAGGACTAAGGTCCCATCAATTGCATAGCAAGGTAATTACTGACGACAATGACACATGAGCTAATCTAATCCAGCAATTTGCTTCCAGGGTTGTGATTGTGTAAACTACCCAAAGCCAAGTTGTCTATTCTGTCTGTAAAGATTTGAAGATTTTCAAGAATGGAGGCTACACATTCTCTGCAGCTCACTTTATTATTTTATCAGCCCACAGACAAAAGTTCATTCTTTTACTGAAGGAAAAGAAAATCAAACTAAATTTTAAAAAGTTTATTCCTAAATTAAACTGAAACATCTTTTATTTTAGAAACAATTCCAATACCTCTTAGCATTAAAGGGACAAGCAATAAAAGCTTGTCCACGTCTTCCTAGGAAACTTTTAATTTGCCTAAAGATACTAATGTCCATCTTCAGCAATCTCTAGCTCAAATTTCATTAAATAATCCTTTGGAGAACCTGTTTTCTAGATTAACTATTTAATTTTTAAAATGAACGAATGAATGACTATATTATTTCAAGCATTCCCTTTGGAACACTTTCCAGTTTGCCCTATCCTTTGTGAAATGGACAGTGAAGTATTGAGATTTTCTGTGCTGTTGTGAAGGGAAGGCTGTGGTAAGATACTTTGTTGTGGTTCACAAATGTGCCTTTCAGTTCTCCCCTCAGAAGGAAAGCCAGAAGTGACTTCCCCTCACCAGGAGAGTATGCACTTTACTTAGGGGCTATAAATTCATAAAGATCTATTTATTTATAATTATAAGACATAAATATAAGCATTAATAACAAGGAAAGCCTTAACACTAACAGGGAACTTTATCCACCCAACTTCTATGTTTGTCTCACGACAAAGCCTTCAGATTTTCCTGCTATACTAATTCTGCCTAGCACTTACTAAAAAAAAAAAAAAACCCAAAACACTATCTGATTATAATCTAACCAAAATCCTTATTCAATTAACTTAATTTGATAAAGATATCTCCAAGTACATATAGATTCAGTCAGCCAAGATGGCAGCTGCTAACTGACAATAAGGTTGTAACAGCCTTCAGTCTCTCTTTCTCCAAACTGTTCTCCAGCAAAACAGATCTATCAGCTTCTTCTTGGAGATGACTTCTCTCACCCAGAAAAGTAGAAAACCTCTTCTGATGATTTTCAGAGCTCTCTCTTCCCTCTCACCAGCACAGGGCAAAGTCTCAAATGTCTTCCTCCACTAGCAGCCAGAGAAAGTCAGTCAGTCAGTGAGTGCACCTCACCAAACTGTCAGAACCTTTCCCTGTGTTCCTCCTTTTAAGTTCTGACCTCATGCCCAACACTCTGCCTTGCCTGCACCCTCAGAGATCTCTTTATCAAATATTTTATTTTAATCAATATCCTAAATTCCTTACCACAACAGGTCCCAGTGATGGTCTGGCTAATGCCAAGTCTAGAAGAAAGATTACTCCAGAGTCTACACATGTCATATTTCTTTTAATATATCCCAGCATGAGACTACCTTTTTTCTCTATGGCATTATAGGTACAACTAGTGAGCACCTACTATACTCAGGTCCTTTCTTGCAATTTGCATTCCTAATTAGACATTCTTTAGTCTGTATTTATGGTATTTGCTTTTTTTTTTTTTGGTCTGAAATGTCCCACTTAGCACTTGTCCATAATGAATTTCATTTTGCTTAAGGCCATTTCCCCTTTATTTAAGAAGTCTATTTTGAATTTTATGTCATCTCTCAGGGCATTCTCAATTCCATCCAAAACTATTAACACAGCTATAACTAGCAATGGGCTCCTGGGGTTTTGCCTAAGGATGGAAAACTTAATGCAGGAAAAAAAAAATTTTTTTGAGCAAGATGTTCTAAAAATATTTTATTGATGCATTTTGTCTTTATGTCACACTTATTCTCCATCCTCCTCCATGTCCTGAACACTACCTTATAGCAAAGAAAAACAATTAAGTAAAAATGGGTCATGTACCCTTTGGCTAGTCATGTTAGCACCTTGGTATAGTGGGAAAAAATATTACATTTAGAATCAGAAAATTAACTCTGTGACCTTGGGCAAGCCAATATCTGGATCTTAATGTCCTCATCTGTCAAATGAAAAGTTTGACATGTATATGGTTCTGATATTGTGAAGTCTTCCAAGTCCTTTCCAATTTCAATCTTCTGAAATCTAATTGATTCTCAAGTCATCACTGTCCAAGTCTGCTAGTCACTTAATGATCTGGGTTTGAGCCTCTGATCTCACTGATGAATTCTGTCCTATGGTGCAGATCACAACCCATTTATTTCTTCCCATTCTGTGCAATTCTCATTCATATCCTCCAATATAGCTACCAATTTCTTCACACTACAGATGTAACTTTGATGCAGCTTAGGAATGAAGGGATCTGGGCTCAAATCATAACTGTACCACTTAGCCTTGGGTAATTTACTTATTTGAATAATTCATTTACTTTCTTTAGACCAGTTTATTCATTTGTAAAATGGGGTGAGACAAGAGTCCCTTCCAGGTCTAAATCTATGTACCACCATCTTGTGACAGTACACTCACCTGTAAAGTAAAAGGGTTGAACCAGATGGTCTTTAAGGTCTCTTTCTGGCTCTAAATCTACAGAGTTAGGTCCTTACTCAAGTATTACCACAAATTGCTGATGGTTGTTTTTTTGTTTTTTTTGTTTTATCTTTCTTTTATTTTTAATAACAAATTTACAAATAAGTTTTCCAACATTATGTGATTTATGTTGTCTCCCTCCCCTTTTCCCTCTGTCTTCCCAGAGTTGACAAACAATTCAATTTGGATTGTACATATATTATCATGCAAAACATATTATTCATTTTTGTAAGTGAATAATCTTATAAATAACCAAAATCCCAAATCATAACCAAATAGACAAGTGATAAATCATGTTTTCTTCTGCATTTCTACTCCAACAGTTTTTTCTCTGAAGCATTCTTTCTCATAAGTCCCTCAGAATTGTCCTGAATCATTGTATTGCTGTTAGTAGCAAAGTCTATCACATTAAATCATTCCACAATATTGCAGTTACTATGTATAATGTTCTGGTTCTGCTTATTTCACTCTGCATCTGTACTGAAATATCTTTCTAGCTCTTTCTGAAATCATCTTAGTCATCATTCCTTATAGCACAAAGGTATTCCATCACCATCATATACCACAATTTGTTTATCCATTCCCCAACTGAGGGACATCCCTTTCTTTAGTTTCCAATTCTTTGCCACCTCAAAAAAAGCAGCTATAAATATTTTTGTACAAACATCTTTTTTATCTCTTTGAAAAACAGATATGGTAGTAGTATTGCTGGATCAAAAGGTACCACCTATAGTTATAAAGTGTCTTCAACTTCCTTTTATGCCTTCGCTCATTTCTACCAATAGGAAATAGTGGCTATAGGTTGTAGAGTCAACATCAGGTGCATCACCTTTGGATCAGTTTTCTTAAGACTGTCCTTGAGTGGGAGTAAATCATGTATCACACCAAATACTTCTGATCACCTATGGTTTTCCCACATCTTGCCCTCTTCTTTCAAGCCCAAAGGCATTATCACCCTGTCTCCCCATACTTCTGTTTGTTCTCATACTTGGTTGACTTCTTTCCCTACAAAGATTTATCCAGGAGCTTCAGGCTAACCACATTTTCCTTTTGAGTTACTTTCTGTTTTCAGACAATGGTAAGAGAGAAGCACTCAGTTAACTATTTAAATAGCATGTTGTTCTCTGGAGAGGAAAGTTATCTGAACATAGGACATTCTTTAAATAGAAGCCAGTGCCACAATGGACAGTGACCATGAGGATGACTCATCCTTTCCAGGTTCTGCCTCTAGTCTCTCTCTAACTAACCAAGGAAGAGACAAAAGACTCTATCAAAAGTCTTAATGAAGTGGCCTGCCTTGTATTTGTAATTTCTTGGAGGAGAGTAGTGTACTATTAAGGGTTTATAACAAAGTTAATCATAATGCAAAATTAATAGCAGTGACTAGATTTGGAGTTAGAGGACCTGGATATGAAATTGAAAGCACAGATCTGAACAGGTTACCCTCCAGCTCAAGAAATTCCCATGGCTCCCTCTTATCTATAAGATTAAAAGCAAACTCCTCTGTTTAACTTTTCAAGCCCTTTACAATCTGGATCCAGCCTACCTTTTCAGGTTTGGTGTATATTGCTGTCCTTTAAACATTCTATAATCTCATGAAGCTGACCTATTTGCTGTTTCCCTTATGTGATATTCTATCTCTAATTTCTGTATAGTCAGTATACCCACAATGTGCATCTTCCTCAAGTCTGCTTAGTCTCTCTCCTGAGCTCCAGTCCCCAAAATAACTGCCTGTTAGACATTTCAGATTAGATATCCCACAGACATCTCAAATTTGACAGCTCCAAAAATTTGAAAGTCATTATCTTTCCAAACCTACCCTTTTGAATTTCCCTAATTCCTGTAGAGGGAAGCAGTCAATAGCATCTACTATGTGCCAAGCATTGTGCTAAGAGCTGGTGATATAAATGAAAGTGTTTTTGGTTTGTTGCTTTTTCTTTTTAGAGAGAAAGACAGTCCCTGACCTCAAAGAGCTTATGGGAGAAGAAAATACACAAAAGGAAGCTAAAAGGGAAAGGAGGTAAAGAGAAGTACCCAGTCCTGGGGTGTGATGGAAAAGTCCAAAGAAATCCAAAAGCAGTGTAGATGATGGGAAATAGGGAGAAGACTATAGTCTTCTAGTCTTGATCCTCTTTCTTAAATAAACCCTTTGGAACTCATGACCCTAACCTGTAGTCAGCTCTAATCAGACAGGAAGAGATGTGAGTACCAGGCTGATTAATCTTTCAGGACTAAAGAATTCCTGAGGAAGGAAGGCATGATGGAGAGGTCCAAAGAAATACAAAAGTAGTATAGCTGAGGACAGCTAGGTAGCACAGAGAAGCACCAGACCTGGAGGTAGAAGAACCTGGGTTCAAATATGACCTCAGATACTTCTTAGTTGCATGACCTGGGGCAAGTCACTTAATCCCATTTTCATACTCCTTGCTGTTCTCTCTTAGAACTGATATTAAGACAGAAGCCAAGGTTTTAAAAGCAAAGCAAAAATTAGTATAGCTGGAAAGGAAAAGGAAACCACCATCTTTCTCATCACCTCAGCTGACCACCTCAATATTATTCTCACTCTCCCTTGTGATGAGTAAAATAGTGGGAGTTATAAACTGTGGCAGATAAAAAAGTGTTTGGCTTAAATTGTGACCACAGAAAATATGGTTTCAAGACAGTGTCTTGTTTTAAATCAAATAATATAAAGTGGTCGCCAGGGAAAAATTCCCAAATATGAAATATACCCAAGTCAACTGGGTTTTATAGAGATTTTAATTAATACAATGAGGAATTAAAGAAAGGGGGAGAGAGAGAAAAAGGGAATAATGAGAAAAAAGGCTAGGCCAGCTTAGGCCAGCCTTAAAAGAGAGAAATCAGTCAGTCATCAATCCACTCACCACAAGATTTGTCCCAAGCAAAATTCTAGTGTTCAGAGAGATACCAGTTGCCTCCTCCAATTCAGCTTTTCCCAGCTGAATCTCCCGAGAGAGACCCCTTCTCTCAGCTTCTGACCTCCTTTTAAAGGGAATTTTCTCCTATGTCACCTCCCCTAAGTTCTCACATCTACCAATCACAGTAGACGTTTTTCCAAAGGACAGACCATTCTTAATTCACACCTAAGTAGACTTAAACTTTTGATTAAGTTCACCCCTGGAAAAACCTCTGAGTAAGTTCTCACCTCTTTGCTCCTTGTAAATTCACAAGTTGCCTGACCTTTATAGGTACTTAGCACCCTTTTGTATTAGATCTAAAAATAGGCACAGCTTAAGAACTTTTGCCTTACTATAAGTATGGGTTTAAGTATTTTTCATTGTTCAGCAAGGAGTTTCTTCCCCTAAAGTATGCTTAAGTAGGGGTGGAGTAGAGGTCTCACATTCCTGATCTAAGTCCCTTCATTGTTTAAATGGGAAATGGTCTTAACCAAACCTTATGAAGTAGGGTCTGAGAAATTTTAAAGTTCACAATCCCCCTGATGATCATTGGGAGACTAGTCTCCCCATTGATCAATTAACATAATCATCTTATAGTCCTAAATGCACTTCTAACTACAGATATATACAATATTCAATTTTTCTAAGAGGAAATTAGAGTAGTGAGGGAGAAAATAGAAAAAGAAAGAAAGCAAAACCAATGTTTTCCTAGGCGCATTGACAGAAAGCCAAATTAGGGGCAGTCCCTTTTGGCATAAATGTGTACATTTACAATAAATGTGTACATTTACAATAAATGTTAAATCAAACTTCAGTTCAATCAACCATATCCAAAGTTCATTCTTGATCTTCTTGATGTAGTGTAGGTTTTCTGCATCTTTCTGCAACAATTAATTCTCTGGATTTAGGAGTTATCAAGCTTCTTCCTTGAAGATCTTTTCTCAAACAAAAATCAAAATCTTGGATTTTTATAAAAATACAATCTCAAACAAAAAATCAAAATTCTTAGATTTTAAATTAAAACACACCCTTACCCTACATAACCAATCTTTTGTTTAAACTTGTTGATTTTTCCTTTATAACATCTCAAATTCATTCACACACTCTTTTCTCACAGGCTCTCATTACCTCTAGCACAAAGAAGATGCTATATACATGCTTATTCCCTTCTTCCTCCTCCCCAACCCACCATGGCCTCATAATAGGTATCCTTACCTCACATCTCTTCTCCAATACACATAGCTGCCAAAGTGCTATTCCTAAAGCATATGTTTGATTACATCAATCCTATTTTCAATATCAATAGCAACCCTACTCCCTCTAAGACAATGGTCCTTGATTTAAGGTCTGCGACTTTTTAAAACAAAATTTTAAATAATTGTATTTTAATATAATTGTTTCCTTTTGTTTTTAAATATGTATATATCATATTATTATATTTATATCAATTTATGCATAATATATACCAAATAAATAAATGTATATATAAAATGTAATTTGTAAATGTATATATTATATAGTTTAATATACTTTTTAAAATTTAATTTTATGCATTTAAAAATATTCTGAGGAATCTACAGGCTTCCCCAAATTGCCAAATTGCCAAAAGGGTCTGTGACATTTTTGTTAACAACCTATGCCCTAGAATCTGTATTTTAATAAAAATCCAAGATTTTGAATTTTTGTTCAAGAAAGATCTTCAAGGAAGAAGCTTGCTAACTCCTAAATCTAGAAAACGAACTGTTTCAGAAAGATGCCAGAAAACCTACACTACATCAAGAAGATCAAGAATGAACTTTGGGTGTGGTTGATTGAACATTTATTTGAATGTATACTCCTATGCCAAAAGGGGACTGCCCCCTAATTGTTTTTTGTCAACGTGCTCAGCAAACATTGGTTTGCTGTCTGTCCTTCTTCTATTTCCCTCTTTACCTAACTATTGTAACTTGTAATTTCCCCTTAGAAATTGAATATTGTATACATCTGTAGTTAGAAGTGCTTTAGGACTATAAGATGATTATGTTAAATGATCAGTAGGGAGACTAGTCTCCCAATGATCATCAGGGGGATTGTAAAGATTGGATTAACTATCTCCTGATTTGTAACAATGAAGATGCTTGTTCTAACAACATCAGGGATATTTGGGGAACTTTACATTACTCCACCCTACTTTGTATACAAAATCGGGAATGTCTGTAACCATGCTTGAAGACTGAGTGTTTAGGAGGATGGCCTTTGATAGAGAAATTGACAAATCAGAAATAGCTGACAGACCCCTGGGCTGTCCTAAGTCAAGCTTAGGCTACAACTAGTACAGAGGAGATTCAGAAAAGGGAGATAGAATCATCTAGGGTTTTTTTTTTTTGTGGTTTTTTTTGTGTTTTTTTTTTTTTGTGGGGCTTCCTCTCGGCTGTTTCTTTCCCCAGAGAGGTGGTTCTGGCTGGCAGTGTGCTAAGTGTTCTGACATCTTGGTGTGATGGCAACTCTTTGTCTGGGTTTTGACAGTGAGTTTGCCCTTGAGCTAATTCAGGTTTAGGCATCTTGGCTGAGCCCTCTTGGAGTTCAAGCTGATTCCTTCCTCCTTTACTCTCCAAAACCTTATCTTTCTAGAGCCTCTAATCTTCCCCATGGCACAAGCCAGGTGGGAGAAATCCTACACCCTTTCCTTTTCCTTTATTCTTAATTTCTTTCCATTATATTAAATCACCATAAATTTCCAGCTGACTTGGGTATTTTTTTTATTTGGGATATCCATGGCGACCAATAATTAATATAGTTTAGGTCACAACGCTAAAATTATCCTTTACAAATCAAACAAACTCCTCTGCCTACCATTTAAAAACCATCACAATTTGGCTTAAGTGCATCTTTGTGTATTACTTCCATTCTGATACTATAGACTAGCCAAACTGGATTCCATTTTTTATCTCTGTGTTCATTTGAGGCTCTATTGCCTCTGAGAACACCTAGTTCCTTTCAAATCTCAACTAATGAATAAACTTCTACAAAATACCTTTCTGAATCTACTTACAGTTTCCCACCTTCTCTTAATATTTTGTTTCTTATATTTTTATGTATGTATGTATATAATGTGCTTAATGCTATTTATTGATTGTGTACTTAGAATCTAATAGGTTACAAAGTAGATCATTTCAGATAAGATCAAAATCTGTTCCTTACAAGGTCCTTCTCTCCTTCCTCCAACCTATCAATGTGAAACAGAATCCATCAACCTCCCTCTGTAACCAGTCACAAAATCAATTTTCACCATCAGGAATTTAGTTCTCAGTGTAACTCAACTGAAAACCTATCATGCTCTAGTTTTGAGACCAATTTCTTTTTTTCTCTCCTTCCCTTCTTGGAGATGAAGAATGACTGATTGCAGGTGCCCAAACATCATTAAAAATATATATAATGCAACTTGGCAACAATGCTCTTGCTCAGAAAAACAAAAACAAAGGCAAGATAATCACCAAAGTACAAGGTAGTTGAAGAAAAAGGCAGGCTATGCTGCCCTTCACACAATGTTAGGGGCCTGGACAAAGTCTCATTCCCTACCCTATGATTTGGTGATACATTCAAATGTTGGCACTGGATATTCATTTCTTTGACTTCATATTTTACTACCTGTGAACATACAAATACTGTCTCAGATGGAGAAAAGATTGCAGAAGTGGTTGTTTGTAATCCCATATGGGCAAATTTATAAGAAAACAAATTTAATGCTGTTTTATCTCCATTAATTTATTTAAACCCTTACAATACAAGTATTTGTTCCAAGACAGAAGAACAGTAACAGCTAGGTAATTGGGGTCAATGGCTTGCCCAGTCACAAACTATCACTTCTTTTCTTTTCTTTTTTTTTTAATTCAAAAATATGTTATTTTCCCAATTACATGCAACCACAATTTTTCACAGACATTTTCTGAAAGTATAACATTCAAATTGTATCCCTTCTTCTCTTACTTCCCCTCCTCTTGGAGAAGGTAAATAATTTGATCTGGATTGTATGTGTATTATCATGCAAAACATACTTCCATATTGGCCATTGTTGTAAGAGAATACAGATATAAAACCAATGCCCCAAAATAAAACTGTAAATAAACGAATGTGGAAGATAGTATGTTTTGATCTACATCTAACTCCAACAGTTCTTTCTCTGGAGGTGGATAGCACCCTTTTCCAAAAGTCCTTCAAAATTGTCCTGGATCATTGTATTGCTGAGAGTAAAGTTTTTCACAGTTGATCGTTGTACAATATTGTTGTTACTGTGTACAATGTTTTCTTGGTTTTGTTTATTTCATTCTGTATCAGTTCATGTAGATCTTTTCCAGTTTTTTCTTCTGAAATCATCCTGCTTATAATTTCTTATAGCACAATAGTATTGCATCACCAACAAATACCACAATTTGTTCAGCCATTCCCCAATTGATGGACATCCCCTTAATTTCCCATTCTTTGCCACCACAAGAAAAGCAGCCGTAAATATTTTTGTACATATAGGCCTTTTCTATTTGTTTATGATCTCTTTAGCATACAGACCCAGCATTGGTATTGCAGTATCAAAGGCTATGCACAATTTTATAGCCTTTTGGCCATACAACTATCACTTCTTAAGAAAAGTTTTGATAGTGTGTGGAACTAGTAACAGGAAACAAAAAGGAGAAGTAATAGAGGAAAGCCTTATTGCCTTTTATGTAGTTATGCCACTTCCAGGCCTATGCCCAAAAGATATCAAAGAAAGAAGAAAGTATCTTTTGTATACAAAATAATTAGTGGGAACTAATTAATTGAGGAATAGCTGATAAGTTGTGAAACACGAATGTGGAATACTAACATACTGTATGAAATGAGGAGACAGATGAGTTCAAAGAGACATGGAAAATATTAAATTAACTGAATCAGAATAAAGAAAGCAGCACCAGAACAATTTATAACACCAAAATTTAAAAATAAACAATTTTGAGGATTTTAATTAATAAAAGAATGAAATGAGAACCAGGAGAACAATTTAGAGGATAACAACACTGTAAAACCCAACAACTTTGAAAGCTGTATTATGGTCAGTATAATGACTATTCATGATTCCAGGAAACCAATGATGAAATGTTATTCCTTACAGAAAGGTGACAGATTTAGGGTGCAAAGTTAGACACAACAAAACTTTTAAAAATAAACAAAATTAAACAGGGAAATCTTATTGCTGTCCTAAATTTGCTAAGATAAACTTTAAAACTTCATAACAAACGCTCAGTTTCATATAGAATTCTCTTTTTTTCTTTGTGGACTGTGTTTCAGTGTTTAAGTTCATAATGGAAATGAAATTTTTCTTAAAAAAAAAAAGAAAAGAAAGGGAAATCAACTCCTCTAACTTCATAATTCCGTATAGAAGGGCAGCCTGCCTTGACTCTCCTCCCCTCCCGCCCCACTATGTAGGCTAGGGAGCATCTAGCCACCAGAGAACACTCCCCTGAGGTGTAGATTGCCAGTTCAAGCTCCCAGCTGTCTGAGGATGCCAAGTGCCATTGGAATGCGCATGCGCGCATACGTCATTCTCAGTTCTGTCTGCTACAGACTTCCACTGTTGGTTGCTCTCTGAATGTTTGGCGTTACCATGGTTGCACAGCCCTCGTGCGCGCTCCCGTCGCCAAGGCAACGAGATAGACAGAAGCAGGGCCCTAGAAGGCGGCAATAGCTGTGGCGATGGTGTCCAAACCTGTGCATGGGCTGCCCTTGCTGCCGGGCTTCACCTTCGTCGACCCCACGGTGAGGAATAGCTCAGCTCCTACTTGGCCTCGACACATTCACTCCCCACCTGCTCTAAAGGCATCCGGCTCCCAGCTGGGACCTGTCCCAATCCTTTCTCTCCTTTCACCCACTTCCCTCTATGGCTCCACTCCAGCCCATTCCAACCTCCAGCTCCACCTTCCAGCTCCAGCTGCAGCCGTTATCCCTTCTCCCGGCTCCACCTCCCCCTACCCAAGCTGCAGCTCTCCAAATCCTTCCCTGCTCCCAGCCCTGTCTCCCTCCCTTAGCTGAAGTCCTATTCTCGAATCAATCTTCTCCTCCCTCGATCAGATATAGACCTCATCTCACTTTTTCCCCCTTCTTTCGGTCTTATCTCCTTCCTCCACCTCACTACCCCTCTTCCTCCAATTCCCATCTTTTCTCCTAATTCCAACCACAGCCTTCTCTATCTACTGCCGTCCTTCCTCCCAAGGCTATCTCCCACTCTTCCTCCTCTCTACCTCAATCCTCTTCACAGAATCCTATCCCAGGCCCTCTCCAACTCCCATCCCTTCTCTGAGGTCCATTTCTCACCTCTAGCTTCAATCCATATTCCTTCTCTCAGACACATTCACCAGCCCTTCCCCCCTCTCACCCACTCCTACTCTTGGCAGCCCCATCCTCTCCTCCCTGGGCCCCCTCAACCCTTCCCCCTCCATTCCCAGCCCATCTTCCAGCCCTCTCCTTTTACTCCCATATTTTCTTCTAAGTCCATTTCCAACCTCAACCTGCATTTCTCTCCCTCATTCATATCCTTTCTCCCAGCAGCAGCCCTTTCCCTATCCCATTCTCAAACTTCTCATTTCAATTCATTCCTTCACCCAGTCCCATCTCTCTCTTTCCCGATGCCTAGCTTCATCCCTCTTCCCCATCTTCATTCTCCAATCTCCTAACAATAATAATTGGCATTTATTTACATAGTGTATTGTAAATGCCTTTATATGAAATCTTGAGCCTGTTCCACAGCCCTTCTAAACCTTAACCTTATTCTTTCTCCTCAAACTATATCTTTCCCCATTCCCAGCCCCAACTCCTATCCCAGCTCTTTCTTCTTTCCCCCCTCTTCTCAAATTATTCCTTTAGCTCTCTTTCCCCCATGTCCATCTCCCTTCCCTCTAACTCTATATCTTAGATCCTCTATGTCCCTCTTAGCATCATCTCCATTTCTTGCCTGCCTTCCACCATCTCAAATCCTTAGTTATAACACAATAAATAACATTGAGATCTGGGGTGATCTGGTTTTAAATCCTGCTTCTGATGCTGTCTAGCAATGCCATTTAATGACATCCCTTAACACCTCTGAGCTTCAGTTTACTCATCTGTAAAATGAGGATTACAGAATCTTAGAGATGGGAGGGCATTCTATACCAGATCAAGAATCCCTTCTACAGCACCTTCAGCCTCCAGCCTCCAGTTGAAGACCCCTAGTGAGAAGGGGATCTCCTACTTCCTGAAACAGTCTACTCTATTTTTGAATAGGTCTAGTACTTAGAAAGTTTTTCTTATATCATGACTAAATCTGTCTCTTAGAAACTTCCTTCATGGCTTCTACTTCTGTCCACCAGACCAAGTGGAACAAATATAAGGTGTCTCCTAGGTGAAAGCCCTTCAAATACTTGAAAACAGCTACTATAATTTAGGGAAGGTGCTAGGTTGGTTTTTTCCCCTTCAAGGCAAATATCCCCATAGGCTGACCTTGAGGTAAGTACTCTAGGATAACAGTAATTTTTGTAACTACCTCCCTAAGTTGTTTTGAGGAAATCAAAAACCTCTATTATGATGGAAGCCCTTTTTTTATGATCCCTTCTCAAGTCCCCACCTCACCTAAACTCCACTTCCAAGTATTGCTTGCTGGCCTTCATTAGTGATTTCACCTATAAAATTAATACAGGTATCATCTTCCTCACAGAGTAGTTATTAGGCATGCACTTTGTAAATCTGTAAGCATTATAGAAAATGTGAGCTTTTGTGAAGGAGAAAGGAAAATGATGAATGAATATGCTTTTTGCTTGAAAGGCCATTTTCCCAGTACTGTACTAGTCCTGCATGAGGACTCAAAGGTGGTACATATTACGAATTAGTGAAGCCTCTTATTCAAAAAAGGAGAAAAGGACCTGAAGCAATAGATGTTACATTTGTTCTTAGGGAGAGAAGAGGAAAATGTAAATTTGGATAGTATGACTACTATACTACCACTACCATTTATATAGCCCTTTAACTTTTGCAAAGCACTTTACATATATTTTTAGATCTGTTCATTAGAGAAGTAGCACCAAATGTAAATTATTTGTGAGGTAGAATGCTAGAACGTTTGGAGAGCTGATCTCACAGTCAGAAAGACATGCTTCAAATCCTATGTTTGATATATATATATATAGATGAGTGTGCTATTTAATCTCTCAGTATATTCACTGCCCAAGCTGAAAAAGACCCGCAAAACTCCTTTGTGTAGCTGGAACCAGATTAAAATATAATTGGAAAATGTTTAATAAAAAATAAAAATATGGCTTAGACATATTAATTTGTGGTTTCTATTTGAATTTGACATTATTGTTCTAGACAATACTATAAATCCAGAGGAGACACCATCCTGCTGTGGTCAAAAGGATTTCCTCATCTGAGAGTTGCCTTTTACAACAAAATCACAGACCCAGTTTTTTTTTTTTATTCATGTATTATGAATCAGATGCAGTAATTATTGAGCGTTCTATATGAGTTGTTTTAGTAGAAAATATGCATATTCTTCAATTATTTTAGGAGAAGGTGTTCAGTCAAGTCCATCCTTTCAAATAAGGAATCCAAAAGAGAATTTACTAAGCACCTACTATGTGTTCAACACTATACTGTTTTACAAATATTGTCTCATTTGATTTTAAAACAATCCTGTGGCCCTTACTGCTCTTCTGCCTTGGAACCAATACACAGTATTGATTCTAAGGTAGAAGGTAAGGGTTGAAAAAATAAAAGAAATGCTAAAACAATCCTGTGATGTAGGCACTGTTCTTATCCTTATTTTATAGCTGAGGAAACTGAGGCAGAGCCAAATTTGAACTCAGGACTTCCTGACTCCAGACCCAAGCACTCTCTCCACTACACCACCTAAGCTACTGTATATCACAGTGCTGAAAGTAGTTAGACCAGGATTCAAGGAAATTAGAATGTGAGCAAGGAAAAAATGTTAATTAAAGATTAAAATAGATTTCTCAGAACTAACTTTCATGCTACTGAATTGTGCTGCTAACAGATGCCACTAAAAAATTATTAATCATGACATCGAATGCTCACAATCTTAGCTGATGAAATTTTTTTTTAAATTCTATTTTCAAAGGTGATCCAGTTATAAATTAAGGAGTAGGATTTCCTAAGTCTTATTTGCTGCTCAAACACAACCTCACTGTTTAGCCCTAGACAAGTAATTTAATACTTTGCCAAAAATATGATCATCTTTTAATTGAGTTTACTTTCTCCAAGGAAGTTTAATGATGTTTAAAAACAAGGAATAAAAACTGTTTTTATAATAATGGATTCTACAGTAATATGTAGCAAATGCACATATGGTAGTGTTTTTGATGATTCCATTTCTTTCCTCAGAAAACTGCCTTTCCCCGAAACCAGACATTGAGTTTCAAGAATGGCTATGCCTGCTCTCGAGTTCCAGCAGTGGGGCTCGGCAAAGAACCAATCCACGTGAACCAGCTGTCCCAAACTGATTTGGATGAATTAGCCAATAAGATACCTACGCTGACCTATGAAGAACCCAGGCAAACTCCTCTTGCTGACTTTATTCCTGCACATGTAGCCTTTGACAAAAAGGTAGGGCTTGGGGATTGTATGAGTTCCTTTATTTTCATGATGAGTAAGTTCCTTGCAGAGAAGTGAACAATAAACCAGGTTTCAGACAACATGCCAAGGAGAACGTTTTTTTCAAGTGCTTCAGCTCTTAGACAGCTGAGCTCTCGATGGAAAGAGGCTTTCTTTAGTAAGTAAGAATATTATAGTAAATAAATGTAAGAAGTTCCCTAGAGATCTCACTGGAATATTTTCAGGCTACAGTTTAAAGACAAGGTAGATTGATTAAACTTGAAATTGTAGGGTAGAGGCTAGAACTCTAGTTCTGCTTATTTGCTGTAAGTTTCTTCTTTTGAAAAGTGTGCTGTAGTGGCAAGAGATCTCTGATCTCAAAGGATGCCATAAAATACTAATAAAAATAGTATGTCCAGATACTTAGATGACCATTTCCTCCCATCTCACTGAATATGTTTCTAGTTCTGTAAAAATACACTGCAGACAACTACTAAAGAGCAAGTTGTAGCACCTTTTTCTCTTGTTTCTTATTTTTCTCCTTGCCTTGGCTATGTGATGGGTGCATTGTTTGTGTCTATTGATATTTTCAACTCTATTGCTTTTCCCACTGTACAAGTCTATTTTCCCCCATCCAATCTTGCCATTTCCCAAGCGACTTTATGGTCTGGATAATGCTTTTGTATTTGTCATAGTCCCCCAACCCCAACCCCCTTTGTGTTTTCTGGATTACTTTTTAGTCCATTTATTAAAAAGTACTCAAATCAGTGGCATTCATTTGACTCTGTACTTGCACCTTTTAAAATTTATCTTGTTTTTTTTTTCCTTTTGTTTATTCAAATAACTTCTCTGGATACCTTGTTTCGTCCATCATTATTTGACATATACCATCCATTCAGTTCACCAGATCTGTCTTTGTTCAATATGATTAACGATTCTATTTCTTTCTAGAATTGAAGAATTAATCTTGACATTACCATTTCTTTCCAGTCTGGTTCTTTGACTCATCCCACCAATTTTTGGCTTCCTAGTCAGCCTATAGTCCCTTAGAATCTAGTTTATAAAAGATATAGTTGATGGTCTATATCCTATCTAAAACTACCTGATTAGTGTCTAAGTGATAGACTACCATTGGTACATTTGCTATCTCTGACTTTCTGTGATGGTTTAAATTTACAAATATATTTCATCTCGCCAGTTTTCTCTTCTTCAAGAGACAATAGGCAACATGTATGGTATGTTTATTTTATTGTTTACAGGTTGATTTATTCTATGCATCCTACTTTCACAATTGTCAGATTTTAGGATCATTGGCTATGAGTATTAAGGTAGGAAAAATTGTTAAACACAATAATTTTTTGACATTTGATTTGGTTTTGCAGCATGAGAAGTTGTAACTAAATTCACTTGACATATTTCTGTTGTTCTCACTTGAGACCACTTAGTATCATTGTGAATTGGCTATGTTTTGACATTATTTCTTGCTGCTGATACAGGTAGAAAAAGCAACTATCAATTTCAGACAATTTTATTTATTTATTTTAGCAAGTGAAACAATTTCTTTTCTCTTTCATATTCCTAAACTTAACCTACAAAAATGAAAGTTGAACAAAATAAAAATAGGGTCCTCTAAGTTTGTGTTATGTGATGGGGAAATACCAGACATCACAATCAAAAGGATACTTGGGGGGGCAGCTGGGTTGCTTAGTGGATAGATTTAGGCCTAGAGATGGGAGGTTCCAATCTGGCCTCAGATACTTCATAGTTGTGTGACCCTAGTCAAGTCACTTAACCTCAATTACTCTTCTGCTTTGGAATCAATACCTACTATTTATTCCAAGATGGAAGGTAAAAGGTTGTTGTTTTTTAATTTTAAAAAGGATATCTGAAAGCTTTATATCAAAAGTAAAATGCATCTACTCTGATTTTATTATTCTACAATGCTATCATGAATGCTAACTAAATGTTGTATTTTTTTAAAAAATCAAAAAGCTAACATTCATTTTCCCCCTTTACTTTCTACAGGGAATCAAGTTCAAAGTTTTGTGTTTATTTCTGAAAACAAATAACATTTTAACTAATTGATAAAGAAAGCAGGAGTCTTTCTTCACAAAAAATAGCTGTTTTCACTGTGAATAATTTGTGGTAGAAACATAAAAATCTAAACTCTCTTTTTTAAATTAATAACTTGTATATTTGTACAAACTTCTTAAGAGACAAAATATAAAAATTGATATTGGAATTTGCTTTTGCTCCTAGACCAACAGTCATTATTTAGAGCCAAAGCCAGTGCTTGCTAAGAAATTCACAGAAAGGACGAGAAACTAAAGGCATGTCGGTAGCAGTCAAATGGAAGGTTCTAGTCCAAAACCAAGCTCCATGGGTTTGGGATCACCACAAATGTGATCTGGGATAATCAATTCTGCCTCTTTTTGAGGCAGTTTCATCCAAACTCTATCCTCTACAGTTGTGTTATCAAATCTATGGCACCCATGCCTGAAGAGGTTGTTCTCCTCCCCTTCTCTACCATGCCTGAGGACATTTCTTACATTACCTGCCCCTCTACCCAGCAGCCCAATGGGAGTGCTTTCTCCCTCCCCTGACTGATGTTGGTTCTCTCAGAGGTGAGAGAAGCCACAAGGTAGGAAGATAGAGACAGGATAGAAGTTTTGATACCACGAGGGAAGTGACGGAGTCCTAATAGAGATATGAGGTGGTTAGGATGAGTCTTTATTAATTATCAATGAGCCACAGCTGAGCTCTGATCAAAGGACCAATTCTGTAGGCTTTTCCAGTCCTGAGATCCATACCACGCAGGTCAGAGAGGTGAATAGAGAAAGATTAAAGATGGAGCTTGGCCAGAGGCCAAGCTCCTGCAAGGACAGCCATCAGGTAGCCTGAAAGAGAAGGAGAGCAGAGAGCAGAGAGCAGAGAGAGCGAAGGCGGAGCTTGCTGGGCTAGATATAGTTTTTGATATGCAAATATACACAGTACATAGGGATGATTCTCATTGGTTAATGACAATGCGTAGGTGTGGTTTCTCTTAACCAGGTGAGAACAAAGAAACCTGTTTTCCCGCCTAACCTGGGAGAAGCTGGGGTCAAGGGTCAGATGCCTTCCTAGCCATGAGCACTACTGAGCATGCCCAAGACTGAGCAATCTGCACATACTGTTTTCCCCTTGCCCATAGCCAGGGGGCGGACTGCTACAACTGAGGTAAGGGGGCAGCTCACATGCAGCCTGAGGGTGCAGTTTGGGCACTCAGTTTCTAAAAGGTTGGCCATCACTGCTCTAAAGCAACACCTTATGGCTGGCTACAGGGACATTAACTAAGTAGGAGAAACCAATTAGGTCTCCTTATTCCTCAAACTCATACCAAAAGTCTTCATTCCAGTTGCTTCTATAAGTGGCCCCAATTTACCTAATCATTTTTTCTCTGTTTACATACTTCACTTTTTAATCAGCAAAAAAGCTTCTCCCTCTTCTGCTTACCCACAAAGAAGAGAGCATATACCTAGTCTGAGGCAGGATTTAAGCTAAGGTCTTTCTGATTCCCAAGTTGAGGATTCTATCCACTATGCCACCCAGATTCATCTCATCTACAATGCAGGGTCTTACAGACCATTTGGTTTCAGATAGCTATGAAGTTATAATTGGGGAAATGAGATCTCAACTGGGGGAGAACCAAAAAAAGATAATAAGCAATTAAAACTGCACAGGAGTATATGGGGTAATAGATGGTGCAGTGGATAGAATGCCACACCTGAAGTCAGGAAGGCTCATCTTCCTGAGTTCAAATCTGACTTCAAACACTATCTAGGCAACCCTGGGCAAATCACTTAACCTATTTGCCTCAGTTTCTTCATCTGGAAAAAAAAATGAGCTAGAGAAGGAAATGGCAAACCACTCCATGTTTTGCCATGAAAACCCCAAATGGGTTTATGAAGGATTGAACATGACTGAAATGACTAAACAACAAGAACAAGACAATTTTAAATTGCCTGGCCTGTGCCAGAAAGGCAGCCTTGGCTTGCCCTCTGATGAAAATATAAACAGCTGATGGAGGTACTTTTGTCTTTTTTCCCCTTCAGGATTCTACATAAGAATGCTAAAATATTCTATGGGAAGGGGAAGATTGTGGGAGGGGGAGGGATAAAGTATTGGAATACACAAAGAAAGATCCTAACAAGGAGAGAAATCCCTTAATTATTAATATAGCAAAGTCTATAAATGTGTGTGACTATGTATATTTTCTAGCAAGCGATATAAATTCATTTATATTCTCCAGAGTGAGGAAGAAGAACATTGCAATTACAGAATTCTAAGAAGCAAACACATCCTTTTATACATAATAAGGAAGGTCATTGAAACCACAACCCAGACATTATGAAGCAAATTACAGCAGTCATGGTGCTTAAACAGGTGAACAGAGCTCTCAGAGCTTATTGGATCATCTATTCCTTCTGCTTCAGAAACGATGGGGAAATGGAGTATTCTCATCAATTGAATGTTTGTTTTCTTTTCCCTATTGATAGCTACTGAATGCAACATTCTTGGGTGGCCAAAGTTCAAAGAATTAGAATTCAATAATAATAAAATTATATAGAAATGAATCTACTACTAGAATGTTTTTCATTTACCCTCTTCTCTCCACTTAATTGATCATGATCTTCTTTCATTTCTCCTCTTGCCTGGACTATTGCCATAGCATTCTTTTTTTTTTTAAACCCCTTACTTTCTGTCTTGGAGTCATTACTGTGTATTGGCTCCAAGGCAGAAGAATGGTAAGGGCTAGGCAATGGGGGTCAAGTGACTTGCCCAGGGTCACACAGCTGGGAAGTGTCTGAGACCACATTTGAACCCAGGACCTCCCATCTCTAGGGCTGAAAAATGTTTCTTATTATTTGAGCTTCTGATTGTTTGGCATCCACAAAAGTAGAATGTTTCTGTGTCTATATGTAATCTGAAGCAGATAATATGAAAATGCCCCCTATGATAAAGTCACTGTTATCATGCTTCACTTCTAGATACAGTTCTCATTTTAGGAAAGAGACTTAAATGGGAAGTGGCACCACATCCTCAAACTTAGCAAGTTCAGCATTAACCGATCTCTCTGAAATCCAATCTCTATAGTTAAAAGAATAAATTATAACACTTGTAAGCTCAAAATCAAATCAAAGCATTTTTATACAATTATGTATGATGGAGGAAAGGTTTTTAATTGGAAAGGCAATTTAGGGATTGAAAATCCTAAAGGGAAATAAGAAGGGGGGGTTAACATATTTTAACAGAAACTAATTCTCATGTTAAACTTACAGTTATAACTTCTTGCCGTCCCAAATACTATGATTAATATTAGACTATGGTTGATAAACAGTTGTTACTACACTTTCCTTTTATATGCAATAGTTACTGGAATTTGGAGGAGTAAAGAGGCCTGACTCAAATGACTGATCTCCAAGGGCCTAGCGCCAGACTCCTTTGTTTCCTGAGTCTTTCACTGTTCCCTGGACATTTATCTATAATTCATAGAATCATAGACCTACAGTTGGAAGGGACCACCAAGGCTATCTGGTATAACCTATTTATTTTACAGATTAAGAAATTGATGCCCAGGCAGTCACATCCTATGGTCACTCAGAGACAAAAATAAACCTAAGACTTCTGAGTCCAGATTCAGTGTTCTTTTCAAAGGACCATGTTGCCTTCCATTCTACAAACCTTTATTAAACATCTATTATATGCAGGACACTTTACTAGACATTGAGAAGATGAAGGGGGGAAAAAAAGAAGCTTCCTCTGTCCTCAAAGAGTTTACTTTCTGAGATTAGAAAGTGCTATGTGCATTCAAAGTGACTTGAGAAAGGAGAATACAGTAACAATTCAGGAAAAAGGAGAGGCTTGATTAAGGAAATAACATCTTAGCTGAGCCTTTCCAGGAAGCTGGGGAAATTAAGGGGCTGCCATGAGAAGCAAGTAAATTTCAGGTATTGGTGGGGATAGTTGGTAGCCTATATACTACTACACAGGATGGGAGATGGAATTCCAGGTTCAGGAAAAAGTTGGCCCACTATTCTGGCTGGATTTGTTCAGTCATTTCAATCAGATCTGACTGTGACCCCATGGGGAAGGATATTTCTTGGCAGAGATGCTGAAGTAGTTTGCCATTTCCTTCTCCAGCTCATTTTACAGATAAGGAAAAGAAGACAAACAGGGTTAAGGGACTTGCCCAGGATCACACACGTTTCTGAGGCCAGCTTTGAACTCAGGAGTTCCTGAATCCAGGATTGCAGAATGGTCATGTTAGACAAGAATTGTCCCTATTTGACAATCCACAATTGAGGGAAAGGCAAAAATCAAAGTTAATGTAGAGGTTTTCAGCATGAGAGTATCTAGGGGAATTGTGGTCCCCTCAACAATAAGAGGGATGTTTAGAGGAGAGGGGTAGGTTGAGCAGTGAAGATACTGAGGTATCTAAGTGAGGTAGTAGATAGAGCACTGTCCTAGAGTCAAGAAGACCTGAGTTCAAATCCAGACTTAGACATTTAACCTCTGTTTGCGAGGGTTTTTGTGAGGCTCAAATGAAATAATATATGTGAAATCATAAAGCACTCTAGAAATGTATTGTTGTTATAATTATTCTATTGAAGTTTGTTAATATTTCTGGAATAGCAGATACATTATTGATATCAATTATTAACAATGTTTATTGACATTAATTAATAATATGTTATAAATATTAATCATTATTACTAATAAGTCTGCAGTTCCAGAAAGAAGTAGGGGTCAGATCTATGGTTTGGGGAATTACAAGTAATGATAATTGGATTCATTTGGGGTTGATGAGGTTGCTAAGAGAATGAGCATATAAATTGAAGAGATAAGGGACCAGGACAGAGCCTAGGGGGACACTGACAATTACATGGAAGAGATGGAGGATGATTAAGCAGAAGAAACCTGAGAAACAGTGAGGCAGAAGCTTAACTAGGTGACTCAGTGGACACAGATCCAGGCTTGGAGATGTGAGGTGCTGGTATCAAATATGACCTCAGACCCTGTGTGACCCTGGGCAAGTCACTTAACCCCAATTGCCTAGCCTTTACCACTCTTCTGCTTTGGAACTGATACTAACGTATCAATTCTAAGACAGAAGGTAAGGGTTTAAAATTTTAAAAAGAAGTAATGAGACGGATAGAAGAACTGGGAGAGAATAGTGTCAAAAGCAAAGGGAGGAGAGAATATGTGGGAGAAGAGAGGTTAGTTAATGATGTCAAAAGCAGCAAAAAGATCAATGAAAATCACTAAAGGGGACTCAGAAAGGGAAGTCAACATATTTTAATAAAAAATAATTCTTAAATATACACCCGTTAAATCTGAAGTTATAACCTTCTATCCTAAACAACTGTGTAGTATTAGTCTGTATTTGATAAACAATTAAAGAGAAGGTTTTATTGATCCCCCCCATTACAAACATTTACAAATTTCCCCTAAAGTATGAAAGATATTTTGTACAAAATAAAACAGTTAAATAAAACTAATGATTCAGTGACTTCATCTATGAAAGGGCATGCAACATTACACATCTTTACACCTCCCTTCCTCCAAAGGAAATCTATTTTCTCTCACTCCCACTTTTGCCCTGGAGGGGGGGAGGGACAGATTTCTTATAAAAAGTATGAATAGTTTTCTGGAATCATGAACAATCATTGTGTTGGTTATAGTCTTACAGCTTTCAAAGTTGTTTGTTTTTACAGTGCCAGAATTGTATATATTATTCTCCTGGTTCTTCTCAATTCATTCTTTATCTGTTTGAAAGGTTTTCAGAATTGTTCATTTTTAAAATAACATTGATGTCATATTATAAATTGTCCTTCTGATTCTGATGACTTCCATCTACATCATTTCATAGAGTCTTTCCAAATCCTTTTGAAATGGTTTTTTACTGCACAATAGTATTCCATCCCATTCATCTGCCAGAACTTAGTCAGTCTTGCTCAGCTAATGAGCATCCCCTTAGTTTCCAATTTTTTGCCACTACAAAAAGAGCTGCAATGAATATATTTCTACAAATAGAACCTTTGCCTCTTACTTTGATCTCTTTAGGGTATAAACCTAGCTTTAGTGTAACTGGGCGAGAACATATGTGCTGTTATTTGTGTATAATTCCAGATTGCTTTCCAGAACAATTGTATGCATTCACTGGTTCACCAACAATTCATCTGTTTTCCCATAGCCTTTCCAACATTTATCATTTTCCTTTTTTGTCAACTTTGTCACTCTAATGAATGTGAATCTCAGAACTGCTTAAATCCTTATTTCTTTAATTAGTAGTGATTTGGAGCATTTATGCATATGTATGTAGCCTGGATTTGGGCTCTAGAGAACTGCCTTTTCATATGCTTAGATCATTTTTCAACTGGGAAATAGCATTTATTCTTACAAATTTGAAACAGTCCCAAATGAAACCTTTATTAAAGAAATTTGGTACAAAGATTTTTTTTCAGTTGCTTCCCTTTTAATCTTAGCTTTATTAGCTTTGTCTGTGCAAGAACCTTTAAATTTATGCTATCCAAATTATTTAGTTATTCTGTGATCCTCTCTAATCCCTGTTGGTTATCGACTTTTCTCCATTGATCTTATAGGTAATTTCCCCCATGTTTCTCTAATTTATTTATGATTTGACCTTTTATATATAAAATGAGTGTTTGCTAATCACCTACTATGTGCCAGCATTGTGCTAAACCCAGGATACAATTAAGAAAAAGAAAGATTGTTCCTGTCCCCAAGGAGCTTACGATCTAAAGGCATGGGGGAAGGGGGGCAAGGAGGACGGTAGGAAAAAGGAAACTGAAAAAAAGAGGAAGAGAGTGAGGCTGGAGAGTTGAAGCCAGGCAGAAACAGCTGATAGAAAATGGAGAGTTAGCTGGAAAATTCTGAGTCATCTATAAAGGAAACCTTTGGGAGGAATTTATTGTTCTGCCCTCCAGCTGACCACTAAGAATATAGAGAGGTGTTGAATATCAAAAGCTGAGTCTATTTGATTTCAGGGGATAAGTTTATCCTGGGTGTGGCAAGAAACTCTTAGAATTAAAACTAGGCAGAGAAGCTGATGGAAAATGGGAGAATTAAATGTAGGTCATATCTCTATTTGGAGCTTATTTTTATATAAGGTATTAGGTATTGGTCTAAAATGACTTAATGGGCAGTGAGGTAGCTCAGTAGATGGAATGCTGGGTTTGGAGGACCTGAGTTGAATGTGTCCTCAAACACTAGCTGAGTGACTCTAGGCAAGTCATTTAACCTTGTTTGCTTTAGTTTCCTCATCTATAAAGTGAGCTGGAGAAGAGAATAGCAAACCATTCCAGAATCTTTATCATGAAAACCTCAAATGGGGTCACCAACAATTGGTCATGCCTAAAGAATAACAAATTTTATATCCTGCAAGTTTATTGAACTTATTGTTTATTTTTTTTATTTTTTTAGTTGACTCTTTAGAGTTCTCTAAAGAGATCATGCCATCTGCAAATATTTGTGTCTTTTTTTTTACCTGTGCTTATTTCCTTAGTTTTCCTTCTTATTTTATTGCTCCAGCCAGCATTTGTTGTAGTACAGTGGTAAATGGAAATGGTTGACAGTTGACAACTTTGTAAGCTCTGAATTTACTGAAAAGATTTTTTTTTAATGTTCTGTTATAAATAATGGTAGCTCACAGTTTTAGATTCTTAGGAAAGATCTATTGCATTTTTAGTGTTTTTAACAGAAAGAGACATTATATTTTGTCAAAAGATTTTTCTGCATTTATTGATTATAATGATTTTTGTCTGTTTTTAACATGGTTAAGTTTATAGTTTTACTAATAACAAATTAACCTTGAATTCCATGTAAGAATACAACTTGGTCGTGATATGTAATACTTGTTATATGTTGTTCTAGTCTTTTTTCTTTTTTTAATTTAGATTATTTTTCCATGATTCCATGATTCATGATTCCCTCCCAACTCCCTGCTCTTTCCTCCCCCTTCCCAAAGCTGATAAGCACTTCCACTGGGTTATACATGTATGATTGTTCAAAACCTATTTCCATGTTATTCATATTTGCAGTAGAGCGATCTTTTAACATCAAAACCCCAATCACATTCCCATCAAACTACATGATCCATCATGCTTTTCTTTTGCATTTCTGTTCCCACAGTTTTTTCTCTGGATTTGGATAGGGTTCTTTCTCATAAGTTCCTCTGGATTGTCCTGGGTCATTGCAGTGCTGCTAGTAGAAAAATCCATTGTGTTCGATTCTGTCATAATAGAGCCCTCTCTGTGTACAATGTTCTCCTAGTTCTGCTCCTTTCACTCTGCATCAATTCCTGGAGGTCTTTCCAGTTCACTTAGAATTCTTCTAGTTCATTATTCTTTTCAGCACAATAATATGCCATCACCATTAGATACCACAATTTATTCAGCCATTCCCCAATCAATGGACACCCCTCATTTTCCAATTGTTTGTCACCATGAAGAGCATGGCCACGAATATTTTTGTACACATATTTTTCCCTATTATCTCATTTGGGTACAAACCCAACAGTGGTATGGCTGGATCAAAAGGTAGGCAATCTTTTAAAGTCCTTTGCTCATAGTTCCAAATTGCCTTCCAGAATGGTTGGAACAATTCACAGGTCCACCAGCAGGTATTAGTGTCCCAATTTTGCCTTATCCCCTCCAACATTTATCACTTTATTTTGCTGCCATATTGGCCAGTCTGCTGGGTTGTTTTAATTTTCATTTCTCTAATCAAGAGGGATTTAGAATACTTTCTCATGTGCTAATTGATAGTCTTGATTTCTTCATGTGAAAATGGCCAATTCATATCCCTGGACTATTTGTTGATTGGGAAATGGCTTGATTTTTTGTAAATTTGACTTAATTCCATATATATTTGGGAAATTAAACCTTTGCAGAGAGTTTTGGTATAAAAATGTTCTTCCAGTTTATTACTTTCCTTTTAATTTTGGTTGCATTTGGTTTTGTTTGTACAAAACCTTTTAAATTTGATATAATCAAAGTCATTCATTTTACATTTTGCAATATTCTCTGTCTCTTGCTTGGTCTTAAATTCCTTCCTTTCTCACAGATCTGAAAGGTATACTATTCTATATTCACCTAATTTATTTATGATTTTACTTTTTATATTTAAGTTTTTTACCATTTTTTGAATTTATCTTGGTATAGGGTATAAGATGTTGATCTAAACCAAAATTTTCCCATACTGTTTCCCAATTTTCCCAGCAGTTTTTGTCAAATAGTGAGTTCTTGTCCCAAAAGCTGGGATCTTTGGGTTTATCAAACATTAGCTTACTGAGGTCATTTACCCCTAGTCTATTCCATTGATCTACCTTTCTGTCTCTTAGCCAATACCATATTGTGTGTGTGGTTTTTTTTTAAACCCTTACCTTCCATCTTGGAATCAATACTGTGGATTGGTTCCAAGGCAGAAGAGTGGTAAGGGCTAGGCAATGGGGGTTAAGTGACTTGATCAGGGTCACACAACTGGGAAGTATCTGAGGCCAGATTTGAACCTAGGACCTTCTGTCTCTAGGACTGGCTCTCAATCCACTGAGCTATCCAGCTGCCCCCAGTACCATTTTGTTTGATGACAACTGCTTTATAGTATAGTTTAAGGTCTGATACAACTAGGCCCCCATCCTTCACTTTTTTTTCATGATTTCCTTTGATATTTTTGGTCTTTTATTCTTCCAGATGAACTTGGTTGTATTTTTTTCTAGTTCTATAAAGAAGTTTTTTGGTAGTTTGATAGGTATGGCACTGAATAAATAAATTAATTTGGGTCAGATTGTCATTTCTATTATATTAGTCATCCTAACCAGGAGCAATTAATGTTTTTCCAATTGTTTAAATCATATTTTATTTGTGTGAAAAGTGTTTTGTAATTGTGTTCATATAATTCCTGTGTTTGTCTTGGCAAATAGATTCCCAAGTATTTTATATTGTCTAGAACAGTGATGGTGAAACTTTCATTTATTTATCCATTCATTTATTTATTTATTCAATTATTTATTTATTTATCTATCTATCTATTTATTTGTTTGTTTGTTTGTTTGTTTTTAAGTCCTTACTTTCCTGTGTATTGGCTCCAAGTCAGAAGAGTGGTAAGGGCTAGGCAATGGGGGTTAAGTGACTTGCCCAAGGTCACACAGCTAGGAAATGCCTGAGGCCAGATTTCAACCTAGGACCTCTCATTTCTAGGCCTAGCTCTCAATCCACTGAGCCATCTATCTACCCCCCTGGTGAACCTTTTAGAGGGGAGGGTGATATGAGAAATGCCTGTGGAGAGGGAAAGGGGAGAAGCTCAGCCCCACATCACTATGGCTTTCTGTGCTCGGTCCATGCTGTGAAAACACACAGAGAGGGCTATGAGTGCCCCCTCTGGAACATGTGCCATAGGTTTGTCATAGGGTCTAGAGAGATTTTTAAATGGAGTTTCTCTTTCTAATTCTTGCTGCTGAGTGTTGTTAGAAATATGTAGAAATGCTGATGATTTATGTGCGTTTATTTTATATCCAGCAGCTTTGCTAAAGTAATTATTTCAAATAGTTTTTTAGTTAATTTTCTAGGCTTTTCTAAGTATACCATCATATCATCCACAGAGAGTGATAGTTGAGTTTTCTTATTCTCTACTTTAATTCCTTTAATTTCTTTTCCTTCTCTAATTGCTAAAGCTAGTATAAGGATTTGAGTGACAGCAGCAATGGTTGGAAACAGAGAATGCTGGGTAAGAAGAGGAGACTTGAGAAAAGAATTCTGGGCTTTTTGAGCTGAAACCTGGACCAAGCAGGAAGCAACTTCCTTGTTAGGGACCTCATCGTAAGTCATAAAGGAGATTTATCAATTCAATATCCAGAAGTTTCATCTGCCAAATGATATTGACAATCTGATACCTCAAAGAACATCTCTACAGAGGATCAGATTCCTCAGAGGGAGAGAGTCATGGGCTCACTGTCAAAGAGAGCCCAGCTCTCCCCCTTTAGCCTTCATGTACCTGTTCTGTCATTTCTTAGCTCTAATAGATTATAAATAGTTGGGAAAATTAGTTTGAGATGGGGTGGAGAAACTCAGATTGTCTTTTGAGTGAAAGACCACGATTAGGGAAACAAATTAGAGATACCAAATCCCTCTTTCCATCTCTCCTCCTCTGCCTTATATCCAAAGTCATTGAACCTTTTACATCGCAGTCAGATTTCATTCAAATAATTTAGCCTGGAAACTTTGAGAAGATCAACCTCAATAGAGAGCAACCAGGACCCCTCCCCAGCTGAGTCCAGTACATGGGGGAGGTTTATCCTCCAGTCCTTTCTGTACTCGTAGACCTAAGGTTACCCCCTGGTCTATCTGTAAGGGGAGGCCTTCCTTCAACTCTCCATCACCCTCTCACATCAGGGAATCCCTTGTTACCTGGGCAGTACCCCTTAACAGCTTCACTAAGGGGTGGTGAAAGAGAGTAGGAGCCAGCTCATCTAGGTTCCTATCTCTTCTACACTGCTTCCTTCTCTGCAAGCTTCCTTTTGTTATTGTCATTACAGTAACTTCTAAATATAGTGAGAAATTACCATTATTACACTAGTATGATATTAAATGATTGTGGTGATAATGGGCATCCTTGCTTTACTCCTCCCTGATCTTATTTGGAAGGCTACTAAGTTATCCCCATTGCAGATGATACTTGCTGATGGTTTTAGAAACATACTGTTTTAAGGAAAGGCCCTTTTATTCCTATAATTAGTGTTTTAAATAGAAATGGGTGCTGTATTTTGCCCTTTTTTTGCATCTGTTGAGATAATCATGTGATTTTTTTTGTTAGTTTGATTATTGATATGGTCAATTATGCTGATAGTTTTCCTAGTATTAAATTAGTCTTTTATTCCCTGGTATAAATCCCATCTGGTTATAGTGAATAATCCTTTTAATACATTGCTGTAGTCTCTTTGCTAGTATTTTTTAAAAGATTTTTGCATCAATGTTCATAAAGGAAATTGGTCTATTATTTTCTTTCTCCCTTTTTGGTCTTCCTGGCTTAGGCATCAGCATTTATGTGTCATAAAAAGAATTTGGTAGGACTTCTTCTTTGCTTATTTTGCCAATTAGTTTGTATAGTATTGGGATTAATTGTTCTTTTCATGTTTGATAGACTTCACTTGGGAATCCATCTGGTCCTAGGAATTTTTTCTTGATGAGTTTATTGATGGTTTGTTCAATTTCTTTTTCTGAGATGGAATCATTTAAGCATTCTATTTCCTCTTTTGTTAATCTAGGCAATTTACATTTCTAAAAAATATTCATCCAATTCATCTAGATTATCGGATTTATTGTCATATAATTTGTTAAAATAGCTCCTAATGATTGGTTTAATTTTCTCTTCTTTAGAGGTGAAATAACCTGTTTCATTTTTGATACTGGTCATTTTAATATCTTCTTTCTTTTTTTAATCAAATTAACCAATCTCTATTTTATTTGTTTTGTTTTGTTTTTAATAGAACTAGCTCCTAGTCTTATTTATTAGTTCAATAATTCTTTTACTTTCAATTTTATGAATTTCTCCTTTGATTTAGTTTCTAATTAATTTTTAATTTACCTTTCCATGAACACTTGTTGATTATAATTTTTATTGCATTATGATTTGAAAAAGTTGTTATTTCTGCTTTTCTATATTTCATTGTGAAGTTTTTATGCCCTAATACATGGTCATTTTTTGTGTATGTATCATGTGCTGCTAAAAAGAAGGTAGATTCCTTTTTATCCCTATTCAGTTTTCTCCAGAAAGCTATTAACTTTTCTAAAATTTAATTCACTTCCTTTACTTCTTATTTATTTTTTGGTTAGATATATCTAGTTCTGATAGGGGAAAGTTGAGGTCCCCTACTAGTATAATTTTCTATTTCCTCTTTAAGCTCCTTTAGTTTCTCCTTTAAAAATCTGTATGCTATAACATTTAGTGCATATATTAAGTACTGATTTTATCTATACTGCCTGTTATCAAGGTGTAATTACCTTCCTTATCTCTTTTAATCAGATCTATTTTTGCTTTAGCTTTGTCTGAGATCATGATCTCTACTCCTGCCTTTTAAAAAATCTCAAATGAAGCCCAATAGATTCTGCTCCAGCCCCTTACCTTTAATCTGTGTGTGTCTACCTGCCTGTGTTTCTTGTAAACAACATATGGGAAAAGTCTAGTTTTTAATCCATTCATCTATCCACTTCCATTTTATGGGTAAGTTCATCTCATTTACATTAACAGTTATGATTGCTATCTGTGTATTCCCCATCATTTTGATTTCCTCTTTTAATTCTGCCCTTCTTTCACTCTTTCCCTCCATACCAGTGTTTTTATTTTAATCATTCCCCCCATTCTCCCTCCCTTATATTACTTCTCTTCTCACCACCATCCTTCTTATTCCCCTCCTACTTATCTATAGGGTCTTTTAATCACCCCCCCCAATTCTCACTCCCTTATATTACTCCTCTCCCCATCACCCCCTTTCTTATTCTCCTTCTACTTCTCTATAAGGTAAGATAGGATTCTATACACCAATACACCAATGAATCTGGCTGTTCTTCCCTTTATGAGACAATTTCAATGAGAATAATGTTTAAGTATTACCCACCTCTTTAATATAATTTACCCCATTTCATCTTTTTCTTCCCATTTCTCTTAGTGCTGTTAAGATTAAAATTTAGGCCAAACTGTGGCAGGTAAAAATTAGTTTTACTCTAGAAGTATTATATTTTTATGAGGTTTATTTAAAGATTAAGAAATAGAGAAAATACAAAATAAGCAAAGCACGTGCCTAGGCCCAGAAAGCCCATTCACCACCACTCACATCTTGCCTGCTGGGTGGAGAGCCACGTCTCCTTGGAAGGGCAAGTAGGAAGAGAAATCAGTAGGCTTTTACAGCCAGTTAAAAAGAAATTTTGATCTTGCCCAGGTGAAAATCTCAGTGAGATTAGAGGGTATCTTGGGAACTAGAGCAAGGACTTCTGGGGATTGAAGTCCAGGGTTCAAATCTCCATTTTTACAGTGCAATCCTAGATTTTTTTTTTACATATCCTAAATCACACCCTCTGTCTATGTATACTTCTAACAACTATGATAATGATCAACAGTTTTTAAGAGTTACAGATTCTTATTCAAATAGGCAATGAGGAAACCAAGCTATCACTCTTTGCAGATCATCCTAGGGCAAACATCAACAATATGGAAATAGGTTCTAATCAAGGACACATATAAAACCCAGTGTAATTGTGTGTCGACTATGGGAAGAAATGGGGGGAAGAGAGGGAGGGAAAGAAATATGATTCTTGTAACCAAGGAATAATGTTCTAAATTGACTAAATAAAATTTTCAAAAAAATTAAATTACATTTTAAAAAGAGTTAGAGATCTTATGTTTTCATATGGGAATATAAACAATTTGACCTTATTGAAGCCCTTAAGTTTTTTCTCTTATTTCTCTTTTTATGCTTTTCTTGAATTTTGTATTTGTATATTAAATTTTCTGTTAAGTCTGGTCTTTTCTTCATGAATGCTTGAAATCTTCTATTTTACAAAATTAATACAGTCAGTTTTGATGGGTGAATGATTCTTGGTTGTAAACCCAGTTCCCTTGCTTTCCAGAATATCATATTCCAAGTCTTTTGGTCCTTCATTGTGGGAACTGCTAGATCCTATGCAAATCTGACTGGGTCTCCATGATACTTGAGTTGTTTCTGGCTGCTTGCAGCATTTTCTCCTTGGCCTGGGATCTCTTGAACTTAGCTATAACATTCCTGGGTGTTTTCATTTGGGGATTTATTACAGGAGGTGATTTGTGGATTCTTTAAATTTCTATTTTTACTCTCTTGTACAATAATATCAGGGCAGTTTTCTTTAATAATTTTTTTTTGCAATATGATATCTCAGCTTTTTTTTATCATGACTTTTAGGTAGTTCAATAATTCTTAAATTGACTCTCCTGGATCTATTTTCCAGGCCAGTTCCTTTCAACAAGATATTTCATATTTTCTTTTATTTTTTCATTCTTTTTTTGTTTGTTTGTTTCTTCATGTCTTGTGAAGTCATTACCTTCTATTTATCCAATTCTAATTTTTAAAGAATAAATTTCATCCATGACTTTTTGATCCTCTTTTTCCATTTGGTCCATTCTACTTTTAATAGAATTTTTGCCTCTTTTTCCAGTAGGTCAATTCTGTTGTTTTTGTTTTTTAACTTTTCTCTTTATTGGATATTTGTGCTTCTTTTTTCAGTTGACCAAAATTGATTTTTAAGCAGTTATTTTCTTTTTGTATTACTTTCACTTCTATTTCCCATTTTTCTTTGACTTTTCTTATTTGACTTTTGAATTCCTTTTTTAGTTCTTCCATCACTTGTGATTAATTTCCATTTTTCTTTGAAGTTCTGCATGTGGTTTCTTGGTCACTGTCCCCTATTGGCTCTGTAATTCTCTCTTGGTCATCATAGGAAATTTCTAGAATTAGGTGTTTCTTTTGCTGTTTAATCATTTTCTCAGCCTTTTCTTTTTCCTATTGACGGGGACATCTGAAAGCTAATGATTCTGTCTCCTCTGCCTATAGCAAGACTGGGCACTGTGAGCTACTTTACCTTTGAGGCTAGTTCTTCACCACAGTACAGGCTTTAAATGATCAAACTCTATAGATTTTCTGGACTCACTATGGGTTGGTGCCAGGACCTGGGACTTCAAGGGATGGGTCTGCAGTGTGGGCTGCTCTGTTGTTGTTGTTGTTGTAGCCAGAGTCCTGGGATCAGAACCTGTCACAATAGGTCAGAGGTAGGTGTGGTAGTTAGCCAGCATTCCTCTTTCTGCAGTTTTGCTTTCAGTTCCCCCTTATCCTGTGAAAATTTACTCTTTTGCCTACCTTTCAAGTTGTATCCAGCAAAGGAGCCCACCATCTTGGCTCCCCCTTACATTTTATTTTTTCAACTTAAAAAAAATTAACAAGCATGCATTATCTCTCCCACACCCCCTTTCCTAACCCCACTGACTCTATACTGAAAGAAAAAGAAAAATGAAACTCCTGTAACAAGTATGCATAGTAAAACAAATTAAATTCCTATATCGGACATGTCCAAAATTGTATATTTTGTTCTTCATTACAATTCCTTTAGTTGTTAGGAGTTGGCAAGTTGGGGCCTTTGTTGGACTTCTGAGATTGTCATTGTATTGCCCAAAAGTCTTTTGTCTGTAAAGTTGTTTGCTTTTAAAAAGTTGTTGATATATAAATTGTTCTATTTCTACTCAGTTCAGTCTGCACCCATTTATATGTCTTCCAGGATTCTCTAAAACATTTTCTTTCATTATTTCTTATAATATTCCATTGCTTTTATATACCACAATTCATATACCATACACTATTCATTTAGTCATTCTCCAGTAAATGCTCAGTTTTTAGGTTTTTGACACAAAAAAGGAGCTGTGATAAATATATTTGGTGCATACGGGTCAGTTCCTCTTTCTCTAGTCTCTTTAGAAGTATAGGACTATTTTTTCTTACATGTGCAATATGTGTCTTCTTTCACAACATGAGGAATTTGTATTGCATGACAACACTGGAATAACCTGCATCAGATTGTTTGGTAGGAGGTGGGAGGAAGGGAGTGAGGAAGGGAGAGAATTTGGGTCACAAAAGGTCAGAAAACAAGTTGTTAAATTGTTTCTATATATAATTGAAAAAATAATGAAATGATTTGTTTAAAAAAAGTATAGGGCTTATGGTGATATTGCTGTGTCAAAATGTATAAATAGTTTAGTGACCTTTGGAAAATGGTTATGTGAGAATTTTTTTGTATATTGTATTATTTTTTAACCAGGGTCCTGGATTATAAAGGCTATATTAGGGAGAATTCCTGATTGAGGTCTCGGCTTGACTTTCTTCAGTCTATAGATCTTTGCATTCTCCTTGTCCTGAGGAATATAGTACTCTCACAGACTGGCTATCAGGAAAAAAATTCAGTGATAAATCTTTCCTGCCTTGTGTAAAACTCTACCTGTCAGTTTGGAGAAAGGCTACCTCTTAATTAGCTGTCACCAATTAAAGATGTCTGGAGATGTTCAAAGGAGGGGCTGAATAATGAACTCTCAAAAATGTATACAGGTACCTAGACCTGGAGTTTCCATTTTATCTTATGATGGTCGAGAATCATTTGACCACAAATAGGATGTCTTGACAGATCAATTAATAAATCATTTTAAAATTAAGTAAAATTAATCTCGAGATAATTTTAATCTCTTCAGGTTATAAATTGCTTTCAAGAATGCCTGGTCCAATTCACAACTCTGCCAATAATTCTTAATATCACTATTCCCTAGTAGCAACTCAATATTTGCCACTTTCCTTTTTTGCTTTCTTTATTCTATTTAATTTCTCCTGGACTAAAGTCCTACTCCATTGGCTCCTTGTGGTCTAGGCATGGTCTTTGAAGGGTATGCCTAAGGAGTATAAGCTCTCACATATCCCACTAAAAAGGATAGATTTCAAATATGAACCCCAATGGATTTTTGTTTTTTATACAAGAGCCAGCATAGAGCTAAGGTCAATGATACTCATCCCTGGATTAGTTGCAGGGTTATGGGCCTTTTGGTCACAGCAGCTTTTAAAGACTATCTGCTTATTGGTAAAATAGTTGTGAACTAC
This sequence comes from Monodelphis domestica, assembly GCF_027887165.1. Lineage (NCBI taxonomy): Eukaryota > Metazoa > Chordata > Mammalia > Didelphimorphia > Didelphidae > Monodelphis > Monodelphis domestica. The sequence continues at coordinate 300,147,584 of NC_077228.1, forward strand.
ATTGGTAGAATATCAACAAAGTCATTGACCATGGAAGTATTGCAGAGCATATGAGTATGTATATGCAACTATGTCTTAGTACATAAAAAGGTTTCATAGTATTTAAAGATGACCTAATAATGCCACCATTTTCTCCTCCTTTGGGGAGGAGTTTCTCTTTTTGTAGGTATTGAAATTTAATGCATATTTCAAAGAGATGGTCCCTCTGTCCAATGTGGAGGATTATAGGATCCGAAAGGTGGTCATCTATTATTACCTGGAGGATGACAGCATGTCAGTAATGGAGCCTGTTGTAGAAAACTCTGGAATTCCTCAGGGAAAATTCATCAAGCGCCAGAGACTGCCCAAGAATGAACGTGGAGACCATTATCACTGGAAAGACCTGAATCGGGGTATCAACCTTAGTATTTATGGGAAGACATTCCGTCTTGTTGACTGTGATCCTTTTACAAAGGTATGGAATGAGTTTGGGAATCTTGTAATTCCTTCAATATAATTTTAATCTTTGTAGTATAATGATAATAATCATAATCATAATAACCACTAGCATTTATATATCACTTTAAGGCTTGGGAAGTAATTGATATACTATTTCATTTGGTTCTTATAACAATCTGTTAGGTAAGTTTTATCATTATTATCCCCATTTTTCATATGAGGAATTTGAGGCTGAGAGATTTGCATTTGTAGAGGAAATTTCTTCACCAGGGAGTTATGGGATTTGGCTACACCAATGAAATCATAGTTCAGGCAAAAAAGAAAAGGGGAAAAACCAAATAGAACAGCAATTATGGCTTTGCACATATGGACAACCCATTTTGGGTATAGGTTCATTACAGAGCATTTAATCTGAGGGGAGTCACTTTAATAAAATATTTAATGGTCTAGACCAAATAAAAATGAAGTATATCAAATCATTTGACATAGCAGATTTGATAACAGGTTTGACTTTAATGCTCATCATAAACACAGAGATGATGATTGTCATAGTTTTGATGTTTTTCCCATATCTGTTTTGCATGAATTCATAACATTTTTTAACACCAAGTTCCATTCATCAGAGTACATGCAACAAGTTTTGGGGGGTCTAGGACAGAGAAAACATTTCCTCCTTTCTGTTCTTGAATCCTCCCTGGTTTCTTCTTTCTTTTTTTTTTTAACCTTTATCTTCTGTCTTAAAATCAATACTGTGTATTGGTTCCAAGGCAAAAGAGTGGAAAGGGCTTGGCAATTGGGGCTAATGACTTTCCCAGGATCACACAGCTAGGAAGTATCTAAGGCCAAATTTTAACCCAGGACCTCCCATCTCTAGGCCTGGTTCTTTGTACACTCACTAAGACATCTAGCTTCCCTCTAGTTTATTCTTAATGATCAGTAAAAAGAGTTTGCTACAGAAGACTGATCTGTAGCAGGGGGGGGGGAAATCTCCTTTTGTTTGTTTGGGGGGGGGGTTGGTAACTAGGAGTGGGAGGGAGCTCCACATTTATTTTTCAAGAAAATAAGGATACTGGGAAGCACTATACATACATTATCTCCATTGATAGTCCTAACAGCCCTGTAAAGGTGTTACTATCCCCCATTTCACAGATGAACTAACTAAAGCTGAAAAAGGGAAATTGACTTGCCTTAAGAACCATGTACCCAGTAAGAGTCAGAGGTGGGATTCACACCCAGGTCTTATTAATTCCAAGTCTACTATTTCTTTTCCCTATGCTATACCATATCAGCATTTGCTTTGACAGTATATTTTTCTGGCAAATGAGATATGTACCCCCTGGAATTATGTGGTCAGAGCAGATGTTTAAAATGCCTTTTTGAAATGGCTTTCATTTTTAAATGCTACCCTGTATATTCCCAGCATAGACTTACATAGGCTGGCTTCCATATCTTCAGAGAGGAGAATTTGCTCCAGGGTGTTTTAATTTGTTCTTAGACTGCACCTAATTTTTGAGAATTGACATAAAAATATCATAAGTAATATTGATAAATTATGAAGGTAGTTCATCCTTTTTCCTGAGCCCGGCTTTATTTTCAGCATGGATTTGGGACAAATACAATTTAAGATACAAATGATTTATGGTTCGTTGTTAGGTAAGGGTATACCCTAATCTCGGCAGAACACTTCCCAGAAGTTTTTATTTTCAGGAAATCCAGATCTATTATTTGGGCATCATCACCCAAAGAAAAATAAGGTTATATTGTGAACATTAGTGACCTAGCCTTCATTTTAGAAGCTACTTTGAGGGAAACTGATGTTCAGATTTTATAAGCATGTGATTTTTATACAATACAAAAAGCAAAAGTCTTTTCAATATCTAATATGAATTCTGAACCACATACATTTAAGAATTGTCAAATAGAAATTTGACCACCAAAGCTACAGACTTAAGGTATACTATGAATATTAAAATTAACATAAATATTGTTTCCATTAGAAGTGCATATAGTTACTTAGACATAATTGTATCTTAAGGGGGAATTGACTCAAAGGAGAGTTAAACATAACCCCAGATTCTTTTATGTTTTGTGTACATTTAACTGCTGGTTTAATTGGCATTTCTGTGGCATTTTTGAAGGATTTGAATATGACAGAACATCAGGCATGTAGGTAGTACAGTGGAATACCAGGCTTGGAGTCAAGATTCTTCTTTCTGAGTTCAATTCCAACTTTAGGTAATTACTATCTTGATGGCCCTGGGCAAGTCATTTTTTAAAGTCACATTTTGATACTAACCAGTCAGAATGGGAAGAGAATTTTGTTGCTCTTGTGTCCCCAGACATAAACTCTCTCATTAGCTAAAAATCTCAACAAAATAAAATATTATAAAATCATAGAGGTGCTTTGAGGTTCCTTAGAAAGCACCACAGTTCAGTCACTTTAATGATGAAGATACTTGGGTGTGGAGGATACTTGGGAATGGAAGATGACTTTTTTCAGCATTTTATAACTAGTTTGTATAGAGTTCAAATAGAACCAAGGTTTCCTAACCCTTAACAAAATAAGTTCCTATTGATTGATTGATTCATTGAATGAAACCTTTAAGGAGATATGAAGTCAAGATGAACTAGAAAGCAGCAGTGACTGTGAAAACAATTTCTTTACATTGATTTGTAATGAATTGACAAAATAAAACTCAAGGTTGTATCTAATTCAAAAGTTTATCTTGGGGGCATCTAGGTGCCCAGTGAATAGAGAGCTAGGCCTGGAGTTGGAAGGGCCTAGTTGTGTGACTTTAAGCAAGTCACAACACTAATTGCCTAGCCCTCACCCTCTTCTGCTTTGGAACTGATCCTTAGTATTGAAAAAAAAAAGTTTTAAAACATAGTTTATAGCTAAATATAGTTTTATAGTTTAAAAAAAAGCTAATCTTGACTTTCTTTAGAGTAATATAATTTTAGAGCTAAAAGCAACTAGAGCAATTGAGAAGGCACTGTTTTCTTTGCCAATTGTTTCTCCTGTACTTAATGGTAGAAATGAGGGAAATTTCTCAGAGCTACATTGATCTGGGTTCGTTTCTGCCTTGGGGAGAAAAGCGCCAATTCAGATATTTGGAAGACATCCAGTTTAACAATCAACTCAAACTAGCTTCTTGCTATTCACAAATAGACAAATGTTTGGTGCCTATATTTCTTTTGTATGGTAGAGTAGAAATGAGAGCTCTGAAATAAAAAGAAATTCCAAGTGTTAGTCACTTAGATTTTGGAGGTGAAATAAATATCTTTAGGTCCAGTTTGTGCCATGGAATTGTGGCAAGTGCATTTAATTTGTGCTAGATGCCAGAAGACCTTAGTTTAAGTCCTAAGGCTGTTTAGCTAGTTATGTGATAAACAAGCAGGGCATTTGATTTCTCTGTGCTTCAGATTCCTATCCGTTGAATGGGAATTAAAGCCACTGATAATGGGAAAATAATTTTAAAAGGTAGTATTTAGGGTTATTTATGCAATTTGAAGGCATTTGCAACCAACTTGAACCAACCAGTGATGCTAAAAGTAAAAAAATTTTATTGGGTGCATTTCGATGTCACTCCAGTAATATTAATTTACAAGAGAAAACGTTTGGCTTAAGCAGATATTCATTAATAGGAGCCCCGAGGGGAAGGTGGAGACAACAAGAAAAAGATACATCCACATTAGTCATAGCAGGAGGACAAAGGAGGCTTATGGAAGGCATTGTAGAGAAGTTGCTCCTTGGCCTTGGTGGGTAGCTTTTACCAGTTCTGTCAACTATCCCTGATCAGTGTGGGAGAAGGTTTGAGTAGCGTCTTTCACCTGCAGTAACTGGATCCCCTTCTCTGACAAAAAGGGTCACAGGGCAACCTCTCATCCTACATCCATCGCTAGGGATAGAGTAGCTTAGGGTGGCTCACATCTTGGAACAAAACCAAAACGGGCCCAGGCCAGGGATTTTATAGAAAGGTTCAGGATCTTGTTTAGGGGCCCCTTATCAGTCTTCTGTGTCTGGTATTACCAGACAGAAGAGGCCAGTTAGGGGACTGGCATAGGAAATGGAAGGTTCTGGGCATAGAAGATTCCAGAAGGTAGAGCTCCTGGCAGCAGAAGGAGACAGATTTAGGCAGAGATATCTAGTAGCAAAAATCCTGACTCCAAGATCAAGTTGTTTTTTTCCCCTTTTTTTTAAACTACCACAATTAGGTAGTATAACATGCTCTATCACAGGAAAGTGCTTTCTGAATATAGGCTGTTGTTTGTCACATATGTAGGAAATACTAATATGACAGTAGCCATTTTTACACTGGAGCAGCTCCCAGTGATCCAGATACACAGGTTGTGATACCAAATTGTTGGGGGGAATTGTTCCATGAATTCATAAAAATTATAAACATATTTACCAAAAACGTGCCAAATTTTAAAACAAGAATCTGACTTTTTTAAAGTGAAAACATAATGAGCTAAAAACATTTATTTCTAAAATGGCTTATGTAAGTAAAGAAGATAGTAAAAATTGTCAGTGAGGCATTGTACAAGGCCCGAAGAAGTGATGAGTTTTCACAGGACCAGAGATATAGTATTTGAAGGGATTTTAGAGATCATAGAGCCTAACCTCCTTATTTGTAAAATGAGGAAACTGAGTCTCAAGTTCACTTGTTCAGAGTTGCACAGCTAGTTCATGAAAGGAGATATATTTAAACCCAACTATGTCCAACTTCATATTGCATTCACTATTATTTCCAATTATATAACACTCAGTGATGATGTTACAGAACTGGGCCAGTACCAGAAGCAAGTTCATCAGACTTCCATGTGGGTTCTTTGTGCATGCTCCTAGATTAGGCTGTCATTGGCCAGTTCCCTTTTCTATTCACCATTCACATCTTTATCATTAGCAAATTGTTTATCAAATTGTTGTGTTGGAGTAATTTGGGGGGAAAGTTTTTAAAATCAATCAATAAACATTTTTAAGCACCTAGTATATTCCAGGCATTGCGCTAAGAGCTTTACAATTATTATCTCATTTAGTGATCTTATATTGTATGGTATATCATTAGTGGTTTATATTTGAAGTTTTATTTAGAAGTGAATTGTTCTACTACACTGTAATGTTTGCTCTAATACAAGACAATCCCAAGGGACTTATGAGAAAGAATGCTATCCACATTGAGAGAAAAGACCGTGGGAATAGAAAAACAGAAGAAAAACAAATGACTTATCATTTGTTTATATGGGCATATTATTTGGGGTTTTTGTTTTAGAAGATTGTTTTATTGCAAAAATATGGGAATGAGTATAAGTGATAACATTTGTATAACCCAGTGGAAGTGCTTATTGGATCCAAGATGGGGAGGAAAGAAAATGGATCATGGAAATGTGTAAAAAAAAATTTTTTAAAGGTTTGAAAACCATTTTAGTGCTATTCCAAATTATTTTTCAAAGTTGAAGTGATGGAGGCCCAAAGAAGTCATGGCATTTCACAGGACCAGAGATTTAGTATTTGAAGGGATTTTAGAGATGATGGAACCTAACTTTCTTATTTGTAAAATGAGGAAACTGAGTCTCAAGTTCAGTTGTTCAGTTACACGGCTAGTACATGAAAGGGGAAGGATTTAAACCCAACTATGTCCAACTTCAAATATAGCACTTTAATCATTGTTGTTGTCATTCAGTCATTTTAGCCATGTCTGACTCTTCATGACCCCATTTGGAGTTTTCTTGGCAAAGCTACTAGAGTGATCTGCTATTTCCTTCTCCAGCTCACTTTATAGATAATGAAACTTAGGTATAAGGATAAGTGATTTGCCCAGGGATACACAGCTAGTAAGTGTCTGAGGCCAGACTTGAACTCAAGAAGAAGATAGGTTCCTGACTCAGGCCCTGTACTACATCCATTGTATCACTCCGTGCCTAACTAATTAACAAGTCTCACCACTATGCTGAAGTCAAATGATGTGTCAAGACATCAAATTGTCTTGAGAAGATTCCTGGAATTAGAGTCAGAGGGCTTGGATTTGAACCTAAGGTCTACCACTTTGTAACACTTTGGCTAATTTCCTGTCTCTTTAGGCAACAATTTCCTTGTCAGTAAAATAAAGGCAGTCACCTAACTGATTATAAAGTGATGATACACGTATAACCCAGATCAAATTGATAATTATCTCCAGGAGGAGGAGGGAAAGGAGAGAGAGAGACAATTTAGATCTTATAACTTCAGAAAACATATGTGGAAAACTGTTATTACATGTAATTGGGAAAAATAAAATATCTTTTAAAATAAAAAAAAATTAAAATAAATAATAAATGGTCATGAAAGTCCCTTCCAGTTCTCTAAATCCATGATTCTATGAAGGGAAAGGAATAAGCATTTATGCAGGACCAACTACATGCCAGGCAGTTTGCTAAGGAAATTTTACAGATACTATCTCATTCCTGGGAAGTAGATGCTTTGGTATCCTCATTTTGTGGTTGAAAAAACTGTGGCAAACAGAGTTTAAGTGTCTTGCCCCATAGTTTTGCCACTAATAAGTATCTGTTACTGAATTTGAACTCTGGTCTTCCTGTCTTCAGGCTCAGTGCTCTATCCACTACACCACCCAGCTGCCCTAAACTATCCCAGCTGAGATTCCAAGCTAAGTCTTCTCATTCCCAGGCTAGTGTTAGTCTAGTTGCTCCATCCACGTTTCTTCTAGTGGTAGAGCCAAAGCTGAAATTCCCATCTCCCAACTAAATTCTGGTGCCCTTATGAAATTAATAACAAATTTCCCAGTCTTACGGTGATCAGCAGATTGAGAAACATTTGGCTTGCCTCAAGGTAAATATTTGAAGTAAGTTGGAACTAGTATTTATTCTTGCTTGGTCATGACAAAGTTTGTATCCATATCTAACATCAATTAGATATTATATTGCAACAGTGTTTAAGGTTCAAGAGAATAAATAGAAGTACTTTCAAAACATATTCTATACCAATCCCCTTATCTAGTGCCTTCCCTCTGTGTTTATTTCTTATTTATCCTGTACATGGGCACCGAGGTGTCTCAGTGGATAGAGTTTGAAGCCTGGAGTCAGGAAGACTCATCTCTCTGAGTTCAAATCTGGCCTTAGATACTTACTAACTGCGAGACTCAGGGCAAGTTCCTTTATTCTCTTTGCCTCTGTTTCCTCATTTGTAAAATGAGCTGGAGAAGGAAATGGCAAACCACGGCTTTGTCAAGACAACCTCAAATGGGCTCCTAAAGAGTCAGACGCAACTGAAATAACTGAATAAACACAAATCCTGTACGAAGCGTGTTTGCCTGTCTTGTTTTCATCTTGTCTCCCCATTAGAGCTCATTGAGGGAACTATTTTTGTATGTATGTGATTTTGTACAATCTTGTGTTGTACCTGGCAGATAGTGATAAATGTTCATTGACTTTGGCGCCTAATTAAATTTCATAGACCGTAGCTCAGGCTTTAGGTCCCAGTTTTCTAATATCAGTGTCTCCCAAACTATCTCAGCAAGTGGGCAGCTTGGTATGGGGGCAGAGCTCATATCAACAGTCATTTCTCCATCTGCAGATGGTTGTCCTAATACCAAGTGTCTCCTGAACTGCCGTAGGTGTGTTGTCTAGCAAAATTTACAAGTTCACACATTGTGAAGCAATTCTATATTATAATCTCAAGTGTATATATATCTGAATTAGGATGTGTATTATATGACATGTCCCATTTAGATAGGAAGAGTGTCAGTTGACTAGTAAGTAAACGTTCCCCTCTCCTAGAACCTGACTGCATGTAACAATCCAGAGTTTCATTTGTCTAATCAGAGCTCACTTTCCTTTTGGTAATATTTCCAGGAAAATAAATGATTACTTTATGTTTTGAATTACTTAGGTATTTTTAGAGAGTCAAGGAATTGAACTGAATCCACCAGAGACAATGGCTATAGACCCTTACACGGAACTCAGGAGAAAACCGCTCCGCATGTTTATCACTCCATCAGACTTTGACCAGTTTAAACAATTTCTGACCTTTGACAAAAAGGTAAGTGAACCTGAGCATATCTCAGTGGATCTGCTTCTCTTTTCAAAATGTCCTGCCCTTAGCAATGAATAGGTCTTTTGATAAGAGCTGTGAAACTCTGTTTTGTCCATTTGGGTACAATGCTACCTCTCTGAATTGATCCAGATTTATGGCTGTAGGGATATCTTAATTCCAGGTCAGAGTCAACCCAAATGGTATAAATGAGCTGAATGAGATTACCTTTAAAGTAATGAAATTTTAAAGTAAAAAAAACAAAACAACAAAAACTTTTCCCCCCTTTTCAGGGTTATTTATAATTTTTTTAACATTCTTTTTTCCTGAGTTCTGAATTCTTTCCTTTCCTCTGGCCCCTTACCCCCATTGAGAAGGTAAGCAATATGATACCCATTGCACATGTGGAAGTCATACAAAACATTTCCATATTAGCCATGTTACAGAAAATAAAACCAAAAAACTCCAAGAAATAAAGTGGAAAAAAATATACTTCAATCTGTACTTGGAGTTTATTAGTTTCTTCCCTGGAGCAGAGTTCTTTGGAATTGTAATTGATCATTGTATTAATCAGGGTAGCTAAATCTTTCACAGTTGATTATTTTGCTACAATGTTGCTGTTGTGAATGATATCTGTTCACTTTGCATCTGTTCACTTTGCATCCGTTCACATGTCTTCCCATATTTTTCTGAAAGCATCACTTTTGTCATTTTCCTTTTATAAAACTGTTCATTTTTTTACATTTTTTGACTTCTAAATTTTCTCCCTCTAGCCCACTGAGAAGGTAAGCAATAAGAAAAAAAGATAAAAACAAAACTCTTAATTTATATCTGCTTTCTGGTATCAATCCTAAATTGACCACATATTCTTTTAAAGCATGGGCAATCATCAAATCCTCTGTTAAACCTACAATGTCTAGAGACATCCTGAACCTGGTAAATTTGGTTGCGTTTCTAATATCTTGATAGTAATTTTACAAAAACTGTCTTGCACATTTTTTCCTATTAAATTTTGCCAGATTGATGTGCTTTCTCTGGCAGTACCCTTGAGGTACCTTCTCCTGATAAAGTGCATCTACAGATGGACTTGGAGTCTAAAGAAATGAGTTTGTATTCTTCCTGAGATACATAGTGGGAAAGTCACAGGGCCCCTTGGAGCCTCAACTTCCTTTTCTGTAAGATTGGACTAACTATATCACAGTGTTGATGTGAGGAAAATGTTTTACAAACCTTAAAGCATTGTATAAATATATTATTTTTATTAAAAGCACAAGAAAGAACACTAGCCATCTTGGCACAACCTAACAGGAATCAATAAGACCAGCATAGTTTAGGGCCATCTCTATAATTTTGTGCTACACAAAAAGCCAATTTCAAGAGATAGTTACTTATGATAATAGACTACAGTTTTGTTCCATTAATTCTCAGGAGTATAAATCAAAGCAAAACAAATTTGCTTTTTACATGTAGAAGCCAGCCCCCAAATTTAGCAAACAGAGGACATTTTCAACTTTGGGGATTTTGTTTTGATAAGAGCTAAAAATAATATTCTGTATCAGTGAATATTATAATTTAAAATTTACATAGAAACAAACATAGAAAAAGACTTCACAGAAATTTATGCTAGACAAAATAATATGATGTGAAATGCCAAATGTGCCATACACTTGTATCCAGTATTTCTCATGTGGCCTTGCAAATGCTTTATAGCTTTAGAATAATAGCAGCTAACATTTAAACAGCATTTTATAGTTTAGGAATGTTTTCCTTACAACTCTGAAGCAAATAGTGCCTGTGATATTGGGATATATTTATCCCCATTTTGCAGATGAGGAAACTAATGCTTAAAAAGGGTGACTTTTCTATCTCTCCCAATTATAACCTGGTTTTCACCCTGTATCCCTATATAGCTTTCCTTTACATTGTGCCTCCCCTCCATGTTTACTTTCTCTGTCCCCTTTCCTAGTGTCCTTCTGTCTGGACTACTCCATTTTGGAATAGGACAGGACTATGAGCTCTGCTCACCACCCTATCTCCCATTCTCTTATAGACAGAGATTATGTGATCTGGAAACCCCTTACTGAACTCTCCCTTCCTCTTTGCTTGCCTACTGCTTCAGACACCAAAAATACTAAATACCAGAATGAAATTGCTAAGCACTATGGTGGCTTGGTGCCTGAGATCTGTGGAAGCCTGGTATAAATCAGAAATTCTGGGAATGAGATCAAAAAAGATTACTAATTATTTGCTGTCCCCAACTGCAAATAAAATGTGATGTGTCAAAATGTCAGTGTGTTTGAGTCTTCCCTTTGTTCCAAGGATGGTTCAACCAAAGTCCATCCTCTGACTGTGGACTATGTGAGCTATGATGATACACAAGCCGACCGATTCTTTTCATTTCCATTCAGTTCAATAAGTATTTCATCAATTCTTGCTTTGTGTCAGGCTCTCTGCTGTGTCCTATGGAAACAAAGACAAAAAACCCAACAGCCCCTCTGCTCAGGTAATCTACGTGTTCTCCTAGGGGAAAAAAATGCCTCCTGAAATATGTTGAACTTCCACAGTGATTAAATGAGAATATAATTAGATATGGTACCCACTCAGCTTACAAAATTAAATGAATGAAAAATAAAGAAATAATGAGAATATACTCAGGAGAAGGGATTAGGAGATACCGACAGTGCCTCCTGCGAACAAGACTTTGTCCCCTAAGATCAGGACTTTGGAAGCACCACTCACTCCTTTGCAGTATCAAGCTCCAAGTAAGAAAGCTTACTTTCTGCTTTTCCTGGCCTCAACTGGGACTTCTGGGTAGTTTTATACTCAATATACTCAATGCCTTCTCTGTGATGTTCTTTGCATTTGGGGAATTTTATTCCTTTCAGTTTAGAAAACATCACTTGCCACTCATTAAATCTAATTATTTTTTAACATATGTTGAATTACTGATGTTTTCATTTGTTCTATAAATTGAAACTAGTGGTGAACGTTTTCTTATTCCCTGGAAAAACATAATTTGAATGTTGGAAGGGGCCTTGGTAGCCATCGTCTAGAATGAATACTCCAAAAGGATTCATGTGGCAACCTAGCCATCCAAGTGGTCATCCATTTGAAATAGAAACTTGTAGACTTTCAATGAGAAGGAATCCATCAAAGCACCTACTGTACTTTTGAACTATTCTCTGCTCCATCTGACTACCCTTCAAATACTTGAAGATAGTTATCATATCCCTGCTACTCCTTGGGTCTACTATGCTCCAGGCTAAGCATCTCCAGTTTCTTCAATGAATCTTCATACAACATGGGTCCAAGGTCTTTCGCCATCCTTGTTACCATCCTCTGGCTGCTCTCTGATGAACAGTATCTTGCTTAAACCAAGGCACCCTAAACTGAACAGTATTTCAGATGTGATCTGGTTAGAGATTCATTTCCAGAAGCTAGACTCTGATGAATCAGAACAGCCCAAGATCACAGTTTTCGGTGGTTGTTTTTTCTGTCTGTCATAACATAGCTAACTCTATATAATGCCTGTGCTGTCTATATCTTTGTCATGATAAAAATGTAAATAGCACAAGGCCAAGTATAGAACCTTGGATAATCCTATAGATTACAGACCGTCAGCTGCATTGACATGGAATTATTAACAACCACTCACTGAGTCTAGCCATTCTACTTCTACAGATTTTTATTCTTTCTAATTAGATTATTGTTTAGTCCCTATCCATCCTCCTTATAGGAAGAGTATGTAATAATTTATCAAATGGTTGGCTAAAACATAAGTAAACTATGTCTAAACTTTACTAGTTTTAATTATCCTTTAATAAAAAGTTATTGTGGCATGGCTCTTCTTGATAAAGCTGCAATGACTCATATATATATCTTACATATATATTTTTTGCATTAAATTTATTATTTATTTATTTGAGCAGTCTTTAAATTTTGAGTTCCAAATTCTCTCTGTTCCTCTCACCCCTTCCCATACCCATTGAGAAGGCAAACAATATGATATCAATTATACATGTAAAGTCATGTGAAACATATCTACATAGGCTACATTTTTTAAATCAAAGAATTAAGTGAGAAAATTATACTTTAGTTCTTTCTATGGAGGTGGCTTTCGTTTTTTCATCACAAATCCTTTGGAGTTGTCTTAGATCATTGTATTGATCAGAATAACCAGATTCTTCAGTTAGTCATCATTACAACATTGCTGTTACTATGCACAACGATCCTCCTCATTTCACTTTGCATCAATTCACATAACTCTTATGTTTTTCCTGAAACAACGCCTTTGTCATTTCCCACAGCACAGCAGTACTCCATCACATTCATATACTATAACTCGTTCAGCCATTCCCCAGTTGATGAGCATCCCTTCAATTTCCAGTTCTTTGCTGCCACAGAAAGAGCAGCTATACATTTATTTTGTACACATTGGTCCTTTTTCTTTGATCTCTTTGGGGGTATATACCTAGTAGTGGTATTGCCGGATCAAAGGATACGCACACTTTTATAACCCTTTATGTAGATTGTTCTCCAGAATGATTGGGCAAATTTACTACTCCACCAAATTAGTTGTTTCTCTTTCTTCCTCTGGTTTCGGGATTTTCTCAGGAGTATGCCTTTTTTTAACCATACAATGCTACTATTCCCCCTTATATTTTTTTCTAAATAATGTATTCCATTATAGAGTCATTTTCCTGGCCTGGGTTTTGTATCAAGGAAGCTCATCCCCTCCCCTTCCTGAGTAACTTTACCTGTCTATCAAACATTCCTGACATACCACAGTTGCGCCAGGTTTGCATTGGCTTGCATCGGCTTATGTTCTGTACCTCAATAAAAGTTAAGGTTTGGGACAGAACGGGGGAGAACAACAAGAGAAAGGGAGAGATGAACAAGAGGACCAGGAGGTGAGGGGGAGTAGAAAGAGACAGGCCAGCTAAGCTAGCATGCGGCCAGGTTACTTAGGAATGATTGTCTATCCTTCATAATAAACTTTATAAATATATACCTCTGGGTAGCAAGAAATATTATTTATTTTTAATTATTATAGCTTCATCCCTCCAAGTCTTAGGGATGCAGTCAAATTCCCCTCCTTGTATTAGGATTTCTAATTCCCTTGTCCCTAGACATTTGGCATTTAGTTTAGACATTTGAGACCAAGAGTTTTATTGTTTCTTTTTTGGATTTTGACTCTCATGAATTTACAGAGGACCCAACTGCTGTTCTATAATTGTTTTCTTGATTAATATATGTGTATATAGCCATCAAGAGGATGTGTGTGGATATATACATATATATGCATATAAAGATATAGATATGTGTACATATGTGTAAATATACACACATCTATCTATATAGAGAGAGACAGTCTTATTCCTCCATTCTTTAGTTTAAAGACCTTTTGTTTATTTTGCAAGAAACTTCATAATAAATACATTCTTAGTCTTTGTTGAGTGTATTTCCTCTCCAGTCAAGGATATATTATTCCTATGTTTTAAGCCATAGTCAAAAAATCCAAATCATATCTCAGACACCACCTTCTTAGCCAGGTGGTCAGCTCCTAAATAATTGTTTCTTTTCAGCATCCCTTGCTTTCAATGGGCAACAGTAAAGAAGAAGCAATTTATATTCCTTGACCTTCAGTTTCTTGCCCAAGACTTCATAATCTTTGGTAATACTTTTTTAGGTTCCTTCAAGCAGTATTACTTGTACCCTCATGAATCATCACAAGTGGGTAGGAGTCATCTGTTTTGATTAATCTTGGGAGAGTCTCTGTGGGGCCTTGGATATATGCCTCAGAAAGAAAACAGGTCTCTCTATTGTTTTCATCTGGTCAGCAGGTCCTGGCTTTGGTGCCCGGGTTCAGAGAGGCAGCGACTACTACTTCTCTTCAAAGCTTCCTGTGACATGTATAAGCAATTTTAATATAACATTATTAAGCTTCACATGTCACTGTGGAACAGGACCAATTACTTTTTGTGCCTCAGCTGATTTTATTCAAAGAGCAGTATTTTGGTTTTAACTGAGTTGTATCTTCTTTTTAAACTTTACAAGGAATGGCTCCCTGACTAGGAAAGACGAGAGGGATGTGTATTCAAGATGACGGTGATGTAGCAATGGAGGATATTAATTAAAAATAATATTTTTAAAAGTAAACCAAACTGTTTTGCCTCTGATTTCTGTACAATCCATCTTTTACTCATTTCTAGCCGTTGACAACTGTTTCAACATTTAAGTGCTATTATAGTGCCTTGGAAGCAGTTTTCTTTTCTTGACCTCATCCCTCAGCAGCTGTTTTGACACCTTGATGCCTACTATGTCTTATTTGCTTATGTCTGAATCTTAAATGACAAAGGAGAAAAGTTAAGCCTCTTTCTTAGGGAATGGGAGGAAGGGGCATTACTTCTTAATGAATTGTTTTGGATTCCTCCAGGTCCTCCGATTCTATTCAATTTGGGATGACACAGATAGCATGTTTGGAGAGAGTCGAACATATATAATTCATTACTATCTTGCTGATGACACAGTGGAAGTTCGAGAGGTCCATGAACGGAATGATGGGCGAGACCCTTTTCCAGTCCTGCTGAAGCGTCAGCGTTTACCCAAAGTCTTGAAGGACAATTCAAGTAAGAATTTCTATTGCATTAGTCTGCCTTCTGTTGTTTGGTTTTTATGCAAATAGGCAGGATATGTTGCTCTCTTTTTTTAAGTCTCAAAGTAGTTTATCAGATTAATTCTTTAGAAGTTTGGGAGAGCCTTAGAAACATTCACCCTAGGCACCAAGCCAAAGCTGCTTTTGCTTCTCTTCTTTACTCTGTCTTTTATCCATCTCTGTGATTTCTATACATGATGTAGTATCCAGCTGATGGAAGACATATTTGGGCAGAGAGGAGCATATTGCAAAATTTATTTGAAACATAGTGAACTAGCCTTTTGAAATGAACAATTGATTCACTGTCACTTTAACTGTCTTTAACTTCAGGGGAAATGCTATAGAATGATCCAGTGGCAAGCTAGGTATAACAATTTGACTTCTTGAGCTTTTTTTATTTTTTGCCCATGAACTATTATTACCATTCTGATTTTTCTTTTAGGATTCTAGAATGGTTTGAAAAAAAGTTCAAAGAATCAAGGATTTTCTTCCTTCCCTGTCTACTGTTTTTACTTCTTACTACCCCAATCTAACCATTTACCAGGGAACTAGTCCCTATCTCTGCAATTTGCCCTATTATTGATCCCCACTTAGAATGGAGACCCTCCATTCCGGATCTCTAGAGACCAAGTCTCCCTGTCTCTGGGGTAACCAATCTACTTAGTTTTGGAACTGTAATTTGGGATTGAGTTGTTCCAATTGGTGGACCAATGAGTACAAAATAATCAAACCATTATATATAGCTATATACCATCTCCATATGGAAACCAAAGTCTATCTTGACCTCATCCCACTCCTGCTCCCTTCCCACTTCTTGTTCTGGAAATAATAATCAAATCAGTATTATCATTACTACTTGAAAGAACAAGACAGTTAAATGCTCCATTAGACTATTCACCATCCCTGAGATTCCTTGGATCAAAATTCCTTTTTCTATCATCACTCCTCTTTATGTATCTTCTCCTATTAAATAAATGTAAGATCCTTGAGGGCCAGGATGGTTTTACTTTGTATTCTTAGCACTTATCATATAGTATGTGCTTAATAAATACTATAACATTCTTGAAATAATTTCCTTAATTAGAAATTGCCCTGCTAGATAAAGTGGATGAGATGACGCAGTTCCTGTAGCTTTTTAAGATAGTTCCTAACTATGGCAACATCTGTTCTTTCTTCACTGGATTAAAATAGTTATGAGAAAAGCAGATTAAAAAAGAGGAAGACACCTGCCATCAATAATCACTTGCTTATGGTAAATAGGCATCCTTGATACACATGCCTGTTTTTGTTGCTGACTTAAGTATTTGGAATTTTTTCTTAGTTACATATAATGACACTGTATCTCTCGTTCACAGGTAGCTGAAAGCAATCTCTAGCTACTATTCATTTATCCTCACAACATCCTTGGGAATTGGGAGATAAGAAATTCTGGAAATTTCTCCCGAGAAAAGTTGACTTTGGGTCAGAGGACCAATAGCAGAGATGGCAATATTATGACATTGAGCTTCTTCAGTGCTTAAGTGAGCATGAAATTAGATATAGTCCCTGCCCAGTGAGCTAACAAAGTTAGACACATTAGGAAAAACACAGAGAAATAATGAAGATATATTTAGGGGAAGGAATTAAATGAGAGATATATCCCTAAAGCATAGAATCTTTTGTAGAATCAAGTTTCATTTGCATTTCGGACTGCTTGGTTAGTAGGTCATAACTTTTGCTCTGGCATGACTAACTTGGAAATTTTTAATTCAACACTTCCAGTTTTTATAAGTTCTAAATTCCCATGTAAACTTATAGGCAAGTGGTGTGGTGGCTTATGTAGGGAGAGAAGGTGGTAGCAGAACAGGTAGTCAGCTTTTTAAAGAAATGTGGGGAAAGACTTGAGAAAATGGTGTCATTTAATATGAGGTCATTGGGAGGAGAAGGCAATAGACCTGAACTTTGAGTCAACAAACCATAAACTAGAATGATATTTTTCTGGGGCTAAGGCAAAAAAGACATTTAGTCAATGGACCCTGTGTATCCAATATAATCTAACAATTCTCTTCAGCACTGGATATAAATAAGAGCTGATATTTGTAGCTTTAGATTTGCAAAGTGCTTTATATGCATGTATGTATGTATATAAATAAGATTCACTGTAGTCCTATGACATATGTAATATAGGTATTTTCTGTTACTGTTGAAGAAACTGAGATTGCAAAGGTTCAGACTTGCCCATGGTCACATGGCTTTTAAGTTTCAGAGGCAGGATTCAAACCCAGCTCTCTCTTGATTTTATGTCCAAGGCTCTTTTTCTCATATTATATACCCCTACAAAATAATGATGAGAATCACTCATACTTATAGATCAAATTTTGTTAAGCACTTAACATCTTAGCTTATTCTTTCTGGTGCTTAGGAATTCACTAAATCAAGTTGGTCCTAGACCCACCATGTTGCATTGGCCATCTTCCTGCCATATTGCTGGGCTCCCATCCTGCAGCCCGGTGCTCCTGTGCTCCTGATTGGTGAGAATTCACCATATGTAGCAGGGACTAAGCCCATTGCTGCACCCTGATTGGAAAGGTCAAGGAAAATTTCATACATCTTTAAGGCTTGAGACCTTAAAGAAAAAGAATTTTAATAGGCAGGGGTGAGAGAAAGGAATGCACATTGTTAGCACAGGGATCAATGAATGTTCAGCAATCAAATATGGTGGGTTTAACTCAGAGAGTGACTCATCAGGAATGTATGAATGCACGAAGGAGAATAATAGGAGACTAGTCTGGACAGGTAGTTTAGAACTAGGTTGAAAGTGGCCATCACTGTTGGGCTGAGGAATTTGTATCTTATCACAAAGGAAGTTGGGAGCCATTGATGGTTTCTGAGTAGTGATAATGATCAGAGCTGCAAATTGGGCAGGTTATTTTGACAGTTATGTGGAAAGCCCAGGGCATAATGGGATGAGCACTAGATGTGGATTGGAGTTGCTCTCTGAAGGTACAAGAGGGTGCCTTGTGAGATAGAAAGTTCCCTTTTATTTGATACCTTCTTATGAAGCTCAATGATTACTTCCTTTTGTAGTATGTTGGAATATAGTCCTGTTTAGGTATGACTTAGACTGGGTAGCCTCTGAGATTCCTTTCAGCTCTGAGATGCTATGATTCTGTGACCTCTTAGATTCCCAGTTTCTACCACTTACTAAGCTGTGTAACTTGGAAAGTTGCTTTATCTTTCTGAGCCTTATATTCTCATTTTTAAAATGAAGGAGATGTGGGCAGCTAGTGGCTCAATGGATAAAGAGCCAGGCCTGGGCAGAAGAGGTCTTGGGTTCAGATTTGACTTCAGACACTTCCTAGCTGTGTGGCCCTGGAAAAGTCACTTGACCCCAACTGATCTTCATATCAGTTCTAAGACAGAAAGTAAGGGTTTTATTAATTTTTTTTTTAATGAAAGGATGGGAATGGGTAGATCTTTAAGGTCCCTTCCAGCTTATAGTCAATGCTCCCATGCAGGATGGATTAAAGAAGAGAAAGATGGAAGGCAGGAAAAAGGGAGAATATTACAATAGTCCAACAGAGAAATGGTCAAATCAAATGAAATCCTGAATGAGTAGAGGAGGATTTGATATTAGAGATGTTGCAAAAGTAAAAGCGACAAAACTTGAACTTGATCAGATTTGAGGATGGAAGAAGAGTCAAAGGTGACTGTGATGTTTGGCTCTTGGGCATCTTAGACAATGATTCTGCAATCAGCATATATTGACAAGTTGGAAGGAAGGGTAGACTTAGGAGGGAATAATAGTTGAGTTTCATGAATGTTAAGTTTGAGATACTAGTGGAAAATGCCTCTCTAGAATCTGGCTATGCACCTAGTGTTTAGTGGGATACTAGGATTGAACCTAGAGATAAATTGCTTCCCTGAGTGATTAGAAGAGCTAATAGAACTAATGACACTAATAGAGACACAGAAAAAATTTATATAAAGAATATAGACTTCTCTGTAAACCAGGAAAGGAAAGACCTGGACTGGGAATAGATTTGAATTGGTGCTTATACAGAGATATCCAGAACTGAGGAATCTGCATATTGTCTCTCCTAATTTAAACAGATCAGGATTCTGTATCTATTCATCTACAAATACTTTGTACTCATATCTCCTCACACCTGCAATTAGTTGTTTTTGTGCAATAAACACATGTATCTGAGAGATTTTTACCATAGATAAGAAATAGACTATGAATAAAGCTCTAGGGCAGTGATGGTGAACCTTTTAGAGACCGAAATAACCAAACTGCAACCCTCATGCCACATGTGAGCTCCACAACCTAACCCAGACAGGGGAAGGAGAAAATACCTCCATTAGGCTGATGGGCAGAGGGGCTGGTCATGTGAGAAATGTATTCAAATGCAGTGGAGAGGGGGAGGGACCATCTCTGGCCCATGTGCCATAGGTTTACCATCACTGCTCTAGGGTATATGAGGAAGGGACACCTTGCTGAGGCTATAGCCAAAGGAAAGAGCCCATGTTCTTCAAATAGTGACTGTGGTTTATTACCACTTGATCATAATAATTACCAATATTATTGTATAATGCTAGTCTTACCCAAATTATTCAACTCTGATTTAGAATATTCATGTTAATGAATCAAAGTAACCTGTTAATCTCTTTTTTAATCATATCTTCTATCTTAGTATCAATTCTGAGATGGAAGAGCTCTAAGGGCTAGGCAATTAGGATTAAGTGACTTGCTCAGGGTCACACAGCTAGAAAATGGCACAAACAAGATTGGAATCCAGGTCCTCTTGGCTCTAGGTCTGGTGTTCTATCTACTGTGCTACCTAGCTCTGTTCCCTGTTAATTCCTTTTCTTTTTTTTTCCCCTAAACCAATACCTTCATCTTAGAATACTAAATTCTAATACTAATTACTTGGAATCCTAAATATTAGTCTCAAGGCCGACATGTGGTAAGGTCTAGGCAATTAGGGTTAAGTGACTTGCCCCAGGATCCCACAGCTAGGAAGTATCTGAGGTCAGATTTGAACCCAGGTTCTCCTGACTCCAGGCCTGACACTGTCTTCTGAGCTACCTAGCCATCTACTGTTAATTTTCTTTCTACCCAAAATTACATTAAATACTTTAAAATCTGTGAAAGCAATTGCCTAGATTGAAAACACCCATATTATCAGTGTAGGGGAATAAGAGTAATAACACAAATAATACATATTATAGCAGCATAACATTGTGGATAGTAAGTTGGTCAGATAATCAGAAAGGTGTGGATTCAATGCTTCCCTTGGTTATACTTACTGGCTATGTCATCCTGGCTAAGTCACTTAAATCCCCAGCGCCCCTAAGTGAGACTTATTGTTGTTCAGTTGTGTCTGACTCTTCATCACCCGATTTGGGGTTTTCTTGGCAAAGGTACTGGAGTAGTCTGCCATTTCCTTCTCCAGCTCATTTTACAGATGAGGAAACCGAGGCAGAGTGAAGTGATTTGCTTAGGGTTGCACAGCTAGGAAGTGTCTGAGGCTGTATTTGAACTCAGGAAGAAGTCTTTCTGACTCCAGACCTGGTGTGTCACCTAGCTGCCCCAAGCAAGATGTAAGAATTGAAAAACTGCAAATTAGCTGCTCATTTGTATTAGGAGAAATGGTTCCCCCCTCTCAGCCCCCACCAACTCAGAGACCAGCAATTCAAAGCCTTTCCTCCATTTCACACATGAGAGATATTGTAATAGGTCTATGATAACATAGCTGGTAGGCATCAGAGGTGAGATTCAGATCCAGGTCTCCTGTCTTCTGAGGTGAAAAGAAAAAGTGAAGCCAAGATAAATTAAAAAAAAAATTTAGGTCATTCATTCAACATACATTTATTAAGTGTGTAATAAGTACCAAGTACAACATTAGACCCCATAGGAAAAATAAAGATAAATAAACCACAGGCTTTATCTCACCAGTAGGAGAGATAATGCATGTATACAAATAATTTTAATACAGATTAAGTAAAGTACAAGCTTGAGAAGAGAAGGGAATATGGACAACAGAGAAGAATAACAGAGGAGCAGAGCCTGGAAGGAAGAGTCAGATTCTCAGGAAGCAGAAGATGGCCTATGGAGAAGATTTCAGATGACTAAAGAAGGGTTGGAATTGGTTTCACATGTGGGGAATAGTGGGAACAAAGATATTGTGGTGGGATAGATGCAGAGAGGCAACAAGCTATATTAGAGGGGCAGCTGGGTTGCTCAGTGGATTGAGAGCCAGACCTGGAGATGGGAGGTTCTGGGTTCAAATGTGGTTTCAGGCACTTTCCTAACTGTGTGATCCTGGGCAAATCACTTAACCCCCACTGCCTAGCCCTTACTGCTCTTCTTCTGCCTTAGAAGCAATAATTAGTATTGATTCTAAGATGGAAGGAAAGGGTTTAAAGAAACAAAACAAGGGGGGGGGGACCAACAAGGTATACTGGAAAGAACACTGGCTCTGGACTCAAAAGGACCCAAGTTCAAATCCTAGCTCTGAATCTTATTTCCTGTGTGCCTTTGGACAAGTCCCTTCACCTTGCTATACCTCACTTTCCTTAGATGTAAAATGAGGGAATTGGATTTGGTGGTCATTCTGTAGAAGAGGCTGTGAAAGAACACACTGAGTTTAGGGTTACTAGATCCAAACTTTCATCCTGGATCTGCCACTGTCTACCTTTGTGACCCTGAACCAGTCCCTTTTCCAAGCATTGCAGCCCCAACAAAGCCCCTTAGCTACACATGGGAACATTGGCTTGGTGCTTGGAAATGACCCAACAATTCCTTGTCCCTGTAACAACAGCAGGAGTAAAAGCAAAGATCTGGTAACCCCATACTCTGTGCCCTCTCCCAGGAACCTCCTCTGTCCTGCCTCAACAGAACAGAGATTCATCAGAGCATGGCTCTGGAGGTAGAAGGGATTTCAGAGTCAGCTCCAAATCCCTCACTTTTATGGATAAGAAAAATGAGAGACCATAAAGCCTTAGAACCAATATACAGTACTGATTCTAAGAAGGAGGGTAAAGGTTAAACAAACAAACAAAAAAAGAGCTATGAATCTAGGAAGAGCCAGTAGTCAGTAGACTTTAGTGAGAGATACAACTACTTTTGCCTTTTCTTCCTTTTTCTAGAACGGATGGTGTGGAACTTTGTGGATCTTCCCATTTATAGCCCCCCCCCCCCCCAATTATGACAATTGTTTAACATGGTAGTCAGAAGATGTGTTTCCTGGGTCAACTAGAGCCCAGCCTTGGACCTCTGACTGCCTTTTCTGCCAAAAGATGGCTTCATCATTCCATCAGTCCTTCAGGACTAAGCACATGTGACCCCCAGAAGTGTATGTGGGGAGTTGGGGTTGGGGAAGAAGTGCTCAGTGTACTCGAGGGGATATTCTCCCAATCCAACCTTTGCCACCCAAGGGACACTGGAAAACTTAGAGAGGGTGACTACAATAATGAGCAGCCTGAAAACCACCCATATGGGATTGGTTGAAGGATATAGAAATATATCACCAGGAAAAGACAAAATGGAGACATGATGCCTATCTCTGAATATATGAAGGACTCTTACTGTCATGTAGCATAGGGAATAGATTTGTTTTGTATTACTCTTGAGAACTGACTAAAACCAATGAACAGAAGTTGAAGGGAAATAAATCTTAGCTTGAAGAAATTTAGTAATAGTTATTGCTGTTGTAGCTGCTGGAAGGGGCTGCCTTATGAAGCACTCAGCCCTCATCATTCAAAGTATTTGTTTAGAGGCTGAATGGCTATGTATTTGATGTATTTTAGAAGATATGTTTATGTCTAAAGGAAGTTTGTACCTCGAAGGGCTCTTCCAAAACAAGGATTCTATGACTCTTAAGTGGCAAGCAAATATTTCTTTCTTTCCTTTGTAAATTGGTACAATGGGGGAGACATTTGAGGAGTTAGGTTCAGACCTGGCCTCTGTCTCTTGTATGACTTTAGGCAAGTCCTTCTACCTCTGGCTCACAGTTCACTTATCTGGGATAAGGTGAGGTTTGACTAGATGGCTTCCAGGGTCCATCGCAGTTCTAAACCTTTGATCCTATGATCCTATTTCATGGCAAGCAAATAATGCTTGGATTCTGCCAAGAATAGTGCTAGATTAAGAGTAATTTGAATGGAGGGATATTTTTAAACTATTAGATACAATTTTTAAAAGTTTACCCCTTAAGTTATGATCCCAATCTAGTATATGAAAATACATGAATGAATGAATAAGCATGTTAAGCACTTACATTAAACCAGGTACTTTGCTAAGTATTGAGAATACAAATGTTGACCTCAAGTTCTAATTCTAATTGGGGAATATAAGATATGGCAGAATGGTTGCCAGGGAAGGCAGTTTTTGTCTGGGGAGTCATGGATCCATAGAGCAATCAATTGACACACTCCTAGAAGGGACAGCATTATTGATTTGATTATGGGACCCAGAGAGGGTGGGTGCACACACATGGCAGCAGGCAGATGGCCTGAGTACATGACTGACATGCTACAAAGATGAAGTTTGCTCCAGAATTTCAAGCCAGCTGGAATTAGTGGCTAGGTCTTTTGCACTCTATCAAGTCATCTATCAAGGCAGATGAACTCCAAAGACAAGTGGCCTCACTTTCTTAGGGTCTGAGGTCATGTATTTGGGAAGTTCAATGTGGAGGAGGTCTGATCAAAGAGGATCTTGGTCCAGATGGAGAGAAAGAGGATAGTCCTGGAAAGGCCAGGTGAAAAGATGTCTGGGTGGGACATGAAGGTGAAGCTTTAAGCTTTATGAAGTTATGAATCAGTCAACTAAGAGCATATTTTGAATATCTATTGTGTACCAGGCACAGTACTAGAGATAGGTAATACAAAGGAATGAAATTCTATTGAGAAAAACAATATATTTATGTTATAAATAAGCATATAAAAATAAGCACAAGATAATTTTTAAGGGGGAGAAGGGAGGGCAGATTAAGAAAGGCTTCAGGTAGAAGGTGGTCATCTTTAAAAAACAACAACAACAACAAACAAACAAACAAAAAAACCCAGAGAGATTCCAGAAGACAGAGTAGATAGAGGAATGCATTCCAGGTATGGGGTCCAACTGTGCTAAAAATGGACAGGAGAAATAAAAAGTCCTGTCTGAAGAAGAATCAGAAGGCAGGATTAGCTGGACATTGTAGAGTATAATAAAGTTGGAAAGATAGATTAAATGTCAAACACGGGTGTTTTTATTTGATCTTAGGGCAACTCTCCAAGTTATAGAAAAGGTACTGACCTACAGAGAGATATTTCCTCACCTGAAAGTTTCCTTTACTAAAGAAAACTCAGTTCTTGTCCCTGTCCTTAAAGGTAGCCACTGGAGTTTATTGAGAAGAAGAGCAATGTGCTCTTTAGAAAAAATCACTTTGGTCACTGTGGCAAAGGATGGATTAAGAAGGAGAAAAACTTGAGACCAATTTGCAGGTCATTTCAATAGTCTAGGAGAGGGGTGACGAGGATGATTGTGAGGGATGATACAGAGATGGAATTGGGATTTGCTCATTGACTAGATATATGAGGAGTCAAGAATGAATTTAAAATAGTAGAGCTGGGTAAATAGAAAGATGCATGATACCCAGGAGAGAAATAGAGAAGTTCAGAAGAGCAGTGGTTTGGGGAGAAAGATAATGAATTCTGTTTAGGACATGCTGAGTTTGAGATAATTATAAGACATCTGACTGGAAATGTTCAATAGGTAGTTGGTGATGGAACTCATGAAAGAGACTAGAGCTGAATATAAAGACTTGGGAGATAGATGATAATTAAAACCATGAAAGCTGATGAAAGGGTATAGAAAGATAAGTGAGCCCAAGTCTGGAGCCTTGGAGGGGGTGTAGCCCAAGTAAGGGTACAGGAAGCAGAGGAAGACCCAGCAGAGGAGACTGACAAGAGATAGCTAGGAGGAATCCCAAGAGAAAGCAGTATAGTGAAAATGGATTGATGAGAGAGTCTCCTTGAGGAGAGGTTAGTCAATAATAGTGAATACTACAGAAGAGGTCAAGAAGCAGTAAGCCAGAGTAAAGGCCATCAGATCTGGCAGTTAAGAAATCACTGGCAACTTTGGAGAGCAATTCTGGTTGAGTGATGAAGTCAAACGTCATATTGCAATGGGTTGAGAAGTGAGTGAAATGAGAGATGATAAAGGCAAAAAGAAGAATAGAAATAACTTGGTTCATACATAGTCTGGAGCTAGAACAATGTTAAAATTTAAGAGCAACTTTTAATCAAGCCAAATTTTCCTGCCAAATTCATTTCAAATGCCATCTTTTACATAAAGGCTTTCTTCCCTTTGCTTCCTCTTCCCCAGTAGATTCCATTTATTTTAGAGATGTTTATCTGTGTACATGTTAGCTACCCCAATAGAATGGAAATGCCTAGAAAGCCGAGATTATTTTGTTTACCTGTTTAATGACTGATTGAGAATTAACCCTTTCTTCAAACCATCTTGTTTTTCTGTCTCTCCATCTTTATTATTAGAGTACTTCCCTCGGTGTGTCCTGGAAGTCTCTGATGCAGATGTAAAAGAATGGTTCACTGCCAAAGATTTTGCTGTGGGTCAGACTGTTTCTATGCTTGGACGGACTTTCTTCATCTATGATTGTGACAAATTCACTCGAGATTTTTACCAGGATAAGTTTGGGTTTCCTGAATTCCCAGTCATTGATGTGAGCAAGAAGCCACCACCTGTCATAAAACAGGTAACGCAATACCAGTCTTGAACAGACCTTTTGATACAGAAATCTTTAAAGTACTTTTAAGATCCTACACTACCATCCCCTGTTAAAAAATCATCAGCTTAAAAATATTAAAGGAAAAAAAGTAGTTTTAAGGGGACGACACCTAAGTGGCCTAGGGGATAGAGCACATGGCCTAGATATGGGGAGTCCTGGGTTCAAATTTGACCTTGGACATTTCCTAACTGTATGACCCTGAGCAAGTCATTTAACCCCAAAACTGTTTTGCCTTTGCTGCTCTTTTGCTTTAGAACTGATGCATAATATTGATTCTAAGATGGAAGAAAAGGTTTAAAAAAAAGAAAGAAGTTTACACATTTGAGATATTAAGAATATGGTGGGGAAAAATAAATAGCCTTTCATTGCTATTTTTTTTTTGGAAGAGACTAACTGATCTAGTTCATTTATATAATTCACCACAGAAGTCCTTGTTGAAGTCAAAGTTCATCATACTTTCAATTCCATGAACATTAAAAGAATAAAAATAAGCCCTTTAGCATTCCATTTAGCCCATATAACTTGCAAGGTTTCTAAAATAGAGATTTTATGGTTTTTTGGAATAAGAATATGATATGTATATACATGTACTGATGCTTATATGTATAAATACATGTATATGTTATCACATGTATAACCTATCTAAATAATCAAGGCAACATCATATTGTAGAGAAACAAACATTTGGCAGATTGTAAGCCGTGCAAAGACTAGTTATGTCACCTTGAACAAGTCACTTAACTTTGCTTCCTTCTTTAAAATAGGTTGATTGACAGATGCATGAGGATACACTTTATGATGCTGTGGTGAGGATGAGATTGATCGTGTTCGTTAGGTTTTTTTTTTTATAGATGAGAAGCATTGTTATTTTTATCATAAAAGTATTTGAAAGGAAATTGCTAATAAAATATGTGCCTGTGTCCAAGAAACAACTTCTCTTTGACAAGCCTGTCAGATAGGATAATTTTTTTTTTGTGTGAACCTTACCATCTATCTTAAAATTGATAGAGTTCCAAGGCAGAAGAGCAGTAAGAGCTAAGCAAAAGGGGTTAGGTGACTTGACCAGGTTCATACAAATAGGAAGTATTTGAGGCCAGATTTGAAACTGGGACCTCTCCAATCCTGGCCTGACTCTCTATCCACTGAGCTACTTAGCTGCCCCAGATAAGAAAATGCTTGAAAGTAGCAAGATTTGCATTTTTGTCTTTATGCCTGGTACAGAGTAAGCATTTAATAAATGCTTGTTGCTTCATGGTTTGGCTGTAGCTTTGTCACCTCTACCTGGAGATAATAAAGATCTTTAAAGGGATTTGTTGGGAATTTGTGCTAACACATTTTTTGTAAACCCTACCTTCCTTCTTAGAATCAAGCAGAAGAGCAGTAAAGGCTGGACAATTGAAGTTAGGTGACTTGTCCAAGGTCACACAGCTGGAAAAGCCAAATTTGAAACCAGTACCTCTCATCTTTAAGCCTGGTTCTCTATCCATTGAGCCACCTACCTGCCTTTGTGCTAACACTTTAAAAAAATGTTTTTCATTGATGGAATTCCTTATTTTAGTAAATGTGTTCATTAAGTGCTATAAAAGCAGCCTTTGCAAAGAAACAAAACTTTATAGCCACTTAGTGACATCAAAAACAGTGTATGATATCAGTATTTTTCACAAGTATGCCATTTCATTATCTTTATTTTAGAGCTAAGGATATTAAAGGATTAACTACTTATTCAGGATTACATTTCAAGCTCCAAGTTAAAAAGAAAATTAATGTTCATTATAGAATCATACAATGGACTACATATACATGCAATCACACCATACATTTCAATTTAAAAACCAATATTATTACAGTTAAATTCCTACATAGCTAGCATTTGAGGAAAAATAGGAAAAGATTGAGAGCTGTGTTCTGTGCCTTTTTTGGATTCCATTTCAAACTCTGAGCAAATGAAAATTTCTCAACTCTAGAACCCTCTCCAGAATTTGTCCTGTCTTTCCCATACCTTCCCACTTCTCTCTCCCCTTCTTACTCATTTTCACAGTATAAGAAATGGGTAGAAAGGGTATGAGGAAGAACTTTTCCAATTTTTTTTTTCCTCCCCAAACCTTTCTTTTGGTCCTCATTCTAAGTCCTTTGTCATCTTAATATGGTAAATTCTCTATGATGAATAATCTTAAACAGGCACATTTCTGTTTCCTGCCCATGGAAACAAGGGCAGCAGGATCAAGTATACCTTTACAGTTGAACAATTTTATTACTCCAACTTATTATCTGCCTTCCTCATTCATAATTTTCCAATCCTTGAATTAGATCAGCCTGGAAATGTACAGGGTGAACATTGAAAGGTAGTACATTCAAGATCATTCCCTCTAAAGAAACTCACTGAAGTAGAATAACACAACACAGAAAAAATATCCAAGACTGTGGTGTGGAGGAAAAGGGATGTGAAACCCTTTGGATTAAATCTCCTTCTACCCCTTTTCTCCCCTCCCCCACTTACTGTAGTCAGAGTAATTCCTTTCATTGGTTCATTTACTAGAGAGAGAGTTTCAGCTGTGTTAGTCTAGCTTTTCTATTTTCAAGCGCAAAATTCTAGCTTTAGCCAAAAGTGGATAGACTGTGGAGTTAATCATAATGAGATTTAACTTATATATGTATAGAAGGATTACTCATAATTAATTGAAAATGATTTATACTTCAAGAATTCATATTTAAAGGCTACATAAAAGTGGGCAAATATGGAAAAAACAAATTGAGCTCCCCAAATCAGAGAGAAATCTTCCTTGGTAGCTGTTGTTTATGTGTATATATATGTATGTATGTATGTATGTATGTATGTATGTATGTATTGAGAGTGTATACATATATGCATTTCAATTGCTCTACGATTTTAATGCTGTGGGTATCCAATCAAATGGTGGATTTTGCAACTCATCCTGTACAAATTGTGGTCATGTTCTTCCATAAATTATAAATTCATAGATTTAGAGCTAGGATGTACCTCAGAGGTCATCTAATCCACTTCCTCATTTTGCAGGGGAGGAGGCCAAGGCCATAGGGGTTAAAGGACTTCCCCAAGGTCATGCAGGTAGTATAATGGCATATCAGGATTTGATCCCAGGACCGCAAACTCCAATACAGTACACAGATCCTTTGTAGCTTATTTACCCAGATTGCTGGAAGAATTACAGAATTTCAGAGTTGAAAGGGATCCTAACTGGCATATAGTCCAAACCATACCCCCAAAGCAGTCACCACTAGAGCCTATTAAATAAATCATGGCCATTTCTTGAACTGTGGTGAAAGGAAACTGTAGAACCCACTACCTCCCAGGGTTTCCCATTCCACTTTTAGATCGCTCTAATTATAAGGAAGCTCAATCTTACCTCAAGCCTAAATTTTTCTTTGTGAGTTTCCATGGCCTTCATGGACTTTCCATCCATTACACCTAGCTGTTGTCACATGACCAGCCCGTCCTTTCAGAGCATAGAATAGCCATTCTTTGAGTGTTTATTGTTTCATTTTTGTCTTTAGATCACTGGAGTCTGGCACTATGCCTTGCATATGGTAGGCACTTTAAAAATGCATAATGAATCACATATATTTTCTGGATGATACATTTACATCATTTTTTGTGTTCATCATAATTGGCAATCTGTTGCATCTTGCTTACGCCTACATATGCTTCCCTGTTGCTTTTTGGGTCATAGATAATTTTTATTCTTTGGAGACTGGTATTCCATGATTTGTAACCATATGGCATTAACTGAAGAATAATGGTGTTTAAAAGATTTGGGTGGGAGGGGCAGGGAGTTGGGGACCATCTTGGAATTTTTTAAAGTCCTCACAAGTACCCAAAACAATTTCACCTCTTCTTTTCCTATTTAGTTTTTTGCCTAACTCTTTGTCTATCTGCAGTGCCTTTAAAATGTATGTGCTAATGGAATAACCCATTCAATTTCATGTCATAGATTGGACAGCAAACAGTCTTAACTCTTTTTTTTTTTCCATGTGGATTTTTAAACCAGTCTCTTTCGGAAGGTAATAAATCTCCAAGGTTGCCTGTGGGTCTTTTAACATTTTAACATCAGTGGGCTCTTGTAAAGCATTCAATAACTCACCATTAGTGAAAAGCACTCTGCTAGGCTCTGAGGATATAGGGACAAAAAAACAAAACAAAACAAAAAAACAAAAATACTTCCCACTCTCAAGGAGCTTACATTCTATACATAGTATGAAAAAAATTGGAGAGAAAGAAAGCCCGACCAGCTGGGCAGATCAGGGAAAGCTTCATGGAAGAAAAGAAATTTGAAGAAAGACAAAGATTTCAAAAGGCAGAGATGAATGGAATACAATCTGGGCATAGGAGATGGATTATGTGGGAGATTCAGTATTGAGTTCTGGTAATGACTACTTATCTATTTTTTCCTGGAAAATGGAGTTCTTAAAAGGAAATAGTATGAAATAAGGTTAAAAGTGGATAGCTAGGTGGGAGTAACATTGTGGGAAGTCTTAAATGCAAGGTTAAGTGGTTTTTAGTTCATCTTAGATATAATGGGGAGCCACTGAAGGTTTTTGAGAAGCAAAAAAAGATTTGCTGTACCTATGTCTTAGCGACAGGGTTTTAGAAGCTCTGTGAAAGATAAACTGTGGTTGTCCACCCTTTGTTTCAAAGAAGGCTGATGACATCGTGGAGTGATATCTTGACTTGCAAGTGAGTTGGATTTAAGTGATGCAGAATTGCATGAAATTTTCAGATTCCCTCTCTCTTCCAGAGTCATCCAATTTCAGTGGCAATACAGACGTCAAGATGACTGGGGATGGCCCAAAATGCAGTGGATGACTTTGGCATCTTCAGTGTTTGACCAAACTCTAAGCACTCCATGGTGCCTGCTTCCAATGCTTTCGTGGTCATTGGAACAAATTGTTCTCATCTATTTGTTCCAGTGGGGAAAGTCTTCATGTGCTTGGGGAAGACATCCTCCTAACTTGTCAATAGATTTGGGGCCTATTGATTACCCTCAATCTGGTTTAGCCCATTTTCCAGGATGGTTTTACCAGGGTGTGGCTGCTATGCATGATACAGCTTCTTGGAGCCACAGATGAGAAGTGAAAGATGGATACCAGTGGGTGGGTGAGCAGCCCTAAAAATGGCTCAGTTAGCCCTCACACCAGAGATGCTAGTTGTCCTTGAATACCTCATAAGATGAATTAGGGAGATAGAATTGTGGAAAAGACACCTGTTAAAAGTATTAGTTATACCAAGGAAAGATGATGAGACTCTGAATTAGTGTAATTACTGTGGACAAGAGATTAATGTAAGAGATGTTTAGAAAAAAATTTAGAAGACTTAACAACCAATTAGATATGGAGGTGGGGGTGAAAAAGAGATGGGTGTCAAGGATGACAGATGTTACAAATATAATGGAAGGATTATATTCCCAACAGAAATGGGACAAATTGAAGAAGGCAGAAGACAGTGAGTTCCATTTTGGACAGATTTGAGTATGAAATGCCCATGGGACAGTCTAGGAGGACATATATGTACATGTATACATATATATGACAATAGAGTGTTGACAGTTCATGATGGAGAGATTAAAGATAGAGATAGAGATTTGGGAGATATATGCAGAAATATGATAGTTGAACCCATGGGAACTAATGAGATCTCTAAGAGCACATTATAGAAAGAGAGGCAAAGAAGGTCCCAGGGCAGAACTCTGAAGATCTTACTCTTGAGTGGATGGTAGATGGATGATGATTCATCCAAGAACAGCTGGAAAGTGATCTGGCAGGTGTGCCAGGAGAACCAGGATTGAGTAATGCCATCGAAGCTAAGGGAGTAGAGAATGTTTAGAAAGAATGACTGATCAGTAGTAGTAAAAGCTGTGTAGAAGTGATGGAGGTTGAGGAATAAGAAAAAACCATTGGATTTAGCTTTTGAGAATTGATCACCTTAAAAGGAAAGAGGTGGTGGGGCAGCTAGGTGACTGTGAATAGAGAGTCAGGTCCTAGAGATGAGGTCCTAGGTTCAAATCTGGCCTCAGATACCTTCCTAGCTGTGTGATCCTGGACAAGTCACTTAATTCCCATTGCCTACCCTTTACTGCTCTTCTGCCTCAGACCATTATGAAGTATTGATTCTAGGATGGAAAAGGTTTTTTTTAAAAAAAGTTAATTTTGGTGGGATAACAAGCCAAATTTTAAGAAAAACGAAAAGTAAATGGGTAGTGATGAAATGGGAGCAAAGATTGGTCAGTCCCTCTATCTATGACATACAACCACACATATGTTAAATTTCATTATGATATACACCTTATATACAAAATTTTCTTTAGTAGAATTTTGTTTTAGTGAATAATTTAAATTACATCCCTAACCTGGAAAATCTTGAAATACAACTCATATCCTTCCTGTCTGTAATGAAAAAAGAAATAATTCTTTATTTTAGGCAACCTTTGCTTTAAAGCCTAGGGCATTTAGCATACCAATGTGTATGTAGAAGGAGAGGCCCCTAGGGGTGGAGATAATAATATTGTCTGGAACCACATGTCTCTTACAAAGAATATTTCTCCTCTGGAAAAACCCTCACCAAGTCCATCATTCCTCTAGACCACTGATGGCAAACCTTTTAAAGACTGAGTACCCAAATAGCAACCCTCCTACCACATACAAGTTCCCTGCCTTACGCCAGATAGGGTAAGCCCACTGGGCTGCTGGGCACACATGGGCACACATGGAAAGAGGGAGGGGAGCAGCCCCTTCCAGCATACCTGCCATAGGTTCGCCAATATGTCTATAGATACAGAGTCAATTAATAACCAATAAACATTTTTAATATGCCAGGAATTATGTTGAGTGTTATGGTTAAAAAGGAGACAAAAGATAGTAGGTGCTCTTAAGGAGCATACATTCTAGTGCAGTGATGGTGAACCTTTTAGAGATGGGGTACCGGGTGCCACCCCAACTCCCCCTCAGATCATGTGCCATGCACCTCCCCCCCAAGTGCCAGCTGAGCCCTACTCCCCATACAAGGGAGGGAGAAAGTACTCCCACTGGGCTGCTAAGTGGGGGAATGTGAAAAAATGCCCTCAAGCATAGTGGAGAAGGGGAGGGGAACAACTCTGCCCAAGTCCCTCTGCCTTTCTGGTGACAAACTGGGTGGGGGGAAGGGCGTGTACCATATGTTCACCATCACTCTTCTAGTGCATCACATAATACTTTTTCCACATGCTCCAGTCTTGGAAGACTAGTTTACATTTAGGTAGTCATTTATAGTTTACAAAAAATTTTAACTGAACAAGTAGAGCAGACATTAATGAATCATTTAGAGACTTAAAGAGAGCTAAATGACTTATCCAAGGTCATAACAGAATGTTGTAAGGATTGAACCTTGAACCCAAGTCTCCTGACCCCTAAATCAAATGTCCTTTTTACTATATAATACTATACAGTACTGTAGTCATGCTTACATATATATATATATATATGTATATATATATATATATAAACACAGAAATCATTTATAAATTAAGGGTTTTTTTTTTAATGCCATTAACAATACTTCTAGTACTTCAAGATCCTAGAGCCAAGAGGCTCAACTGATGAGCCTCTCCAAACATAGGCTGGTCCTCAGAGAACAGACCTCATCATTGGAGCTCTTATTGAAATTCTTCCCATTTGCCAGGGACTGCAGAGCTTGATATCTACTGGCATAACTTTGCTGAGCACGAGGTCACCTTCACACCATGATGAGGTGTCAGAGGAGGATTTTAATGGAAACTAGTCAGTCAACAAGCATTTATTAAACATTTACTACATGGTCCTTACAAGGAGCTTATATTCTATTGGAGCTAATTATGATTGCTTTGTGAAGTTATTTAGCTGTTCTTGCTTACCACTTCCCTCTAGGAATTACCTCCCTATAATGGTTTTGGATTCATTGAGGATTCTGCTCAGAATTGCTTTGCCCTGATTCCCAAGACCCCTAGAAAAGATGTTATCAAGATGTTGATAGATGATCACAAGGTGCTTCGATATACGGCTTCACTGGTGAGTACTGTTTTCATAAAAAGTCCTTGCCCACAGCTGTTCAACATGTGACTCAATTTCAATGAGTTTACATGTCAAAATATAATGCTATTATATATGTATATATATATGTACATATATGTGTACATATTCCATGTGCCATTTACAAATGGGTGCTTAAAAAGGCTTTTTTGGGCAGCTAAGTGACTCCATGGCTAGAGAGCCAGGCCTAGAGATGAAAGGTTGTGGGTTCAAAGTTGGCCTCAGATACTTCTTAGCAGTGTAACTCTGGGATAGTAACTTAATTTCACCACTCTTCTGCCTTGGAACTGATACTCAGTAAAGGGTTTTTTAAAAAAACAAAAGAAAAAAATACTTTTTGAGGAGAACATAGAAGAATTTACTGACATAGTGTTAGGATTAAAATTCTCTGGAGACTTATCTTAATTTTATAATTATTTATTAAATAGCAAAAAGTAGTCCAGAGAAAGTGAGAGAGAAGAATAAGCTATTTGGCTAGTTAACTGGGAGCATGAGAGTCTGGGACTGCCTGGTTATCCAGAAATTCTAACTGCTTGCTACATGAGCCTCTATGCAAGGCCAGAGCCATACCCAGTGTCTCCAAAGTCCCCCAAAACAATTTCCTTTCCCCTCTGTCAATTTATGCTCTTCGTGATGTCCCTTTCCTGAACCTCTCTGTTTGAAGGACTCAGACCTCAACCAGGCAAGTCTTCCAGATGCAAGGAGTAACCACACAGTGGTTAGAATGGTTACATAGCGCATATGAACTTTTTCCAACATGGCAGCTAGCTGATTGACTTTATTACCTAAAGAGAATCCTTGTTTATGGATAGAACAAAGAACTTGGCTCCACCCTTCCAGTCCTTCCCAAAGATAAAAGATGTAGGCTAAAGGAGGGAGGAATTCATTCATGACCTACAGTTCAAGACCCACAGCCCTAAGATCAGTTATAACTGTCTTTTAAAATAAAAGTAAAGTTTGTTTTGGGGTCCAAAAAGGGTACAGATTAATATTAATTTTCCACACTAGATTGACTGAATCTTTATTGAGAATTATTTTTTCTCTTGAATTGTATATAGAAATAGGTAAATCTTAAAACAAAGTTAAAGTTTGGCTCATTCAAAACAGGGAAAGGTATTCATTGTACAATATAATTATCAGGTCTAGGACCATAATCTATTTCCTATACCATTAAAAATACTTAAACACAAATGACTTATAAGTACACATAAATCAATTCAGAAACACAAAACAGTAATTCATCACCCACATACTCTCTGGCTGGTTTGGACTCAGAAGAAAACAAGAAGCAGGAAGAAAGTTGCCAGAGACACTGACTTGTCTAGGCAAGCACATGCTTTTGCTACCATATACTCATATCTGTCATCACTGCTACTGGTCCATGGGAAGAGTGAGAAATGCCTAATCCCACCATTGCTGGAAGTCCAAGGCATAGGAGGCACTGGAAGCATACCAAAAGAAATGGACCTTTTTTCCCCCTCAGCTTCTTTATGCCTCATCAAGTGGGTCACTCCATTTGATATGAACACCAATCATCTTTGACAACTCCCTCTTCCTACTCCTTTGCTGCATCTTCTTAGCAAAGGGACCTGTCACCTTGGTATGTCCTTTTCCAGGGATCACCCTAGTTCCACTGAACTTTGGATTTCACCCACAGATCTTTTAAGTTAACCATTTAAGATGAAGTTTTGCTCAGTGGGTCCCCAGTAAATACTTAAAATCAAAGAACCACAGAATTTGAAGGACTTTGAGACTTCGGTCTATTTCATTGATTTTTTATAAATGAAGACAATGAGATCCAGAGAAATTAAGACATATATGTAGGAGACAGGGTTCAAGATTGTTGTGAGGATGTAAACTCTGAAGCACAATGAAAATGTGGAGTCATAAAAAAGTGATACCTGAACTCCTCTCATTTTACAATTGAAGAAACAAGCCTAGAATAGAGAATAGATTTCCTTCAGGTCACACAGCTAGTTGTTGGCAGAGCCAATGCTAGAACCTACCTGCCTCACCCCTAGGACACAGTTTTCTTTGTCGGGTATCACACAGCTATCGGTGCTTATGTTAAGGGAAGGTAAGGAAAGGCAAAAAAGATAACACTGGAAATGACAGACTTACAAGTTTAGCTTCCATTCCTGCTAAGCCTGCAAAAAAAAAAATCCCAAAATTAATTAGCAAAGTGGACAGGGTGCTGAGTTAGTTAATTGAGCAGAATTGATAAATTAAATTTATCTTGACTGTAGGATGGATTCTGTTTATATCTCAATCATCTTGCTCATGAATTAAATGAGAAAATGTCACCCAGAACAACAGGTCCAAAGATCTTGCTCAAAGTTGTTTCCAAAATGCTACTTGAACTTAGTGCTTGCAAAGTGATGTTATGTGGAGATTCAGTGACAGTATCAGTGCTGTTGACATTTTTTCCCCCAGTGATCAGGATAATGACATTGAGTATATTTATTAAGTTTGAAGAATAAGCTTGGAAGAACTCAGGGCCCACATAGAGGAAAAAGGGGACAGTAATGCATGGCTGGCACACTGGAAAATAGGATTAGCATTCAAAGAAATCTTGGTAAAATGGGGAAATAATTAGAAATAAACCCAATGAAGTTTAGTAAGGATTAGTGCCTTATAGATACTCTTAAGAAAAATAAAACAGCCTAGAGATGGGAGGTCCTAGGTTCAAATCTGGCCTCAGACACTGCCCAGCTGTGTGACCCTGGGCAAGTCACTTGACCCCCATTGCCTAGCCCTTACTACTCTTCTGCCTTGGAGCCAATACACAGTATTGACTCCAAGATGGAAGGTAAGGGTTAAGAAAAGGAAGGAAGGAAGGAAGGAAGGAAGGAAGAAAGAAAGAAAGAAAGAAAGAAAGAAAGAAAGAAAGAAAGAAAGAAAGAAAGAAAGAAAGAAAGAAAGAAAGAAAGAAAGAAAGAAAGAAAGAAAGAAAGAAAGAAAGAAAGAAAGAAAGAAAGAAGTGAAGGAAGGAAGGAAGGAAGAAAGAAAGAAAGAAAGAAAGAAAGAAAGAAAGAAAGAAAGAAAGAAAGAAAGAAAGAAAGAAAGAAAGAAAGAAAGAAAGAAAGAAAGAAAGGAAGGAAGGAAGGAAGGAAGGAAGGAAGGAAGGAAGGAAGGAAGGAAGGAAGGAAGGAAGGAAGGAAATAAAACAAACAGCATGAATCCAAGATGAGAATTATTGCTTATGTGAAATTAGGGCAGAGAAAAGGTCTTGGGTTGAGATAATGATTGATAATAAAATGAATAAATCATAAAGAGCTGTTCTAGGGCAGCATATGTAATTTTGAGCTCTGAAATTAATAGGATGTGGAGAACTTTAAAAAGTCTAGAAGTGAGTCATGCTGCTTTGGAGAACTTGTTGGTACTAAAAAAGATGAGTTACCTCCCTCACACAATCCTTAGCTAATAGATCCCTGCCTAACCATCGGGCCGACCTGGATCTCTCTGGAGAAGGATTCAGTCGCCGCTGGATCTTTCAGGATTCAAGGAGAGTCATCACACATCTTATTGCCCAGCTTCACCAACTTCTGGGCAACTATGTTTGGTGTTCTGCAGATCATCACAATATACAGCTCGTCTGTTCAAACACGCCATTTGGACCCATTTGAATTTGGCAACAATTCATTCCAACAATAACTTATTAAATAATGATGACTGACCTTTAAATAGAGTTTTAAGGCTTTCTGACTTTCTCAAGCGATCCTCAAAACTGTGTGGTCAGAATGACTATTCACGTGTTAAAGATGAAGGTGAGGAAACCAAGGCTGAGTGATTTGTTCAGGTGGACATAACCAAGAAAGTGCTAGAGGTAGAATTCAGGCCTCTGCTGACTCTAGTCCAGTGCCTTTTTCCATTATTCCATCTTACCATTTCTTCGTCCGCATCTCTTGCAGCCTGCCCCTTCTCTGTACTCACAGGCACAGTTGCCACAGCTCAGGCCCCATGCCTTTCTCATCTGCACCTTCTGTATTGGAATCAATACAAAGTATGAGTTCTAAGGCAGAAGAGCAGTAAGGGCTAGGCAATGGGGGTGAAATGACTTAGCTAAGAATTGTCTGAGGCCAGATCTGATCCCAGGACCTCTCATCTCTAGGCATGGCTCTCTCCCTACTGAGCTGTCCCAGAATATCTTTATTAATTTAGAGCTGGTTAATTCAGCTAAGTGCCCAGTTGTAGTTCTTAGCTATTCAAACAAAAGGAAGAAGAGAAAAATGATTGGGTGTAATTTCCCCATGGACAAAAGGGAATATGTTCATGTCACAAAGCTGGGAAGCAATAGAATACATGTAATGAGTGCTGTGTATGCTGTAACCCTATATTTGTATCTAGGAAAAGAGCCAAATGTTGTTCAGTTGTGCCTTTAGTTTTCACTAACTTTAAAACAATGATTGACAAGGATATAGATTATGAACAGTAAAATGATGATCTATTCTGCTATTAGATAATTATCTCCTTCATCTCTTTACTCCCATAGGAATCCCCTATCCCTGAAGATAAGGGACGGCGTTTTATCATATCTTATTTCTTAGCCACAGATATGGTCACTATCTTTGAGCCACCAGTCCGAAATTCTGGCTTCTTTGGGGGTAAATACCTTACTAAGACTAAAATTGCTAAGCCAGGATCCTGTGTAGACAATCCCTCCTATTATGGACCCGGTGACTTTTACATTGGTGCCCTCATCGAAGGTAAGCCTGTACACAATCTAGCCTTTTCTAATAGTTTTGAAAGTATTTTCTTATTTGCTGAGATTTATTTTTGCTAATTCATAGACAAAGTAATAAACTAGGATACTGACTGAGATAAATATGACTGGTTTCTTCTTTCTAAAAAATGTTTTAAAGTTTTGATGAAACGCTACCCCAACAATCACATATTATCAGAAATATAATTATAACTTAAACTTACTTTAAAAAACTCTTTTTATGTTCTCTCCTAGCCTCTGTCCTTTGATATATGGATATATATATATAAGGATTATTTTCCTTTATGTAGTTCTAAATTTTTCATAATCTTTGTATGTTCTTTTTAAAATAGACTTTAAAATTGTCTTTATATCAGAATCATTTCCTCCTATTCACTCCATAGACTGAACCCTTTCTTGTGACAGAAAAATAATCAGGCATATATTCTGGCCTTGCAATCTTCCTTCCCTTTACTGTGAGAAATTCACTTCATTATAACTTCTCTAGGACCTTTATTGGTTTTTTTCCCCCCACTTCTCAGAATTCAGTTTCCTTTTAGTGACCTTTCTGTTTATGTTATTTGTGTTGTTTTTTGATTCTGCTTATTTCACTCTGTATCAGTTCATGCAAATCTCAAGCTTATCTGAAGTTTCTCATGTTAATAATTTGTTATTGCAAAATAATATATTATTATACTTATCTACTTCTTTAGCTCAGCCTGTTAGTTTCCCTGGCTTCCTTCACGTCTCAGCTCTGATTTCACCTTCTACTGAAGCCTTTCCTGGTTTCCCCTAGCTGCTACTACTACCTTACACTCTGAAATTACCTTCCTTCTACTCTGTATATATCTTCAATGCACCTCATCATTAATATGTTGTCTCCCTCATTAGAAGGTAAGTTCTCTGAGAGCAGTGACTGTTTTTATCTTTTTTAAAAAATGCCCTTAGTATAGTGCCTGGGACATAGTAATTATAAAAAGGTCTTGTTGTTGATTTCAACATTTCCCACTTGGTGGGTACCTGTTTTGTTTCTAGTTCTTTGCTACCTCAGAGTGCTACTATGGATATGTTTGTCATGTGTTTGGCCATTAATGGAATTACTGAGACATGATATGGGCAATATAGTTCCTCCCCCCTCCATAATTCCAAATTAAAATTAAGAATGGTTGATCACTTCACAGTTTCCCCTTCAACATGCCCACTCAATGAGTGTGCCTATTTTCCAACAATCCCTTCAATATGAACTGTTTCCATCCTTTACCACTTTTTTTTTGCCATTTTGCATGGGATTCATAAAATACAAAAGTGATTTTTATTTTTACATTTCTCTACTATTAGTGATTTAGAGCAAGTTTTCATTCAGTAATTTCTAGTTTTTAGCCCTTTTGAAAACATTTTGATCAGATTCATTGACCACTTATCTAATGGAGGATGGTTCTTGGTGTTGTGTCATGTCGAATCACTATATTTGGGGGTATCAGACTTTTATCATTGGTATTTAATACATATGTGGGTAATTAACCAGCAAAGGAAACTGAGGAGTGGTCGTGTGAACCTTCCAAGAGGCTGCCTTGAAAAGTCAGGAAGAGAGGGTGACACAGTGTCAAATGTAGTGGCTAGGTTAACAAGGATTATAGGACTAAGAAAAGACCATCACTGGTAACTTCAGAGAGCAGTTTCAGTTGAGTGATGTCAAAAGCCCAGATTGCAAGGAGTTAAGGAGTCAGTGAGAGGAAAGGAAAGAAAGGCAACTTTTTCAAGAAGTTTGATTTGAAAGAGGAGAGCTATAGGATGATGGCTTGAAAGGATGGTAGGACCTAGTAAAAGCTTTTTTCTTTTTCCTTTTTTTTTTCAAATAATGAGGGAGACTTGGATAAGTTTGAAGGCAGTAGAGAAGGAGCTAGTAGATATGAAAAGGTTAAAATTTGGATGGGGGGGCATATCTGAGGATCCAATCTGCTGGAGAAGTTGGGTTAAAATACACATGAAGAAGGGTTGAATTAGCAAATAGAAGGGCCACCATCAGATACTGAAGGAAAGGATGGGAGAGTTGGATATGACAAGGGGTTTTGAAAAGAGAATGGAAGACTTAAATGTGAAGCTGGGTATAGCAAAAGAAAGATGTCTTGAAAACAATGTTGAAAATATGGCTCAGAATTGAGAAATGAAAGAGGCTAAAGGCTTATAGGCAACTTGGAAGCCTTATATCTGTATAGTATAAAGACTTTTTTTCAAGAAAAGAGTTAAAAAGTCCTGGACATAACATCACAGAAAATGAACTTGATTATGTCTTAACAAACTAGGAAGAATTGGTTACTTGATACAAGAATCATATTAGAATCATCTGTCTTAGAACATCCAGATCACCAAATGATTAGACCAAAGATATAAATGTGATGAACCCTCACTGATTAAGAGATTATTAGAGAAATGCTGAGAAGTTTTCATTTTCTATTTATTTGTTGTCCCAATTGCTAGTTTCATCTTTTTTTTTTTAACTCTTACCTTCTGTCTTGAAATCAATACTGTGTATTGGTTCCAAGGCAGAAGAGTGGTAAGGGATAGGCATTGGGGGTTAAGTGACTTGGCCAGAGTCACATAGCTGAGAAGTGTCTGAGACCAGATTTGAACCTAGGACCTCCCATCTCTAGGCCTGGCTCTTAATCCATTGAGCTCCCCAGCTGCCCCCTGCTAGTTTCATCTTTTAATGTTCTTGGAGTGACGCAGCTCCACTGGGTCTCCCTCTTGGGATGATGTGCCTCACTTGGGTCTCATTGCCAATGCTTTGTACACTTTCACCCTCCCTTTATACTAATTCTCAGCATCTTCTGTGGCAATCCTGCTTATTTTCTTTCACCAACCTAATATTTACAAATTGATTTGTAATTTAAAATAGCATTACTCTAGGCTGCCATGCCTTAGTCTTCTTAACAAGATGATGAAATGTTTGCTGGCTAAAGCAATTTCTGGATTATTTTGACCTCTAGGCTGTAGTGTGACTCCTTTATATTAGTTAGGCTTTTTGTGGGAAATGGTAGTAAGGTCAGTCTCTGCATTTTCTATTTCCCATTTTTCTGTATGGATTGTTTATGGGTTCAGTGGTGAGAAAGGGAATTCTTTGTTCTCTTTGTCTATTCTGAGTTTACACTTGTAAAATCTTTTATTCTCTTTGCCTAGTTGGAATTGACACTTTGGTTAACATTAACTCAAGTACCCCTACTTAGTACCTCACTAGCCTGAAGACAGGATTAATTCTCCTTTGTCTACCTTTTTTTTTAAAATATATTTTATTTGATCATTTCCAAGCATTATTCGTTAAAGACATAGATCATTTTCTTTTCCTCCCCCCACCCCCCATAGCCGACGCGTAAGTCCACTGGGCATTAGATGTTTTCTTGATTTGAACCCATTGCTTTGTTGATAGTATTTGCACTAGAGTGTTCATTTAGAGTCTATCCTCTGTCATGTCCCCTCAACCTCTGTATTCAGGCAGTTGCTTTTTCTCGGTGTTTCCACTCCCATAGTTTATCCTTTGCTTATGAATGGTGTTTTTTTTCTCCTGGATCCCTGCAAGTTGTTCAGGGCTTTGTCTACCTTTTAAAGTGAATCAACAAAAGATTGAACACCCTACTTAGTGCCAGGTGAAAAGTCAGCAAGATCTTTGGAGAGCTTCACCTTTTTTTTTTTTTAAACTCATTCAGTCAGAAACTTGTGAATTCTTTTAAGAGCTCACACAAGAGTTCACACTCTCAGAAAGTGTTCAATCAGTAAACTGTGAACCTTTTTGAAGAGAAATTGACCTTCCGAAGGTGAGAGGTTGATCCCACAGACACTGTCCCTGGGCAGTGCTAGACAATTGGGAAACTGTGATTGGCCCTTGTGAAGAGGAGAGGAGACAAGAAGTCACCATAAAAGCAAGCCTAAACTCCCTCAGAGCCAATAGTCTTTGAGAAGATAATCTGAAGAGATTGTCTTCTGGAGATAGTCTTCTAACTGGGGAGGGTCTTTGAGGGAGCTTTGCTGGAGACTGAGGCTTGGATTGTGGGCTTGGAGCTAAACTTCAGTTTAGACTCTGATTCCTGGACTACTTAGTGGGGTTAGGATAAGGCTGACTACTTTCCTAATTTCCTAAGACACTAGCTTCCATCTTGGAGGAGGCCATGTGGTTACTCACCACCAGCCTTTCTGGTTGAGAGCTAATTAATCTCTGCCTGGATTAAGCAGACCCTGGGCAAGACATTTAGGTTGACAGGATAGATAACTATCCCCCTCACATTTCTCTTCTTTATTGTTTCCTCTCTATTTAAAATACTTGTAAATAAATTTCTGACGCAAGATATAGTAAATATTGGTGACCACATAATTTCATAAAATTATTGTCCAACCATTAATTTTTACCTTTACAGTGGTCATCTTTGTGCAATCCTTGTTTTGTACTATTGGAAGAAACTGAAATGGCACTTTAAAAGATGAAGCAAATAAAAAACAAACCACTGAGAAAATCTGTGCTTGAAAGTAGTAAGGGATAATTTTATAAGATTTTTAATAGATGAAAAGATATTTAAAGGCAAAAAAATTTTACAGATGTCCCAAAAAGCAAATGAGGAAAAATAAACACTTACTGACATACATTTCTATTTTCTCATGTCAACCCATACCTTCCTGAATGTCTGGCCCCATGGAGCATAGTTGAACTGAGTGAGAGAGAGAAACTGGGAACCACAGGGAAGAGACATAGATTATCAGCATAACAGTATGCATGCAGAATTTCTTTCCTAAGAAAGAAGCCCACCAGTTAGCTTTTATTGCTCAAAACTCCGTATCTCAGTATAACAGTCAATTCTTGAAGGTAGTGCTTAGGGGCTCTCAAGGAAATAGGCTGGGGAGGTTGTTATTTTATCTGGAAAATTCCTGAAACTGCTCCTCTTTGAGATAAGTTTGATTTATCTGGAAAAGTTGCTAAGACTGCTCCCAGTAGGGGTTCAGTTAGCAGTTGCCTTTTCTCAAGTTTAGCTACAGTCACAAAACATTATTGTTATGTCAAGGTTCCATAGGATCAGAGACCCCTGGAAAGAATGGAAACTTGAGTGAATCCACATGATTATTATAGTCA
The DNA here is from genome assembly GCF_027887165.1 of Monodelphis domestica. Taxonomy (NCBI): domain Eukaryota; kingdom Metazoa; phylum Chordata; class Mammalia; order Didelphimorphia; family Didelphidae; genus Monodelphis; species Monodelphis domestica. The sequence continues at coordinate 300,191,366 of NC_077228.1, forward strand.
TTAATCTTCTCATTTTCATACTCACCTTTATAAAATTTTTGTGATAGCTATATTTGTACACATTAAAGGTATTGATGAAAATATGAAAAAAAAATAAGGAGATTTTCAAAGGTGATTGCAACAAACCCTATCTTTACAGTCACACAACTGAATGAAAGTTGCAGAGAATGTGAGATTCTGTTTATTGTTTGTGGGTAACAAGAATACTTTTGATTCTACCAAGCAAATGCAGCTTTATTGACTGTTCTTCACGATGTTGTCTCTCATGCATGTGCTAGGATAGTATAAAATGTCTTGAGACATGCAACCCAAAGTTACTTTTTTTGATCATCTTCTGATTATCAATGTTGAGCATAGGTAGGATTGTAATTTTTTTCTCTTTCTGGCATCCAATAAATTTTGAGAGAGTGTTTGACTTCCTTTGTCCATCTCCTTACTATGAATATTGTGGGATACAACCTTGACACATTTCAGTTATCTCACCTAGTCGGATTCATAGAGACTCAGAGGGTCCAAAGGACAATTGAAGTAAAACTGGAGTGTTTGTACTAGATTCATGGGAAATGCTGATACTGGTGAGAATACCTGGTCCCCCTGGGAAGGATGACATCATTCTGTAAATTCACTCTGACAAGACCCAATATCAATGACCTAGACCCATTCAAAGATGAAAGGAATATGGCTATGTTCCTGATTTTTGTATCTAGAACTTGACAGGAATCATAGCATAAGTAAAGGGTTTCAGAAGAGAGGAGGAAGCACATTATTCTAGCATTGTGAGTTGAATACAGAAAAAAAACTTGTTTCCTATTACATTTTTTTAAAAAATCCCTATTTTCCATCTTACAATTAATACTGTGTATCAGTTCAAAGGCAGAAGGAGTGGTAAGGGCTAGGCAATGGGGATTAATTGACTTGCCCAGAATCACACAGCTAGGAAGTGTCTGAGGTCAAATTTGAACCCAGGATCTTTCTCTAAGCCTGGCTTTAGATCACCTGAGCCATCTAGCTGCTACCTGCCCTCCCAACTACATTTTTTTAAAAAGCATTAATAACTCCATTTTGCTCTCTTTATCCACCTTTGAGAAGCTAAGTTTTAACTTCATAGAAATTGTAAAACCATTGTCCCCTCCCACTGTTTCCTGATTCAGGGAAAATCTTAATCTCCACCAGTAAGAAATAAGGTGATTTAATTCCTACTTTCTGGATGGTTTTGCTTGTTTGTGTTTCATTCCTGTCAGCCTATAATAGAAATCAAAGTTCTTCATACTAACTAACTAAAAGCCTTGGATCCAATTTATTTCTGCAATTGCATGTCTTGCTAATAAGTAAGTCATTGTATTGTCTTTATTCCATTGTAACATTCCTGAGATGACAAATAATTCTGAAAAAATATTGCATTACAGAGACAGAGGAATAGATGAGCTTTCTTGGGCGAAAGGGGGTGCTGAGGGTGGAAGAAGGGTTCTAATTACACCATCTACTGTGAGAACTGCTGAGAGAGAAGACTGGAGAGCTTCAGGACTTGTCATCACTTACTGGTAGTTATCAAAAAATTGCAAGGAGATTAAGGGACACTACTTATCTGGGAGCTGCTGAATATCTTGTTCATGACTATAAATTAACTGAAGTTATTTGGGTCTATGGAAGAGGATTGTTTTTGGCCAGTGTCAGTATTTCCCATGAATCATACGTGTTTTAGTCTGACCTGTATATAAACTTTTTGAGCTTTGTGAAGTTCTTGCTTATATGGGGAGTTAGTGACAACCCACAGGATGGTGTCATATGTGTGAAAAGTCAGAGAAGTGAAAACACCCCCCAAAGTATGTCCAGACTCTTCTTACTATATGAGAATCTCTGCTATGTGGTAGCTAGGTGTCTCAGTAGATAAAGTTTTGAACCTAGAGTCAGGAAGACTTGAGTCAGAGTCCTTTCTCAGATATTTACTAGCTCTGAGACTCTGGGCAAATCAACCTCTCAGCCTTAATTTCCTCCTCTGTAAAATGGGATTGTAAGGATTTAAATTTAGAGGTTTGACTAAATATGAGGCATCTATAAGTAATATTGTGGTTGCTGATTATTAAAAATATCATAGCATAAAAATGACTTTTAATAGCTTTTATTTACAAAGAAGTAGAAAGGGTGAAAGTAGAGAAATGTAAGAAGAGAGTAGAAAAAAATGTCTAGCCTATCACAGTAAATGTTGCTCCGGTGTCTGGCTCAGCCCCAGCAGGGCTCATTAACCCTCAGCCAGAGGATCCAGTGACGTCTTATACAAAGGTTCCAGCAATGCAGCCTTCTTCAGGAGAGGGAGGCCTCTCCAGAAGCCAGGAAGGGAAGACCAGTTACTCACTCACCCAAGATGAAGTCCAAAAAGGAAAAGATCCAGGAGCAGTTCTCCAGGAAGCAGTCCAAGAGCCAAGGTCTCAAGTCAAAGCCGTGGTCCAAGTCCAAAGCCACTTTCAAGAGGCAAGTCACAAGGAGAAGATTCAAGTTGAAGACTCAAGCTGAAGACCCCTTGGACAGGAAGTTCAGGACTTTTTATAGTTTTTTTTCCACATCACTTCCTATCCCTTCCTCCACTTTATGGGAACCAATTACAATCTTTGAATTTGCCTAGTACTACCTAGGGACAGGGCCTCTGGGGTTGTCACCCAATTTTAGTGAATTCCTTGGGAACTCTCTTACTTAGTGTTAATAGGGGTGTTTAAGCTTTAGGTTGATTAATTAAAAAACTGCTGATTGACAGACAAATAAAGTTTGATTCAATCTTCATGGGATAATAATAGTACTTTCCCTACAGGATTGTTGTAAGGATTAAATAGGATAACATTTACAAAGCACTTTTTAAATTTAAAAATTATAGAGAAATGCTAGCTGCTATTAAACCTCTGTCATCATTAAGGATGGTCTATGCAAAGCCCCAAGTAGAGAGACTCTCTCTGGAGGATGAAGTTCCCTAGATATCCGCCATGACATTGTGCAGATTTCTCTGAGACAACAAATGTTTCCATCTTCAGTGAGACTTATGAACACCTAAAGAACCATTCACACAAGAAAAGCCAAGTGGATGAAGACTTGCATATTGTCCTGATCATCACATGCTTTGGGGGTGGATGATATGTTAGTTAAATTAGCCCATTGGTATCTTGAATAAGCACAGTGGAAGGACTCTTAGCCAGGCCTGGAATCGAAGTATATGAGATCACATCTGGAAAGCTACAAAGCCACCCTTGTTTCCCAATACCAATTACATCTGGAATTAGTTTTCTCTATCAGTGATGCTTTATGGCAATAAATCATAAAACAGGAAAATGTCGGAAGAATCAAGATGGCAAATAGTTCAAAGCACAATAGATAAATAGGTATAAGCCACACGCAGTTTATACATTAAAAAATTATTTTTTTAAAAGACATTAAGGAAGTATATGATTCAAAAGGGAAGGGGGGCTAGACATATAGTAAGAGTTGGGATAATAGGTGGACAGACAGTTTGAATGTCCAGACAGATCTCTATCATGCACTTTGGAGAGATTTTCTAGAGAAAATTTATTGGACGTGGACAAGCTGTATTACATGGAGAAGTTTTATTTGTATTGGGAAAGAGAATAGCCAAATTGATATGATCATGAAATATGATTTCAGGGAGTTTTTTATTTTTATATAATCAAATCTTAACTACTTGGTCCTGAATAATTTCTTTCCTTTATTATCAGTAGATAGAAATCTCTCTTCCACAGTTAAAAGTATTATTCTTTTTTTCTAACTTAATTTTATGTTTGTCATAAGTCTAACTGGAATTTATTGTAATATGTGGTACTATAATGCTCAGAATCTCAGAGTTGGAAGGGACCTTAGCAGTCATATAGTTTGGCCCATTTCCAGAAAAGGATCTTTACTATATTACATAAATCAGATACGTATTATAGCCAGTGGTCATCTGGCCTTTGCTTGGTGTTGACCTAGACTGAGGGGAATTTCACTGCCTCTCAAGATAGTCTGTTCCCATCATGAAGCACAAAGTTGTCTCTTTGCAATTAGAACAAATCAAATCCTTCTCTCCTGGGATAGACTTCCAAATATTTTCGGGGAAGCTATCATGACCATTCATCACTTCTCCAGACTACATATCTCTTTCAAAAAAATTCTCATATAGCGTGAACTATTTGACCTTCTCTTGGTCTGCACTAACTCATCAGTATCCTTTTTAGCTAGATATATATTTTCCTTAATCTTTCTTAGGTTTCCTCTATCTTTCCCTCTCTTTTCTCTATCCTCTCCATGAATATGATAATTCTTTCCTTATTTTCTTGATATATATATATGTGTGTATAGATATATATGTTTGGGCTTATTTATTTACTTTTTCATTCATTTATTTTTAGAATTTATTGCTTTGATTTTTGGTGTTGCTTCAGCATACATTTCTCCTATGTTTTTTTTTCCTTTTACCATAATTAAAAAAAAAAATCATAGCCTTATTCAGTTGTGTTGGTTTTTTGTTTGTTTGTTTTGTTTTTCTTTTTCACCCTCTTTGTTGATGTTTCTAGAAATTGTGAAGTGTTTTGTTGTTTGGCATTTCAGTTTGCTAATTCTGAAGGGGACAGTGCTGATATCTGCCTCTTTTGCAATCTCACTATGCCATCTTCTTGTACATGTTGCCATGGGCTGTTATCTTTTACCTAGTCTCAAGCACCAAGTCAAATTGCATTTATCTCTTGTGAATACTAAATGAGAAACTTTCCAAACTCTCCTCGAGCAACCTGATGTGTAACAGTTTTAGTTAGTGGCGGAAGGGGAACGAGCTAAATTTCATAAGCGTGAAAGACTGTTTCACTCATGAAAACATATCTGTCTACCTCACAGCATTGTTGTAAGCAAAAGCAATCTGTAAGCTATGAGTCTGGTGCCATTTGGCAAACTGGATCTCTTTCCCCAGAATGGGATGCCAATGGCCAGAATGATTGATGAGGCTACAAGTGCCATGTCTGGCACCAGAGGAATTCTACCAAACCCCATGTGCATCTCGATTTGCCCTACTTATGGACTGCTGGTGTATATAGAGATGCCTGGGGTCTGCTTATCCCAGGCTGATGCATTTCAGAGAGGCTCCAGCTCCCTCCACCCTTCCAAGTATAAAACAGGGCTATTTTTAACCGCTGTTGCCACTAAGACTCAGCCTGCACTTCTGGTTATGATTGGTTTTCCTGGAACCACCATATGTGCTCTTTTGTCTCTCAGGGACCAAAACAGAAGGCTAAGAAAGTAGGTAGCCAGCCAGGCTGGTTGGCATATGTATCCATATTTTTTTTGGTGTGTTGCTGGTTTGTATATTATCAATTAACTCTAAGGTTAGATTTAAGAAGCATGGGCCTGTTTTTCTGTTCTTTGAGACCCAGAACTGAACTAATCCCAAAGCATTGTATAAATTCAGTTATATATGTAACTAAACCAACGGAATGGTACTTTCCCCAGTTTTTGGCCACAGGTTCATCATCCAAGATGCAGATGAATATGTTTTGAAATATCTGGAATGCCATGCAGATGATTATCCCCAAGAAACAATCCTGTCCCTCAAAAAACATTTCTCAAGACAGGGACCTTCTATGACACAGGAACCTGCCAGGTATGTTTGCCATCCCATTGCATGTTTGTTTCAGTTTTTGATAATCCAGTCTCTAAATTTTGTTCTTCTCATTACCAGATAAGAACAATTAGGCTCCAAAATCCGGACCTACATGCAGAATCTAATACATCAAGACTTATTTTAACTTCATTGAGGCCATTGGCACAAAATTTTACTATGGTCTCTTCACACATATGCATAGGTAGTTTAATTCAACAGACTGGAAGGTCATTGAATCTCTTCAGTTTTAGTTTATTCAGCCATCAAAGAGGGAAGATTATTATTATTAGTTATTAATATTAGAATATTAGTGTAACTTGGCTTCTACAATTGTTCTGAGAAAACAGGTTGGAAACTTAAATGATAAAGCAAACTATTCTTGCCTTAACATTAGAGCTATGGAGCAGGTGGAGAAGGGAGGCATGTCATATCTAGAATCATTTGGCCATTTGGAATAAGCTATTGTTATGGCTCTGTATAGCAGCTCTAGAGTGAGGGCAGAGACATTCAGGTGCTAAGGAGAGTCATCAGAACCTCCTGAGGGTCCCTGGATTCGATCCCCTCTACCTTTCTTCTCTTCCTCCCTGGAAAACCAAGAATAGTGTGACAAGGAAATCGCTTTAAAAGACTGATATATATTAATTTAAGGTCGCCAAGGAATTCAGCTATGTAATTCCTAAATGAAAACTCAAGTCAGCAGTCAACCTTTTATAGAGTTTAATTACAAACAGGAGGAAGAAAGGAATTAGAGATATAGAGAGAGAGGGAGAAAGGGGAGAGAAAGGAATAGGGCTTAAATAACCCTTCTGTTTAGGCTGGGCCAAAAGGCCCAAGCCCTTAGATAGCTGGGGCAAAGAAAAGAGATCAGTCCCTATTACTCACGTGACCCAAATGGAGAAACAGTCTCAGAGGCCCCCACCTCCAGCTTCCTTCAGAGCAGCACAACCTCTCAGAGCCAAAAAACTCTCCAACCAACCAGAGCCAAAACTCTCCAACCACCCCCCTCAGTCCTCAGACCCCTCTATCTTTAAGGAAACCATCCAAGTTCCCTCCCCTCAGTTCTCACATCTACCAATCACTGTCCATGTCTTCCCTGTGCCAATGGTGGCTCTAGCTTAACCCAGGACCGCCCAGAGGTCTGTGGCTTTGCACATGTCTGTTGAAGGTCATATTCTCAAATAATTAAATCTTGATCTTTTGCTACAGCCCTTCCTAAATCCTGTTACCCTGAGTAGGGTAGAGATTGGAATAATTAAATTTGATCTAGGCTGCAGCCCTTACTCAATCCTGTTAGGACTGAATAGGGTGGAGATTGATTCCAAGTATCTCCATTGTATCAATTCTAAAATCAATCATGACTCAAAGAAATTCCTGTTCTATGCTTAAGCATAGGTCAAAGCCCTTTCCATTGTTCAGCAAAAGGTTTCTGTCCTAAAGTAATCTTAAGAAGGGAGGAGGAGGAACCTCCCATGCCAATGGGGTTCACATTCCAATAGAGTTCCCACTCTCAATAGGAAATTTTTCAAGTATGAAATTTCCCAATGGTGAAATTTCCAACATTTATAAGTCTAAGAAATTTTAAGGTTTACAATAGAAAGAAATCACCTGAAAATAGTATGAGTGCTGGTGTCCGTCACAGCTGTTAATAATATCCCTCTTGGTTGATTTTGGCTTCCCCTCCAACAGGTGAAGAATTCCTCTCTAAGGAATTATAATTATCCGATGACTGACTACAAGTCTGGAGTGCCCTTTCTAAGGGAGATAAATATAGTATTTGGCCATTTGTGTTCATTTAAATAGCATGTGGACCCCCTGTAGAGTGTAGTGACCAAGATAGGGTTAGCCTCTTTTTACTCCTTAACTAGAGAACTCAGTATCTTGGCATTTGCTGAACCCAAGCTTTCCCCAGAAATCCTTCTTGGTTCTTGCTCCCTCTCACGGTGACGGCCAGGAGTTGAGGATGCAACTGCCATGTGTGCACAGATGAAAATGAGACTTCCCAGACTCCTCAATCCCCTTCACCTCTCTGTGAGGTGCATCAGGCTTGGGGAAAGAGTCACAGCAGAAATACAGGCAGAGGCTCCTGTGGAGAAGGTTCCAATCTGTACAGCGCTCCTTCCCTTCCTCGCAGATCTGAATGGCTCGGTGAACAGATAGCTACTTGCTTGGTGGCTTTTCCATGTGTAAGTCAGGTCTTGGATCACTGATCCAGAGAAGAGTCAGCAAAGGGATGAATCTTTGCTATTGGAATGACAACACTGTGGTTCTGATGCACCAGCGCCGATGAGCAAGCCGGCACAGAAAGGGATTGGAGTGGGAGAGTAGAAACAAGAGACAGACTCTCTGCTTTGTAGCAGCATAAATAAATTCCCCGCTGCCCTGGCCATGAGGTCTTTGCCAGGGTGTTCTTGGCAAAGCATTCTAGGAGCAGGCTGAACACAAAAGGCCAGCTTTTCCCTTTGGGGGAATTAGTCACCCTATAAAAGTTACATTTACTTTTATGGAAAATAAAGGCAGTAGGGGCAGGCTTGGCATGGCGTTCTCTCACCTGGGGCTCCTGGAACACCAGGCTTCCCTGGCAGTGCTCAGCAGCATTTTTAATAAATAAGAGACCCAAGTGCCTTGTGGTCGTTCTCTTCTTCCCTTGCTAACTCATGTGGAACCAAAGCTTGACCTGGGATTTGGAGTTCCCTTTCAGGATGATCTCTGGCCAGGTCTCCCTGGCAGCAGGTCAATTAGGAACTTTACTGTAAAGAGTCTCTGGCTTCAACCCGAGCCCCTGATGGAATTCATGGGCAAATCGACTTGAAAATGTATGCTGAAGCATCCAATCCTATAGGCATCCCTGCTGTAGTGGCAATGAGGACAGAGACCTGACCTTTGCAGGGAGGGGGAAGGTGTTATGGTAGAGCTTTATTGTTCAAAGTGATGTGATAATCATATTTCCATTATACGTTCTGTGCCTGGCACTAATGGGGACCCATGTGAATAATTTGGTACGTTTTCTTTGGTACGTTTTCTCTAGCTAAGCCAGCGCTTATAGCAGTCATTTATAATTTAGTGAAAAAGAAGCCTTTAACTTCCCAAATGGATAATGTATACTCTTTAAAGTACATACTTTATGGAGGATTGGTTTGTGTAGCTTGCTGGGATGCATCTGTTGTGTTAAAATTAATTGTAACAATTTAAAAACCCACCTTCTTATTCCCCTCCTCCCCCAGCACAGGACCGTTCTGTATACAGAAAGCATTGAATACATTTTTGTTGAACTGAGGAAAAAAGAAACCTCCTTGAAGCCAAGGGCATTTGCATTTATTTTTTGTCTTTATAGAAACAAACAGCTGGTGGCTCAATGGATAGAGTCCTGGGTCTGGAGTCAGGAAGATCCAAGTTCAAATCCAGTGTCAGACATTTCCTAACTATGTGACAAGCCACCCTTTTGCCTCTGTTTCATAAGCTATAAAATGGGGACAGGGACAGTTCCTACATTTCAGGGTTATTATTGTGATGAGGATTCAGTGAGATATTTGTAAAGAGTTGCACACAGGACATGGCACATAGTAGATGCAATAGAAAGGTCTATTTCCCTTCTCTTCCTCCTTTATCTCCATTGTTTAGCAGCATGTCCCTAACACTGAAGATTTCTGAGAACCATAAGGGACCTTAAAGACCATCCAAGTCTAATCTCCTCATTTTATACATGGAGAACTAAGGCTTGAATGACTTGATCAAGATAACATAGTAAGTGGCAGAGCTGAGATTTGAACCTTACTAACTTTTGGCATTGTGTTCAGCCTAACTCCTTTCTCAGAGTGTTTAAATTTAAAACATCCTATGGTCTCTAGTCAGTTCAGCTTAAAAACTATGGGGATCATTAGGAACTCCACCAAATGTTCTACATGAAAAGTTTTAAGTCATTAAGCTTGGTCTCAAGAATCAATCCTATAGGAATTATATGAACACAACTACAACACACATTTTACACAATTAAAACTAGATTTAAGTAATTGGAAAAATATTAATTGCTCATGGGTAGGATGAGCTAACAGTGAAAATGACCATCTTACCCAAATTACTTATTCAGTGGCATAACTATCAAGCTACCAAGAAACTTTTTTAATAGAATTAGAAAAAATTATAACAAAGGTCATCTGGAAGAACAAAAGATAAAAAATATTAAGGGAAATAATGAAAAAAATGTGAAGGATGGGGGCCTAGAAGCACTAGATATTAAGACCAAGCAAGAAATAGAGAACATTACAAAATGTAAAATGAATGCCTTTGATTATATTAAAAAGGTTTTGTACAAACAAAACCAAATGCAACCAAAATTAGAAGGAAAGCATAAAACTTGGAAAAAATTCTTATAACAAAACTCTCTGACGAAGGTTTAATTTTCTAAATATATAAGGAACTAAGTCAAACTTACAAAAAATCAAGTCATTCCCCAATCGATAAATGGTTAAGGAACATGAATAGACAATTTTTAGATTTAGAAATCAAAACTATCAATAAGCACATGAAAAGTATTCTAAATCCCTCCTGATTAGAGAAACTCTGAGGTCCCACCTCACACCCAGCAGATTGGACAATATGGCAGCAAAAGAAAGTGATAAATGTTGGAGGGGATGTGGCAAAATTGGGACACTAACACACTGCTGGTGGAGTTGTGAATTGGTTTAATCATTCTGGAAGGCAATTTGGAATTATGCCCAAAGGGTGCTAAAATACTGTCTGCCCTTTGATCCAGCCATAGCACTGCTGGGTTTGTACCCCCAAGAGATAATAAGGAAAAATACATGTACAAGAATATTTGTAGCTGCTCTCTTTGTGATGGCAAAAATATTGGAAAATGAGTGCGTGTCCATTGATTGGGTGATGGCTGAACAAATTGTGGCATCTGATAGTGATGAAATATTATTGTGCTGAAAGGAATAATGAACTGGAGGAATTCCATGTGAATTGGAATGATCTCCATGAATTGATGCAGAGTAAAAGGAGCAGAACCAGGAGAACATTACACAAAGAGACTGATAACACTGTGGTACAGTCGAATGTAATGGACTTTTCTACTAGCAACAATGCAGTGATCCAGGACAATCCAAAGAAACTTGTGAGAAAAAATACTGTCCACATCAGAGAAAGAACTGTGGGAACAGAAATGCAGAAGAAAAACATGATTGATCATGTAATTTGATGGGGATGTAATTGGGATTTTGATGTTAAAGGATCACCCTACTGCAAATATGAATACAGAAATAGGTTTTGAACAATGATATATGTATAGCCCAGTGGAATTGCTTGTCAACTCCAAGAGGGGGGAGGGAAGAGGAGTGGGAAGAATATTCTAAATTCTTAAAAGTTATCCTATATTCACTCATTTCCTTCCTCCTTGCACAGTGGACAGGCTGAAGACACCAAAGACAAGGAGGACAAGGACAAGGAGAACAAGGATGAAATGGAAATGCTAATAAAGCAGATCCAGGAAAGGCTCAAGGGCAGTAACTTCTTAATTGAAGGCCCCATCCGTGAAGCATTTGAAATTCTTGACAAAGAAAGAACAGGATTTGTGGACAAAGAGAAATTCTTTGGTATTTGCAAAACTTTTAACCTGCCAGTTGATGATTGCCTTATTAACCAGGTCTGTATTAAGAAAAATCACCATTTATATTCTTTAGAACTGTATTACTGTTTGTTAATTCTAAGACTTCAAAATATCCACTTTTTCTGGGGAAATCAAGTATGTCTAAGAGGGTCAAAGGTTATCTCTAATTCAGTCCAATGGAGGTAGCAGAAAGGTTCACTGATAGTCAGTTTGTAGGAGTGAAGTCATTAGCACCTGCCCCCCTCCTGGATGTGGGAATGAACAAGGTAGAGTGGCTGGAAGTTCAATATGGCAGACCCAAATCAAAGGATAAATGTTCCTAAAGAATGGGAGAGCCCACAGCCTGGGTTAAGCCCAACAGAATGATAGGGCATTGCAGTCTCTGGCACTTTATTGCTAGGACTTCCCTACTAGTACTGAGTGTTTCTTTACCAAAGCAGCAAATGACAACTATCCTGTGGTCCATGCTTCTATTGGAGAAGGTTGGACCTGGCCAACAGGAAGAATGGAGGCAGCACCATAAACTCGTTCTCCTAGGGCCAGTCTGCAATGGAATATGGAGTATGTTCTCCATTTTAACCCTTCTTCATTGTTCTTTTCAAGTTCAGAGATATGACTCTCTTTCTTACTGATTTTTCCATATTGTGCTACCAAAAAGTCTGAGAGCCAGAAAAACAGGATATTTTATGTGAAGCTTTTAAAAGTCAAAATAAGCTTGGAAGCCTAACTAGGGACAGTATGTACTAGAGGCCAGGGCTGAGAAAGGGACTGAGCTAAACTTGGCAATACCAGATAGGGTGTCATGGGTCAGGGGAAGAACCAGTGTTAGGCCGAGGTTCCATTTCTATATATGATCCAAAGACCTAGCTCTTCGATTTACAAACTGACAGCACCCCAATAGAGTTGTCTTTTCAATATGTGTTAAAAATGCTATTATGGTTCCATTTTTATGTAATAAACATTTACACATTACCCTCATTTTGCGAGAGGCCTCTTGTAACAAAGTAAAACTAACAATAGAGTAAGCTCACCTGAAAATGCATGCAATATTCTACATCTGTAAAATTATCACAACCTATTAAAAAATTTTTTTAACAGAAATCTATTTTTCTTCCCCTCTCTCACTCCCCAACCTCATTTAAAAAGAGAGAGAAAAATTCCTTTTAAGTATACATAAGGGGTAGGTAGGTGGCTCACTGAGAGAGCACCAGGCTTAGAGGAAGTGGGGTTCTGGGTTCAAATTTCATCTCAGATACTTCCTAGTTGTGTGATCCTGGGCAAGTCAAATACCCCCAAACACTGAGAGCTTCCCACTTTCCTGCCTTGGAACCAATACTTACTATTGATTCTAAGTCAGAAGGTAAGGGTCAAAAAAATATACGTTAAAAAAAAAGTATGCATCATCAAGCAAAACTCTTTTCCTCACTGGCTGTACACAAACATATATTATATATCTGCACCTCATTCTGTACCCTAAATCTCTCAACTGATATGTTACATCATGGATCCTCTGAAATCAGACAATGGCAATGTATATTTCTGCATGTGTTTGCTTGTTTGTAACTCTGCTGTTGCTTCTATAGTTTGCTCTTTTTCACCATAGAAATTATCCAGGGTCAAAAGCTTTTTCTGCTGCTCTTTGTTTCTTTGGCTACTTGTGGACTGTGGATCCTGTGTGTTGGTGGACATTGCTTTCATAGCTTCTGTCTCGCAATGATAGTATGGTCCTGGCAGTTCTTTGTGTAGCCTACTTTAAAGAGATTTGCCCTGAGGCTATATTTCAAGTCCCAGCTGCCTCCACTGGGGCCAGCCCCTCTTCTGTCCAAGCTCTATATTCTGCAGCCCAGGCTCTGTGTTCTTCAGCCACTGCCAAGGCTTTGCACTGCCCTCAGGGGTAAGACTGTGGTGCCCTCAGCCAGTCCCCAAGAGTTTAGAGATTGCCCCAGCCCTCACTCTTGACTCTGGCGCGTGGTAGGTGTGTGTGGGAGGAGTGATTGGCTTGCACTTTGATAAGTGTGGTTTTGGCCCCTGATAGCGTGAAAATTCCAAAACCTAACTTTAAGTCTGTACCCCTTGGGAGAGCCCCTTTACTCACCTGATTTTGATTTTTGCCCTTTTGAGATGCTTTGTAGTGATTGGTTGGGAGGAGAGTCCTAAAGTTCCTGCTACTCTATGGCCATCTTAGCACCGCCTGTCCCACTTATAAAATTGAAATGTTACTTACATATCTTAGAAATGAGACCTTTCATCAGAGAACTTTGCTACAGAGATCCCCCTCCCCCCCAGCTGTTTCACTTTCTATCTTAGCTTTAATAGATTTGATTGTCCAAAAACGCTTGCACTTTATGGTATCAGAATTATCCATTTTATCTCCTGTGATCCTCTTTATCCTTTGGCCATGAACTTTTCTCCTAACCACTGATCTGATAGGAATTTTTCTTCCCACATTTCTCTAATTTATTAATGAGAGGAATGTTCATATTTCTCGGTCATGTATCCATTTGCTACTTATTTTGGTGTAACCTGTGAGAGGATAATCTGAAATCTCCTTTCTCCCACACAGCTTTCAGACTTCTCTAACAGCTTTTGCCAAGTATATTTTGAAGCTGAAGTTGCTTATGCCATCCCTGAATTGACAACAAATGCCTAACCTTACCAAGATTAATAATAATGATCTTGGACTGGGGTGTGGCTTCTGATGGGCAGTCAAAAACTACTGGTTAATTTAGTTGAACAAATCATTTAATAGATACTTTTTTTGAGAAAGCAAAAACAATTTTAAAACCCTACTTTCCTCCTTTTAAAGAGGATACTTGGTACAATTACGGTGAATAATACTTACTGAGAGGTAAAAAGACATAAAAATGATACATACCTGGGAAAGGGTTGTACTCACATCCAGCCTACTATTTAGCTACCACCACCAAACAAGGAGAGAGAATGGAACCATGGTCTCCAGCTTCTAATTCTGAGACTGGACTCACATAAAATTATGAGAAACAGTTTAGTTTTACTTTGGAAAATTTTTTTCCCAATTTAAATTAAAATTTTATTTCAAATCCAATATTAAATGATAACCAAAAAGGACTTCTGCCCAGAATTTAGATTAAAGCAGAGTTAATTTCCTGGCAGTCATGAAACTATTCTCAAAAACCTCTCCTAATCTTGTTTCCACATCTGCACAATGGGCATTACTAGTGTGTACTGCTGTACCTCACAGGGGCTGCTGTAAGAATCAAACAGTCTTAATCGTTTTGGTGTTGTTTTTTTTTTAAAGCCCTTAAACTTCCATCTTGGGATCAATATTGTGTATTGGTTCTAAGGCAGAAGAGCAATAAGGGTTAGGTAATAGGGGTTAAGTGACTTGCTCAAGGTCACATAGCTAGGAGCCTTGACCTTTCTAGAGGGTTTCCAGACTCATATTCATATTAAATCATTGTGATAACTTTGAAAAGTGCAAACTATTATACATATGAAATGATTATCATTACTACATGCACCCAATTGATCAAAATACACTTTCCCATCCCTCATCTGCTCCATTTGTTCTTTTGCAGTTAATCAGAATGTGTACCCATGGAGAAAGCAGAATCAAATACTATGACTTCGTCAGAGCTTTGTCACAGTGACCTGATCTATAAGGAGAAGACTAAATGAGATTTCCTATAAATGGAATGTTTTAAATATACATGCGCCCTTCTTAGAAACATAAGCTGACCTCCTGAAGTGACATTTATTTTAGTCTTTAATCTATCAATGGGGCTGAAATTGGAGTGGATCTTAAAGAGGTTCTTAGATTTGGCTATACACTTTTTGAGGTGAGTAGTGACCATGAGTCTAAGGGAAAGCTTTAGGGAAGTATGATTTGGGAGCATGGAAATAATACACAGGGCCTGCATTTGCCATTAGCTCCTAGCCACTCCCCTCCTAGATTCTTTGGAGGAAACAGATTTTAGGGTAGCTTGGGCAAGAATTAAGAAAAGGATCTGGCACCAATTATTTTTAACTATTGGAACTTGTAAGTTCTTAAGTAACCTTACAATTAGTTTATTTTTTGCCAAATTTAGCATCACTTTCTATTTCTGCCAATGTCTCTCTCTCTCTCTACATTCACATATATCTATACATAATTGTATATGTATATACATATATATACAGGGGTGAGAAGACTTGGAAGTCATCACCAAAACAACTTCCTTTTGTCTTTTGGAATCTGCCTGGCTCTTGGGATTTCACCATTCTACCTAGCCCTTCTTCATCCCATCCCTTCACTCACATTTTCTAAAATTTTTCTGCCTTGTACAATAGGAACCACTAGATGACAGGTCCCCTGAAATGACTAGAAATGCCTCAGGGAAATATGTCAGTTTTGAATATGATGAGAACTATTCAAATACTCTAATCCCCCTGGGAAATTTACCAGGAATTGAAAAGTTGGGACTGACTCACTCCATCAGATGAATTAAAAAAAAAAAAGCTGGACAGGGGGTGCAATTTCACATTCCATGAAAGGTAGTTCTCTAGAGGCCATGCTCGCACACACATCTGTTTGGTTTATATGATGCAGCCAAGTGATAATAACCGCAAAAGGCAGATCAAATAATTTTTCCTGCTGAAATCCTAAATAGCAAAGCAGCCACAAAGTGTCACTAATTACCCTGTACAAACCATCGTTCCTGGGAAGCATTTGCCTGGAATTTGGACTGAGGCTTAGTGTTGAGTACTACTTCACTCAAACAATGATGGTGGAAAGAGCAGGGAGTCGGTGAGCGCCCCACCAGTGGGTTAAAGGCTTTCTAGAAAAGACAACACTACTTTTAAATCTATCACTTTAAAACATCCATAGCTATACCATTTCCTTTTCTGAAAGAGGATTACACGTTAATTAGGTACAGCCCAAAAATTAGTTTTATGGCACACTGGGTTCTACACATTAGTGCTGAAAACTGATAACCTGCCCACATTGCTTTCAAGGTTTTGAAACCATTTGGAATGGAGAAATTATTATGATAAGAAAGGATTTGAGAGCTGATGAACCCAAGACATCTGTTCTGGCCCAAATCTGCCTCTCTGCACCCTGTTTTCTAACAAGGTTGATTCCAAAAGATTAAAAAGACTATTTAGAATTAATAACCCCAAGTTATCTAAATAAAATAAGAATCTGGACCTATGAAAAGCCTAGCTGAATCCACATTGAATATATGTATAAAATGAAAGGCTTCTATTGAAACCTCTGCATCTTTGTTTGTTAGGGATATTACTTTTTAATTGTACTCGTTCTCAATCATGCCAAAATGGAAAGAGCACACGGCTAAGAACCACTGGTCTCCTATGGCCACCATTTTTAATAACACTTAGAGAAGTCTACTCAGCAACCAATTCTGGCACTTTGTTGAATTATTGTTTACATGTATCCAGCACCCATCTTCTATTCCATTCTCACATTCAGATACTTGAAATAATCATTACTGGGTAGGAATTTCAGAGCATGTTGCTAGCTGGAGTTCACTCTCACAATCTATTGCCAAGTAAATCCTTATTGTAACTTCCAAGTTGAGTCCCCCCAAAATATAGGATGTACCTTTAGCTCTGATATTTATATGGTCAGTCATCTTGGATAAGTTATCTTAAAAGAATTCCTAGTAGAAACTTGATGGTGAAAAAAAAAATAGAAAAACTAGAAATAAATCCTAGAGAGGGATATAAATTGTGCTTTAGGCCAACAAAATCTCATTCTATTATAGATACCAGTTTTCAAGTTAAGTAAATGTAACTCAAAGAATACCAGACATTAAGGATCGATAATTCTATGCCTTTTATTGTTATTTCAGAAAATATTTTTGTTGCTCATTTGTTTCAAAATGCACATTTTCAACAACAACAAAAAAATCCATACAAAACTGTAACTTTTTAAACTTGGTGAGGGAACAATGGAAAAGGAATTTGGAAAAAGTTGCATCAAAAGTAAAAACAGATAAAACAACCCTTTTACACAGATGCATAAATATGGCAGGTACAGTTTTCCTTGAGTTTCTTGTTGAAATTTGGTCCATAAAATAAACAGGCTAAAATAAGGTTTTTTTTTTTTTAAAAAAGGCCATGTATCCATCTTTGCATTATGGGCTGCTCAGGGCACCAGCAGCTTCTACACATCTTTCAGCTGTTTATTAAAAATGGGGATTGGGAGGTGATGTTTGCAATTTGCCCCCATTACACCTGTACCCAAGGAAAGGGCTGAGTGCCCACAGCCAGCTGAGAGGGCAGGACCACCTGTGCCTAGAGTGTACTGAAAACCAATTCTCCTTGTGAACAGGAAGCCTCTTCTCCCATCCCATTCAAAACCCTGGAATGCCTTTTGGTCAAGAGGGAGGCTGTGATGGCAGTACATCCAGGAATACTAGGTCAAAGTCTTCCTCCCAAATGCCACGTTCAAAATTGAAGACATTAATGCCCCATATCATGAGGATTTTTTTTCCAACAAGTTTTAAAAAATATGTATTTCTACATTATGCTACATGTTCTACTGAAGAGCCACAGAAACCTATCTAGGACAAGGAGAATCACAGCTAGAGAGGAAATGGCTGGAATTTCTCCACTGAAGGATGATGGTTCCTCCTATGTGCTCCATCTCTTCCCAACTTCCAGGGCTTCATAATGGACAGAAGGAACTAGAAACTAACAAGTTCTGGGAGAGTTATTGCACAACCCGGAAGAAGTGGGGGAAGGGGAACTGCTGGCAACACATGGATAACACTGAATTCAGAACTAAATAGGATATTTCTATGACAAAGGACCACACCAATCTGGCTTTCTATAAGATTGGGCATCTATTTCTACGAATTAACACTTGTGTCTGGAAGGGAAGAGTAAACTCCAGATTTTAAACTTTGGGTCGAATGAAGAAGTAAATGAGGAAGAGATGAGGCTATGTGTGATAGGAGGAGGTGTCTGGGTGGGCACAGAAGGATGAGGAGGGTTCCTGGTGGGGGTGGGTAGGGAGGGGTGCAATGGGAAGCATGATGCCACGAGAAGCATCTGACCATTGCTTGCTAGCGGCAGGCCTGCCAACCCCGGCTACACCTAGAGAAGCTGCCACACTTTGTGCAGTCTCTATGAAGAATCCTAAAATCAACTGGGGCAAAAGCCAAGAAATAAGGCCAGAAACCTACAAGGGCAACAATGAAAATAAAGGCACAGAGACCAAGGATGCTAGGCTGTCCCACACGGAGCCTTTTCCCCGTGGTCACTGCGAGGGGGCAGTGTCCTGGGGAGGCACGCAGAACATGTGGTCATGTTAGCAGAGGGGCTCTCTATCATACACAGATCAGGGTCCAAAAGAATGTATTGGCAAAGTAAGGCACTTGTTATACAGGCAGGATAAGCATCTACTCCTAGGGTTACACAACTGCTACAAGGAGGTGCTAAATGGGGAGGGTCTTGCCATATTTGTTTTACAGCTCTCTGAACCCATGAACCACCCGGTAAAGAAGAGTTGGCTGGCAGAGGGTTAGGGCCATGGAAAAGTCTCTCTTAGTCTTTAGAATGGTGAGACTTTGGATGACTGGGCACTCGGAATGTCAAATAAGGCCAAGGAGGGCAGGATGATTTTTTTCCCTTTGTGGATCAATTGCCTAGCCTCAACAGCAAGGTTAGTCAAAAGGCCAAGACCCCCAAGTCCTATGGCCTCAGGAAGAAGGATACAGTCCAGATAAAAGGGTAAGTAAAGGGCATAGATCAGGCATGAAGGACTGAGGAAGAAAGCCTATTCTGAGACATCCTCCCTGCCTTCCTCATGCCCTTCAGGAACCTTCTACTCCCCAGAGGAAGGTCCAAAAAATTCTGTGCCATTCTGGCTTTAACATTGTGATTCTAGAAGTGAAGGAGTGGTCACAGCAGCTGGATCTATCTAAGCCTACCCAATGGTCTCTTCTCATCTAAACCCTATCAAAAGCAGATGGGAGACACTGAAGCATCTGAAAGAAATCCAGACCAGCGTTCTGCCAGGAGACTCAAACTCTAAAACCTAGAGAGGCCGTGCTCCCACCACCTGGAGCCCTTCTCCTGAGACAATTCCAAGGAGAGTTACAGGAAAGCTTTGGATACAGCTACAGTGGGAACTTAGACCTTACTCAGAGCTCTGCCCAAGTGCTTCAAGGCCTGAGACAGCAGATGCAGTGACAAGGACATCGGGGATTCAGGAACCATTTGGTCCAGATGCTGAACTAGCTAATACTGTAAACAGATGAGAATGGACTTCCAGAGCTGAGAAGCAGCCCTCTTTTCCTCTCTGGCCCTCTCCCACCACCCTGGAGCTGAAGAGACTTTCCTAGTGCTACCCTGCCCAAACCTCTCCTTCTACAGAGACAGGATCACCAGGCACAGATGTCTGTCCTGTCCCTTGGGGGCTCCCTAACATGCCCGAGTACATTGATGCTACAAAAACCAAGAGATTCCAGTGAGAGAAAGACAAAGGTTGAGGTAGATGAGACTCTCATTCCCATTCCCACAGGGGAGTGAGGGCAGAAGCAGGCCTCAGACTGGATGGGGAGGATGAAAGCAGGGACTTCCCTGGTGTCTTGGCACTTTGGTTCAGGGAGCTGAGTGGTTTCATGGATTTCTATCCATCACCTCTCCTCCCAAGGATTAGGACCAAATGGCTGACCTGCCCAAGAAGCTCAAAGATGAGGGATAAAGTAGAGGTATCAAACCTGCCCCTTAGTCTTTTAACAAGGCCTTGCATGGAAATGAATTTGCTGGGTAGTGAACAAGTACAACTACATAAATGCTGCCCCTCCTCTAAAGTGGAACTCCCAAGTTGGCACCATTAGATGCTGCTTTTAGTCCCAGCTTTTCCTGATGTGCATGTGTCCTGAAAAGAACCACATCTCAGCCTGCTAAGTCTGTCCGGGACATCTTACCCTGCCTGGAAACCCTGGAATCTTCTAGGAACCTGTATCCTTGTTCCCTGTGCAAATAGGAGGATGTGAGGACAAAATGTGGGCAAAGCTATGTGGGCAGCAGGACTAGTATTTGCCTTGTCTGACAACTTTGGCAGCAAGTGACAGGACCAAGTGAGTACCAATGATTACAGACATGAAGAAAGGGTTCAGTGGTGCTTTAAGAAGTCACTGGCTTAATAATTAGCGGCTTGAGGGTCTGGGAGAAAAGTCCAAGCACTGGAAGCCTCTGCTGCCTCTGGGGGTAGGTGACAAGATGACGGGGCTGACCCTCAGGGTCTCCACTTTGCCTTGCTGATCCTGAAACCACCCTCTCAGTTCTATGGCACCAAGAACATTGCGAGAGTCACAGAGATGAGGAGCCATTTATACCTACTCAACAATACCCTGCCAGCTTCCAAAGGAAATCCTAGGAGCAGGGTTCCATTCTCTTCCCTGTTCCTAAACTTGTCCTGGAAGGAGAAGAGGGGTCAGAGTAATACCCTTTCCAACTAACCCCATGACTGAAAATCCAAATCTATGATCCAACTGCTTTGGAGCTTCTATAGAGAAAATCTATACCCTTTTTGGGAGGGTAGATCAAGAACAAAATGGCCAACCTTGCCTAAGGTGCCCAACAGTGGCCTAACTCAGACTCTTATAACAACTCAATCCAGTCTTTACCACCAAAGGAAGGTAAATTCCTGAAGCAGGCTGATGTGGTGCTCATTTGGCCACTCGGAGTCACTCCTTTCCACTTTCTTAGAGATTCTGAGATTCTTTAAAACTTCATTCCCTTCCTTTCCTCACAGAATGTCCCAAGATACCATACAGACAAGGTGAGCTTTCTCTTGGATAAAATTTCAGAAAGATGGACTCTGTATCTATTGTACCATGGGGTATACTCAACAACCATGGTTCACCTTCAATGAGAATTTGCAGAAAATAAGAGCCAAGCAGTAATAAGGGCAGAGAGTTGAGGCCTATCCTGCCCCTCAATGCTAACCAGAACAAGAGGAGGAGAGTTTGAGACCACCTAAAGAAATGAGGAAATTAAAAGGGTTTAAAGATAAGATGCCAAGGCCTGTTCCAGAGAGGAGCCCAAGATTGTCTTGGGCCCAAGATTACTATGTCCTCAGTTCTCTTCCACAATGTTTTGTTTTTTAAATTTGGGATACTTATAAATCTACTGATAAAGCAACTGCAAGGTTGAGATGTAGAAAAAGCAGCTGATAAGCATCCCATCTGTCTCCTAGCCTATCTTCTAAAAGGTGCCTCTGTTTCAGTCTACATTGCCTTTGCTTTTGCCTTAGGGTATGAGGAGGAAAGCTACCTCCAACAGCACCTCCCTAATGGAATAACAGCAGGCAAGTGTCCCTTCAGTCCCAAGATTCAAGGGAGAAGACTATCTTTCATGGCTGAATGACTACATTCCAATGCCAAATTCTATAGGTGACATTTGAATCCATTGTGGTACCTCTACTGATTAGGTGGGAACTAGAAATAAAACATCTGGGCAGCTGAGGACAGCTATGAAAATGGCTAGTCAAGAAGGGTGAACTTTAGGATCCAGGCGTTTCTCTTATTGTCCATCCTGTGTGTTGACCATAGGGTGCAACAGCCCAAGGATACATATATCTGTTAATAGTGAACAACCCTAAGCGGCTTCTTGGAAACGCATTGGGCCCATGAGAAGCTGAGACTGAATAGCAATGGTGAAAAAGTGGGCCTCCCTAATCACAAAAATCAGACACTGAATAATTGCACAATAATGTAAGAAAAATATTTGTGAACAAAAACAGAGAGCAGAGAGACAGAGCAGAGACAGCTATAAGTAGTAGGGATTCTAGGTTCCCTAGCAAACAAAGAATATGAGGAAGTGAGTTGGCTCAAGAACATAAAGAAGGAAGATTTTTGGTTTTATTGAAAATGGTTTATAAAAAAAGGGGGCACAGACAGACAGACAGAGAAGAGAGAGGGAGAGGGGGGGAGAAAAAGAGAGAGAGAGAGAGAGAGACAGACAGACACTTTCCAAAGACATGTTGGAGATGGGAGTGTAGCAAGCAGGAAAATAGGGGCAGTAACTTAGTCCTGGGCCCGTGGCCTCTATACTGCACACCCCACTAGGAAGGCTTCCTGTCCTCCACATTCTCGCTTTAAGGAGACTTCAGCTTCTTAGTTCGTGGGGACATCCCATTCTCTGCTTTCACAACTCCATTTTCATGGTAACCTGGGAAGTGGAGAAAGACAAATACACAGAGACATATATACACAGTTTTGTTGCCAAAAGGAAGATATCAGCATATGAAGAGAGGAAGTCAGCCTTAGGAGAAGGGTTGGAAGCATAGAACAACAAAGGCATAGCATTTGAGAGCAACCAAGAGGGGGAAAATGATTTCCAGTTCCTAAGAATTTTTAAAAAAGAAAAAAAAGGCAGCGAATAATTCCCCATGGTTCTGTCTCCCCCCGTCCTAGTATGCTCCCTCCTTTAGCACTGCATAGGGATGTGTTCCTTTTAGGAAAAAGCGTCAGGGGCAAGAGGGGCATTCTAAGGCTTCCTAACAGTACAGGGCACTAACAGCTTGCTGGCAGCCCAGACTCTGCCAGGGGCCTCTGTGGTCCCTCCTCACCAGCTGATGTTAATAGATCCAGAAGAGTGGGTTTAGGAGGAAGAAGAAAGGGGTCCCAAGTGTTGGCCTCCTAGTTCTAACAGTTGAGTCTCGTCCAGTCCCCAGGGGAGATAAGCTAGCGATGCTGGTGCTGTATGAAAAGCCTCCAGGCCTGGCTGAACTCATGGGGAAGGAAGCCAGAAGGAGGAAGAGGCTTCCATGGGCACAGCTGCCCTCTCTAAGCCCCTCGGCCCAAGAGTCCCACAAGCAGCTAAAAGAGAAAGTTGGTACCCTGGAACCACGGAGGCAAGGAGTTTCTCAGGCCAGGGGCAGGTGAGGACAGTCTGCTGAGCAGAGGAAGGGCACTGGCTGCAGCTGCTCCTGGACAAGCTCCCAGAAGCCACCCTAGAGAGCTCGTTTCCCGTCAGAGTTGCCTGCCCCAAGCAGCAAGAAGCACTCCCAGCTGAGTCAATGCTGTCACCGCCCACAGACTATTCCCTGGCCCAAGCCCAGGCACGTGCCAGCCAGGTCCTGGCAAGAACCAAAGAGACAGGGAAACAGAGAGGAGGAGCCTGCTATGCCCCATCCTACCAGCACAGTCCAAAGAGCCTCAGGCCTTGGCACCCCTCCCCACCCATCTCAGATGAACCCCAGCTCATCTTCACAGGGGAAATCCTGGCACTCACCAGATTCCCTCTTGATGAGCTTGGCTGGCGGTCTGGGGGCAACCATCACTCTCTTCTTGGCGCTCTGCTCATTCCAGTACTCCCGCCAGCGCCGCAGCTGGGAGTGGATGAAGCGCCACATCATCCAGGCCTGGGAGGCACACACCAGCAGCAGCACGCACAGCCTGGGAGACACCAAGAGGAGCCAGCATTCAGCCTGGAGGTCCAGAGGGCCCCACTGCCCCTAGACTAAAGTGACAGAGGAGCGAGACCAAGTGCCTCCCTTCCCACCCTAGCTATTGGGGGCGCCCAGGACAACACTACTACCAGGTCCAGGAATCAGTCCTATAAAAAGTGAAGACCAGACGTGTGTTTGTGTGTGTGTGTGTGGGGGGGGGGGGGAGTTAAGTGACTTGCCCAGGGTCACACAGCTGGGAAGTATGTGAGGTCATATTTGAACCCAGGACCTCCCATCTCTGGGTGTGGCTCTCAATCCACTGACCCACCCACTCTGTTGCCCTCCCAGGTATATTTTTGATGTAGGTGCTTATGAGGTTTAGCATCAGAGAAAAGTAATCCCCACAAGGAAACTGTCCCTCCAGCAGGAAGCATGAGAAGGAAAAGAATCGGTTTTTGGCAGGCTCCTGCCTACATGGTCTGGGCAAGAGCAGAACAATGTGATCTTGTCTTTCATACTGCATTGCAGAGACACCCAATAATTCAACCTATCAAATGAGGACATGCCTCCACCACTCACTTTTCCTCTGTAAGAAGTTCTGTTGAATCTGGGTATTCAGACATTTTTCTGAGAAAGAGATCAAGGTGACCCCAATTTTTCCTCTTCTGGTACCGTCAACTCACCTGAAGAGCAAAGTATTGAAGTTGCCTTTCTCTGGCTCAAAAGTCTGATTTTCCATACGAGCCAGTCCAAAACCAATGGCCAGCACAGCAAGGGTGAGGGTGAAGAGGCGGGTGACCACAAACACCACTGCCCAAGCATTAAACCTGCCCACAGAGAAGAAAAGTCACAGTGTATGTGTAACAACAATAATACAATAGGTTCCAGCTACACATCACTATATACTTACAAAATGCTCTCACTTCCACAGAAAACAGCCCTGGATTTGGAACCACAAGATCCTGATAAAACTTACTACTTGGTGTGTTCAACAACCTCCTTCCTATTTGGGGAACCCAACTTTCCTCATGTGTCGAATTAAGGGACTGGATTAAACATAACCTTTGCCTCTTGAAAGGATCAAATGAGTAATGCACACAAAGTGCTTTGCA
This sequence comes from Monodelphis domestica, assembly GCF_027887165.1. NCBI lineage: Eukaryota > Metazoa > Chordata > Mammalia > Didelphimorphia > Didelphidae > Monodelphis > Monodelphis domestica. The sequence continues at coordinate 300,216,097 of NC_077228.1, forward strand.
AATAGCAGTTATAACAATGATGATGAGGAGGATGATAGTTAGCATATGATTAGTGTTTGGTTTTTCAAAGGGATATATAAATATTATCTCCTTCCTGTGTAACTCTGGGCAAACCACGTACCCTCCCTCCACTGCCCAGCCTGTACCATTTTTTTGCTTTGGAACTAATATACTTTATTGATTCTTAGACAGAAGGTCATGGGCTATAAAAACCCAGAACAACAATATTATTTCAATATATAAAGGTTGCTAACATCATTGCTATAATTTCATTTGATCTTTGTAAGGTAGGCAGAGCAGGTAGTATTATTCTCATATCGGAAACCAAGGCAGAGGGGTTAAACGACATTCCCTCCAAAAAAAAAAAAATCTTATATAAACTCTCAAATAATTAGAGCTATCCACAAGTGGAAGGGGTTACTTCTGGAGGAGACTTCTTCACTAGGGGTCTTCAAGAAGAATAAGACTGACCATTCCTCCCACATTTTTAAAAAGGAATTCATTTGGAGCTATGGATCAGAATTCCAGAGTCCAATCTTATTCAGTTTCCAAATTCTTAAGAAAGCAAGTAACCTGCTAGGACCAACAGATGTGTGTGTGGGAAGACAGAACTTGAACCAAGATCTTCCTGACTCTGAGGTCAATTCTATATACATGATACTTTTTTTTTCTTCTAGGGTATAAGAGAGGTGAGAAGTTTGGGAAAGAAACCTGGTCTAGGGAGTGGGAGCTGAGCACTGAAGGAAACTTTTGGCATTTTAAAAGAGGCAGAGGCAAGAAGGGAGGATGGAAAAAGGAAGGGAAGAGTTGGAATGTCATGTGTGGGGAACAGAGCAAGAAGTGAGTAGCTAAGGTCAGAACCCTTGGGATCTTAAGGGTAAGATGATCAGTCCTAGGGTACACCTCGATATTCAAGCAACATGGACATTACTCAGAAGCTGAGAGCTATCTGTGATGACACAATTTTAAAAAGATCTCAGCCTCCCCCACTTCATTCCCTGGATCTGGCCTCTTGTTACCACTTACAGCTTCTCGTTGTTCTCATCTGCAAAGTAGAAAAGACGAGCCATGTGGAAGAGAAACTCAGCCACATACTGCAGGAGCAGCAAGATCAGGCCCAGTCGAGTTAAGCTGTGAAGAAATGCAGATATGACACTTTTATGCTTAATCTATATTCAACTGATTTTTTTTCTCTATCACTTTGTCTACACAAGCAACAAAAACAAAAAAAATTAAGCCCTTATAGTTTGTCAACTTAGCCTGGGCAAGTCATTAAACCTTTTTTTTTTTTTTGGGGGGGGGGGGGAGGGTTGACAGGTCTTTATTGTTCAAAAAATAAATAGATTCCTGGAGATGCCCAATAGCTTCCCTCACCTTCCTAGTGAAAGGGACAAGTAGCCACAGTAATGGCATCTCTAGAGGAGTAGTGTAAGAGGACTGCAGTCTACTCAAGGGGCTTTTCTGAGGCACAGGGTCTGTGAGGTTGGGAACTGAGGAGTAACTGCAAGTTCCCTCTGACCAGGCACCCCTCAGTCCTGCCTCCATTAGATGCCAAGTAGCCAGCACCCAGGGGCCATTCTGACCAAGTCTTCCTGGTCTGTGAGGTGGGTAAGCCAGTCTTGCTTCCTTGGAGAGTGTAACGTGCTCACGCCCTGAGCTTTTTCTCCTGAGGGAACCCATATGGGCTCTAGCATATCTCTGGAAACAATCACCTGAAATGACAAAACCTTACCTATTCCTACCCCTCAAGTGTCAAACTGAAGAAAACAGTACCTTTCTGAGGACGTTATCCCTTGGTAGAGTCCAAGGCCTCACAGTCTTACATCATCTTATAGGAGGTCTCTGCACAACCTCCCAGCTCTAAGTGCTACCCTCTCCCAAAGGACTTTGGGTTCTAATTTTGTCTACTTCTATGTATACATAGTCTTTCCTAATAGAATATAAGCTCCTTTGGGGCTGGGGCCATTTCAGTTCTTGTCTTTGTATTCTGGTATCCTGAGTGTTGGTTAATTCTTGATCATCTATTTAAGGAGATGGAAGAGGTTTTAGAGGTCATTAACCCCTTCTTTTATAGACAAGGACAATGAGAACCTGTGGATTAGGTCATGGTCTTTCAATTTCAGAAGATGTTCAGATAGAAGGAGCACTTAGATTCTGAAGGTGGCAGTACCAATTCAGCAATTTTGCTATCTTTACCGCCTCTCATACTTGGATTGCTCTCCCTCTTCATCTCCACTTCCTGGCTTCCTTCAAGTTCTAGTGAAAATCCAATCTTCTAAAAGAGGTCTTTTCCAATTCCCCTTAATTCTAGTGTCTTCCCCCTGCTGATTATCACCAATTTATCTGACTGTTTATTTGTTCATAGTTGTTTTCATGCTGTGTACCCTACATTAAAGAGTTAGGATTATCTTTTGCCTTTCTTTAAATCACCAGAACTTAGCATAATACCTGGCACATATTAAGTACTTTAAAAATATTTAAGACCTTTAGAAAGTAATTGGAAATTTAGAACTATACCTACTATCTTCAAATTCCTTTCTTCTTAGAAGTACCACAGGGTGGCCATGTGTTCTTTTTATAAGGAACTAAGGTGAGGCAGGAAATAGGGAATAGAATATAAATTTTGAGGACAGCAACTAATTTTTACAATTTATTTTCCCACCATTTAACAGTGTCCAGCAAATAGTGCTCACTTGTTAAATGTTTATTTAATTATTCAATTAAAGAACTACCTCTCAGCAATGTGGAAAAAGGGATGGATTTAGAGCTAGAAGAGTTAGGTTCAAATTATGAACCTTCTGTTTAATACTTCAGTAATTTTGGGCAATCAAGTTCTCCATTTTTCATCTATAAAATGAAGAGGGTTGGATTAGATGGCCTCTAAGGTTTCCTCCAGCTTTATGACTATGATTTATCAAGTCACAGAGCTTTAAACCTTAAAAATCATTTAATCCAATTCCTTCATCTTATTTATAGAGGAGGAAACCAAGGTCCAGAGTAGCCGTGCTTTAAGATCTTCTTTGTTGTTGTTTAAGTCGTTTCAATCTTATCTGACTCTTTATGATCTCATTTTGGGTTTTCTTGGCAGACATGCTGGAATGGTTTGCCATTTCCTTCTCCACCTCATATGACAGATGAGGAAACTGAGGCAAGCAGGGCTAAGTGACTTGACCAGGGTGACACAGCTAGCAAGTGACTGAGGTCCTTCTCATACACTGATAATCAGAAGTGGAGAATCTCAAAGGAATAAGCTCTGTTGACATCAACCTCCTGTCACCTTGTGGCAGGAACACAGCCACAGAGGGCTCTGCGGCTCCACTCACTTTAAGAGGTACGCTCCAGCTATGTGGACCAGGTACAGACAAATGTATTGTAGCTGACGTGGAATCTCCTCCTGGAAACAGAAACAACCAAACTGTGAATTTTTCCCTCCCAATAACCAAAGGATGAAGCTATGGGGGGCAGAGCTAAGTAGAGGATGGGATGGGTCTGGAGCTATCCAGCTTAGCACCCTGTTTGCAGTCAGTACAAGGGGAAAAGACTGGCTTAGCAGTGACCATTGAGAGGGGCCAGCAGTAGCTCTGACTTGAGGGAAAAAGGGTGAGTAATGGGTGGAGATGGAACAGACTATGAAGATGTTCCTGGCAGCAAGGCTGAAGGAAATTATGAAGAAATTGCTGGAAGGATATGTTCATCGAAACCTTTCCAAACAATTTGGTAGCCAGAGGGGACATGCTTCGTGATTTAGTAGAGGAAGGCAGGAAGAGAAGGAAAGAGTGAAAAATAAGAAAATCCCCAGAGTAAATGGTTTATCATCATGAGAACTGCAAATTAAACTAATCCTGATGGATGTCCAGAATTTCAAACAAACCCTAAGAAAAACAGGTCAAGGGCCACTCGATGACCTCTGCTTCCCAGGGGGAAAACAAGAGTGCTGCTGGGAAGCAAAATGGGGAGAGGCCTTTGGAACATTGAGAAAGGGAAGATGGCCCAACTATGCCATTCTGAGAAAAGGAATAAGAATCAAGAGCTACTCACCTTCCGTACCTTCTGGAAGTACAGCTCTGGTAGGGCATGTAGCCAGTATGCCAACTGGCAAAGGTAAAAAAACTTCACTTGAAAGCTGGAACACAAGAGCAAGAGGCATGGAGAAGTCTGGGTCTATTCACAACAGGGTTCACAGGACCATAGATCTCAAGCTGGGAAGGAGCTCAGAGGTCTTCCTATCTAATCCCCTTCATTTTAGAGATGAGGAAACTGTGAGGCCCAGGGGAATTCAGTGATTAAACCAACATCACATAGGTGGAGTCACAAATTAGATCTGAACACAAGGTATCTTAGTTCCAGAGGAGGTCATTTAGGCCTTGCTAGATTAATCGAGAACAAAAACACAATTGTACGACCCTATATTTTGGGGGGCGACACATACTGTCACTCTCATATGTGGTCTACTTTATGGCTTCCTCTATATTCCATGTACCTCCCCACCTACCATACTCCCTTTAAATGGAATTTAAGAATTTAAGAAGAATACCACAAATGATTAAAGTGTTGGAAAGGAGCTGATAGCAAAGGTTATAGGTTATTTATCTTAATTACTTAAACAAACCTCACTTACTTAATACTTAAAAAGAAACCACAATTGTACCACTGTCAGTAGTATTTTTCCACCACATAGGCAACAATGCCCATAATCTAGATTTAATGAATAATCTTCCTTAGTCTCTTAGGCTAGAAAACTATCAATTGGAAGCCAACCCTCGGACCACAAGATCTCTCCAAATTTATATTGGCCAGTCTGGTTCCTGGCTGGCTGATTTTCCTCCAGGGCATTGTCAGATATATTGGATCATCAACTTTGAGATAGAAAGATCTTAAAAGGCCAATGCCTCATTTTACAGTGAGGAAGTTGAGGCATACAGAGGTTTAGTAGCTTGCCTGTGATCACACAGCTAGTAAATGTCAAAGGTAGAATTTGAACCTAGGTCTTCCCAATTCCAGATCTAGTACTTTAACCACTCTGCCAGGTTGTAGCTTTTATTATTGTGGTAGGACTTGTACCTGATGGCGTAGCTTTGAGCTTTTTGGGGGCAGGGTTTTAGAGGAAATGAATGCTAAAGGATCAGTAATGCAGAGAAGAAAAAGAAATTCATGAAAGACCAAATAAGGGAAAAAAATGGACTTATGCTATAAAAGGAAGGATAGAGATAAAAATCAACTGACTAAGGGATCCCCCAAGGGGCAGTGTCAAATTTGAAGACCTTTATGTATATATTTGCCTAATATGTTTTGGGTGAAGTCATTTCTGGTAGCAGGGAATGGATTTAAAGACCCTTCACATTTAGAAGGCCAGGAATCAACTTTGTCCTCAAAGCATTTTTGGAAGAAACAATTCATTTTCAACATGCAATGCCAACAATTTATCTCTAACAACATATTAAAGGAGCCGGGGTATGCATGATCCAGTCTAAGTCCCTATTGGCTGGGGAACTCTTCTAGTAATTTCCTCATAGAAGAAACTAGTGGACTAGCAAAATATTGCCCTGAGTAATGGGCCATGGGAATACTTACGGGAGATACACATGAGGGTAGTTCTCCCACAGACTTCTTGGATTTGTTAAGTATCCTTCCTATAGGGGGAAATAAAAGACAAGAATTAGAGAAACAAACCTGAGAAATACTATAGGGGTCATTTCTGCTTCTAATAGCCATATTCCATTGGAAAAATTAAGAAGCCCATTTCACTTTTCATACCACTACCCATGTGGTAACAGAAATCTTAGTTCTTTTCTTTCCAAATGACTTGAGAATTTTACTCCTCTCCTAGGATTCCTGAGATCTAATACATGTCTGAGGAGGATCTGAACCTAGGTCTTCCTGACCCAAGCCAAGGTCCTCTTTACTACACAACCTAGCTGCTTCAGTATTATGTGTATACAGTATTTAAGAGATCTCCTTTGGAGCCAAGAAGACCACAGTGCAAGTAAACTGGATTACGAATAAAGGTAATAGAAGGTCAAGAGGGTTTAGTGAAAAGAGCATATCAGTGATCTTTAATTCTTAGCCTCAATATGTAAAGACAAATTCAAGAATACAAAGATGATGCTACTGAATCTTGGTTAATAGGATATTTGCCCTTAATAGTTTTCACTGGCCTTTCCAAAAATTTACAGAATTGGAGTTAGAAGGGAACCCCAAAGTCATCTGGCCTAAAGTGTTCCTGAAAAAAAGGATTACCCCACCCACACACACAATTTATCCAACTGGTAGTCCTCTAGCCTTTGTTTAAAGACCTCAATGAAGGTGATTCAAATGCTTCCCAAGGTAGTTTGTGTTTTACTTTGGGATAGCCCTATACACCAAGACTACTGGAATACTAAGAATAAGCCTACAACATCTCTTTGTAACTTCCATCTAAAGTTCCTGATTCTGCCCTCTGGGGGCAAATAGAACACGTAAGTCTAAACCTATTTCTACATAAAAGTCCTTGGGATATTCAAAGTCAGTACTCACAGCTCCCCTAAGTCTTGTCTTCCTCAGACTAAATATCACTAGTGCCCTCGATGAGTCCTCATTTTACAGGAACCTGAAGTCTTCATGTGGGAAACAAACTTATTACCCTTCTTTCATTAGCAAAAAATTCCAACCAAAAGAATGAATGAGAAGGCAACATGGCACAGAAAAGCCAGTGGCAGATTCAGAATCAGGGAGACCTGGATTTAAATCTCATTTCGTCAAATTACCAGGTGTGTGACCATAGTCAAGTCACAATTTCTTTCTTTCTTAAAAAAAAGTCTTACTTTTCTGTCTTAATAAGTCTAAAATAGAAAGGCAAAGACTAGGTAAACAGGATTAAATTACTTGTCCAGGGTTAGGAAGTCACTTAATTTCTGTGGCTTGGTTTTTTTATTTGTAAAACAGAGCCAATAACACTTGTTTATCTAGTGCACTGGACTGATATGAGACTCAAAAAAGAGATGTGAAAAATTCTAAAGTGCCATGAAAATGTAAATTTTCTTATGTATAATAACCAGTGAACACAATATGAATAAAAAGGTCATTTGGGAAAAGAGCAACCTTCAGACCAGCTGTAGCCACCTGTTCAAGAACCTTTTAGAAGAGCTGAGGGACAATGATTATGACTAGTAGCAGTTATATTTCAGAATAGGGATAAAGAGAAACTGATTCAGAGCTCTTTGTATCACTATCCCTTGATATGAGTCTTCTTTGTGCATGGGTCTGACTGTTTTCTTTATTTTTTCTTTTCAAAAACTCTTCACTTAACTAAGTCAAATTTACAAAAAAATCAAGCCATTCCCCAATCAACAAATGGTCAAAGGATATGAATAGGCAGTTTTCACTTGATGAAATCAACACTAACAATAAGCACATGAAAAAATATTCTAAATCCCTCCTGATTAGAGAAATGCAAATTAAAACAACTATGAGGTGCCACCTCACATCTAGCAGACTGGCCAATATGGCAGCAAAGGACATTAATAAATGTTGGGCAAAATTGGGATACCAAAACACAGCTGGTAGGGTTGTGAATTAGTCCAACCATTCTGGAGACAATTTGTTATGCACAAAGGGTTTTAAAAGACTTCCTGCCCTTTGATCCAGCCATACCACTGCTGGGTTGGTACCCCAAAGAGATAATAGGGAAAAGACTTGTACAAAAATATTTATAGGCATGCTCTTTGTGGTGGCAAAAAAAATTCTAGCAGACAAGGGGGTGTCTATCGATTGGGGAATAGCTGAACAAATTGTGGTATCTGTTGGTGATGTATTGTGATCAAAGAAATAATGAACTGGAGGAATTCTGTGTGAACTGGAACGACATCCAGGAATTGATATAGAGTAAAAGGAGCAGAACCAGGAGAACATTACACAGAGACCGATACCTTGTGGCACAATCAAATGTAATAGACTTTTCTACTAGGCAAGGCAATGACCCAGGACAATCCAGAGGAACTTATGAGAGAAAAAATGCTATCCACACCCAGAGAAAGAATTGTGGGAACAGACATGCATTAGAAAAATATGTGATCGATCATGTAGTTTGATAGGGATATGATTGGGCTTTTGGTGTTAAAGAATTGCTCTACTAAAAATTTGAATAATATGGAAATAGGTTTTGAACAATGATACATGGATAACCAGTGGAAATGCTTGGAATTGCTTGGATTTGGGACAAGGAAGGAAGAGGGTGGGGTGGGGGGCAGAATCATGAATTATGTAACCATGGAAAATTTTCTAAATAATAAAAGGAAAAAATAAATAAAAATAAAAAACTTTACCTTCTGCCTTAAGAATCAATACTCTTAGTTCTAAGGAAGAAGAGAAGTAAGGGCCAAGCAGTAGGGATTAAATGGCTTGCCCAGAGTCACACAGCTAGGAAGTGTCTGATGCCAGATTTGAATCCAGGTCCTCTAGATTCCAAGTCTGATTCTCTATCCACCACTAGCATAATTTCTTTATAAAAAATTATGGAGAGGTAGAAACTGTAGAGTAGAAAGTGAGCTCTCTGAAGGCAGGAACTGAGATAATAATATATAAATCACACATATAATTTTCATGCCTCAGTTTCTGTACTTATAAAACAGGGACAAAATCCCCCAAGATTTGAAAAATAGTAGTCACTTACAAGGTGCTGAACAAGACCACTTTCTCATCAAGTTATGAAGTTTTAAAATGTAAGAGACCATAGAAATTATTTAGTCCAATTTACTAATTTTGCAAAGAGGCAACTCAGGTACAGATTATTCAAGAAGGCATTTATTAAATGCATACAAATCAGGGTGATTTTTTTTGAGGGGGGGAAAGCACTAAGCACTGGAAAGCTAAGGAGAGGCTTCATGTAAAATGGTGCTTCAACTCAGCTTTGAAGAAAAGTAGGAATTCTGAGAGGTAGGAAGAAGGAAAAAAGAGCCTTCCAGGCCTGGGGGCAACTTGTGCAGAGACAAAAGATAGCATGGAGTATGTGGGGAACAATGAAAAGATCAGTTTAGTTGGCTCAAAGACTGTATGAAGGGGAGACAATAGCTAATGAAGCTGGCCAAAGAGGTCACAGTGAAATTATACAAGGTTTTAAAAGCTCAACAAAAGTTTGTATTTGATCCTAGAGGTAACATTTGTTAAGCGGAGAAAGCTTATGCTGAGGCAAAATCCATTTGGCAGCCACATGGACAGATTAGAGGGGAGGGAGACAAGGCAGAGACACCAGTTATGCTACTGCCAAGAGCCAGGTGAAATATGACAGCACCAGGCCTAGAATTGGGAAGTCAAAGTTCAAACTTGGCCTTGGATACTTCCTAACCTTAGGACCCTGGGCAAGACACCCAACTTCAATGGCTTAGTCCTTATCACTCTTCTGTCTTAGAAATGATACTAAGACAGAAGGGGAGAGAAGGGAAGAAGGAAGGCAGGAAGGAAGAGAGGGTCCTCAATGGGAGAGAGATTCTGGAGACTGAATCAACAGTATTTGGCAGCTGGAGATGTGGGATAGGGAGTGTTGGGAATTGAAGATGACTCTAAGGTTGCAAAAACCAAGTGAATGTTATATGTATTTGCTCTCTGGACCATTAGAACATAAGCTCCTTGTGAATAGGAATTGTTTACATTCTTTGTATTTGTATTCTCAGCACCTAGCACAGTGCTAAGCACACCAAAGGAGCTTTATAAATAACTGTCAACTAGCAGTTAGTTAAAAGCAGATACAGAAAAAACCTCAGGTCTTGCTTCCCTATTTAGTGTTTTTTTCATTGTAATATAATGTCTCCCTCCAACAATTTGATACTCCCTAAAAAAAACCTACTGTTTTTCTTTGTTAGTTCTCCCCCCCCCCCACCCCCTTTTAAAACCCTTACCTTCTGTCTTAGACTCAATTCTAAGTATTGGTTCCAAGGCAGAAGAGCAGTAAGGGCTAGACAATAAGGGTAAAGTGACTTGCCCAGGATCACACAGCTAGGAAGTGTCTAAGACCAGAATTGAACACAGCACCTCCTATCTCTAGGTCTGACTCATTTGAGTACTTGGGATGGAAACGTCTCTAGATTTGGGTATCTCACATTTCCCTTGTACTGTTGCCATTCTGCAACTAGGCAGTGCATTGGATAGAGTGCTAGGCCTGGAATCGGGAAGACCAGAGATCAAATCTGACCTCAGACCCTTGCTAGTTGTGTGGTCCTGAGAAAGTCACTTTACCCTGTTTGCCTCAGTTTCTTCATCTGTCAAATAAGCTGGAGAAATAAATGGCAAACTACCCCAGTATCTTTGCCAGGAACATCTCAAATTGTGTCATAAAGAGTTGGAAACAACTAAGTGACCCCCCCCCCAAAAAAGTACCAGACCAGAAGGTCGATTGTCTGGTACTATTTTAGTAAATCAGATCAGAATGATATATACAGTTAACAGAGGAAGGGAAGGAATGAGACCCTCTGCAGAAAACCAGTATCTGAAGGTGGGGAAGGAACAGAACTATTTTCCTTTTTTTAAACACAGAGTTCTCAGGAACAGCTCATTCTAAAAGATCATACAACCCTTCCTGACTACAGCCTCCCCTCCTCACCAGGTCCACCACAGGAGAGCCAGGGAGGCATTTGTCTCTGTAGTTGATCTATCCTCCACACCCCATTCTCTACCTTCATCACCTCAGTGTGATTCCTGATAATTGTGTTCTGAAATGCCAGCCTGCAGCCTCCCTCCATGAAGGGTGGGGAGCCTTTAGCCAGTTTCAGGGTGGGGAAAAACCCCCAAGGAGGTAAGACAGACTTCCTAAAGGAAGTGGTACTATAACAAAAATGTTATTTGTGGATCTGTCTGTGGAAATCCACGGTGGAGGAGGAATTCCTGCCCTCAAAAGACAGGCCAAGTGAGGACAGAAAGCCTGGAGGGAAATCTGAAGTCACACACAGCCATCTTTACATGTTAAATGCAAACTTTCTTCAGCTTAGTGGCCTGTTTGTTCAGGAAACTAAACTATGGAAACTCTGAAACCAACAAACAAAGAGATCTCAACAGAAAAATGCTGCCTAATTGCAAAGGGGGAGCCCGTCCAGTCCACTAGGTCTGGAACTCGGGGAGGCAAAAAGAGGGGGTGGAGGGGGGGGGGAAGAAGAGGATAAGTGGGAGCTGGAGAAGAAATGACTCATGGGTTAGTGAGTGAGCAGGCTTTTCCAGAGGGCTGGCCAAACAGCTGCCTGAGGAGGAGTGGTCACATGCCTCAGGAGCCCAAGGGGTTAACTTCAGAGGCTGCCACTGTGGGGGGAGGGGGGGGAACGACAAAGGCCGGACACAACAGAAGGACCTGTGATAGAATGCCCTTAGCTAGCTGCAGCCTCCAGACCTGAATCTTCTCTGCAAATAGCCTGTCAGACTGGCTGACCCTCTCAAGTTCTTCCCTGACTTGATAATGGTTTAGTTAAATGGGCCTAATTTAGAAGTGTCCCACCTTCTCCCAATAAGTACTTCCCCCCCCCCACCTCCTTTTATGAACAAAGAAAATACTTAAACTTGGTCCTAACAGCCCATTGTTTGTTGGACTCGTATACACTATAATATAAATCATGGCCCCTGAAATATAGCCCCAGGAAGCTAAAAGCCTAAGATAATGAAGTTTATCACAACCATTATTAACTCCTTTTCTAAATAAATCTTGGGATATATTTTTATTCATCAATTACAATGAAATTATTTTAGAAGTTATGTGAGCAAACAAGTCCTGAAGAAATGTTTGTTTAATAAACAGAGGACCTGGATTGGAATTCTAGCTCTAAAACCTAATCCTTGTGGAAATCATTTCACACCTAGCCTCAGTTTCTTCATTAGTAAAACGGGGAGGTTGGATTAGATGTCCTCTGAAGTAGCATCTAGCTCTAAATCTATGATCTGATCCTTTAATTCTCTTGATCTCATTTTCTTCATCTATAAAATGATGACTTCTATAGGAATCAAGGACTTAAAGCTGAGACATCCTAGAGGCCATCAATCTCAACCCTTTAAATTTATAGATGAGGAAACTGAGGCCTAGAGAGGTTAAGGTATTTGCTTGGAATCACAGAGCTAGGAAGTGTCTGGGATGGGAAGTGAAGCTAGTTCTTCTTGACTCTAAGGCCAGAGCTCTATCCAACTTACCATACCACCTAATGATGAAGACAATGCAGAGAGTTCCTGAGGCCCCTTCCAACTTAAATCTCCAAAGTTATGAGATCTGTAGGCTTCAGTTTTCTCATCTGTAAAATGAGGGGGTTGATCTCTGGGATCCCTCCAATACTGAATCCGTGGCCCAAGAGAACTCTTTAGAGAAAAGAAGGGCTTTTCCTACCCTTTGAAATCTTTTCCCCTAAAAATCAATGAAAAAGGCTGGAAAGAAGACCAAACAGAAACTTCAACTTGGTTATTAATAAGGTGGGAATAGTTAGCCAGAAGGATTACTTCTCCAAGTTAGAATAACATTATTTAAAAAATAATTGCTTTTTACTTCTGAACTGGAAGCTAAGAAGTGCCCCAAAATAGGGGAATGTCTGAACAAATAGGAATGCAATAATAGTAGTGTGCCATCAAGAATAATGAAAGAGAAAGCTTCAGAGAAACCTGGGAGACCTGTATGAACTGATCCAGAGTCAAGTAAGCAGACCAAGAGAATAATTTATACAACAATAACATCCAACATAACAGAAATGAACAACTTTAAAAACTTTTAACTCTGATAAATGGAGAAACCAACTAAGACTCCAGAAGACAGACCATGAAGCAAATACCTACTCACATACTCAGGGTGATAGCTTCAAGATCTAGAATGAGACAATTCATTTTTAAACAAGGGCAAGGTGGGAATTGTTTTTTGTGACTTTATATACTATGCATATCTGTTACAAGGGTTTTATTTTCTTATTGGGGGGGAGGTGGTTTGGTATGGAAAGAAAATAAATGCTAATTAATTGAACAATAAAAAGCAAAGAACTTTTTTCTTCTCCACATTAGTAGATGTTTCTTAATATCCTTAAAAAAAAAAATTCCAGAGTACTCGTCTGGTAAAAACACTTCACATTTCTGCTGTCCTTAGGTATTGGTGCCCCTGGCATTTTCTACCTGAGAGGAAGAGTAACTCTTTGAGCCTGCTTCCTGAAGAGTGTGTTAAGAAGAAAAGAATAATGTTGGCCTCCACTCTGATAAAAGGCAGTACAGAGCTTCCCAAAAGTGCTTTCTGTCCCCCCCCCCCCAATTAATTACTATTCCTACTGTTTAATAGAATCCTTAAGGGAGGGAGAAGGAATCCCTCAAGAGGATAATGGGGAAAAGACAATGATGAAAATGGCTAAACATTTCATTTACTCCAAGGGCTTAAAAAAAAAAAATCATCCTAGTTTGGCCTCTAAACCCAGTCTAAAAGTGTTCCTTTGTGGGAGAGAGCATGAAGAAGGGAGGAGAAGAATGTATGGGTGGTATCTGAAGAAAAAAATGTGATTCAGAGCAATGAGGCAACACTTTGTAAGAAGACAGAGGGGCTGCCCCTCCTCCAAGGCACAGCTCCAGTGGCCATTCTCGCATGCATGTGAAATGCTCACAGCCAGGTCCTGGGCCCTCTAAACCCCAGTGTGAGCTGAATAGTAAGTGGCAATGGAGGGTCTGCCATTCACAAGGGCCTGAATAACAGAGGGGCCTTCCTAGTCCCCTGACTCTTCTGTCTCTATCAACAAAAAAGAGGAACATCTTGGTTCCAGCCCCTGTGGATCTGGGAGATCCCTCAGGGCTGAGAAGATTTCTCATATGGCTGAAACACACCCAGGGAAGCAACACTCAGGTGGCTGGGTGGATACAGCATTGGGCCTGGAGCCAGGAAGATCTAATTTCAAGTCAGGCCTCAGCTACTACCAGCTATGTGACCCTGGGTTAGTCACTTAACCTCCAACTGTAAAATGGGGATGATGATAGCCACTACCTCGTAGGGTTGCTGAAAGGATCAAATGAGATAACTTGTACAGTGCTTACACAGCACAGCAGCTAGCACAAGAGTAGACATGAGATAAATCTTTCTTTCCTTCCTCCTATTGCCAGAGAAAAGAAGGGGATAATGTAATGTAGTAGAAAGAGTGCTAGATGTGGAGGCCAAAAACCTGGGTCTGCATTCCAGCTCTTCTTACTCCCGGCATGCCCAGAAAAAGCACTGGAACACTCTGGCCTGTTTCCACACCTGTAGAATAACCTCTAAGATTCCTTTGGGCTCTTCCTGAAGGAGCCCAGGTCCACAGGCCCATCCCTCAGAGCTGGCTCACAGAGGGGCTTTATAAGCCCCCCAAAGTGGGCTACTACTGGCCAGGCCTTGTGAGGATGGATGCCACTGATGGGGCTTGTTTGTTGTACTGAAATGCCCCCATATTCCCAAGCCCTTCTGCTTAGGAGAGAGGCCACATTTCCTGGGTGCTTGATCCAGCAACCTCAGTCTATTTGCAGTTCTATGATGACACCTATTCCTCTCCCATCTCCATGTTCCCACAGCTAGAATGTCTCCCTTTGAGCTTCCAGGCTTCCTTTCAGACTCAGGTCAAAGCCTTCCATCTAACAGAGTCCTTTCCTGGTTCTCCCCCTTCCATCTAACAGAGTCCTTTCCTGGTTCTCCCCCTTACATTACCTTCTATCTCCTCTGGGTGTATCTTTTATATGCCTGATTTATGTATTATCTCCCCACGGGAGCACAGACTCTGGGAGGGACTGTTTTTGCTATTCTTTGTAACTCCAGTTTCTAGCACATTGCCTGGCAAGCAGTAATGCTTTTAATAATGCTTGTTGACTGACGACCCTTAATCATTTGGCTTGTGGAAAGCCTTCATGCAGTTGATAATTGTGTTTTTCCTCATCAATCAAAGTGCTTATTAGGTACATAGGGCGTACCAGGCACTGGGGATATAACTGGAATGCAACAACCCCAGTGGATTTTAATATAGTGTATGCCATTTCAATGTGGTCTGTTTCTCAAACAAATGGCCCATCACATACAAATGTTTCAGCATTGAGGATGTTTGTGGGATTGAACTTATCATAAAGAGATCTGATCCGTTAGCATCACTACAATGGACTAGAAATCAGCAACTGACTCCATCTATGAGTTTGGGTAAGATACTGACCCCCTGGACCACATTTGTCCCCTTCCTATGACTATCACAGAAATACTGTTAGGCTAAAAGGCAATTCCACCCATTACACATATTAAGCACTTACTGCATGTAAAGCTAAAGCCCAGAAATGTTTATTTACCATGTGCTATTCACTGTGTTAGATGCCAAGAACTCAATGAAGATGAAGAAACTCAAAATCTAAAGCAGCGAGGTGACCTAGCAGAATAAGATGTAAGCCCTGGCCCTTAAGAAGTTTATTCTCTAAAAGGGTGGGGAAAGACCTTCACAAGCAGCCATGACATAAAGAAGAATGTGACAAAAGCAAAAGTCCAAAGTGAGGAATTTGAGGTGGGAGAGATCACACAGCTGGGAAGGGAGAGGAAGTCACAGGATGAGGAATTCAGGACCCAGACCCAGTTCAGTTGGAGAATTTAAGCAGGCAGAAGTGGGCAGAAAGTCCATTGCAGGCATGATGCTGACAGAATGAGCAACGGCCCAGAGACAAAGGACAGAACAAGAATGGGGAATGATGGATATGAGTCTAGAATGAATGGGAAAGGGAGGTCAGAGGGAGTGATGTAGGTAAGTAGAGGGCTTTGAATGCCAAAAAGATGTAATCACACAAGAGCATATTTGTATTCTAGGCAAAAAAAAAGTTTTTAATTCTAGGAAGAAAGGACTAGGAAGAAAGGACCCCAGGACTATTAAGTGTTGATTAGTTTCTTCTATTCTGCTAAGTACTTTTTAATTACAGTAGTGCCCCCTTATTCCCAGTTTCACTTTCAGAAGATTCAGTTACCCAGTCAACAGGAAAGCACCAGAGATCTGCCACCAGGAGTGGTCTGCCCCAAAGGTGGTCTCTTCTGCTTTCACATCCACTTTTTTAGATCATTGTGTTTGTTTGTTTGTTGGTGGGAAGTCAGGGAATGCAGAGCAAAGGGGCAGAAGTGGGGAGGGAAAGAACATACATATGGGGTCAGCAAGAGTTTTCTTACATCAATGATTTCAGCTACCGGTGGTAGATATTGGAATGTTATCTCCTACAGATACAGGGCCCTATTGTATTTTTATTAGCTCTTCAAATGCTGCCTGCATGTTCCACTCAGTCTTGACCACCCCCTAATAAAAGGCTAACAATTGGAGCCATCTAATGAAGACTGCCAGTAGGCCACTCACCGTCACAACAACATACAAGCACCAGACCAAGGAGCTGAGATGAAAGGCTACTAGCTGTCCAGATTCATTGAACTTGCTGTGTTTGACCTTGGAGAGATGAAGCCTCCTGCTGATTTTCTAAAGGAAAAAAGAAAAACATGCATATATAACTTTCATCTCCTTCCCACAAAATACTAATAAAGTTAGAAGTCCAAAGCAAGCCTTGATCCAAGCACTGACTTGAGATGTATTCATTAAATCCCTGCTAGGTACATTTGATGAATATGCTATGCCAGGCCAAACCCAAGCATCTTGGGGGAGACTGTAGGATCTAGACCAATTTGTTTAGAAAATGCCTCTCCATCCTCAAACTGATAAAACCTATGTCATGTATTTTTCGTATACTCTTCTTTCTTCTACTAAATATATACTAAAAATATTTACATACTTGGCCCTGAAGAAGAGATGGGAAAATATACCTCCCCCCTTCCTTCTTTACTGAAGCAGGAGATTGTGGGTTCAGTATGTGTTGGTTTTGCTGGAATGCTTCAACCCAACAAATTCTCTTTCTTTTTTGTTACAATGGGATGGCTCTCAGTTCAGGGAAGGTGGGAAGGCACATATTTGGAAACGAGAGTGATATAACAACAAAAGATGGCTATGATAACCATATAAACAAAAGCACTTTGGGTTCTTCAATTTTTAAGTGTTCAAGTTTGAGAATCACTAATTTAGACTAACCTTTCATTTTACAGATGAGGAAATTGACACTAAAGTTAAGCAATGTTCCCAAATCCCAAAGCTACTAGGTAAGTTTTAAAGGCAGGACATGAACCCATTCAGCACTGATTGCGCTACAATGAATCTGCTAACTTGAAGGAGTCATAAAATAGATATGTACTAGCTATGTGACCCAAGATGAGTCACTTAACCCTGCTTGCCTCAGTTTCCTCATCTGTAACATGATCTGGAGAAAGAAATGGCAAACCACTCCAGTATCTTTGCCAAGAAAACCCCAAATGGGGTCATGAAAAGTCAAGACACAGCTGATATGACCAAACAAAACCAAGTAAGATGGAAAAGAGATAGGTAATTTTTGAAGGAAAGTAGCAGGTCTGTGTACATCCATACTAAGGCAATCAAGAGAATAATCTCTTAGTGAGAATGATGGGATAAGATGCTTTTGTTTTTGCTGTACTTGGAATAATCTGGGACCATGGAATAAACTTATCCACCATGGTCCCAGGCCTGGGGAACTAAATGATTGCAACACTCACATGGCAGGGGGGAGGTGCCACTGGGGCAGGAATCTTAATTTAAATTTGTCTAGCTTCAACCCAGGTAGAAAATACTGAGTCTGAACTAAACCAAGCACCAAACATCAGAGCCCCAGGGATGGGTAACACTTACATCCAAGATGTACTCCTGTACCACGGCATGCAGGATGATAGTGATGAAGATGTAAAACAAGATGGTGACCAGATCCTTCAGCCCATAGTGATACTGAACAGTCTCATTTTCTGTGGAAGGAACAGGAGGAAACAAGTCAGCGATGTGGTGCTGAGCCTGCTAGGTTCAGGGGAATCCTAAGGATCATGATTTAAGTTTCCTTAGAAGAACTTGTTATCCTGTTCAGCCTCAGTCTTGTTCTTTAAGCAATGTGCATTCTGAAAAAGGGTAGTGATTCTAGTTTAGTCGTTAAATGTGAATTCCAAGATAGCCACCATAGATTTGCAGGGATGGCCTATTCCTGTTGGCTATTCCAAGTTACAATGGTCATCAGTTACTTTCATTACAGTCCTACAGAATCAACCAAGGTAATCCTTGTGGCATAACTATGTGCCTATTAAGGTAGGGGGACCCAGTAGCACAGAATTTTTGAAGTGGAAGCACCACCAACTGGGGAACAGCTGAACCACTGTGCTATAAGAAAGAGATGTCAAGCCCACAGACCTCTTGAGTGCAGCCTGAATCAGATTAAAATGTAATTGGGAAATGTTTTAACAAAATAAATAAAAATGCAATACATTAAAAACAAAAATAAAAGGATGAAAGGAATCTCAGAAGTTGCTGAGTCCAAATCATAATGATGACGGTATTAACAATAGCTGACAATTGTACAGTACCTACTATATACCAGGCACTGTGCTAAGTGCTTTATAATATCTCATTTAATCTTCATAATGACCCTGAGAGGCAGATATTATCACCTCCATTTTACATTTGAGGAAACTGAGGCAAAAGGGGGTTAATTGATTTGGCCAGAATTATAGTCAGTAAGCAAACAGAGGCCACTACAACATATTTCTGATTGAAGACTGGAACGTGTTATATCACACCTCTACCCACCCCACCTCCCATCACCACTGTCCTCATTTCACCCCACCGCCACACACCCCCAACCACATAATGAAAATCCATTCACTTTTGGAGAGCTCTAATTGTTAGTAAGTTTTTGCTGCTGACACAATGCCTAAATTTGCCTCTGTGAAATTTCTACCCATGTAGTCCTCTGGGGACAAGCAGAACAAGTTTGATCCCCTCAAGCCCCAGGAGCACCCACCACTGTAGTTAGTACCTTTGCTCTCCCTTGTGCTGGGAAATGACTCATTTTCCTAGCCTAGCTGCTGCAGGTCAGACTGGTTCCTGGTTCTTTGTTGTCTTTCTATAAATGGACATGATGGCGCTAACCTACTGAGAGAGCATCAAATCTGAGAGTTTCTTAATTTAATCTTTTTTAAAGAGCCAAATTTTATTTATTCTTCCTACTCCCTCCCTCACTGGGAAAAATAAATCTTTGAAAGAAATATGCATATCCAAAGAAAATAAATTTCTACATTTTCTATGACCAAAAATATCTTATGAAACACCCTGAAATTTATCATCTCTGAGTCAAAGGTACGGGTAGCATGTATCATCCCTCCCTACATGGTTGCTCACTGCATTAATAAAGAGTTCTTAAGTCTTTTGGAAGGTGTCCGTCTTTACAATCCTAATGCTACAAATTGTTTTCCTGGACCTGCTTACTTCACTCTGCATCAGTTCATTCGATTTCAGGTTTCTCTGAAGCCACTCCTCTTCTCATTTCTCATAGTACAGGAGCATGCTATTTCATTCCTATACAGTCAGGTTCCCTTATCTTGGGCTAACACAGTCTGTCCTGAAAGTACAGGAAGCCTGCCCCTGCTGTGCTGTGATATTTGTTTAGCCATTCCTGGGCTGATGGAGGAACCTGTAATGAGTTCATTCCACAATTTCCTCTTTTCACTGTCACCCATAACAAGCACCAATAGGGTAAAGATGGCATCAACTACCAAGAAAGAGAGAGGAAAACTTAACAAGGACTTAAACTGTTGCGGCCTCAGACAGACAGAGACGGAAATTGTGTATGTATATATATTGGAGGGAGTGACATGGAGGGGACAACACCTTCATAGTCTCAGAAACTAGTGCAGTCATGAGCATACTGCAAGTATTTAATGATACTTAAATTTCTTCTAATGTCTCATTTCCCCCCAGCAGATTCCTAGAAATATGATTCTCTTTAAACCTGAAAACACTTCTTAAAAGGAAAAGGGGGAATGGGAAGGGAGAAAGGCTGGATTTAGGAGTCAGGTCATCTTAGCTCTAGTTCTTAGTTCTGTTCTTTTCTGGGCACCACATAGGGCAGGTCATTTGATCTCTCAAATCTGAGAAGATCCTCTTCTCTGTAAAATAGGACTATTAGCCTGTTTGCACTAATTATACCCCAGAGTTGTTGTGGGACTCAAAAGATAAAGCATATGATACTGTCAGACAGGAAGAGTTGATTAGTTTTGTTGAACAGCTTCTGCTCTCACCTTTCTTTTTTTATTCTGTTTACAGTCAGTCAGTAAACATTAAGGACCTATTTAATATGCCACTAAAAACTTGAGATACAAAGTTGAGAAAAAGTTGTTGTTTTTTTTTAAATCCTAACTTCTGTCTTAGAATCAGTACTCTATTGGTTTCAAGACAAAAAAGTGTAAGGGTTAGTCAATTGGGATTAAGTGACTTGTTCAGGGTCACAGTTAGGAAGTGTCAGCCCAGACTTGAACTCAGTTTCTCCCAAGTCCAGGCCTGGCTCTCTATCCACTGACCCAGCAAGCTGCTCCAATTATTTTTTTATTTTATCTTTTATTACTATGAACTTAATAAATATTATTAACATGAACATTTCCACACTCAAAGAACATCAAAAGAAAAATATATTTATAGAAGAGTCATCTATGGGTGCTTATATTATACTGGGGAAAATAGCATATGAATAATTAGGTCCACAAAAAAGCTGGCTGCCTGGGAAGAGAAGAAGGGGAGAGAACAGAGTTTGAAATGATAGTGAGACAAAAATTAAAAAAAGACAAAATGCAGAAGAAATACTCTAAGCACTACAAACACTAAATGTATGGTGTTTTTATTCTTAGTCAATTCTATAAACATTTATTAAGTACCTACTATGTTCCAGGCACTGTGAAACAGAGGAACTCAACTCTACTGGGGGATTTAACATGCTAAACAAGCAAAATACAAGATTATCTGAGGATCTGGGAGAATCAGGAAAAGTTTCCCATAGATGGTAAACCTCCAACTGATTCTAAGAGGTAGAAATGAGGATGAAAAGCATTCTACATTTGGGAAACAGACCATCCAAAGGCGAAGGAAGGAAGACAGTAGGCATTTAATAAAAACCCATTCATTCATTCATTCATTCATTCATTCATTCATTCATTCATTCATATTGACTCGTTTGGCTGAAATGGAAAGTATAAAGAGAATGGTATGAAGTATCTACTAGCTAGCAAGGTGAGATATGGAGCAAATGTACAATTAACAAGATATGGCACCTCACTATACATGGAAGAATGAGGGAGGGATAAAAGGTTAAGGAAGACTGAGGATGGGGAACCTGGGGTCTGAAAACATACCTTTGGTCTGAAATGCAGAAAAACTGAACAATATTCAGAGCCACAGGTACTGTATGTAATCCATTAAAATTCCATCTAATATCTATATACAGGATGGTTGAAGGTTGCCTTCTCCCTCCTTCCCCACAAAGTACTTTCTGGGGACCATTCTACAAAAGCAAGGAGGTATGATCTTTTTTCTTCTCCCTCAAGTGCCCTCCTAGCTTCCTGTAATCAAGAGCCAACCTTTCCCTATATTTAGTTTCCACTCTCCCCAAATCTTTGTTTCTACCCTGCCCACATGATTAGCTGGTCTTGCCCTTCTCCCATCTCTTCTTTACCTCTGTCCCCATCATTTATTAATAAAAAGTGACCCTTTATCCTATTTCCCTCTCCGAGCAGAAATAGTGAGCAGAATCCAAGGAGAAAACTCAAAACTCCCCAGCAAATCCAGGTAGATTACATCTATTGCATCTCCTTATCTTCAAAGGCCTGTCATTCTATCACAGAGAGGAATTAAATTAGTCTGGCACAATTTGTTTTTCATAAGCCATTCTAGCTGCTCCTTACAAAAGGCACTATACCTTCTTACAATGAGGCCTCAGATGGACTGATCATTTCATCTGCTTTGTCTATTCCTAGGCACTGGAGTTCTAAAGCTGATTGGTTTCTAATTACCACTAATTCTGGACCTTACATTAGTGACAGCTCTTGAACTTCCAAGGCTATATACCTCTGTTCTCCACAAGTTCTCAGAAAGAGCAGCAAGTGGCTAAGCACTCATTTATTCACACTTCTCAAATGGGTGAATCATTTAACCTCCTAATCCTCAAATTGTGGGTTTTTTTCCCTTCCCCCATCTCTAAAATGAGGAGGTGGGATGTGAATTTGACCTCTAAGGGCCAATTCAGGTCTAATACTCTATAAATCCTGTCTCCAAAGGTCCTATAAGACATGTCCATTGGCTTTTCTGATTTGAACCCACTTAGCTTGGAAATACTCTTCTTCCATCATCTTCCCTGTTCTTACTCTGATGCATCTTCCCTCCTCCTCCCTCCATTCAACTTAGCTGAAGAGGGGAAATGAATGAGCTTTTCTACAGAGCTTACAATATACCAGTTACTGTGCTAAGCACTTTACAAGTATTATTTCATTTGAAATAAAACAGCCTCTATAAATGGTATCCCTCCCCCCCCCCTTTTTTTAAACCCTTACCTTCCGTCTTGGAGTCAATACTGTGTATTAGCTCCAAGGCAGAAGAGTGGTAAGGGTAGGCAATGGGGATTAAGTGACTTGCCCAGGGTCACACAGCTGGGAAGTGTCTGAGGCCAGATTTGAACCTAGGACCTCCCATCTCTAGGCCTGGCTCTCAATCCACTGAGCTACCCAGCTGCCCCCATCCCTCCCCCCTTTTAAAGGGGAGTTCTAATCATAGCACATACTAGGCACTTAATGTTTAATGACTTAGAAATGAAAAAGGATCTTATGAAATAATTTAGTCTATAACAATTTATTAATTACAAACAAAAAGGTGAAATGAAACATTCAAAACAAAAACAAAACCCAATCTTATCTTCTACCTTAGAATTGGGCATCAATTCTAAGGCAGATGAGTGGTAAGGACTAGGCAACTGAGATTCAGTAACTTGCCCTGGGACACATTGATAGGTCATGTCCAAGATTGAATTTAATCCAGGACCCTGGCCTGGTGCCTTGTCCACTGTGCTACCTAGCTGCCCTACCTTCCACCCTTCTTTATAGGACCTCTTTACAGGGAGAGAGAGAGAAGAGTATCCATAGTCTTGGCTGGCATGTTGTTGAACTCATTCCTCACTCCTTTTTTGTTCTTTGTTACAATGGATGACTCTCTGGAAAAGGGCAGAGGGATACATCTGGAAATCTGAGTAATGTTAAAAAAGAGTTAATAAAAATGTTTTCAAGAGAAGTCACCTAGTCAAGTCTCTTCATTTACAAGCTGCTGAACAGACTATCAAAAAGAACATGAGTCCTCAGTCAAAATATCTGGGTTCAAGTACTAACACCAATGCTTACATGATGTGTGACTTTGGATAAATCATTAAACTTCTTCTTAAGGTCTTAATTCCTCTTATATAAAATGAAAATAACAACACATGCCTTAATTAAATGAGGCAGAGAATGAAAACACTCTACAAATCCTCAGACTACAACAGATATATTATAATTTTATTGTATTTGGTGGTTGGATGTAGGAGGCCTTAATATATCTTTTTAAATGAATGATTAAGGAAACTGAGCTCAAGTAAGTGAAATACCTTATCTCTCACTTAAGGATTCTGTAATTTTCAGGTCAAAGAGTTAATAACTAGTGGGACTAGGACTCGACCTCTGATTTTCCTGATTCAGTCCAGTATTTTTCCTACCACTTTAAGTCTCCTAGTTCTCCATAAGTGGGTAACACGTTCTAGTTATAGTTTAGCCCTTAAAAGATTCCTTTCTAATCTTGCTTCTACTCAAAGTCTAACCATTTGATTAGATCCAGAGATTTGATATATTGGCTTTGCCACTTGCAAACTAGTAATCTTAGCCAAGTCACTTAAATCAGTATCCAGTTTCTCATTCTCTAGAAAGCCTTGAGGGCAAAGACCACTATTTTGGCCCCTCAGTACCTAGTATGTGACTGACATATATAAAGTGCTTAGTAAATCCTTAATGAATCTATTGTGAAGTGTGAATCAAACTTTCTTTGTTTATCAATCAGCAACTTTTAATTTAATCAACCAAAAACTGAAAGCATCCCTTCTTAACACTTTATTAGCCACCAAGTAAGAGAATTCACAAGTCACTTACTTAAAGAGTTCACACCCTCAGAAACCCAATCAGTCAGGAATTTGTGAATCCTTTTGATAAGAAATTGTACCTTCAGAGGATGAGAGAGATGTGAAACCCCCCAGACACTGCCCCTCTGGGCAGTGCTAGGCAATTTGGAAGCTGTGATTGGCCCCTGTGAAGAGGGGAAGGGACAAAAAGGACTATAAAAATCCTAATCTTCTTCTGCTAGAGGGTCATCTTTGGCTTGAATCTTCAGCTTGGAGCTTTGGCTGGTGACCAGTCTCTTGGAGGTGACTTTGTACTTGGACCTTGGCTCTTGGATTGTTTCTTAGGTAAGTGAATAGCTGGCATTTCCTTTCCTGGCTTCATGGAGAGAGATTTGTTCTGGAGAGGCCTTCCCCTCTTGGAGGAGGCTGCATTGGTAGAATATCTGGTCCTCTGGTTAAGGGTTAACAAGCCCTGCCAGGTTGAGCCAGAGCAATATGTAGTGTGATAAGCTCGACATCTTTTTCTTTTTTTAATTTCTCTACTTTCACTCTTTCGACCTCTTTTGTAAATAAAAGCTATTAAAAGTCATTTTGACTTCAAGCGATAATACTTTAAATTGATGACCACCATATTTTGGAATTTCTCACATATTTAGTCAAACCCCTAATTTAATAATTTACACTATAAATCATAAATAATTTATCTGTAATACATCTTAATGAATCTTTTAATCTGTATCTATATAAACCTGTAAATGAATTTATAAATCTAGAAAGGAGGTGGATTAGAAGACTTTTAAAGCCTGTGAAGTACTTTGCTCTGGCCCCTGGCTCAAGCCAAGCAGGGCTAATTAAGTCCTCAGCCTTGAGTTGAGGGCCCAGGGAAGAATGAAGCAAGGGCTTCAGTCACAAAACATCTCTCAAGAGAAGAGGCCTCTCCTGAGGCTAGTCCCTTCAGAAAATCCAGGAAAGAGACTTCTGGGTGAACATGACGGCAGTCTAGATAGAGGACTCTTCCTCTCCGCACCACATACCAATACAATACACCAAAAAGTCAAAAAACAAAAACAAAAAAACCCAAATTCATGTAAACAAATGGACTCTACAGTAGGGCGTAACATTGAAGTTATGTGGAATTTGGGCATTTCCACACCATAAGGGGGTGAAAAATCTTCCACCCAAATGGGAACTGATCCACCCTCTGATACCTACAGAGTCAGAGTCATCACACGCTAGAATCAGTGAATGAGTGAGGGGAACCTCTGGAGTGAGTGAGAGGCATCTCTGGGTCTCTTTCAGCTGACTAAGACCACTGAGGATCTACCTCTGAGAGGAGCTAGACCTGAGGCCCCAGAAGGCTGAGGAGCTCAGACCAAAAGCTCTAGCAGTGAGACAGTACAGAGAGGGGCAGCAAACAGCAGAAGCTGCAGAGAATCAAAAGCTGGGCTCAGCCAAAATCCATAATCCTTAGCTCCATAAACAGAGAGTCTGCCCATCTCACTAAGATTTCAAACTGGAAAAGGAAGGAAAAACCACCACAGTAATGGCAGAAAGGGCCCAGGATAAATAACTTCCCAACACCAAAAAAAAAAAAAAAACCAAGAAGAAGGGGTTGACCCAGGATAAATTTTTAAATTGAAGCTTATCAAAAAGATAGAAGCTTTCTGGCAAGAAAAGTGGGAAATAGTTCAAAAAGAAAATAAAAGTTTAAAGGACAAGAACTCCCAATTGGGAAAACAGCTAGAAGCCAGGAAAAGCAGGATAGGTCAAACCAAAAAGGAAAACCAGTCCTTAAAGACCAGAATTAGGCAATTGGAAGCCAATGATCTTGCAAAACAGCAAGAATTAATAAAGCAAAGTCAAAAGACTGACAAAACAAAGGAAAACAAACTATCTCACTGAAAGGATGATGGATCAGGAAAACACCACAAAGAGACAATTTGAGAATCATTGGTCTACCTGAAAACCCAGAAATAAACAAAAATCTTGACATCATACTACAAGAAATTATGCAAGAAAACTGCCCTGATGTTCTTGAACAAGGGGGGAAAATAGATATTGAAAGAGTTCATAGAACACCCTCTACACTAAAGCCTCAAAAGACAATTACCAGGAATGCCAAATTCAAGAGCTTCCAAGCTATGAAGAAAATTTTACAAGAAGCCAAAAAGAAACAATTCAGATATCAAGAAGCAACAATTAGGATTACACAAGATCTGGCCATTTCTGCACTAAAGGACCTCAAGGCTTGGAATATGATATTCAGAAAGGCAAGAGAATTGGGTCTTGAATGAAGGACAACCTATCAATGAAAACTGACTATATACTTTCAGGGAAAATAATGGGCATTCAACAAAATAGAAGATTTCCAGGTATTTGTAAAGAAAAGACCAGAACTAAGTGGAAAGTTTGATATCCAAACACAAAGATCAAGAGAAACATGAAATGGTAAATAAGAGAGGGAAAAAAATGTATTTTTATACAAACATTCTTCTTTAAGGGCTTCAAAAGGGTCAAATTATGTTAGTATATGGGGGAAATGTTATTTGTAACTCTTAAAAAATTATATTCACTATAGTAATTAGAAGAATCATTCACAGGAAGAGATTGGGGTAATAAGTGCTATAAGATGATATGCAAAAAAGGAAAAAAGGGAGGTGGGTATTGAAGATGGCACCAGGAGATACTTGAAGAAATAAAATAGGATAATCTTTATGACACAAAGATACACATGGGAAGGGGAGGGGAAGAATACTCATTAGAAGGAGAGGAAAAGAGTGCTAATAGGTAATACTTAAACCTTACTCTCAGTGAAATCAATTCTGAGAGGGAAGAGCATCTAGATACACTGGGGTATTGAATTCTATCTCATCCTACAGGGAAAGTAAGAAGGGAAAACTAAGGGGGAGTAAGGGGCTGGAAGGAGAAAAATGAAGGGAAAGAAAGGGCAGAGGAAACTTAACAGACCCTAAAAAAATAAGAAGGGAACAAAATCAGTGGAGCCAGAAAGAGAAGCTTACTAAGGGCAAGTTTAGGAGGACTGATTAAAAGCAAACCACTGGTTTCAAAGGATATAGCAAAAGAAGAAAGGACAGAACTAGAAGAGGATATCAAAATGCTGAGGAATACGCAAGTGGCAATCATAACTCTGAACGTGATTGGGATGAACTCATCCATAAAATGAAAACAAATAGGAGAGTGGATTAGAAATCAAAATCCTACCATATGTTGTCTGCAAGAAACACTCTTGAGGCTGGCAGACACTCACAAGGAACGGTTGAGAACCACTGTGATAGAAAGAAGGCAGGAGTTGCAATCATGATATCTGACAAAGCCAAATTAAAAATAGATCTGATTAAAAGGGATAGGGAAAGTAACTACATCCTGATAAAAGGCAGTATAGACAAGGAGGAAATATCAGTATTCAACATGTATGCACCAAATGGTAGAGCATCCAAATTTTTAAAGGAGAAAATAGTGGAGTTGAAGGAGGAAATAGATAGTAAAACTATACTAGTGAGAGACCTGAACTTACCACTATAAAATTTAGATGCATCAATTCAAAAAATAAATAAGCAAGAGGTTAGAGATGTGAATTAAATCTTAGAAAAATTAGAGTTAATAGATATATGGAGAAAAATAAATAGGGAAAAAAAGGAATACACCTTCTTTTCAGCAACACAGGGTACATTCACAAAGATTGACCAAGTATTAAGGCATAAAAACATAGCAAAAAATGAAGAAAAGAAGAAATAATAAATGCAACATTTTCAGATCATAATGCAATAAAAATAACAATCAGTAAGGGTACATGGAGAGGCAAATCAAAAATTAATTGGAAATTAAATAATATGATTCTCCAAAATCGGTTAGAGAACAAATCATAGAAACAATTAATAACTTCATTGAAGAAAATGGCAATGATGAGACATTCTTTCAAAATCTATGGGATGCAGCCAAAGCAGTACTCAGGGGGAAATTTATATCCTTGAGCATATATATTAACAAATAAGGGAGTGTAGAGGTCAATGAATTGGACATGCAAATCAAGAAACTTGGAAGTGAACAAATCAAAAATCCCGAGATGAAAACTAAATTAGAGATCCTAAAAATCAAGGGAGAAATTAATAAAATCAAGAGTGAAAGAACTACTGAACTAATGAATAAGACTACAAGCTGGTATTTTGAAAAAGCAAACAAAATAGACAAAGTACTGGTCAATCTAATAAAAAAAGTAAAGAAGAAAACCAAATTAACAGTATCATAGATGAAAAGGAAGAGCTCATCTCCAATGAAGAGGAAATTAAGGCAATCATTAAAAACTATTTTGCCCAATTATATGGCAACAAATATGGCAATCTAGGTGATATGGATGAATATTTACAAAATATAAATTACCTAGATTAACAGAAGAAATAAAATTCTTAAATAATTCCATATCAGAAAAAGAAATTGGACAATCAAAAAACTCCCTAAGAAAAAATCACCAGGGCTTGAGGGTTTCACAAGTGAATTCTATCAAACATTCAAAGAACAACTAATCCCAATATTATACAAAGTATTTGACAGAATAAGCAAAGGGGGAGTTCTACCGAAAATTCCTTTTGTGACACAAATATCATACTGATTCCAAAGCCAGGCAGGACAAAAACATAAAAAGAAAACTATAGACCAATCTCCTTAATGAACATAGATATAAAAATCTTAAATAGGATACTAGCAAAAAGACTCCAGAAAGTCATCACAAGGGTTATTCATTATGATCAATTGGTAGTTATATCAGGAATGCAAGGATGGTTCAATATTAGGAAAATCATCCACATAATTGACAATAACAATAAGCAAACAAAAATCACATAATTATCTCATTAGATGCAGAAAAAGCCTTTGACAAAATACAACACTCATTCTTATTGAAAACACTAGAAATAGAAGGTCCTTTCCTAAAAATAATAAACAGTATTTATCTAAAACTATCAGCAATAAGGCAGTCAAGCTGGTGGCATAGAGGCAGCAAACATTCAGATCTCTGAAAACCCTTCCTTACCGATTACAAACTACTCCTAGGGGACTGAAAATCAAACTTAACAACAAGACAGAGCCAAGTAACCCTCATGCTGGACTCAATTTAAAAGGTATGCCCCCAAAAGCCGGAATTTGAGAACATGCTGGTTTAAGGGGAAGGAAGAAGGAAGGTCCCGGGACCCCTCCCCAACCTAGAACTCTAAGCCTCGAGCAGTAGCTGAAACCTCCGGGCAGGCAAAGGTGCTAGTCTGGAGGGAGGACCATCAAACACAGTCAGTGGGAAAGCAGATAGAGGAGAAATGCAGAGCACAGAGCAGGCAACATTCCACATAGTCCCCCTCCTTCCCGAGGTTTTGGAATCAGGGCATATCCAGAAACCCAGCTGGACTTAATCCCATCAAATCCTTCAGAAGACAGAAAAGCTCAAGCTCCAACACCCCTCCCTCCAGACTGCTGGACTTAATCCCATCAAATCATCCAGAGGACAGGGAAGCTCAAGCTCCAACACCCTTGCGCCACAGACTGCACTGAGAGATTTACAAGAGTGAAGATGGAAAGAAAAGCCCAAAACCACAAAAAAACTGCGAAGCAAGAGCTCAGGCAACTGCAGGGAGTAAAGAAGGGGTAAATATGAGCAAACAACAAGAAAATAAAAAAAGAAATTACAATCCACAGCTTCTATAGACAATGAACAAAGAGCAAATGGAACAGAGAAGGATGAGGGAACTCCAAGCAAAGAAACAGAAAACCCAACGAACTGGATACGAGTTCTTGAAGAACTTAAAACTCTCCACACAATTAAAACTGGATCTTAACAATTGGAAAAACATTAACTGCTCATAGGTAGGATGAGCTAACATAATAAAAATGACCATCACACCCAAACTTATTTACTTATTCAGTGCCATAGCTATCGAACTTTTTTACTGAATTAGAAAAACCACAACAAAGTTCATTTGGAAGAACAAAAGATCAAGTATGTCCAGGGAAATCATGAAAAAAAAACCGCGAAGGAAGGAGGCCTTGCAATCCCAGATCTCAAACTAAGCTATATGAATTTTAAAAGTACTCCACCCTACTCAGACCATACTTTAGAAGATCTGATTTAGCTATTTCCTGATTAGTAACAATGGAGATACTTGGTTTAACAGAATCAAGTCTTGGGAACTCTACATTTCTCCACCCTACTTAATTTAGCAAGATCAGGAATCTCTGCACCATACTCAAAGATTTAATTATCTTAGAAGATGGCCTTCAACAGACATGTGCAGAAACAGCTGACAGACCCCTGGGCTGTCCTAAGTCAAGCTAAGCTATCATTGGTACAGATGAGATGCAGGAAAGTGATGTAAAACCGTCTATATAAGGCACCTCACTTCTTCTCTTCGGCCTCTTTTCCCGGAGAGGAGTCTTTGGCTGGCAGTGGGCTAAGCATTCCAACATCTTGGCATGGTGGCAGGTATTTGTCTGGGTTTGGGCATGAAGGTTCAGGCATCTTGGCTGATCCCTTTTGGAGTTCAGGGTAATTCCTTCCTCTTTTATTCTCCAAAACCTTACCTTCTAGAGCGTCTAATCTTCCTGGTACAAGCCAGGTATGAGAAATCCTACACCGTTTCCTTCTCCCTTCTTCTTAAATTTCTTTCCACTATATTAACTAACTCACCATAAATTTCCAGACTGACTTGGGTAATTTTTTTTTATTATTTGGGATATCCATGGCGACCAATAATTAATATAGTTTAGGTCACAACACTAAAATTATCCTTTACAACTATAAAGCAGTGGTCATTAGAACAATTTGCTACTGGCTAAGAGATAGAAAGGAGGATCTGTGGAACAGACTTGAGATAAGTGACCTCAGCAAAACAGTCTATGACAAGCCCAAAGATCCCAGTTTTGGGGATCAAAATGCACTATTTGATAAAAATTGCTGGGAAAATTGGAAGACAGTATGGGAGAGATTAGGTTTGGATCAACATCTCACACCCTACACCAAGATAAACTCAGAATGGGTGAATGACCTGAACATAAAGAAGGAAACTATAAGTAAATTAGGTGAACACAGAATAGTATACATGTCAGATCTTTGGGAAAGGAAAGATTTTAAAACCAAGCAAGAGTTAGAAAAAAATAACAAAATGTAAAATAATTTTGATTACATCAAATTAAAAAGTTTTTGTACAAACAAAACAACTCTGAGGTACCACCTCACACCTACCAGATTGGCTAATATGACAGCAATGGAAAGTAATGAATGCTGGAGGGGATGTGGCAAAGTCAAAACATTAATGCATTGCTGGTGGAGTAGTGAATTGATCCAACCATTCTGGAGGGCAATTTGGAACTATGCCCAAAGGGCACTAAAAGCCTGTCTGCCCTTTGACTCAGCCATAGCACTGCTGGGTTTGTACCCCAAAGAGATAATAAGGAAAAAGAAATGTACATTCAAGAATATTCATAGCTGTGCTCTTTGTGGTGGCAAAATGTTATAAAATGAAGGGATGCTCTTCAACTGAGAATATCTGAACAAATTGTGGCATATGTTGGTGATGGAATATTATTGTGCTCAAAGAAATAGTAAACGGGGTGAATTTATTGGGAACTGGAATGACCTTCAGGAATTGATGCAGAGTGGAAGGAGCAGAATTAGGAGAATATTGTACACAGAGACTGACACACTGTGGTACAATCGCATGAAATGGACTTCTCCATTAGTTGCAACACAGTGATCCTGAACAACCCGGAGGGATCATTGAGAAAGAACACTATCCACATTCAGATGAAAAAAATGTGGGAGTAGAAACACAGAAAAAAAACAATTGCTTGATTACATGGGTCGAGGGGGATATGATTGGGGATATAGACTCTAAATCAGCGGTTCTCAACCTCTTAATTTGTAGCAATGAGAATACATACTGCATATCAGGTATTTACATTCCGAATCATAACTGTAGCAAAATTACAGTTTTGAAGTAGCCACCAAAATGGGGTTGTTGCAAAATGTTGCAATGGGGTCATTGCAACATGAGGAACTGCATTGTGGGGTCACAGCATTAGAAAGGTTGAGAACCACTGCTCTAAATGAATATCCTAGTGTAAACATCAACAACATGGAAATAGGTTCTGATCAATGACACATAATACCCCGTGGAATTTCATCTGGGCTATGGGAAGTGTGGGGGTAGGAGAGGGAGGGATAGAATATGATTCTTGTAACCAAGGAAAATATTCTAAATTGACTAAATATATAAAAAAAAAAATCCAGGAAAGGAGTCAGCCTTTTTCACTCACCCACATGGTAGTTCAAAGGGAGAGATTTAAGAATAGTCTCACCAAGTGCAAGGTCTTAGGTCCAGTAAGCAGATTCTTCACCAGCCTCCAACTTGAACTCAGAATTTCGAAGAACTAGTCTCACAGGAAGTTGTAACTCCTTTTACTGATGCTTCTTTGTGGTCACTTCCTATGCCTTCCTCTACTTTTTACGTGGACAAATTATAGTCTATACTTTTTCTTAGGACTGCCCAGAGGGCAGTCAGTGGTTTCTGATTTGTCACCTACTTTCACACATGTGGGTCATAGACCTCTCCCACTCAAGTGTAAGTGGGGTATATAAGATTCTGGTTATTAATTCTAAAAATGAGCAGGGGAAGAGTTAATCTGATCTTCACAATAGGTGACTAATTATGATTTTTAATAGCATAGCCCAAATTG
Source organism: Monodelphis domestica (assembly GCF_027887165.1). Taxonomy (NCBI): domain Eukaryota; kingdom Metazoa; phylum Chordata; class Mammalia; order Didelphimorphia; family Didelphidae; genus Monodelphis; species Monodelphis domestica. Next base: position 300,248,824 of record NC_077228.1, read on the forward strand.
GGGAAATGTGCTTTCTTGTCTATCTAAAATGGATCACGATCCCAGAGAACATTTCACTATGGCTTTATTTAGCACTGTTCCTGGGTATATGTATAACAAGATACATTGCAGTTTATCTATCCCTCTTTAAGAAAAAGCAGGTAAATAGCCTGAGAAACCTCAAGATCCAGATGAGAGATTCATCTTGGCCTCGTCCTATAAAATGCACTTCCTGTCCTGTTCAACACATTTCATGTCTAATCCAACCGATCCCTGCCACTATTCAACCAATTCTTGACCTCAAAGCTGAACTAAAAGTTCACCTTAAAAGACAACTGGAAAATACCTCAAGTGACCTTGAGAAGAAACTCAAGAATAGTTTGGGTGGGGGTGTCTTAAGACTTATGTAAAAGACCTTGAGAAGATCTTGAGAAATTCCCAGATTAAGAAGAGTTTTGATTACCTCTATATCCACCCACACTCCTCCTATTGGACCTATTTCTCCTCCTACACCCAATACCAACTCTGGCAACCCAAATATCAAGTTAAGTAACAGAAAACAGAAAATAATTCAGCTAAACGCTTATTCCCCTTAAAGGGTATTTTACCCACCTTAAATAAAACTGGAGATGTGGTGTCCTTAAGACACCATACATCTTTTATCCCTGTAGTGAAGGGGAATACTGAGAGATGGGGACTGAATAGATGTTACCCAAGGAAGCAGGTTGAGGTAAGGGGACTGAATTCAAAGACATACCTTCTTTCTTGTTCTTCCTGCTAGGCAGCCTAATGGAGTCTTTGCTTACAGAGGGCAAGACACCCCTCCCCAACCTTTTTCTTTGGATATTTTAAACTCTCTCCCCCTTCTACTACAAAGGTTGAAAGACAATTTCTTATACTTGAAAGTGTAATTCCCTTTTGGGAAAGAGGGATAAGGAAATAAAAGGATAGAAGGAAAGGAATTTCCCTAAGCTATAATTCCCTATTTCTGATAGAAGGCTTCCATTCAAAGTCTCTTTAAAAGAAATAAAGCTGACTCCCCCTAAGGAAAAACAGTTTTATATTCAGCAGGGATCTTCACTGGGCCAGACTCTTTCAATTCAGCCAAGTCAAGGAGGGTAAAACCAAGCACCTCTTTCAGAGAGGTTGGCTAGAGAGAAGTGAAGTCAAGTGGTGAAATGACCAGACCACTCAAGCAGTGTCCAAAAGGCAGCTTTGGCTAACTGCTCCTCCTTTCCAACCTTCCATAAATCCTCTCCCTTCCCCCACTGGGTCTGAAAGATTCTAACTGCTTTCTTGAGCTCTTCTTCTTTGCATTTCATCTCCTCTGTCTTTGCCCATTTCTCTCAATCACACCCCCCCCCAAGATATTGAGAGATTCAAGCAAAATAACCCTTCCTTTGAAGATGAGCCTATTGTAGTTATTAAAAAGCTGGAAAGCATTTATCAGACATATAATCCTTCGTGGATATATATGGAAAATTTGCCAGGCTTTTTTAACAGAAAGAGAGAAAAATAAAAGCATCTATCTTGCCAATCAGTCCCAGGGAAGGAGAGCAATTCATTGGCTCCAGCAAGACCCAAATGTAATAATAAAAATGAACAATATTACTTAAAACTATGCCAGGCCAGAGAGGTATTACTATCAGCAATGATGGCTTGTTCTGATAGGCCGGTAAGGAAAAAACAGATGAAAATCCCTCTCAGTTTATGGATAGACTTATTGAGCTGAAAGGTAAATACATAGACCTGGATCCTTCCAGAGAAAGAAGTATCAGGCAGATAAGAAAGCAAAGTCTATTTCTACTTTGATCAGCTTTCCTCCCTAAGTAAAGTTTCTTTCTTAGGAGCTGCTGCTGCTACCCACTTGATTCTGCTTTTGTCCCTTTCCACCACCCCCCCCTTCCCCCTGAAACTTGGCTTACAAAGCACAAAAAGCACTCCACTTGCAGAGATATTCTAATCTTTAAAGTAGACACATAAGCATCAAACTCCCTAAGGCAACACTAGATTTCCCAGTGGCATTCAATTACTGGGAGGGCTCACTCAGAGCCATCAAGGAAGAGACAAAAGGTTTCCATTAAAAGGGGCTTTCAAACTTCTAGCTGAACTGTCTGTCTGAGGTCCCTTTCATAGGCAATATTCTATTCTAGGAGGGGCTACAGACACATGGAAACCTGGCCAAGCTACAGTGCAATCAGTACCCAAAATCTTGCTAAAAGAGCACATGATAAAAACCACCCTGATCTGGCACAGCTGGTAATGAAAGCTTAATTCCTGGGCCTCAATGGTTTCTTTGGGTTTTTTTTGTTTTAGAATGGGCATTCTTTGTTACTCTAGATTAACTGCAAAATAAGAATTGTTATTTGTTAGAGATCCCCCTCCCTCTCTGTCCCTTCATCAAGGAGAGACAGGAGAGAGACAGACAGCCTAAAGACAGAGAGAGGGATGGGAAGAGAGAGGGAGGGATCAGGGAAGAGAGGGAGAGACAAAGAAAAGAGAAAGTAAGGGGGCAGAGAGCTGCTCAGACAGTATTTTCACCTATGATCACAGCTAAAACATCCCTTTCAAATACTTTCCAGTGAAAATTCATTTATTTATGAATTTGATTCAGTATTTCCTCCCTTCCTCCAAATAAAATTCTCACAAAAATAATGAGGAGAACACTGGCTCTCATTTTTTAGGATAGGTTCTGTTGTCAGATATTTTTTTTTTATTCTAGAGGAAAATATTTATCTGGAAGGTTAATGGGACTCCTCCCATTCAAGAAACTTGCAGTCCCACAGACCAGCTGTTTTTAATGAGGCCAAGACAGATCAATCACTATTCTTACCATCTGCATTTTGCAAGAACCCAGAGGTTGAATGACCTGCCCAAAGTTATACAGAAAATCAAGGGGAGCAGTCAGTGCCACATCCTAGTAGTTTGGACTACTTCTGAGTCTATGTTCTGAACCAGAAATAAGGCAGACAAAATCACTAAGGCTTAGTACCCTAAATGTAGTGGTACCAGAAGAATCTATATTTGATTAATTCTAGAACTAGAGTTCTATATATTTTTAACCATGATCCTAGAGAATGGAGCTTTTCAATCGTTTTATTTTTTAAGAGACAGAGTACACCTTGCCAAAATTAGAAATTGCTCAAGATTGGATTTGGAGACAGATGACACATAAACACCTATGATGACCTCAGAAACCTCTTAGTATATATAGTAAGGATTTGCTATACGTGCCTAAACCTACCATTTTAAGACCTTGTACCCCCCCCCCTTTTTCAGCTGGGTTCAGCTTTCCTACCTAACAGATTTGAATCCTTCAAATTTCTATCTTGGGGCATGGTTAGGTGGGGAAGAATTGGACAAAGGGAGGCAAAGAAGTGGAAGGAAATCCCCCACCCACATCAACTGATCTGACCAGATTAGTTACCCAGTCTTCTCTATAATCCTCTGAGAGGACAAGATGTGGGTATTATTATTTTTTTTTAAACTGGAAGAAGAAAGTAGGGGGAAAAAACTTAGGAAAAGCATCTATGTTCTAGAAGTTTGCAATTTTTCAATGAGTCTAGTGTATGACTGCTATCTCATGAGGACCTCTCTAGCAATGCAGATTGTAACCCATGCATACCAACTCAACCCATGGGCTCATTGCCCGTTTCCTCATATAAATCCTCTCTCAATTTACCAGGAACCTCCCTTTTGATCTTTTAACATGCTTGGATACCAATGAAGCATGGCAGACTGTCCACTGGTTGTCCCTTATTCTCACCAAAAAAATGGGCCTACTTTCTTTTCTGGTCTTCCAGCCCTACAATAATATTTTTATAAGCCTCTTATCTTTTTTTTTTTCAGTCAATATGTTTTATTGAATACTTTTATTATTGTATAAACTTCTCTTTGTTAAATGTTACATGGCCCACAACTTCTCTTCCAAACCAGAATCAATGGATTGTCCTAGGTTAGTTAGCCTTGTATGCCACTTATCTTGTACAATTATTCCTTAATATTTCCTGGTATTTACCAGGCTCAACTCACATTTACCATGAGCTCCTTTCTCCAGACTTCTGAGCAACTTTCTTTTAAAAACCTTTTATGTGGGCAGCTGGGTAGCTCAGTGGATTGAGAGCCAGGTCTAGAGACGGGATTCCTAGGTTCAAATCTGGCCTCAGACACATCCCAGCTATGTGACCCTGGGCAAGTCACTTGACCCCCATTGCCTAGCCCTTACCACTCTAATGCCTTGGAGCCAATACACAGCATTGGCTCCAAGACAGAAGGTAAGGGTTTTAAAAAACAAACAAACAAACAAACAAAAAACAACTTTTCTGTTGGTCTTAGAATTTGTACTACATATCAGTACCAAGGCAGAAGAGTGGTTGGTGCTGGGCAGTGAAGTTAAGTGATTTTCCCAGGGTCACCCAGTTAGGAGGCCTCTGAGGCCAGCTTTGAACTTAGGACTTCTGCCTCTAGATGTGGCTCTCTATCCACTGAGCCACCAACCTGACCCCTAGAGTGACTTTCAACTTTTTTTTTTTAAGCCCATATCTTCCATCTTGGAACTTGTGTGTTAGAACTTGGAACTTCCATCTTGGAACAACTGTGTATTGGTTCCAAGGCAGAAGAGTGGGAAGGGCTAGGCAATGGGGATTCCCAGAGCTGGGAAGTGTGTGAGAACAGATTTGAACCCAGGACCTCTGGTCTCTGGGCCTAGCTCTATTAATTTTAAAACTGCTCCACCCTACTCAGACCATACTTTAGAAGATCTGATTTAGCTCTTTCCTGATTAGTAACAATGGAGATACTTGGTTTAACAGAATCAAGTCTTGGGAACTCTACATTTCTCCACCCTACTTAGTTTAACAAGATCAAGAATATCTGCACCATACACAAAGATTTAATTATCTGAGAAGATGGCCTTCAACAGACATGTGCAGAAACAGCTGGCAGACCCCTGGGCTGTCCTAAGTCATACTAAGCTATCATTGGTACAGATGAGATGCAGGAAAGTGACGTAAAACCGTCTATATGAGGCACGTCACTTCCTCCCTTCTCCCTCTTTCCCCGGAGAGGAGTCTTTGGCTGGCAGTGTGCTAAGCATTCCAACATCTTGGCATGGTGGCAGGTATTTGTCTGGGTTTGGGCATGAGTTTGCCCTTGAGCTGATTCAGGTTTGGGTATCTTGGCTGAGCCCTTTGGAGTTCAGGCTGATTGCTTCCTCCTTACTCTTCAAAACCTTATCTTCCTAGAGCCTCTGGTATTCCTCCTGGCACTAGTCAGGCAGGAGAACTCCTACACCCTTTTCCTTCTTAATTTCTTTCCACTATATCGATTAAATCACCATAAATTTCCAGCTGACTTGGTTTTATTTTTTTTATATTTGGGATATCCATGGCAACCAAATAATTAATATAGTTTAGGTCACAACACTAAATTATCCTTTACAGCTCCCAATACACTGAGCTACCAGCTTCCCCCTCAACTTCCATTCTTGAAATACTACTCTTCTTTATAACATAAGAATGCTTCGGTTAAAAATATGGGCTTTTGCTTCAGGGAGAATATTCAAGAGTATTAAAAGCACTGAGAAAATCTTGAATACAACAAGTTCTTATGAGATGGTTGCAAACCTGTTACTAAGCAATCCCAGGCTGGGCTAAAAAAAAATGATGAGACTTGAGTCTGACTTGGATGCTGAGACATCCTTTCCTGAAGTGAAGCACAGAAGCTGTAATTATAGGAGGGGAGAATCTTTTCCATATAAATGGCACCAGTTTGATGTTGTAGCAGCACATTGGATTCAATTTCAATGCCTGACATATTAGTTCTGCTGGATTGCCCAGGGATGCTCATAGCTCCACTTGGTGGCCCCAGGAAGGAGTTCCAAAAGTAGCCTGGAAAACTACTATGATGGGTACATATTTGTTGAGTTCAAAAGTAGAGACCAATTAAGAGACAGTTTGGGACTGTCTTGTCCCAAAGTTCTCATCTACTACCAAGTGGTGGTGCAGGCATCAGAAAGGGGAAAGTCAGTAAATCTGAAAGGTAATACATATTACAGGCAGACATGCCAAACAATATACATTTCAGAGTTCTCCACACCCAAGGCCTAGCTCTTTACCACTCTTCTGCCTTGGAACCCATACTTAGTATTGATTCTAAGAAAGTAAGGATTAAAAAAAAAGTACTCTGTGTCCTCCACAATAAAGGTAGACTATGTATATCATACACAGTGGCTCTTAAAATTTATGTTTAATAATTTAACTTTTAAAAGGTCTGAGTTAAACTCAAGGGCTTGTTTATTAGCCTAAAGGAGAAAAGCCAATCTTCAAGTATCAGAAGGTCTGTTATGTGGAAGAGGGTCTGGATTTGTCCTATTTGGCCCCAGAGGGCTGAGCCAAGAGTGAAAAGGGGCAAATTTAAGTTTGATGTCAGGAAGAGAAGAAATTTCCTAACAATGAAAGCCCTCCAAAAAGGGGGAGGGAGGAGGAGCAGGAGCAGTAGCTGGGTGGTTCAGTAGATGGAGAGCCAGACCTAGAGCTGAGACATCCTGGTTTCAGATCTGGCCTCAGACACTCCCTTGTTGTGTGACTCTGGGCAAGTCACTAAACCCCTTACCTAGTCCTTACCATTCTTTTTATAGTCCTCTCTCTTTCTCTCTCTCTCTCATTTGAATTATTTTATTTGTATCTACTCATGTATGTATGTGTTCTATTCTCCTAAAGGAATATAAACTGCTAGAGGGCAGGGGCTATTTTGTTTTTATCCTGGTAAGCCTACTGCCTACCATAAAACAAATACACAATGAATGGAGAATGAAAAATTATCTTTTGTCTCACTTCTACCAATTGACCTGACCTGACCTCCCTAAGGGCATGATCACCTACAAGAATTTAAAAGCCCTTGGTTTATGAGGTAGTGATGACAAGAGAGCACTGAGACAGGACCAAAGAAGGTGTGGACCATTTGCACCCTATATAGAAAAGCAATGTCCCAAATAGGGTCCAGGACCATGAAAAGCAGGTAGCTCACCAGAAATCAAAACAATCTCCATTGCTTAATATGCATAAAAAATGATAAGAGCTGCCATTTATATATACCTTTAATGTTAGCAATTAGTTCATTTGCAATAAGAAAACCAAATTCAGCAATTGTACAATCAAAAAAAAAAAGGTGCAAGGCCCACTCTTGGTCATAAGTGGCAGGAATTGATTTGATAATAAATAATAATAAACTGATAATTTATTCAACAATTATTAAATTTCTATTACGTTACAATCAACAAGGTAAGCACCCAGTAAATAGCGACTGTGTCCTTCCCTTTTTTTAGGGGCAGAAGTGTCAGTTATATTCATTGAGCACAATGTTAGAGACATGCTCAAAAAGGCAAGTAGCAATTCAATTTTATAATCAGTTTCAGGAAGACAAGCTGTGGCAGCCTTCCTATGGTTCCATAAAATGTCAAAAGCTGGAGACTTACTTGTCTTACAATGTATTCTCAGTATAGGATTCTATCCCCTAGTCCACAATACCTGCTTACAAATCAGGGTACAATAACACTACCTTTTTTATAAATTAAAAATGTAGAAGCCACACTGACAAAGAGATCAATGACACTGATGGCTTGATATCCTCTCTATAACACAGATTAACTGCAGAGGCTTTGGAGAAAGGAACCAAAGCTGGCATAAAGCACCCGACTGGGCAACAACGTACAATGAGAATGAGGAATATGTCTCAATTTTATCATTACTACTTACCTGTAGAAAGGTACGCAATGTTGAATTTAAGATTTAATTCAAATGTATGAAAGGGTTATGGGGAACATAAGTTGAGAAGGAGATCAAAGGGGAAAAAAAATAAAGAAATAGACAAACATTAAGCATTTGAAAGGAATATAGCCAGGTAAAGAAAGAGAGCTTTTCTTACCTGATGAGGGCATGCTAATGTTATACTGAGGTAAAATAAATAGGAAGGCAGTCTTGGCCGTGACCTATGGAAAGAATGAAAAATAAAAGATGAGATTTTTATCTCATCTTGGACACATGCAAAGCAGTAGCCCAAGGCATTCATCTCTGCCTCATTTTAGGTTCAGAGTCCCTGCTGAGCAACGCACATGAGGGTAGAGCTAGCATCAATTTATACCCAATTCTCATATTCTATAATAGGAAATCCCTGGGATAAAAAACTGATAGATTTATAAATGTGGGTGGTTGGGAGAGGAGGAGGTCTTCATCACCATTTTTAACCAAGGCTGGCATCTGCCTGTCACTGATACCCAACCTGGAGAAGCTCAATCCAGCTATCTTAATTAAAAAAAATAGCTTAATTTGGGAAAGAATCAAGCTGTTGTACAAGGATTTTTCTTTTAAGTTTCTACTTCATTTACTGTCCTATTCCAATAAAACTAAATTTCTTTTCTCTCATACCTGTACCTGTCCAGCTATACTCATCCCAGGGGGCCTCCCAATATTTTATTTGGGAGAATTCTATGGCAAAGTAGAATTAAACATGCATTATTAAGTGATGTCTTAGTGGTCACATATAATATAATATAGAATATTTAATAGAAGAGCTGAATTTGAACTCTGATCTTTCTGATTTCAGGCCCTGCGCTCTATTCACTTGGCTTTCTACTTACCTTCAGTGGAAGCCCCTTTTTGTGTACTCCCAGTCCCTAATAGGGAAAATTTAAGGCATCTCCCAACAAGAACCCCTAGAATGGGTTCTTTTGGGGAGAAAAGTATAGACCTTCCTTGTTGGAAAGTCTTAAGATTCTTCTAAGAAAAGATGAAAGTTTAGCTACAAGCTTGGCCAGAGGGAGGGGAATGGACTAACAGGATTCCAGGGACCTTTGGATCATAAAGCTAGAAAGGACCTACAAAATGATGATAGTTCAAATTTACATAGCACTTTTAAGATTTATACTGTACACATGTAATCTTATTTGATCTCATGACCCAGTGGGGTGGTACCCTTATTAAACTTCTTTTTTACAGATAGGGCTACTGAAGACAGAAAGGTTGGAGAACAACAACAATAAGATAGCCCCTATTATGTACCAGGCACTATGCTAAATGGTTTATAATTTATCTCATTTGACAATTTGCCCATAGTCACACAAGCTAGAAGGACTCAAATTCAGGTCTTCCTGACTAGGTTACAACACTCCATCTACTATGCCCTATTCCCTCTCATGAAAACATTAGCTTGTTTTAGCTATCTTTAAATTATGGAGCATAGCCAAAGAAAGCCAGACCTTTCAAGGGAGGCTTCTTCAGGAAGACTGTCTGGAACCCACAACACACACACACACACACACACACACACACACACACACACACACACACACAATCAATAAATACTTATCACAGATCCTCAGGGCATACCACTTTGCTGAATCTATCCCCAATTTTCAGAGTTGCATGAGAGGAGGGAGCACAGTGGGGTGGATAAGAAAGCATCCTGAAAAGGGCTCAGATCAAACTAGAATAGACTTTGCAAGCCTGAGGCCCCAGATACAGGCATCAAAGAGGTTGGCTGTTTCTTGGCAGTTCCACTCCACACAGGCAATTCTCTGTAAGAGTAACACACACTGTATGTACTCTGCAGCTGTGAATTCTTTACTCTATGTACTTTAATATATTCATCCTTGTCACTATTGTCTTGAGATACAAAATGCAAGAACCATATCTGTGAAATTTGCTTAATTCAATACACAGCTGCCTCCTCCTTCCTCTTAGTTCTAGTTCCCTCACTAGTCCATAGGCAAAAAGCCAGGTTCAAGTCCAGTTTCCTATCTTGGGCCTGGAATACCTCCCCTCCCCTCTCCTTATCATCATCTATTTGCAGAATCACAAAATTTAATCTTCCAAAAGGACCTTAAGGGTCATCAACATTTTAGTTCATCAGTTAAGCAGCTACCAGGCTGCACATTTTTGGAAGGACCTTGATAAAGTGCAGGGCCACAAGCCACAAGCTCATACCACAAAGAGACTTAAAAAGGATCTAGGAATCTTTAGCCTGGAGAGAAGCCTTAAGGAGAATACAATCTTCATCTCCAAGTATCTGGAGAGCTGTCATGTGGATGAAGGATTAAATCTGTTTTACTTGACTGTAATGGGCAAAATGAGGATCAGTGGGTGGAAACTAGAGATAAGGCATTAAGATTAATGTAAGAAAAAACTTCCTCACAATTAGAACTATCCCAAAGTGGAATGGTCCACCTCAGATGGTAGTGACTTTCCTCTAATTTCAAAAAAAGGCTAAATGACCACCTGTCAGATATAGTGTAGAAAATTATCGTTCAGGCAAGATAGCTGAATTAGATCCAACTGAGATTATGGCATCAAAGTGTTCTCTGTGAGTCTTTTCCAGCTGTTCCAGCTCATAATATTTTCCCCTACCTTTAAACAAAATTATGTGTGTGCACACAGATGAGAGAGAGAGAGAGAGAGAGAGAGAGAGAGAGAGAGAGAGAGAGAGAGAGAGAGAGAGAGAGAGAGAGAAAAGAAGGAGGAGGAGGAAGAAAAAGAGGAGGAGAGAGAAACTAAGAGAAATACAGAGGAAAAGAGAAAAAGAGGAGAGGAAAAGAGAAACAGTGAGGGAAGAAAGGGAGAGAGAGAGAGAGAATATATCAGTTAGATGAGGCCTTAAATGTTATCTACTTCAACTCTCTCATATTGGAGATGAGCAAACTGAGATAACTTGACACAAGATGCAAAGGTAAACAGTGGCAGAGAAGGGATTCAAAGAGAAGTCCTTGGACTCCAAAGCCAAAACACTTTCTGCTGCTGTCACTACCTCTTAACTACTTTCAAGGCTAGGAGTCAAGAGAATACAGCAGAGCATTTACTGATAATATAATTGGCTTGTACTGTTTTCTTTAGCTGTTCCCTATGGGTAAGCCTCATGTCCCCAAACAAGATGGCAAGATCACATCATCTATCTTTTATGTCCTTATGTGTGGGTCCTAGGCACACAGCAGGTACTCAGGGTCTGAATGGTACAGTTAGTCACAATGCACCCAGAACAACTAGATGTTTAAATCAAGTTGTCCTATTTTGACAAGAGTGATTATTTTGCTTATAAATAGTAAGAAGAAAGGGCTTCAAGTGTCATGTTTTCTAAGACTCTGCTCCTAGTTTCTGAAAACAAAACACCAAAAAAAAAAATGACAGATTCAGGAATTTATTGCCATCACTATTTTGAAAGAACAGGAGTGCAAGGAAAAGATGCCACCTGAATTCTACAAAAACTCTTTCTGAAGGAAGGTCAAAAGCACTTCCTACACTGTATCACATCTAAGAAAGGACAGGATCAAAATTTTCATGCTAAAAAAATGGTAGATGGGGCAGGAGAACAGGGTTAGTGGATAATGAGCTAAGTACAAGTCAAAAGCATAGCACAGCAGCCAAAAGAAGCTAACATGATCACAGACTGCATCAATAGGGAAGGGTAATAAGTATTTATGCAGCAGCTACTATGTGCCAAGCATCATGCTAAGAAAGAACTTTTTACAACTATTATCCCATTTGATCCTCACAAAAATCCTGCAAGATAGGTACTGTTTTTATAAACCCCATGTACAACTGAGGAAACAGTGGCAAACAAAATGACTTGCCAAGGTCCCACAGCTAGTTAGTGTCTTCATAAGAATCCGAACTCAGGTCTTTTGACTCCAGGCCCAGAACTCCATTCCCCTATAGAACCAATTGTCTCTATTAGGGGTAAAGCAGCTAATAAATTTGGCTGAAGGGACTGAAGATGCTCAGGTGAAGGAAAGTCTTAGAGGGAACTCAGAGAACACTGTGGCATAATGTCAAGAGCACCAACTCTAGTATTAGAGGACCACTGCTCAAATCCTACCTCTCCAAGGCTAATTTCTCATGACCTGTTGCACAATTGCTTTATTTCCCTGGACCTCAATTCCCTCATCTGTGAAAAGAGGGAGTTGGACTACATGGTCTCTAAGGTTCTTCCAACTATAACTCTGTAATTCTGTCTAGTGTAATAGTTATGAGTATTGGCGGGGAAGGGAGGGAAGGGTTAATAAGCATTTACATAACACTACTAAGTGCTTTACAAAGACAGTAGGGTATCTTTATCCACTGTTTTGCTTTACTCTGTTTCAGTTATCTGCTGCCCCAGATATTGCCACTTTCACTTTTTAAGTAGTTTGGGAGTGGGAGATCTTGAAATCTGAGTTGAGAGGCAGGAGCAAAGAGAGAGCATATAGAGAGAGTCAGCAGATATATGCTTATATCCATGATTTCAACCATCTGTGGTAGGTCTTGGAATGTATCCCTGGAAGGTCTGGGCCCTACTATATTCTCATTGATTTGGTGGAGAGGCTACCAAGAAATGAGGCTTTTCTGCTTGACCCTGGAGAGCCATAAATAGAACAATATACTTCAACTCAAATAAAGAAAAACTTACAACCAAAATCACAAAACAAATAGAGCTCTCAAAAAACACAATGGGTTATTTCAGGGAAAAGTATCATCAAGCAGAGGCTGGAGTTCCTGCATTCACTGTGGCTGCTTCCAATCATCTGATCCTGTGATTCCCCATTTTTCAAATGGGTAAAATTAACTATAGCATGAAAAAAGGGTATGTTACCCGAGACCCTATCATCTTATGTGCAGCCAAGAGGACAAATTGGGTATTATGCAACCCTGACTCCTAATCCAGTCTTCCCTCTTCTGGCAAGCTTACTCTGGCAGAAGCAGAAAGCATTTAAAATGCCGGCTTCCCTCTCAGATCCACACCTCACTCTGGCCTAAAAGAGCAACCCAAATCCCCTCTCAAAGTACTGGTGATGCTCAGGCTCCATGGAATGCTTTGAAGCAGGAGCCTACTTAAAATGTCAATCTAATCTTTCCCCATCATTCTCAGGCTATTTATAAGAAAAATTACTGAGTTTAATAGCCCTTTGAGTGCCTGACTCAGTGAGTGAAAGGTTAAAGGTGACAATATGTTAATATGTTAATGCAAAAGAAGAGTACTAAATTATGTAGCAGCAATGAAACAATTTCTTTAAGCACTTCATTAAACTTTCAACTGAAAACACTCCATGAAGCACAAAAGTATAGGCTGTTAAGTATTTCCCTTTGCCAGCATCTAAAGTTCTGCCTTTTAGGGCACTGGAAAATACTGTCTCAAGCCAGGGGACTTAGGCTCAAATTGTCATCTCTGACACATCTACCTGTGTCATCCTGAGCAAATCATTCTCTGGAAGCCTGTTTCATCTCTGTAAAATGACATGGTTGAACTCTTGAGGTCCCTTCCAGGGATAGAGCTGTGAGGGTGAACACTTTCCACTGAGCATACCCCTAGACAGGTATATCAGAGGAAAGCCCTAGGTCTCCAGTCAAAACAACCAAGGGTTATTTATAGCTGTGGTGGCAAAGAATTGGAAACTGAAGGGATACCCATCAACTGGGGTGTTGTTAAACAAGTTGTAGAACACTATTGTGCCATAAGAAATGAACAAGATGATCACAAAAAAACACCTTAAAAGACTTATAAGAAGTACCACAAAGTGAAGTAATCAGAACCAGGAAAGCATTGTCCACAGTAACAGCAATAATGTACAATGTTCAACTGTGAATGACTTGACCATCATCAGCAATGCACGGATCTAGGACAACCCCAAGGGACTCATGACAAAAAAGGTTGTCCACCACTATGGAAGGAAGTGATGAAGTCTGAAGCATGTCATTCTTCCCTTTATTTCCTCCATGAATTTTTCTCTAGTGTAAGTGACATATGTCTTGGATTTCACTAAACCATGATAATATGTACTGAATGATACAACCTATATTATGTTACCTGATTTCTTTTTTTTTATGTTTATTTATTTAATTAATTTGAAATTTTTTCCATGGTTACATGATTTGTATTCTTTCCCTCCTCCCACCCCCCTACCATAGCCAATGAGCAATTCCACTGGGTTTTACATATGTCATTGATCAAGACCTATTTCCATATTAAAATTTACACTAGGGTGATTGTTTAGAGTCTATATCCCTACCAAATTACGTAATTGATCACATACTTTTCTAATGCATTTTTGTTTCCACAATTCTTTCTCTGGATGTGGATAGCATTCTCTCGTAAGTACCTCAGAATTGTCCTGGATCATCACATTGCTGCTAGTAAAGAAGTCTATTACATTCGATTGTGCCATAATGTATCAGTCTCTGTGTATAATGTTCTCCTGGTTCTGCTCCTCTCACTCTGCATCAGTTCCTGGAGGTCATTCCAGTTCATATGGAATTCCTCCAGTTCGTTATTCCTTTGAGCACAATAGTATTCCATCACCAACATATACCACAATTTGTTCAGCCATTTCCCAATTGAAGAGCATCCCCTCATTTTCCAATTTTCTTGCCACCACAAAGAGTGCAGCTATAAATATTTTTGTACAAGTCTTTTTCCTTATTATCTCTTTGGGGTATAAACCCAGCAGTGGTATTTACCCGATTTCTTAAGGAGAAATGGGAAGGAGAGCTAGAACACAGATTGCAAAATGTTAGAAAATGATCATTTAAAAATTGCATCAACATAATCTGGAAAAAAATTAAATATATTATATATATATATATACAAACAAAAATAACCAAAGTTAAGTCTCTGCTACTTACTGGCCATTTAAGCACAGACAATTCAAAACTTCAGTTTCCTCATCTTTCAAAGAAAGAGTTTGGCCAGATGATCTCTTAAGGTGACTTTTGTCTCTAGCTTCTGCAATTCCTTTGACTGACTGAGCTTCACCAAACTCAGAATTACCAATAGGGCCACATTATCCATGATTTGGGTAAGTTTCCTCAATTTCAGTTACCTACAGAAGTACTAGAGGTCTATATACAGTTTAATTCCTCATCCAGTTCCTATTCTCATCCCTGCCATCTGTAGATCTCAGAATATATTCCCCTCAGATAAAGGGGTCTATATGGATAAACTGGCAGCTCCCCAGGGCACAGTGGTAGAAAAGAAAGGATCTTAGCTGGGTAGTCAGGAAAGCAAAGTTTTAGTCTTAGATAAACTGAATACTCACTAATTATTTAACACTCAGTAACTACCATCTCTGAGCCTCAATTCCTTCCCCTATAAAATGAAGGGGTTTGTACTAGGGGATCTCTACAGTCTCTCCCAGGATTCCAATTTCCTCATTCATTCATTTATTCACATTTTTGTTTTATATTAATTAGGTTAAGAGAAATGGACATGTGTGTAGGCAGTAAGGAAAGCTCTAGTATAAAGGGAAAACTTAAAGTTTAGAAAAGGAAGAAGATTGAGAAGGCAATCTCCTAGAGGATGGCAGGGATGAAATCAAGGAGGGGCAGAGAAGAACTGGCACTGATGAGAACAGCCAACTTATTATCAGAGCCTAGAGTAAAGATGGAATGAAAGTTGATGTCCAAAGACTTGGAAAGAAATGGAGAGGAGAGGAAAATTAGGCAAATGGCATTTATCTTCTCAGTAAAGTCTGAGTGTGAGGGATTCAGCTGAAAGGGACTGCAAAGTGACTCAGAGGGTAGAGCACACAGCCTGGAGACTGACCTTACTGGGTTTCTTATTAGCTGTGTGATCCTGGGCAAGTCACTTAACTTTCTTTGTCTCCGTTCCTCATATGTAAAGTGAGCTAGAGAAGGAAATAGCAAACTACTCCAGTATCTTTGCCATGAAAATCCCAAACAGGGCTATGAAGAGTCGGACAAACTGAAAACTGCCTGAACAACAGCATCTAGCTAGGAGATGGAGGAGCAGGAAGCATGAGAAGCTTGAGGAGTGAAGGGAAGGTTTGGAATGGTCTCTGGAGGAAGTAAGCTAAAGAATCAATTAGGGAGGCTTAAAGGATCCCCAGCTGAAGTCAGATAACACAAATTCCATAGTGTGCTCAGTCAGCTCATTTGCATGCATTTCCCCAAAAAGCATACAGCAATACATGATGTGATTGGGAGCGGAGGAGGAGGATGTGGAAAGAAAACCAGCATGGGGGTTTGGCAAAGGAGCCAAGTGAGAATTGACAACAAGATTATGCTGGTTAACTATAGGGCTGAGATAGGTGATCATGCACCCCTAATCAGGACAGGAGAGGCAAACTAAAGTGAAATAAGAAGCACCATTTTCTCCACTAATGTCACCAGCATAGGCAAGCTTGTCTGCTGATGGACACTCAAGAGAGATGGTAGAACTTTGAGAGGCAGTGAGATGTAAGGGCCCAAGAGTTGGATCTGAAATCAGGGAAATCTGGAAATCAGGAAAAACCCTAACTATGTGACCATGGGGGCAAATCACTAACCTCCCTGAGTCTCAGTTTCCTAATCAATAAAACAGATAATAACAGCTGTATACTCACCCCACAAGTCCATTTGTGGGGCTCAAATAACAATGTATGTAAAATATTTTGCAAATTTTGAATCACACTATAAACATCAGTGGGGCAACTAGGTGGCACAATGGATACAGTGCTGGGCTTGGAATCAAAAAGACTCATTTTCCTGAGTTCAAATCTGGTCTCAGACACTTACTGGCTTTGGGATCCTGGGAAAGTTACTTAGCCCCCATTTGCCTCAGTTTCCTAATGTATAAAATGAACTAGAGAGGGAAATGGCAAACTCCACACCAGGATCTTTTCCAATAAAACCCCAAATGGGGCCACAAAAAGTTAGATGCAACTGAAAAATAACTAAACAACATTGAACATCACAGTCAATGAGAGGCAGTGTGGTATATAATATACAGAGAGCCAGCCTCAAAGTCATGAAGATCTGGTTTTCAGTCCCACCTCTGGCATAAACTGATTATGGCACAGGAAAGACAGTTAACTTTTTGGTGCTCCAAAGCAACTCTCTAAGGAGCTGATCTGCACTGATAGAAGGGTTTTCTTATTAGAAATCACAGATCCTGATTCAGAAAACAGTCAGTTATGTGACAGAAGCTGGCACTAGAGGAAAAAACCCACAGAGCCCAGATGGATTGGTGCATACGATGGAGCTCTTATCACTCCTACATCGATCAAAGTAGTAGGAAAAGATTCTTAGCTTCACGCATCTCACGTTAAACATCACTATGCCCATGATAACACACCAACAGACAACTTAATGGAAGCCCAAGAATCCATTCAAACACAGACGCCCCTAAAAACAACCCTTGATAAATAAACATAGAGCCCATGAATCCAACAAAATTGCATCAGAAGAAATAGAGATACTGAACAGAGACAGTGAAACTGAAATAGAATAATGCCCAAGACAGATAGTATAAATTTGGGTTAGTTCGATCAGGGAGGATTAGTGTAGCCTGTGAAACACAGGAGAAGCAGTTCCTTGCGGAACCTGGGAGTTTATTTGGGTGGATTTAGAATCCCTTAGAATTATTGAACCTATATGCGAATTTCAATCTCAAGCCTAGACTAAAATATCAATAACCTCTACAATCATCAACCACATAGGAATAGAATAATCACCTTACAATCACACATTAACAAAGATACCTACATTCATTACAAAAAAAAAAAAAAAAAGAACCTCATTTGCACACATTAGGATGGCACAAACATCTTGTATGAAGTTTCACTCACATGAATCAACATATTCACTCTTACATGAACGCACACATTAATCTTACACACAGGCATGATCCTGTAGTTCCGGATACCTGAGATCGTCTTTCAAGGTGAGACGACAGGTAAGTATGTATCCTGTAAAGGAGAAGGCACCCCGGACCTGTGACAAACTTCAAGCAATACCAAAGGATGGAAAATACTCGGACAACTAGAAAGAACTTTGAATTAAAGGCATTATGGGGAATGAACTTCAGGAAAATGGGTCATATAAGATTAATCACTGATCACATTAACGTCACATATAGGGAAGTGTATTCACATGCACACTGGAATAAATATGCATCCACCACAACATATCTAGAACACGAACAAATTTTACACTGACATTAGGGGCTATGCCGTAAATGAAGACAACCCATAAATTATATATCTGTAAATAAATCCCTACTACCAGAGGATATATATATGTGTGTGTATATTTATATGTATATATATATATATATATAAATAACATATGACATATGTAAATGTGTACAAATAGCAGACATGTATATATACATACACACACACACACACAGAGCACATAATAATGATCTAATCCAGTAATATAGATAGAAAGGAGAGTTAAAATACCAACCATTAATAGACAGGGACAGAGTAGTTTAGGGTGGAAAAGGGAATATTGTAATTAGAGAGGTAACATAGGGACAGAATAAATCAGATTTCAATAGATACAAGTTAATATACATATGTCTATAAATGTTATGAATTGTTACATTGGAATTAGCATTACATAAGGCATAGGATAGTTCAATTTTACTTAAGACTTAAATTTTATATTGATTGCAATAGAAATTACTTTTGTATTAAGAAATTGTTATATTGTAAAAATTTTGTTGGCACATAATCCTAACCCTCTTCCCACAATTCAGTCTTAGCATAATATGGGAACTTAGATTAGCAAATAGACAGATTTGGATAAGATTTATTATTTTGGTAGGGGGGAGGTTAGATGGGAACAATAAGTAACATAGATTAGAATAGACATAGAAGGTAAGTAACTGGTGTGGGCCAGGGTGCACCATGCAAACAACAGGAAATGGAGGATTTATGACAGAGGCTGGCACTAGAGAAAAAGTGCCAGGCTGAAGAGTATGTGAAATTGATCACCTTGACTGGGAAGGGGCCCCAGGAGTGGAATCCGGAGGAGGAGGAGACTGGCCGGGAGAGCAGTGAGGATCTCCTGGTCTTGAGAAGCCAAAGAGAGAAATTGGGAAAAAACTTTCTCTTGAGGGTCACCCATTTTTCCTGCTGGTGACTGGAAATCTTTCCCCCCACAACACTTCCCAATTGAAGGGACTTCTGAACAGACTTTAACTCAGCTCTTGATGCCCAAGAATGAGTCAACCTGACTTTCTCTCAGGGGGCTCAGGCTGCCAAGGCCTGAGTTCCCTCCAAAACCCGAGGAGGGCGGGGAAAGGATTTAGATAGAGACAGGGACCCCCTTTTTTCCATATTCCTTTTCCCATTCTTCCCTGTCCATTATTTCCTTTTATATTACCTGATTGAGTGGACATTAAAAGTTATCTATTCCCCAAGCTGAGTGTGAATGAACAGATCAAGGGAAGACCCTTTGGTCTCGAATAGTGGAGGGGGGACAAGAGGGACAAGAGTGAATCTGGGAGAGCAGCTTTAGCTAAGGAGGGAAGGCAAAAGGGGAGAAAATCTTCAAATCCCCTCTCCTCTCTCTGAGCCAAATTGTTACATCTGCTGTCTCCCCTGAACCCTGCTTTGAGAAGGGGGGTTCTCCTCTCTTTCCCCCTCTCCATACTGAAAGTCCAAACTTCCCTCAGGGTACAAACTTTCCTCTTTTATCTTTTTAAAATACAGTTATTATCAAATCTACACCCTGAAAATGGTTTTCACTGAGGAGAAAAGCATGCAGGCATGATTTTATATAAAAAGTTTTATTTCATATTGCTTCTGTAGTATGAAACACCATCTCTCTCCCATCTTTTGAGCGACCTCAGAAACAAAAGGTAGTAAATGAAGCAAAATCATAAGCCCTAGGACTACTGATTATTAGGAAACTCATTTTCTTCTTACTTAGTATCATAACTCCTCTTGAAGTCAAGCTATTGATTCTGCTGATAGAGAAGTTTGAGAGTTGGCAAGATACAGTAGAGAGCTGGCTAGATGTGATCCTGGCCCTGATTCTCACTCCTTTATTTTACTTCAGACAAGACACTTCACTCTAGGTCCTCTGTTACATAAAAAGGAATTGGACTTAAAGACCTCAAAGATGCTAATGTGGTCTGGTACTGGGCCTTAAAGGGACCTGGCTTTGCAGAAGAATTAGTTGAGGCTGTCAAAGCTGAAAGCAATAAGTCCTTCTGTCTGGAATGTTTATAAAGGAAGGACACATGATTTAATTGAAGCCATCCACTTATGTATGGAAGAGGGAACAGGGACAAGTGAAGGGTACTGAAGAACCCACACAGTAAGCTGTGGGGTAGTCAACACCTCTGAACCTAAAAAGGGAAGGTATGGGTAAGAGATATAACCAGATGTCACCAGAAAGTCTCAAGCACAATAGACTTTAGCTATTAGCCAATTAGCTAGGAAAATGAAAACTCTAGCCTGAGAGATCCTAGATATGAACAAATCTTAGAAGAGACAGAAAAGAAGGATGGTGGTATCTGGAAGGTATGGGAAGAGGGAGAGAGAGAGGGAGGGGGAGAGAGAGAGAGAGAGAGAGACAGACAGACAGACAGACAGAAACAGAGAGAGAGACAGAGAGAGACAGAAACAGAGACAGAGAGTGAGAGAGAGAGAGAGAAAGAGAGAGAGAGAGAGAGAGAGAGAGAGAGAGAGAGAGAGAGAGAGAGAGAGAGAGAGAGAGAGAGAGAACCCTCCTAGAAATATATTTTATTGTTTCCCAATCATGCTCAACTCTTTGTGATCCCCTTCTGGGCTTTTCTTGGCAAAAGGTATCAGAATGACTAGCTCGTTTTACAGATGAGGAAACCAAGACAAAAAGGGTTAAGCATGATCAGGTTTACACAACTAGAAAATGTCTGAGGTCAAATCTGAACCAACAAGAGATGAATCTTTCTGACTGCAATACCAGCATTCTATGTATGCACTGTGCTACCTAGCTGCCCAGGAAATAAACTAAAGCAGACTAAAATACACTCTGAGGGTTAAAAGTTCTAAACTAAGTAAAGACCTCTTCTGTGCAGTTTCTAGTAAGTTACTTCTTTGTCTTTCAGTTTTCTTGGCAGCTACCCAAATTAAAAAAACAACAACAACAAACAAATTAAACAATGAAAGAGATTGCCAAGCATCCTGAATACAAGAGGTATCATATAAATGCACTCATAATTCATGGCTATGGTTTTCAGCCTAGGTCATTTAAATGCTGACACACTGTTCTCTTAATTAGAAGAGCCTAGAGATATAATTAGATCTAGAAATACACATCCCTTTAAGAACATGACACAGTATTATAACCAATTTTATTATATCCATTAATTTAAAAGTCTGGGCTTTAAGGTATATTTGGATGATGAAGATTTAAAGATGGGAACCTTAAGAAACCTATCAATCTGCATGTTGGGAAATTAACCATCTTTTGAAGGCCTAAAAACAGTCTCAGATATTTCCCTGACTTTGTCATTCACAACTTGAGTAAAGAAAAGTGGGATGAGTTAAACCTATCTTAAATAAAGTAACTTTCAGTGTGACCCTTAAATGTTTACTAAATGAAAGAGAGAACAAGATATCTAAATAAATCTATAAAACCTTTACCAAGATAAAATATTGTGCAGTCCCTTTTATATTACCTATTGAATATGTGCTTTTTGCATTCCTATTTAGGAAGTTAGCAAAAAGCAATCAGTGTAAAAAAAAATATATATGAAGGGTTGGAAGTCAAGCATGTGTGTATGTCCATTCTCTTAGAACCTCACCTTCCCCACAGTACATATAACAAATTTTGGATAACTGGGTTAGCTGCTGGTATATTAAAAGCTATATTTTAGTCAGGTCAGATTTTTGTTGCTTTTGGCCACAGGTCTTAAGATTTACAAAGCAAAAAAGTAGATACCATTTAATCTTTAAAATAAACTACAAAGATTAAAAAGTTGGAAGTTCTGAGTATAATAGCAGCCAAAGATTTTAAATTTGCTTTCATAATCCCTCTTCAGTCATTATCTTCATCTCTCTTTCCACCTCCCATCACATTGCTTCAGTGTGGCTATGGGCAAGTCATTTAACCTATCAATTGCCCCAGGCAACTGTCAGAGATTAGATAAGGGTTTTCTAGCCTGCATAATCCAAAAAGTTCCCCACACTGATGAAATTATTGAGTCCAGATGAATAATAGTATCATAACACTAATGAATACAGCTTTTGACAGTTTATAAATTGCTTCACTTAAAATAACCCTGTGATATATAAATATATGGAATACTATTGTGCTATGAGGAATGATGAACTGCTTGATTTCTGTAAGAACTGGAAAGAACTCCATAAACTGATACATGGTGAAATGAGCAGAACCAGGAGAACATTATCCACAGTAACTCAAATATTGTGGGATGATCAAATGTGACTGACTTTGCTACTAGCAGCAATGCAATGATCCAGAACAACACTGAGGGACTTATGAAGAAAGAATGCTATTGGGGGCAGCTGGATAGCTCAGTAGATTGAGAGCCAGGCCTAGAGACAGGAGGTCCTAGGTTCAAATTTGGCCTCACACACTTCCCAACTGTGTGACCCTGGGCAAGTCACTTAACCCCCATTGCCTAGCCCTTCCCACTCTTCTGCCTTGGAACCAATACGCAGTATTGATTCCAAGACAGAAAGTAAGGGTTTAAAAAAAAAAAAGAATACTATCCGCATCAAGAGAAAGCACAGTTGGAGAAGAAAAGCAGAAGGAAACATATGACTTATCACTTATTTATTTGGGTATATGATTTGAGGTTTTGGTTTTAAAAGATTACTCTATTACAAAAATGGATAATATGGAAATAGGTTCTGAGTGATAATACATGTATAGCCCAATGGAATTGCTTGTCAACTCTAGGAGGGGGGAAGGGAAGAAGAGGGGGAGACAACAGGAATCATATAACCATGGAAAAATATTTTTAAAAAATAAAATAAAAACCATATTAATAAAAAAAAATAACCCTGTGAAATCCATGCTGCCAATCTTATTCTCATTACCTTAGCAGAGGAGGGCCTTCTGCAGGTAAGAGACGTTAAATACTTGATAAGAATTACAGCTATCAAGTGCCAATGATGAGATTCAGACCCAAGTCTCTCCACTCTTAAGTCCAGATTCAGACCTAGGTCTGTGTCCACCTTTAAGCCTAGATTCAGACGTAGGCCTTTCTCAAGCTTTAAGCTCAGTGCTCTTTTTATTATTCTAGACCATAGTTAAAGACACAGTGATGTGTTGTTCTAACAACCCATTCCACCCATACACATGCCTAGAGTGGACACCCTTTTAACTCACTGACAGGTTTGAGGTCTGTTGGTTACCGTCAACGTGGCTTATTTATCTTGATTTTCATCTTGCCCCTGAACTACTACTCTGTCTCACCTTATAATAGTCAAGAGATATCAACCATGAATATCATTTTGGTCCTCTTCCAGAACAAAAGACAACCAAAGAGTAGATAGATTAGTCTAACATTGGACCCCACCCCTCCCAAAAAAACCCTTCATCTGTCTTGTCATTAGAAACATGAAACAGCTTTACTATTTACTGCTTCATTATCAATCAGAATCATCTGTTAAGTCTTCTGGCAGGTTTGCTGGGTTAGGGGTGATTGGTTTGGAAGTAAGCCATCATAAAAGTTTGCTGGAGCTTTGGAAAAGGTAGACTGATGAGTGCTACAGAGGAAAGAGCTCTCACGGCCTGTGGGGTCAGAGGTCTTAGCTCTACCTGCTTCCTCCTATTAGTTGTGTAACCTTGAAGTAGTCACTACCCTTCCCTGGGCTTCAATTTCCTCTGTAAAAATGGGGTGACTTGATTCAGTGATCTGTGAGGTTCCTTCCTCTACGCTTTGAAACCAAATACAACACCCTACTAAAATCACCTTATTAACCTCTTTCACCAGAAAGGTTTGCATCCAAAATAGGATCCTGGTGTTTTGAACAAAGACTCAATCATACAGATTAGTACCTACTAAGTGGTTCAGAAGGCTGGGAATGATACACATTTAAAATCTGGTTCTTGGGGGAAATGATGAGTTTTTTTGGATTATGGTCCCAGAAACAGAAACTCTCAGGGGAGGCAGAATTAGAGGATGTGTTTTTTTTTTTTTATTTTAATATTCAAGGGAAGCAGCTTAATCATCTCATAACTCTATTCTATAAAGGCTTTGCATTACCACTTCACTTATTAATCATCAACAAACATTTACTAAGTACTATGGAAGAGACTTCCTGCACCTTCAGTGTGATATTTCCTGTAGGAGCATGGATCTAGAGCTAGAAAGGGGGTTCACAAGCCACCAAGTCCAATTCCTTCATTTTACAAATGGGGAGATTGAATTCCAGGGAATTTAAGTCATTTGTCCCAAATCACAAATTAGATCTGGGATTTAAGCCCAGTTCCTCTGTTTCTAAAGCTACAAGTATCTGGGTCCTTTCAGTGTGTGATTTTGGACTCTTGGCCACCTCTATACATCCAAGGCAGCTGGGTGGCACAGTAGAGAGAGTGCCACACCTGGAGTCCAGAAGACCTGAGTTCATATGTGGTCTTAGACACTTACCAGATGTGTGACCCTGGACAAGTCACTTAATCCTACTTGCCCCAGCCTCCTCATCTGTAAAATAAGCCAGAGAAGGAAATGGCAAACCATTTTGGCATCTTTGCCAAGAAAACCCCAAAAGGGGTCACAAAGAGTCGTGACAGAAAACAACTAACAACAATATCACCCACTGAATCATATAATAGACTATTATATCAAAAGTCAGACAAGCCAGATTAAGTGTTTCTCTGCTATTGAACTGGAGGACCTTGGACAACTTGCTTTACTTTTCTTGGCCTCAGTTTCTGCATCTATAAAGTGAGTCAGACAAGCTGATCTCAGATTCTTTCTTGCTCTAATGTCCCATGAATCTATGATTCACTGTGGCAGAAAGAAGGCAGAGGCATGTCTCCACAGGAAATACAACTCTGAGAAATATCTCATTTTCTTGTCATTTTTATAACCCTGTAACTATGTGTTTTGTATCATTTAGGCAGCTTTCCTTTAAAACTTGCACTGCAAAGATTTTAACTCTCACATTAACTCTATATAAGACTTCAGTAATCATAACTGGGGGCAGCTAGTTGGTTCAGTGGATTGAGAGCCAGGCCTAGAAACAGAAGGTCCTGGGTTCAAATGTGGCCTTAGACACTTCTAGCTGTGTGATCCTGGGCCAGTTGTCACTTAACCTCAATAGCCTAGTCCTTACTGGTCTTCTGCCTTGGAATCAACACTTCATATTGTTTGTTTTTTAAAGGATAATCAAATTTTGCTTTTTAAAAAAAAGTGATCCTTTGATCTAATCCCAGTAATAGTCATATGTTCTCAAAATGAGTTCAAAGACAGAATAAACACCAGATAAATCAAAGTATTTAAAGCGACACTTCTTGTAGTAATCACAGACAATAAACAAAGTAGCTATCCACTATTTTGATGTCTGCCTGTTGGCCTCAGTTACCTCTTCTGTAAAATGAGCTGGGGAAGGAAGTAACAAACCACTCTAGCTTCTTTGCCAAGAAAACCCCAAGTGACATCACACAGAGTGGGTCACAACTACAGTGACTAAACACCAACCAACCAAACAGTGTCATCTATGGATGGGATGGATTATTGCACAAATAAGAAACAAAAGAATACAAAGGATTCAGAGAAGCATGGGAAGACAGGAATTGGTCCTCAGGGATACTGGCAGAACCAAGAAAACGATACATAAATGGAAAGAACAGTAAACAAGAGTGAAAATGAATGTTGGAAAATGACAATGACTAAGCTAGGCACCAGAAGAGTCACTTCTCCATAGGGAGACAGAAAGGATTCTGACTGGGGTTCTAGAGTACTGTTGGACACAATGGGCACGCTGTTGGGCTTTGCTGAACAACTTTTTCCTAATTACATTTTTTGTTGCAAAATGTGGCTTGCTGGGGAGGAAGAAGGGAGAAGAGCTGTAAATGAATGTGATACAAAGGTCCAGCAAAACATCTTCTATGCCCACAGAGGCACATGGGAAACAGAACAGGACAATGCCTGCTATTAGCTGGGGCTCAGTCAATGTTGACTGAATGGAACAGAGCTTCTAGGAACACCAATCTGCAGATTTGGTGCTTTTCTTCACTATCCTCCCTGATCCTCACCTTGAATTAAAAAAAAAAAAAATTTAAGCCCAGGTTTAGGCATTTGGGGTTAATTGACTTGCCCAGGGTCACACAGATAGGATGTGTCTGAGGCCACATTTGAACCCAGGACTTCCTGTCTCCAGGCCTGGCTCTCTTTTCACTGTGCCACCTAGCTGCCCCCCCATCACCTTGAATGTTAACCAGTGAGTTGTTACTATCAATATTACAAAATCAGCTTCTTTTTGTATACTGCCTTAACGTGTAAAAGTTTCTTTTCTTGGTTTTGTGTGTGTGTGTGTGTGTGTGTGTGTGTGTGTGGTTTCCTAATCCCAGTTAATAGACTAACACCTTTGTTCTACACATTAACTTCCCCTAAGACTCCTGAGTTTCACTGATGTCTTCATTTGATATCTTTTACGAATATTTATGTCTCTTATACGAGGCAATTATTGGGTTTTTTAATGACCTCCTACACGCTTTGCTATGAGGATCTGAGATTTAGAGCTTAAAGGGACCCTAACAGACAAGTCCAACAACTCGCTTTACAGAGGTGAAGAGGCTGAAGAGATTAAATGACTTGCCCAGTATCACACAGCTAGTCTATGAGGCAGAATTTGAACTGAGGTTCTTCTATAGCAAATGTACATCATCAAGGCCACTCCTGGTGTGATATTATTTTTGGAAATGGCCAATGTGAGAATTTGTTTTGCCTGACTTGGCTTATACAAGGATTTAGTATTTTTCTCTGTTGCCCCTATCCCCAGTGAGAAGAAAAAATGCTTAATAATTGAAAAAAAAATTTTTTTAATTAAAAACAAAAACAAAAACATAAGGGCAGCTCAGTGGGTAGATAGCCAAGCCTGGAGACAAAAGGTCCTGGGTTCAGATGTATCCAAAGACATTTCCTAGCTGGTATGGATTCTAAGATGGAAGATAAAGACCAAAGATTAAAAAGTATGGTGTAGTACAGAGATGTTAAAATCAGAGCTGTGGCCTGTAAGACTCCCAAATGTGCAGTATGAGGAAACTGGCAATGCTTTAAAATAAGTAAACAGAAATATAAGATAATGTTAATTTGTGGGTTGTTTTTTTAAACCCTTACCTTCTGTCTTGGAATCAATATTGTGTACTGGTTCCAAGGCAGGAGAACTGTATGGGCTAGGCAATAGGGGTCAAGTGACTTGCCCAGGGTCACACAACTGGGAAGTGTGGCCAAATTTGAACCTAGGACCTCTAGTCTCTAGGCCTGGCTCTCAATTCACTGAGCTACCCAGCTGCCCCCTAATTTGTGTGTGTTTTTTTTTTAAGTCAATACAGGGCATATATAGAGCACCCCACCTAGAGTCAGAAAGATCTGAGTTTGAATGCAGTCTCAGACACTTCTTAGATGTTCAACCCTGGGCAAGTCATTTAACCCTGTCTGCCTCAGTTTCCTCAACTCTAAAACAAACTGGAGAAGGAAATGGAAAACCACTCCAGGATCTCTGCCAAGGAAACTCCAAATGGGGGCTGGACATGACAGAACAACAACAAAGTAGTCAATATGCTTGCTGGTGGGAATCTGTGCCTTTTCTGAATCTGACATCACTGCTGTAGTGGATTGAGCACTGAATTCACAATCAAGGGACCTGGGTTCAAATCTCACCTCAACTAATTTCTACCTGGGTGACCCTGACCAAGTCAGTAACCTTCTCTGGGCTTCAGTATTCTTATCTGTAAAATAAGGGAGCTGGGGTTGGATCTCTAAATCTATAATTCTGTGAAAATTGAACAGTCTCCAGAGAATATCATAAGACTGGTTCCATCCTCTGCTTTTGGTACACATAACACTTTTATGTATCATCTGGATGATAAGAGGCATGACAGATCAAATCTTCATTTAATACAAAGCAGGGATCCCAGTAGACTGCCCAGTGGTCTTTGGAGTCAGCAACTGCTTTTGTCTTTGAATCCTCAGCATCTAGTATAGTTTGGCACATGGGGTGGTTTAACAGCCATTTATTAAATATTGAGTGAAAATAGATGATGGAATACCAAAATGGAAGACTGAATCATCTCCAAAGTAAAATCATAGCATTCAGAGATAAAGAGTTTCTAGGAAAAATATGCTACAGATTAAAATAATTCTTGCTACCTTAAATCTACAAGGGTCTGAGCTCAGGAAAAATCCTATCCAGATTTTACTAGACAGCAGTCTCTTACAAATCTCTAATCCCTAGCACAATAAAGACATTAGGATGTAGATAAGAAAATCACACACATATGGAACTATAGCAATAGCTACAAGCATGAAATACATGTTCAATTAGCTAACTTCAATGCATCCTCTTTGGCAGCTAAGATCCCCCCCCCCCCCAGAAGTTGTCATTTAAGGGTTGATTTGCCTTCTACTTGATGTACCCAGATTGGGTCTCTAGCATTCTATCTCTACCCAGACAGGCTACCAAATTTACATTACGCTCTCTGACTATCCCGAGACAAGCTGACTATGGTCCCACAGACAGTGAAGGGAAGAAACTAAGTCTAAATCCATGAGAAGACATGGGGGGTGGGGGGTTAGGGGTAGGTGGTAAGTTACACACAGGATTTTATTTCTCCCCCTTGCTAGATAGGACAGTTAACTGTGCAAGAAAACAAAAATACCCTTCGGTGATTAGTCCTTAGCTTCAATCTACCGTCTAGCAGGATGTCTACAGTCAATGACTCATTCAGTTATTTTATCTCATGGGTGAGTGTCCAGCTAAAAACAGGAACTGCCTGGGCCACAAATGACCTCTTCAAGATGTCTCTGGGAAGAAAGGCTGCCAGCAGTAGCACTGATGACCCCTCTCACTGAAGCCTTCAGACCTAGACTCAGTGGAACTCTAATTCAAAGGCTGAGGCTCCACTAGAGGGGCAGAGGCCTTGAAACTCTGAAAGTACAAAGGAAAATATCTGTCCGTTGTGGGCACATAGGTACGTAAAAGAAGAACAGGGCAGGGAAACAGAAGTTCCTTGAGGGGAGGATCTGTATTGTTTTTATCTGTGCACTGACAAAGCCTGCCACAGAGTATAGGCTTAATAAATGCCTGCTTCATGGAGAGAGGGCAGAAAATGAATATGCCCCTCCTTCCCCTTCTCTCCTGGGGAAAGGAACATGGGGGCACAGGCATGCAGAGGATGAACTAAGGATTTAAAATGTAAGATTACAATTAATATCCAATAACTCCAAGTATTATATTTTATTAAGTTTATTAATATTCACTTGAAGTAGAAAAAATACAAGAACAAAAGTAAAAACCTGAGTAAAGCCACAAGAGAAAAATTCTCCTGCCTGGCACTTACCCCACCTTGACAAACTGCGATCAGGTGAAAAGAGAACTAGAGGGTGGAACTACACAAGACTTATATTCTACCTACATTAGCACTAGCATGTAATATGAAAAGGAACATGGAAAACTGGGAAAGAGTTTTGGGGAGCAAAATTCTAATTACACAGTAGAGACAGCTCCCTTGACTCTTTAAAAACTTCTGTGGATGTTGGAAAGGTTGCATCCTCACTCTTCTTCCTTTTCAAGCCACATTCTATTCTATGTCCTCCCTCAATCCCTCTCTTTTGGGTACCCAAATCTCACCAGAACCAGCTGCCATCCTCACTCCTTCAGGGAGCCTTCCTTCCTCACCATCTCCAGACCCCTTGACCTCTCCTTGTCCTTCTTGGTCACTCGTTCTCCCTCCCTCTCCCTCCCTGAAGACAGGGATTGTGCCATTAAGATTCTTGTATCCCCTACAAAGAAAGCACCTTGCATAGAACTGGCCACAAAGATATTTGTTGAATTCAACTCCAATGCTAGGTGGGGCTCGATGAAAGCTACTTGAATTTAAATGGAAGAGGAAGAAAATTAAGAGGGAAGTGCATGCTTATTTAATTTTCTTAAAAGGGGAGTGTAGAAAGAAAGAAAAAGATATAAGATGAGGGGTCTTCCCATCACTTATAGGATCATGGAATCTTAAGTTTAAATCTGAAAGGGAACTCAGATACAACCTTGTTGCCTCTCTCATTTTACCAATGAGGAAGCTGAATAGCTAGAAATCCATAGGCTCAATCTGAAACCAGAACTAGGGCACTTTCTACCCACCACTTGCCTTCTCCCCCTAAAGACAGATTAAATTTCACTTTTGGTATTTGTGATTATATTCTCATTCAGGGTAAAATGAAACAGGCAGAAATTTTGCCATGGTCCCAAAATCCTTTCCAAAAGGAAGCGTGCTCTAAGCTTTGTGTCTAGGGGTTCCCAGAGTAAGAAGAGATGGGTTATAGCATTCCCCTTGGGTGTCTCACAGCCATATGTCAATTTATAAATAGTCCTTTATTCATCTCTAGCAGCACTGACAGGGGCCCAGGGACAGAGGGAAGGGTCCACGGAGAGACACAAGGAGGGAGGAAAAAGGGAGAGAGACAAAAAAGGGAGGAAAAGAAGGGAGTAGGAGAGAGGCTTGATTCTTTGTCCCAACTCAATCCCTTGGAGCCTCTAAGAAAGGATAGAGTCAACTAACACCCAACAAATGAGCAAAGACAACAAAAGGTTGAACAGTCAATGGCAGAGGGGCTGCAAGAAGAGACACACACTAATACATTATTGGCAGAGCTATGACTTGTTCCCAACCTTCTGGAAAACAATTTGGAATGATGTAAGACAAATGACTAAGCTGTTCATCCTTTTTGACCCAAAGATCTCACACCAGGGCAGATACATCAAAGAAGCATAAGTCAAAAAGAAAAACCAAATTTTTCATATTAGCACTTTCTGTTGTGGCAAAACAAAACAAAACAAACAAAACCATCTTGGAAATAAAGTGGACACCCATCAATTAAGGATGATCACAAATGTCACAGAATGTTGTTGCATTATAAGAAACAATAAATATAAGGAATCAGGAGAAATCTGAAAATGCTTATATGAATTGAACCTGAGCAAAATAAACAGAACCAGAATTATAGGTAGATATTATAGAAAGATAAGACTACAAAACTGTAAATGGAAAGAACACTAGAATGGAAACTAGACAATGAATAACCCATTTTGGTACCAGAGATAAAGAATCATCTCCTCCTTTCAAAGAGGCTTGGATTATGGGTACAAAGTGTTACATACTCAGTCACTATGTGATCTCTTGGTTTTATCCAAACAAAATTGTTTTTTCTAAGCAAGGAATCATTTGAGCCAACTGAGAGGGGCTTATGATATAAAACAAGACATCAATAATTTTTTTTAATGAAAATAAGGATTTCTCTATACAGAAACTATTGACTTAGAGGCAAGTCATTTAAATTGCCTGGGTTTCAGTTTGTTCAACTATAAAATGAGGTCTCTGAGAACTTTTTGAGGTTTAGATGTGCAATACTTTCAGGAACAGAAATAATGGATATAAGTTTCTTGGCTTCCCAGGAATATCTACTATTTTCTAGTAAATTGTTTTAAAATCTTTAATCAAACAATTAAGCTTATTTTGCAAACTTAGATAGTTTGGGGCAGCTAGGTGGCACAATGCATAGAATGTCAGTCCTCAAGTAAGGAAGACTCACCTGCCTGAGTGACACTAGTTGTGTGACCCTGGGCAAGTCACTTAACCCTATTTGCCTTGGATTCATCTATAAAATGAGCTGGGGAAAGAAATGGCAAATCACTCTAGTATCCTTGGTAAAGAAAATTCCAAATGGGATGAGAATAAGACACAACTGCAAAACAAATTGTGCAAAATCCTGTAAGGGATACAATGATGAATGACACATTTCCTGCCCTCATGTAGCCTACAGTTTAAATGGAGAGTTAAGATAAATGCATGAAATGTTAATAATATGAAAACAAGTTCATAGGATCCATCTGAGACAGCTGGGTGGCAGGAAGATGCACTGACAGCAAGCACCCCTCACTACTCCTTTGCTCCCTCTCTCAGTGGATGGAAGCCGGCAGTCAAGATTCAATCTGAGTTACTTAACTGCTCTCCAGGCTTGAAAGGGATAGGAGTTTCCAACTCTCTTTTTTCTGGCCGATCACCAGGCCTTCTATTTGCCCTTGCTTTTGTACAGTCCAGGCCTCCTGGGTCTTCTCTATTTTGATGATAAGCTTTTTTTTTTTTTTAACCCTTACTTTTTGTCTTAGTAACAACTCTTAAACTGAAGGGTAAGAGCTAGGGAAGCAGGGATTAAGTGACTTGCCCAGGGGCATACAGCTACTGTGTCAGAAGCCACATTTGAATCCAATTCCTCCCAACTCCAAGCATTGGTGCTCTAGCCACTCTATGGCCTAACTAACTTGCAGATAATGAACCCTTAGGACTCCAGCTGGGCCTTTATAAATCAATCCTGCAGCTAAAACTATGTAGTCTTTCCCTAATTAAGAATGTGTCCCAAGAGCAAGGGCTGATTTTGCTATTTTTATTCCCAGTGCTTAGTACATAATAAGCAGTTAAATGTTTTTCTGAAACACTTCATTCATAAGAACACAGATTTAGAGCTGGAAGGGATCTATTTGGTCTGATATGTTCATTTTACAGATGAAGAATCGAGACTCCAAAAGGCTCAGTGTCCCAAAGGAAGTGGGCAGGAGAATCAGAAATGGAACCCAGATTTTCTTTTCCAATCCAGCATTTTCTCTGTACCATCCTGTCTCCGTTAAACTATGAGAGAAGACAAGCTGAGTAAGAGCCAAGTGAACATATTGACAAAGGGCCCCTGAGTTCAGAAGAGGAAAAGATAAGTGAGGACTGATTTAGGATATTAGGGCTTCATGGCACAGGTCTTAAAAAAAGGTTACTAATCTTAGAGTTGAAACAGATCTCCAAGCCAGGCCCACCTCTCCCTGAAGCAGGAATCCCCAGGATAGCTTCTCACCCAGGAAGAGTTCTAGTGACCTATACAGCTCATTTCATTTGTGGACAACTCTAAATAAAAGGAAAAGCTTCCTAACCCTGAACCAAAATCTCTCCTTCCTATACATTTCACCTAGTAGTTCTGGTTTTTCCTTTCTAGGACTCCTAAGTCTTGTTCTTCCATTTATAAAACTTTCTCAACCATCTGAAGGTCTATCCTGTCCTCAGGAAGCTAGGTGGCTCATTGGACAGAATGTGGGCCCTGGAGTCTGGAAGACTCCTCTCCCTGAGTCCAAATCTGACCTCAGGCACTTGTTAGACATGCCCTGAGCAAGTCACTTAACCTTGTTGGCCTCCCTTTCTTCATCTGCAAAATGAATTGAAGAAGGAAATGACAAACCAATAAAAAAAACCAAACCCCAAATGGGGTCACAAATTTAGACACAACTGAAAAGTGAGAGAGCAACAATAACAAATCATGCTCTAGGTCTTCTCTAGGCAATGCCCAGTTCCTTGAATCAATTTACATGCAGATCCATAATGAAGCATACTACCCACCCCCATAACAGTCTTACAGGTGCAGCCTGAGTTATATATTTTGAGGATGTAGTCAAAGTGGGAATGTATTTTTTGACTATGTATCTATGTTACAAAGATTTTCTTTTTCGTTTCTAATGGATAAGGGTGAGGGAACAGAAGAGTAAAGGAAAAATGACTTTTGTTCCCTGAAAAATTAAATTTTATTGAAAAAATTCTCACATAGCATGGCTTCTAGTCCCCCTTACTCCCACCCTCTGATAATATTCCAGTTCCCTCAATGTCTAAAGATTCAGGACTCAGAACCAGACAAAATCTAGATGTGTGGTCTTGGGCAGGGGGAAGGAGCACACTATTACCACTCCCATCCTGGACAATGACAATAATGCTTTTTGGTGGCTATGACACACTAATAACTCATATTGTGCTTATAATCCATTAAAAGTGCTGTGGGGTTTTCCCCCACATGCACTGTAATTTAATCATGTTTCATTCATCTTATACACGTGCAGTTGATTTTTCAAACCCAAATTTAGTATGTTAACATTTATCCCTATTCACCTCCCTCCCTTCTTTGCAGAGGGCATAGAACACCACAGATGTTGGGTTTTTGGGTCGAGTTGGCTGGTTTTCCTGAATAGTTTCTCTTTTTTTTTTCCTCTGTTATGAAGGATGACTCTCTAGGAGGAAGAGAGGGGAAGCACACATCCATAAATATAGTTAATGCAAAAAGAAAAAAGAAAAAATATCAATAAAAATGTATTTTAAAAACATCCTATTAAATTTCATCTTAGTGAATAAAAAAAGGTATTTATTAAATATGTACTTTGAGCAAAGCACTGTATGTGTAATGTGCAACTGTGCTAAGGGCTGGGGATTTACAAACAGAAAGAAAGACAGTCCCTGTTCTCAAAGTGCTCCCTAATAATGAGAAACAACATAAACAGGAGGTTTCAGCTACAAGTCAGATGAAAACACCCCAAGTAGTCCTTAGGGTACAGCAGCAAAACAGATGGTAATGCATCTTCTTTAATGTCATTTCCATTGATAAAAATCTATTATTTCTGATGCTGAACCATATGATAGTGCCAAGGATTTTGGTAGTGAGAATTTTCTTTTCTAGGTCTTCAGGAGCTAGGGTTGCTAAGGAGGTGGGAGGTTACAAAAGAAGTTTCCAGATCACATTGCCATCTTTCCCTGGAGTCACAAAGACCTGAATCCAAATTTAACCACAGCCATTTACTTACTGTGTAGTCCCTGCCTCAGTTTCCCAATCTGTGAAATGGGGATAAAAACACTTACCTCCCAGAGTTGCTATGAGGATAAAATGATAAATTTGTGAAGTTCTTTGCAAATCTTAAAGCTCTACATAAAAAATGCTTGATATTACCTCCACAAAGATTCATCCTCCTTCAGGCAGTGGTTGTGGAACTTGGGCTGGATTATTCGTTTACCATTCCAGCCTGGAGACATAATTTTAGATCTCAATATGGTCATCTACTATATTAGTTATCCCTTCCAAAATCTGATAATACCATTTGTACTATGCTAAGCAGTCAGAATATACTAGTGTATTATTCAATCACTGATACTATGATCAGCAGAACAGCACCCTATAGCTCTCTACTGAAGACCTTAAGAGTCAGTAATCACCACTCTTTGGGTCTTATTCATAAGGCTATTGGAAGATTTCTCCAAATTCTCTGCTAATATTTAAACATGCTTTATCAATAACCTTCTCCAGATTTACCAGTAATAACCCTGTCAAAAAAAAAAGTAAATGGGGTTAAGATGGCACAATATATTTATTCATAATCCATATTGGCTCTTAAACGGCATCATTTGCATCGTTTCTCTTGCTATGTGTTGACAAACCCTTTGTTTAATGCATTCTAGAACTTTACCAGAACAACATAAAATTCAGCAAGATCAAGTTTGCTTCTTCCCATTAGGAAAATGAGGACAATGTTTGTTCATGTCCACTATCCCATTCTCCTAAATTCCTCAAAAAACATGTAGGATTCAGAGGGCAAAGGGTAATACATTATAAATACCACATTGATTCATACTTCTATAGCATTTTAAGGTTTATACAATGTTTCTAGGACAAAAACCTGGTGAGGCAGTGTAAGATAGGAGGAGAGTCCACTTTGAGCAGAGAATAGTCTCTGACAGAGATTAGTAGAAGAGAGAATGGGGGAGGAGCAAAAAGCAAAAACTGAAAATTCCAGGAGAGAATCAGAAGCTGAGAGGTCCAACCCGCCACTCACTTTCAGCTGGGAGCCTGAGGAAGAAGATAGATCTCCTAGTCTGGGAAGAAGCCTGTCTCTCTAGAGATCAACTGTCTCTTTCTCAACCACTGGATACCTCTCACTCAACTCTCACTAATAGCAATCAAAGCCTTTAGTGGATTTTGTGGACTGGGACCTTAGAAGAAAGCCATCCACGGAGATCCCTTTCAAGGCTCTCCCTCTCTACCTCTCTCTCCCTTTCCTGTCCCTGGACTCCTACATTCAAGTTAGCTAGCTTAGGAGTAGGGACCAACAGCCAGCTGGCAAGAAGAGGGATCAAGGCTGAGAAGCCTTAAACCCCAGACTTTGGAGGGCCAATTTGCCAGAGGGGACAAGTTATAGGGATTCCTGTTCACCCTTTTCCCTGCTTGAAACCCTTACCACTCCTTCCCAAATAAATCATTTATTACTCTAGATTTAGGTCTCGGCCTGTTTCTAACAATAGTAAAGGGGACTGAAGACTTGGGGAGGGTCATACCTCTCCCCAAAAGGGGGGGGTTAACCTCTGGATCCCAGTGATCTAAGACTGCCAGACTCAAGGAACAGACATCCCTCCTTGGCAGTGGAGTAGCCCCAAGATCATGAAGGGAACTTACAGTTGGTGTCCCTGAGGAAAACAGAGGCATAAGAATTCATCTTGCCTCTCAAGAATAGATTAGACCTCAAGGGGGGCATTGTGTAAACTTACTAAAGCTTCCCCCTCTAGTCTCTTGTCCTTCATCTCCCAGAAACATTCTCTGAGGAGACATACTCCCTCTCTCAAGGAGACAGGACTTGGCTATCTCCCCCCAAAAAGGAAGAGAGGGGAAGAACAATCTCTTCACCCTCTCAACCCAGTCCCCCTTTCCCGTCATCATCCTTATTCCCTTTTAATCCCTATATTACAGCAGGTAGTACAAATATCCCTATTTTGTAGATGGGAACTATTGAGGACTAGAGCTGTGTTTTGCCTAGTTTCACAGCTAATGAATTCTGAAACTGAAATTCAAAACCTAGTCTCCTGACTCTAAGTTTAACACTTTATGTTTTATTACCTAAAACAACACATTTATGATACCAACAGTAGAACAGCTGAGCTAAATGTGGTTATCATGTCTCTGACCTAGAAGGACTACCTGAACACATATTTTCATGTAAGATTTCTTTTTTCCTTAAACTTAAACAAGATATGGGGAAATTTAGTGTCTCAAATATTTTAAAATAGGTGTCACATTTTGGTATCTTTATTTCATCAATCAAGCCTGTGTCTCTTTGGTATGGTTTGTATTTCAAATCTTGGTTTTCAGAAAGAGTCCTATTTCCTCATCACAACAAGTAAGAATATAAAGGTTCTCTTTCTTTTGTTTCAAGGCACAAATCTCTTAGTGTCCCATATTTCATAAAATGACAATCATATTCTTCCCAGTAGATAAATCATGGTCTTTGCAGGTCTGGGGTCCTCTGCATGACCCAGTAAAGGAAGTAATTTCCTGTTTTAAGTAGGTATCCAAAGACTTTAAAATTAAGATCGTAATTAAGATTCCATTTTTGTGAGATTTTTCTGATAAGAGGACAATGTGGACATGGGGCAATAAGAAAAGAAATGAGTTTACAGGGCACACCAGCATAGGTGCCTGCACCAGAAGAACCAAATGGTGATATTTTAACAAGCTTTCACCATTACTTTAAGAAACAATGGTCAAAATCTCCAGGAAGTGATGCAGAGCGAAAGGAGCAGAACCAGGAAAACATTGTACACAGAGACTGATACACTGTGGTACAATCGAATGTAATGGATTTCTCCTTTGGTGTCAATGCAGTGATCCTGAACAATCTGCAGGGATCTAAAAAATACTATCCACAAGCAGAGGATAAACTGTGGGAGTAAAAACACCGATGAAAAGCAACTGCCGGACTACAGGGGTTGAGGTGATAGGACTGAGGAGAGACTCTAAATGAACACAAATACCAACAACATGGAAATGGGTTAGAAACAGGAACATATGTGATAACCAGTGGAATTGTGCGTCGGCTATGGGAGAGGGAAGGGGGGGGGGGGATGGAAAAGAAAATGATATTTGTTTCCAGTGAATAATGTTTGGAAATGACCAAATAAAATAATGTTTAAAAAAGGGAAAAAAAGAAAAAAGAAACAATGGTCAAGAAGGATCTGGGTTCAAATCCAGCCTCAGATATTTCCTAGCTGTATAACCTAATTCCAACTGCCTCGCCTACTCTGTCCTAGAGTTGTTAATAGAACAGAAAGTAAGGGTTTAAAAAAAAAAGAAACAATGAATATATACTCTGAAACAATTTGAAAGCTGGCTGCTGTGTAACTATCACGCAGTTACTTGGCCAAGACAATAACTCAGAAACATCCATGCTGTCCACGGGTGTCCATTGCCACAGTCTGTGATATTTTAGGGTCAAAAATTTTAGCCCTCCCTTCCCTCATCTGGCCTACAGCATAAAAAGAGGAAGATTCAAAATACAATTTAAGCTCCTCAAATAAAAGGAGATCTTAAAAATATTTCTGTTACCAGTGTTAATGGGGAGAGAGTGACAGTCATTTGGAGTGGTTAAGAGCTCTGGCCTCAGAGTCAAGAAGATCTTGGCTGGATGACCTTGGGCAAGTAATTTGCCTTCTTGGTATACCAAGCAACTTCCCTATCTGCTTTGGTAGAGGAAGCTTCCTTATCTCTACACCAATGAAATCATAGGTCCAAGTTTAAAAAAAAATCATAATACAGCTACTAATGGAAAGTTTCTAGAACACATCTAACACAATCCTCTTAAAAAAAAAAGTCCCATGTATTCTAATAGGCACTCGTAACAATAGCAGATTAAAAAAAACAAACCCCTAACATTATGCAGGATATTTTTCTTAGTAAAAAGTTTTGAGTTCAAAATAAGATGAAGACTATAATGACAAAATTCATTTAGGTATATGGGGGGGGGGGAATGACAATTAGGTAAAAATTAAGAGTGATTTTGTTCTGCTAGATTAATTTCTTGTTAAAAATAGAGTGGGTCTAAGTATTTTCTTTCCTCTTTTCCTATCTGTAGCAATGTGGGTTTGTTTGTGCCCGAGAGCAATATTTGGAGAAATCAGCAGGAGGATGTGAGAGAATCACAGCCACTTGAGTATTGCCTAGAAAGATCAGAAAAGAGTTGGCCTCTGTCTCCTGCTCTACACTCTCCTTTAGCACCCAGGGAAGTCAAAGGAAACTCTGGGTTCGGGTCCTTCTTGTCTGATGAGTGTAGACCCTTGGCAGGTTGTAGAGATGCTGAGGACCCACATGGGTAGAGTGGGTTTCCTCCCCTGGGAGTCCCTATATCAATGAAATCACAGGTCCTTCATATCCTTGTAATTTATATATATATATATATATATTATATATATATATGTTTTTATATTATAGTTATATTACATATTATATTTATATAATTTCTATCCCTATGTCTAAGTCATAAGAACCTGATAAAAACTTATTAGTTTTTAAGTGCCTAGAAAGCAGAGGCATCTCCTTTTTATTTGTTTATCTCTATGAGGGTATTGACATTTATTTGTATGTATGCCCAGCACCTGGCATCCGGAAGGCACTAAATAACTAATGAATAAGGGGAAGCTGGGTTGCACAGTGGATAGAGCAGCAGGCCTGGAGTTGGGAGGTCCTAGGTTCAAATGTGGCCTCAGATACTTCCTTGCTGTGTGACCCTGGGCAAGTCACTTAATCCCATTTGCTTAGCTCTTGCACTTCTGTCATAAAGCTGTTGCTAAAACAAAAAAGGGGGGGGGAATTAGAATAATTGCTGCCCTCTCTTAGCACCAAGCAAAGTATGGTCTACACAGTATAGGGATAGAGATTGGACAATTGGGATTGCACGGACATAGGGAACTCTGAAATGTAGAAACTCCTCCTTCAACATAGATGAACACATTGTCTACAATTTATAATCCCAATTGCTGGAGCACTGTGAGAGTAAACGACTTGCTCAGTCAAAAGTCTAGCATGTGTTAGCAGTAAGGCTTGAACCAAAGTTGTCCTGACTCTGTGGTCACTTTTCTATCCACTACCTCATGATTTATATACCCACGGAACTTACCAGGCATCTGAAGAATGAGAAAAAATAGCTGTGAAGAACTACATTTGGTAATGGATTAATAACCACTGCCATCCCCACCCACCCACCCACCTTCTCTTCCAGTTCAAGTCAACCTCTTCCAGTCTTCCCTAGCAATCCATGACCAGAAACTGTGTGGTTTGGGTGGGGGAGAGGGGGGTTGGTTTGGTTTTGTCTAGTTTTCCAAACAAGACTTCTCCTGGAGGTCCTTCTCCCAGGCTCTCAAGTCGAGCCTGATTGGCAACAATCTATTGTCACTTGGGAAAGGTTCTTCCTATCCAGAGGCAGGGCCTAGACAGCCACTGGGTCACTGCTGGCCCTGGCATCTCCTCATGGAACGAGTCTGGCGTTAGCTTCTTTTGAGTCCGCTCAGGTCTTGAAATTTCTGTAACTGATTTTACTGGGAGATATTAAGTCAACAGTAAGGGAAAACTGAAATACACCCAGCATTCATGGGAAGAGATTTTCTTCCAAGGAATGGCTATACCTACATTAGATCTGACAAATGATTGTTTTCATTTTTTTTGTCTGCTAATTAATAGAAAGTCAAAAGAATATTTTTGCCTTTGTGGAGTCAGGTGAAGAATGGGTAGCTTGGATGGAGAGAGAATTAGCCTGACTCACCATCCATAACCTCCACTTTTTCAAAAAGGCTTTCCCCTACCTCCTTACCCAGTGTCTCTGCCTCTCTCCTGCTCTCCCTCTGTTTGTCTGTCTCTCTCCTTCTCTGTCTCTCCCCTTCCTTTTCTTTTCTTGGATGGAGCAGAAATGAGGTGGGGAGAGTAGGGGGGAGCT
The DNA here is from genome assembly GCF_027887165.1 of Monodelphis domestica. NCBI lineage: Eukaryota > Metazoa > Chordata > Mammalia > Didelphimorphia > Didelphidae > Monodelphis > Monodelphis domestica. The sequence goes on from NC_077228.1 coordinate 300,289,331, forward strand.
GACAAGAAGCCCAGTCTGCAAACAAATGGGACACTTATCTCTGGGATGGCTTTCTACCTTTTTGAGGCTTGGGGGCAAGCTGTTTGCCAAGCTTCCCTGCCCGTGTAAACACACTGGCACCAGCTGGGGTTTGGAATCTGTACTGCACTCTGCCAGCTGGTGACCTGGAGATGGGTCAGATTAAAGGAATGTGTAATGAGCATGGGGGTGGGAGACAGAAAGAGTGTTTACACAAAGAAGGTTTGCAGGGGTCAGTAAGGCACTGGCAAAAGGGAGTTGGGGGGGCGGAGGGGGAAAGGTGGGGGAAGACAGGTCTTGAATGTGCCCAGAGGGCCAGACTTTACCCAAACTGCCAAAATCTGTTTAGTTCATTTATTCTTTCCCTTTATTCCCCCCAAAACAGAGTTCTTTGTCCAAGTTTCTTTCCCCCACCACCTCCCAAACCAATTACACACAGTCCTTTGAAAGGTTCACAGCTGGCTGCCTGAGAAGGCTCAGCGTGATCAGACAACACGGACACTTGATCCCCTGCGATCCCAAACTGGGAACATTAACACAGAAACCCAAGCCACGTGCTGATAAGCAAGCCTTAGTTGGTTGGCTACATCTAGCCAGGCACTAAGAATGTGCTGGAGCCAAGACAGAGAAGGAAGAATACCATAAATGAAATGGATGGGGTAGGGGGCAGGTAGGAAAAGAAAGGTAAAGTGAGCTAGATAACCATCAACTCCCATGGTTACTCACAGACCTCCCTCCCAGGAAAAAAACAGCCTTATGCAGATGTTTCTGCACAGAGACCTCCCACATTTATCTACCAAATGGGAGAAATATGGAGAAAAAGCAATAGCAATAACAGGTTATAGACAAGCTGCTGTCACTCTGAAGGAGGAAAATCATAATAGATTTATCCACAGTTCTACAACAATTGGAAGTTTGTTTTAAAGTCCTTTCCTAGAGGGAAGAGAATGGGCTGCAATCAAAAAGGAAGAATGGAGATTTGCCAAGTCAAGCTTCTTAGAACAGTCTTACTACACCACTTTAACTGCAGGGATCTAATTTTTTTTTTAATAAGTCACAAACCAAAAAAAAGTACCACAATATAGTGGAATGGGCACTGGGGGTCAGGAGACCTGGCTTCTAGTGCTCCAGACTCTGCCAAACCCTCATCAAGCAGCCTGGGGCGAGTCACTCCTTTTCTGTTTCCTCATATATGTGATAGATGATTTCTTTTAAACCCTTACCTTCTGTCTAAGTATCAGTTCTAAGGCAGAAAATAAGTATGGTCTGGGCAACTGGGGTAACCCAGGGACTTGCCCAGGTCACACAGCTAGGAAGGGTCTGAGGCCAGATATACTCAGGCCCTCCCCCCTCCAAGCCTAGTGCTCTAACTCCTGAGCCACTTCACTGCCCCCACCCCAGATGATTTCTAAAATAATCAGCTCTAATCTTATGATGATGCTATAATAATCTCAACCAACAGGAGCAAAAAAAAAAAAAAACAGGTCTAGAAATTTGAGCATGTCACTGTCTCTCTGTGCCACTGTTTCTTCTACAGGGCTAATTATCAGAGATCATCTAGTTCCCTCATAGAACTATGAGGACAGGCAAAGATGTGTGATTTCACTGGCACAGGGAACTCCCAGTGAGGAAAGTCTCTCTGCCAAAGCAACAACTTATTGTCTCAGCTGTCTGAGGTCCTGAGGTTACCTGGTCACATTACCAGTATATATGTATGTCTACATCTATTATAGATCTCCCTCTCCTTCCCTCTCTCTTTCTCTCTGTCTCTCCCCCCTTCTCTAGCTGTCTCTGTCTCTCCCCCTCTCTGTATGTCTCTATCTCTGTATGTATGTCTGTCTGTCTCTCACTCTCACACACACACACACCCTGATACATATAAAAATATAGCTAATGTATATAGATAGGCCAGAGGCAACATTTGAACCCAGATCTCCCAGAATCTGTGACCAGTTCTCAATCTGTTATGATTGCTGCCTATTCCTAGAACTCTTAGTTAGAACCAAGTGGTATTTAAGAAGTAAAATCACTTTGAAAAGATGCCACATAAGACATAACAACCTTATTATATGCCAAATCAAGAATTAATCATTCCTAACCATTTCATAAGGATCAAACATTTAACACAATCATGCCATCTAGTCCATGCCAGAGGCCTGACATCATTAGCTGGAGAACGAACTTTAATAACCAGTGGTTTAACACATTCCATTTTTTAAAAGAAACACTAGAAATATTGGATGGTAATTCTCTACTGATCATTTCATGGCCAGCCAAGATCTAGAAATATAACCTGGTAATCTCTTGAGTAAGGAAGCATAACTAAATGCATTGGCTCTGAAGCCAAAGGACAAGACTCTGGATAACCTTAGGCAAGTCAACCTGATGGGCCTCAGTTTCCTTTTCTTTAAACCAGGAAGTTGGACTAGATAGCTTTTGGATCCCATCTAATTTTAAATCTATGATTATACAATCTGAATAAACAAGGTGCCACCAAACAAGGTTAGACTCCAGGCAGTCAGGAAAGATATGTAGAGGGAAGATAAGAGAGGAACAGAGAAAGAGGAAGACATGAGTTAAGACAGTAGCTTCTCAATTCTGCCCTGCACCAGTTATGGGGCTTAGCTCAAAATAAAAGGCAACTACTTTTATAGAAAGGGAGTTGGGTCTAGGACAAAATGAACTGATTCTAGCCCAGTATTGGAAACAAATCAGCTATGTGACTGACTGGCTCAACCGCTTGAATTCCCAGAAACTCAGTGGCCTCATCTGTAAAGTGGGAATATTCCTCCTTACCTTGTTTATTTTATCAGGAAGGAATGAGATTATCCATGTGCAAATGACTTGAAAACATAAATGTCAAGAGGCAAGGGCCATAACACTTCAAAGAAATAATTCAGCAAGTAATTGTTAGGCACCTATTTGTGCAAAGACCAGAGGAAGGATTTATCAGGTCAAATCTATTTTTCATAGACACTTCTCACAGATGACACAGAGCTTTCATAGCCCTGAGTGTCTCTTAGAAACAAAGGCCCATCTTGTTTAGTAGTTCTTCTCTGTGACGCTGTGAGTCATGGAATACCTCAGGATCCAAAGTATTGATGTTGTAAACCTTAAAATTTCTTAGACTTATAAATGTTGGAAATTTCACCATTGGGAAATTTCATACTTGAAAAATTTCCTACTGATAGTCTATTGGAATGTGAGCCCCCCCCCCTTGGCATGGGAGGGTCCTTCTCCTCCCTACTTAAGATTACTTTAGGACAGAAACCTTTTGCTGAACAATGGAAAGGGCTTTGACCTATGCTTAAGCATAGACCAGGAAGTTCTTTGAGTCATGATTGATTTTAGAATTGATACAATAGAGATACTTGGAATGACAGAACCAGGTCTTGAAACTACAATCTCCACCCTGTTCAGGGTAACAGGATTTAGGAAGGGCTGCAGCAAAGGATCAAGATTTAATTATTTGAGAGCATGACCTTCAACAGACATGTGCAAAGCCACAGACCTCTGGGCGGTCCTGGGTTAAGCTAGAGCCACCATTGGCACAGGGAAGACATGGACAGTGATTGGTAGATGTGAGAACTGAGGGGAGGGAACTTGGATGGTTTGCTTAAAGATAGCGGGGGCTGAGGACTGAGAGGAGGTTGGAGAGGTTTTGCTCTGAGAGGTTGTGCTCTGAGAAGCTTGCTCTGAAGGAAGCTGGAGGTGGAGGCCCCTGAGACTGTTTCTCCATTTTGGTCACGTGAGTGATAGGGACTGATCTCTTTTCTTTGCCTCAGCTATCTAAGGGCTTGGGCCTTTTGGCCCAGCCTGTCCCTCTCCCTGTCCCTGTCCCTCTCCCTGTCCCTGTCCCTCTCCCTCTCTCTTTCTTCCTCCTGTTTGTAATTAAAAACTCCATAAAAGGTTGCTGACTTGAGTTTTCATTTAGGAATTACATAGCTGAATTCCTTGGCGACCTTAAATTAATATATATCAGTTTTTTAAAGTGATTTCCTTGTCACAATGTGGAGGGTCACCCAAAGGATAATGAAGGGCATATGATAGAAGTGAACAGGCTTTAACACATAACTAATGAAGAGCTATGCAAAAGAAGCATAGAAATGCATAAAAAGAAAAGAAGGCAGATTGGTCTTGCAAGAGCAGGTGGTCACTGATGACCATCTCTAGGCTCTATTAGCAGGCATTCCAGGTGGCATAATGTCAAGAAGACCCGAGTTCAAATTTGACCTCAGAAATGTACTAGCTGTAGCTGGGTGACCAGGACAAGTCACTTCTGGCCTCAGTTTCTTCATCTGTAAAATGGTCCAGGGAAGGAGAAGGCAAACCACTCCAGTATCTTTGACAAGAGAAACCCAAATGGGATCATAAAGATCATACATGACTGAAAAAAGAAAATTTCAAGAGATGCTAGGGCAGGCCTCTGGCAGACTGGGTAAACTTCCTGGAAAACTTACAGGTACTCATGCAGGAGAACTGTACATATGAAGAGAAGTAGAGGGCTAAAACCCACATCACCAGAAGGCATCTCCATATCCACGAGACTGCAGAACCATTTATTCATGCCTAAGATGCCAACTGTTCCTATCTCTTTCAATCATTCTCAAATTTGTTTTTGTTTTTTAAATATTATGACTAATTTTCTTACTAATCCTATGTATTTCATTTTATAAATTTAAAAATATTATTCTGAGGTTTCACCACACTGCCAATAATGGGATCCATGATACTAGAAAGGTTAGGAACCTCTGCCCTATCCAGTTTCTAAACTATTTTTTTTTTTTTGCAAGGAGCAGGGAAAGAAATCTGTATGATGTTTGTCATGTACCATAGTCGGATTTATTGCATTTGAATACAAATAAACTCCAAACTAAAACAAATACATTCACTAGTAAGAATTTAGAGTAAAAAAAAATAGAAGTCACTTGTAGGCACCTGCCTCATTAGCTCAGTGAATGGGAACAGGGGTAGGTTCCATAGGCTCTTGGGAACAGAGACCTTGTCTTAAGTGGCATAACACAGTGTACAAGTGTGGACTTTTACAAATGGTAAACAACATTTATATATAGGTTGAAAAGAGGCATGTGGTATTGGTGTGGCATGATGTCCCAAATGGAACATCCCAATTGTAGGGAGTCCTAGGTGGAACTCCACTTGATGTCTTAGCATGACCTCAAATGAGATATATTTAAAATAAAATGTATAATCTTCCCTTTGAATAAATAAGTGTTTTCTGAACAGATGTTAATGTTGCCAAGGTATTGTGACAAGGAAATCACTTTAAAAGACTGATATATATTAATTTAAGGTCGCCAAGGAATTCAGCTATGTAATTCCTAAATGAAAACTCAAGTCAGCAATCAACCTTTTATAGAGTTTAATTACAAACAGGAGGAAGAAAGGTATTAGAGAGAGAGAGAGGGGAGAGAGAGGGAGAGAGAGAGAAAGAAAGGGGAGAGGAGGAACCTCCCATGCCAATGGGGTTCACATTCCAATAGAGTTCCCACTATCAATAGGAAATTTTTCAAGTATGAAATTTCCCAATGGTGAAATTTCCAACATTTATAAGTCTAAGAAATTTTAAGGTTTACAGTATGAGATCCACAATCACCAAACCTAATCTTTCCTTCCCCCAGTCTTCCTTTTTTTCTCTACTCATCTTTAAAACATTCTCTTTTTGGCTTTTTCCCTCTCTTGATTTTATCCACTCTCAAGGCCTCAATTCTATTTCTATTCCATAAATGGAATTTCCAAGTTCTCGAGTCTCATGTTGAACACCTCCACTTGATTGATGTCTTAGCATCACTTCAAATTAAACGCATCTAAAATCAAATTTATAATCTTTCCTTCAAAACTAATTCCCTATCCCACTTCCCCTGAACTCTACCTCCTATTTCTGTCAATGAAGAGTTCTCTTCTCTCTTCCCTCTCACTTCCCATATCCAATAAGAGTTCTCCAACTCATTTCTATTCCCCTTTCTCCAATCTAAGCCCATACTACCTCATGAGAGTGAAATATTCTCACTGCCTCCAGCTCTCCCCAACACCAATACCACATGCCTCTTCTCAACCTATACATAAATGTCTTTTACAATTTGTAAAAGCCCACACTTGTACACTATGTTATTTCTTTTGCTTGACCTCTTCCATTTATATAATGAAACTGAGAATCTTTGTTTCCATTTCTAGTCAGTTTTGATTCTGGAGTCTTTCGATTTTGCTTGATGCTTTTGGGTTTGTTTCTCAGAATGTTTTAGGCAGAGCCACTTCTTCCCTCTGAGCCACTCTTTAAAGTCAGGCTTTTATCCAGTGAACAGAAATTGCATCCTCAAGACTAAGGGCGGAGACTTTATTTTTATGACATAATTATACATAATATGTATCTATTCATGACCACCTCCTCAGTCTCTTTGACCCACACATCCCACATAGCTATTATATCTACTCTTCCTCTGTGACCTCCCATTTAGTCATTCATTCACCTACTTGTTCATTGCCACATTAAGCAATTAATTCTTATTTATCCACACATTTTATCTTTTAAGACATGTGTATCCCTCAACAAACATCTCTGAGGACCAAAAGGCTTATCTCAGCCCTGGCACTGGGACACCGAAGCTATAGGGGTGGTTTCACCAATGAAAATTCTGTCAAATCATTTAACTTCTTGTAATTACTGAAGTGCAAAAGTGGAAGGGTTCTCAAAGGTCTGTTCCAAACCATGAATAAGCTAAGTGAGACAATGTAAGGAATGCATTCTGAAAACCTTAAAGAGTTATATACATAGAGACAGCTAGATGGCTTAGTAGACAGAGAGCCAGGCCTGGGGATGGGGAATCCTGGGTTTGAATCTGGCCTCAGATACTTCCTGGCTGTGTGACCCTAGTTAAGTCATTTACCTCCCACTGCCTAGCATTTACTTCTCTTCTCCTTGAAATTGATATTCATTATCAATTCTAAGACAGAGCACAAAGGTTTTATAAAAAGTTATATAAATATTAGCTATAGGTATTACCATAATAGAAGGCCCTTAGCAATCATTTGGTCCAGACTGACCATTCACAGATTATTTTGGAGGTTAAACTTATTTTTTTTAATTTTATCTTCTGTCTTGGAATCTATTCCAAGTGTCTGTTCCAAGGCAGAATAGTAAGGGCTGGGCAATGGGGGGTGACTTGCCTAGGGTCACCTAGCTAGGAAGTACTTCAGAACAAATTTGAGCCCAGGAGTTCTCATCCCCGGGCTCATCCTCAGTGCCTGCAAATTAAACTTTAAAAAAAACAATAAAGTCTGGTGCCCATCAACAGGGATACGAATGTACTGGAATGACAAATAACGAACAATTCAGAGAAGCCCAGGAAGACCACTGCACACTGATGCAGAGTACCACTGTAAGGAGAAGCAGAAAAAACGAGTGACCACAATAACAAAAAGGAAAGAGCAGTAAAAGCCTGGAGCATGCAGGGTGGCGCCATTCCCTTGGTGGCTTCAGAAGACTAAAAGGGAAGCCCACCTCCAAAATGGGAGTGACGGTTTTTCTCTCTTTAGACTTACACTGTCTGTTCCAATGGAGGTTTCTCAGGCATAGGCTGGGAGGCAGGAGGCAGGCCTGGCCCTCGAGGGGAGGGGAGCTGGGTCAGCAGTCAGGTCAAGGGAGGGAAAGAGAACAGACCCTGTCATTGCTGGCAGTGAACGATGAGGAAAGGGAGGAATGGAAGGAATAGCCGGCCAGACCCCCCCATGGTGCAGGCCTGGGAAGCAGCTAGGGGGCCAGGGCACCTACAGGACAATGGGCCATCCTCTCAGATGGAGCATGCGGCACAGGGTGGGGCTGGGAGCCTGAGCAGGGGCCCCCCCGGACACTGCCCAGGTCCCCCAGAGCTCTCTTTCCAGCCCTCAGTTCCTTTCCCCATTAGAGCAGAAGCACCTTAGGAGCAGGGACTGTCTGTCTTTCTGCTTCTCTTTGTCTCCAACACTTAAAAATAGAGACTCTGGTAAATGGGGAGTGGTTCCTAAATACTCACTGCCCTGGCCTGCCCACTAAGTCACTGTTGGGGCTTAATTCTTTTCCTTGGTCCACCTAGAGATAGAGGGAAGGATCCTTGCCCCAACAACTATAATGTAAAGGCAAAAAGCAGGTGAGGAGAGGGCAGACAGCACAGTGGATGGAGCCAGGAAGTCAGCAAGAGTTACTTTCCTGAGTTAAAACCTGGCCTCAAACACTTACTAGCTGGGTGAACCTGGGTGAGTCATTTTGTAAAAAGAGCAGAGAAGGAAATGGCAAGCCCCTCCAGGATCTTTGCCAAGAACACCCCAAGAAAGAGGTCATGAAGAGAAAGACAAGCTGGAAGCAGGACAAACAACAAAACAAGGAAGGCAAACAACATCAATAAGACTCACTTTAATATGTAAAACAAAAAAGGTAGAGACAATGGCCTCAAAATGGGTGTTTGGCTTTCCCCCCTTTATAAGTCTAGACCTGTGACTGCACTGACATAGAAAATTTCTGGTAAGGAATTCCCTTTACAAGAGACAGAAAACCATTCTGCATGTTGGGCTTCAGAGAGACCTCACCTGTCCAAGGTGGCCCCCCTCAGCCCCACCCCCCAGCTGTCCGAGACTTAACTGGATGCCTGCTTGATCCTGGCACTGAGACAAGGCCTCTATCTCTTCCATATGCTGCCTCCTAGACACTAGCTACAAATGAATAAGTACAGTCACTAGCAGTTTCCTGCAAGAACCTCAGTGTATCTTAAAAATAGCTCACAAATCCATCATTTTTAAATTGAACAAAAAGGTCTCAGGGGAAACTAGGTGGCTCTATGAATGGAGAGCCAGGACTGTAGGGAAGAAGTCCTAGGTTCAAATGTGGCCTCACCCATGTCCTAGCTGTGTGAACCTGGGCAAGTCCTTGCCTTTCTGTCTTAAGAGTTGTTATAAGGTAAGAGTTTAAAAAAAAGTCTCTATGAAAGTGTATAAGTTAAGGGCTCAACTAGAGACAGGCTTCCTTAATCTGTTTAGTTCTACCCACAACCTAAGTCTTGGGTTGGGTCCCTGACCCTAATTTTTTTATACTCTTATCTTCCATCTTAGAATCATACTGTATATTGGTTCCAAGGCAGAAGAGCAGTAAGGGCTAGGCAATGGGGGTTAAGTGACTTGCCCAGGGTCACACAGCTGGGAAGTGTCTGAGGCCACATGTGAACACAAGACCTCCTATACCCTGGCCTGTCTCTCAGACCACACCCAGCTGCCCCCACAACCATTTTTAACAGAAGCAGAACAGTTATGAAAAGGGTGTTTGAAAATCATGAAATTCATTCTTGGAGGAAGCTGAGCCTATGATCTGGGGGAAGACAGTCTTTGTAGGCTGCCTGGTGGAAGGCACAGTCTTCTACATGGGAAGAGCAAGGACATGGGGTTTGGTGAGCAGCACAGCCAGGGAGGCACATGTGATAACAGTCCTGGGAGGAGCGGCGGGCTGGGCTCTGTTCTCTAACACACACCCTGGGTGGGGGTATCCCTGAGGAGGTGGTGCCAGGGAGGCCCAGAGGCAAGGGCGATTGGCCCAAAGCAGGATGCTTGGGGGCCCTGGGCACCTGTAGCAGCAGGCTGGTTCCAGGTCTCCATCCCAAGCAGAGGTCAGACCACCCCCCATGGGAAGCCAGCCCTGGAGGATGCCTGAAGAGAACTAACAAGAAATGAAAACCCCTTACAGGCACCTCCTATTATCTCACACAATACTCTCAAAGACCCTAAGTACTAGGCACCAGATGTGATCTTATTTATCCCATTTTAGGGACAAAGAAACTGAACCTAGGGACAGGCTCTCCTGGAGGCAGTGAGGGGCCGTCTCCAGTCTTAAGTTCAAATCCAGCCTCAGGCACTTACCATGTGACCTTGGGCAAGTCACTTAATCTATCTGCCTCTATTTCTGAATCAATAAAATGGGGGTAATAATAGCACCACCCTCTAAGGAGGGTGCCTAGCACATCATAGGTGCTATATAAATGTTAGCTATCATCATCATTATTATTTCGAGAAATGACACAATCTGGCCAGTGTTACAGGGGCAGCAAATGCAGAGCTAGAATTTGAAACAGGGTCCTCTGATGCCAGACTCCAGGCCCTTTCCTCTAAAACTTAACAAAATGTTATGATTAGCAATACCTCCCATTGTACAGGGTTTTGTAATTCTACAAAGAAGTTTTCCCCACTAAAAACCAGCCAAAGAAGAAAAGAGAGGGAGACATGGAAGGGCCTGTGCCTCGCCATGGCGCTCAGGGGGCCAGATACATCCTGCTCTTCCCTGGCAATACACAGGCAATACACAGGGCAGGAGGCAGTCAGTAGTTGTCAACATCTATTTGTCCTCTTCCCCAAAGAACTCATCCCTGGAATTCTGTTAATAATCAATGGCTCTGCTGCACTCTTTCAGGATGAGCCCAGGCTTCGGCCAGCCCCCACGGTCTTCCTGAAGCCCCAATGAGGAATGCTCCTTCCCTGTCTCTGCCTCCTGTGGCTCAACAGAATAACAGCAACTCACCAACATGGGGCTCAGAGATAGGCAACAACCCAGAAAAGCAAAACACAGGGATTTAGGATCTTAAGGTATAATTTTGTGTCTCAGTGGATGGAAAGCCAGGCCCAGAGAGAGCAGGTTCTAGGTTCAAATCTGGCCTCAGACACTTCCTAGCTGGGTATCTCTGGACACAAACCCCATTGCCTAGCCCTTGCTGTTCTTCTGCCTTAGAACCGATATATCAATTCTGAAAGAGAAGGTAAGGGTTTGGTGGGGGAAAAAAAGCTAAATGAATTACCCAAAATCTCACCTATAGCAAATAATGAAGGCAGGACTTGAACTCAGGTCCTTTTGACTCCAGTCAGTGCAGGAATCCCATCCCTCTCACACATAATCAAACCCAAAGGCTAGGCAGAGGGGAAAAGAAATGGCTGGTGAAAGGCACTGTGCCAAGACCTCTCTCCCTTTCCTCTCCCTCTCCTCCCCCTAGAAGCCGGCCAGGAGGAGGAGAGAAGTGATTGGGATTGGATCAGGAGAAGCCTCCCATCCCCCCCCCCCCACTGGGCCCATCAAAAAATCCTCTACCATTTACCTGAAAATTCCAAACACACAAAACCAAAGAGATGTCAATCCATTATTGAAGATGCCCAAAGGTGTCTTGAATAACCCAGGGCCAATAGGAGATGATTCAGAATTAGATCATTGCTCCTCTTCAGAGGCAACATCTGCAGGAGGCTGGGGAGGGGAGGTGGGCGGCACCTGCTCCATGCTAGGCGCTGTTAGCCACTCTCCAAACACCTCTTCTGACTCCTCTACAACTCTCCCAGGCAGGGGCTACAAGTTACCCCATTTTACAGCTGGGCAAATGGGGAGAGGCACGTTAGATGGATTCCTGTGGTCTCCTGGGAACTCAAGGTAAAATTCAATTCGATAAACCTAGAGTAAGCATTTGCTGTGGGCCTGCCCTCCCGGTATGGGCACAGGGGAGCATCCGCACCCCAGGCCTCCATCTCCCCGTGCTCCAGACACCCAGAGCCGAGCATGGGGGAGGAGACCCCAGAGCTCCCACCACCTGTGCTCTGAAAGCCTAAAGAGCAGCACCTAGAGCAGGAGAAGTGACTGGTCTAGGGTCCTATGGCCAACACAGCCCAAATACCAACCTCGCTCTTCTTGCCCAAAAGGCTCGCTTTCTACCCAGTGAGAGGTTGTCCAGGGGCCTGGAGCCAAGAAAACTCCAGTCTGACTCTGCCCTCAGCCTAGATTGGCCCCTGCCTGTCTCCCAGCCCTGCCCTGTACAGTGTTGACAGAGGGTCCCCCTCATGAGGCAGGGGTGAGGAGAGTGCTCCATCTGTCAGAGAGAAGGTGTGGGGTGCATGGGGTGCGCAGGCTGCCCAGCCTCCAGCCTGCTCGCTTCTCCTTTCATTTCTCCACAGCAAGGCTCTCCTGGCTGCCCAGGGCGCCAGGCATCGGTGCCAAGATGAGAAGTGACCCTCCGTCCTAGAGACTCTTCTGGTCTGCTGCGGTAGCACTGGGCGATCAGAGAAGTACAGACAACAAGAGGCATTGCTGGGAGCGAGCACCCCAAGAAAGTGAGGAAAGAGCCCCCCCCCCCCATAGAGGGGGTTGTGGACGCATTAAAGAGGAGGGTGAAAGAAAAGAGGCCATTCTAGGGACAGTCTGGCAACACTGTTTCTACCAAGACCACTAATTCTGGGAGACCCAGAGGGGAATGGAGGATCCTGGTGGCACGTGGGGGTCCTCAGGAGACACTGCCTTTCTTGTTTGTAGAATAAGGGGGTTGGGACCAGAGGAGCTCTGAGGCTCCTTTCCAGCTTTAATCTAGGAGCCTCCACTCCCATGTTAGAAAAAAAGACTGTTTCCAATAGAATTTTACTAGATTCTTCTCCCCTGTCAAAAAACAAACAAAAAACCCCTACGGATTCCTGTTCCCTCGGTCTTCTTGCGGCATAAAATTCTAATCCAGTTCAAAGCATTTCACAGGTCTCTTCATTGAATCTGATTTCAAACAGGGGCTACCCTTGAACAGGCCCCAGTAGAAGGGAGGGTGGAGAGAGCCACCCCACAGGCGCCTGCGCTCCAGCAGCCAGCCAATCAGGTTACTGTAGGAATTTCCAAAGGACAGTTGGATGAGAGGGTGGGAGAGCATTTCCTAAAGAGGGACATGAAGGCCAGAAAGTCCCAGGAGAGCTGCACGACTCCCTCTCCCCACACACACTTACAGACTTGGGTGCGCTTGTGTATTTACAAATACAAACTCTGCAGGGAGCCACACCACTGTCTTTCAGGTACAATCACCAATCAGAGGAATAGCTAACACTGGATATACATTACCTCACAGGATCCTCTTGACAAGGCCCGGCTTAGGGCCATCATGGCAGTACATGCCCATTTTATAGATGAAGAACAAAGGCTGAGGAAAGCGAAGTGACTTCCCCAGGGCTTTGCAGATCGGAGGGGAGTGAAGCAAGATTTTACCTGCACACTTTAAACTCCTACATCTGTCTTAGAACCAATACTAGCTGTAAAGATTAGGCCAAGGGGGGACTTGCCCAGAGACACACAACTATGAAGGGTCTGAGGACAGACACTGGGACCCAGGCTCTCAGCACCACATGAGCTCACTGCCCCTGGTGCAGCAGCCCCAGCCACTGGTCCTGGTCAGGGTAGGTCAATCACGCAGGGGACTCTAGTAGGTAACTCCCTAGGTTTCCCCCCAGGCCACCCGTCCCCAGTGGGTCTCTCTCTTCTCTAGAATACAGGCCTGCAAGAGAAGGACAATTGAGCAGACACACACTAAACCCCTTCCTTCCTGCGCTCATTCACAAATGATTTGGGGTGCAGTAGGCACAGGGAGGAAAAAGGACACACAAAACCGCCACTTTGTACATGACTAAACATACAATAAAGCCAGACATGGCCCAGGGGACAGATCAGAAAGCGCGCCTTGCTCCCTTGCTGGAAGCGGGGAGAAGGCAGCATGGTGCTCCCAGACCTCTGCCGAGCCTGGAGACAGCAGGTCCCCCTCAGGGGTAAACAAAAAAAGAGGAGCAGGTGTTGAGGGGGTAGGGGGGTGGTGGTGACTGGAAACTCGGCCAGAAGAAACCCAGGAAAAAGGCTGCGCCCTTGGCCCGGCGGTCTGTGAGGCCGAGGAGACACAGGGCGGGCAGCCTCCTGGATCCTCTCACCTGAAGATCTTGGGCCAACTGCCCAGAGCTGCAGGGAGGAGAAAATGAAGTGACCCCATGCCTGTGAGAGGGTTGAGGAGGGAGGCTGTCACAGACGGGTGTCTGCCCCACTCCCAATACAGCAAGAGCCACCGCACTGCCATGCCGCATCCTAGGGCGGAGGGCCAGGCTTGGAGGAAGGAAGACCCTTGTTCAAATCCAGCTTCAGACACTGACTAGCTGTGGGACTTTGTAAGTTCCTCAACCTTTGCCTCAATTTCCTCAACTGTAAAATGGGGACAAAAATAACATCTACTTCCCAGTGCTTGTGAGGATCTCTGTAAAGCGCTTCAAAGCAGTGCCTAGCACACAGTAGGCAGGCAAGTATAAATGCTAGCAATAAAAATAATAGTTGTTATCAGGGAGCAGTTAGATCGCTCAGTGGACTGAGAGCCAGGCCCAAAGACGGGAGGTCCTGGGTTCAAATCTGACCTCAGACACTTCTAGCTGGGTGACTCTGGACAAGTCACTTAACACCCATGGCCTAGCCCTTACCGCTCTTCTGTCTTGGAACAGTGTTGATTCTAAGAAGGAAGGCAAAGGGTTAAAATAATAATAATAATTATTATTATTCCAAGACAAAAAAAGGATTGATTTAAATGTTCAAGATCAAAAATTTGCCACTCCTCTCTGCACATTGTTTCCCTCCATTGGGAAGATGAAAAATCCCCAGGAGGAAGTGGCTCCTTGGGGGGCCAAGATGGAGAGCGTGTGGTCTGCTCCAGGAGGCCCTGATGGGATTTCTGGAGGAGAGGGTGCACATGTGGGGACATCCCTGAGGAACGTCACTCATGTGGCCTGGTGAAGGGGGAGGGGAACCAGAACAGTGGGTCTGACTGTGTCTACTGTGCCAGAAGGCTGAAACAGCAATGGCCACAGAGAGCTGGGTCACTCCCAGTTTTGCTGGCTAGTGTGGTGCTCACAGTGGGACTTGGAGCTCTGTTCAGATCCAGGCTCAGGCACTGAAGGAGCAGGGTAAGTCACTTAGCCCCTGGAAGCCTCAGTTTCCCTAACTGTAAAAGAGGGATAATGACAGCACCCTCCTCACAGGGTCCTGGGGATCAAAGGAGACAGGCAGAAAAAGTCCACAGCCCAGGGTCTAGCCCACAGCAGGCGCTTCCTCCCTGTGCTCAGCACAGCTGGAGGATCAGCAGCATGGAACACAGAGAGGAATGACAGATTTTTTTCAGTAGGCTGGTGAGTTTTGTTGAAAGGTGGGACTCCCCCCCTTCAATTCCTTGTTCTAAACATCTGGGGGTGGGGTAGGGACACACCAGAACATAGACTAAGCTAAAACAAAAGAAAACAGGAGTAGTTAGGTGGCACAGTGAATAGAGCTGGCTCTGGAGCCAGGAAGGTCCAAATTCAAATCCTACCTTGGACACTCGGTGGCGGCCAGATTCTGGTCATCTGAATAAGCTAATATGATAATAAGCTGGGGAGTGTAGTGGATAGAGCGCTGGGCCTAAAGTCAGAAAGACTCCTAGAATTCCAATCTGTCCCCAGACACTAGCTGTGTGACCCTATGTCACCTCACCCTGTGTGTGCCTCAATTTCCTCATCTGTCAAATGAGGCAAAGGGAACCCTTCTAGTGTCTTTGGGTTAGAGGAAGAGTAAGACAAGGGGGACCCAAATGAACCACAAATTCTATTTACTCTAGTTGGGAGATCAGACTCAGTCCCAGACGGGCTGACACAAAGTAGGTTGTGATGAGATGAATCTTCGGATGAGGCCCTGCTCCTGAGGTACGAAGCACGTCGTGTAACTCACCTGTCCCAAAGGGGAGGGAAGCAGGGAGGAAGAGAAAAGGAGGTTTTTGTGCCTTGGAAAAAAGTAAACTAGAAAATGGATCCCCCCCCACCCCCAATGTTCTCCTGCTCTTCTCGTCTGTTTTCAAAAGATAGGGACAGCATCAGTTCATTTATTTCTTATATCATTTTTTCCCCCAACAAACAAAAAATCTATGTTCCTTCTCCATATGTGGCAGGGGAGGGTCCTTGCCAGAGAGAAGTCTAAAAGGGAGGAGGAAGAGGCAGGCCCGACAGGGCCCACAGGACAAGCGGGAAGCTGTCCTCCACAGAGCTGCTGAAACATCCTCCTCTTCCTTTTAAAAAACTGTCCCCTTCTCAGTAGGATCCAGACTAAGTTTTGGTTCTGAGCAGAGGAGCGATCAGAGCAAGGCACTGGGGTTGGTGATTCGTCCAGGGTCACGCAGCTAGACGTGTCTAGGGCCAGATTTGTACCCAGGATCTCCCATCTCTAGGCCTGGTTCTCCATCCACTGAGCCAGCCAGCTGCCCCTGATATCATCCTAATACACAGGTTGGATCATGTCACTCAGAAGCTCAAGAATCTTCGGCAGCTCCCTCTGCCTCATTCACAGGCACAGCCTCTCCGCTTCGTCACAGCCTTCTCCATTCCTGCCAAAGGGTTAGCCCTGCCAACAAGCTCGCCTTCAGCACTTCACTGTAGTCCATCTAGGGAGTGTCACTGAGAAACCAGCAGGAATGGCACCTAGCTCAGGACTCTTAGGAGGTGACACCTTACAAGCAGCTTCCCTCACCAAAGCCCTTTATGCTGTTCCCTGGCATCTGCGGGGTCTTCCTGGCAAAGACATGGGACAGTTCAAATGGGTCTCACAGGTGGACAAGACACAGAGGCTAAGTGACTGGCCCAGGGTCACACTACTGGCACATCTCTGAAGCTGGCTCTCTGTTGCCTCCAGGCCCAGCGCTCTATCCCGTCTTACCTAGCCACCTCACAGAGCCAATGGGAGGTAGTCAATGCAAATGTCACCATCCCCATTTCATAGAGAAGGAACCTGAGACTCAGAAGCAGCCGGTCCACATTGACCCTAACCAGCCAGTAACAGATTAGGTGTTAGCCCCTTGCCTCAATGCGATCTCCAAGCTGGATATTCCCACTGTGTTGGCTAATGCTCTGTCCTCAAAGTCCAGGAAAGGGGCCAGTGGAAAGCAGGTTCTCAAATGTTAGGTCCAGAGAGTTCTCTGGGGATTCTCAATATCCTTTTGGGGAGGTTTGAGAAGTCAAAATTATTTTCATCATAATACTAAGGCATTATTCACCTATTAAAATAATCTTCCATTTTTTAAACTACTTATCTGTGTGAGGCTGAATTTTCTTCCTTTACTTCAACCAAAACAACATATTGCAGAGGACTAATGAAGCAGACGCAAGAAACCAGATGTCTTCTATTAAACCAGACACCAAAGAAATTTGCAAAAAATATGTAAAGCAATGTCACTCTTCTCATTATTTTTTTTTTGGGGGGGAGAGTTATTTTTATTTCTTTAAATTATATTTATGTTAACATGTCATTATTTTTTGTTAAAGGAATTAATAAATATATTTTTAAAACATCTTACTTTTCATTTTCTAACTCCATAAATATCAAAAGACATAATCCACATGAAAACAAAGTTTCTTCCATCATTTTTAAGAGGGTAAAGGGGGCTGTAAAGTGAACTTTCACAAAGCACTTCTCCATTTTTGAGTTTGTTTCCTACTTCTCTACATGTTCTATTTCCCCCCAGACACAAGACACATACCTGTGTGCTCCTTGAAGGCAGGAGCTCCTTTGGGGTAGGCCCATCTTCATATCTCCCATGCCTAATACTTAACATATCTCGATTATTTTAAAATGCCCTAGTGTTTTTGCTTACTTATTTATTGTTAAATAAAGGAAGGAAGGAACCAACATCTTCATAGCATAAATCCTGTTCATTGTCCACTCTGCCTCAATGCCTTCGGAGAGTCCAGATCACATACCACCTCCCGGGGCCTTTCTCTGTAGAGGAAAAGCTGCCTGGATTACAACTAGGGTTTACAATAACTATTGTTGGTAGGCATGAGGAGGAACAGCAGCAGCAAGAAAGGCCTTCAATTGGCAAAAGAATGAAGGAAGCCCCCCCCCTCCACCCCGCCTTTTTTTTAAACTTCCTCTTCCAAAAAATGAAAGCCCTAATTAAGAGCACTGACTATAATAAGGAGAAAGAAAAGGAGCAAATCAAAGCAAATCATGTTAGGAAGTCATACTTTGTATGTATAAAACTCAGAAACCGACATTTTTTTTAAAAGAGGGGGGACATCCAGATTTCAGAAGCAGAGAAACTAAGGCCTAGAAAAATAAAAAGGAAAGCTCAATACCTCACCACTTCTGGTAATCTTACCCCAGAGGGCAATCCCAAAGGGAAAATTACAAGCTGCCTTTGAGGATTGGATGCTCAAATTTAAAAGCTCTGGAGACAAAAAAATAATATGCCCAATTATTATGATCAAGAAGGTCCTCCTGCAATCTCAGAACCTTTAATCTAGTATCTTTTTTGAGACAAGCACTTGAGCACTGCTATGTATATGAGGGAAGAAGGGCACAACATACCTTTCCCAGACAGTAACAGATGACCTGGCAAAGGGCCCCACTAGCTGCCGATATCTGAAATCAACTGTGAGACACAACAATGGAAAGGGGGTGGGGTGGGGGTGAGTCCTGGTTTTGCAATTTACTTACAGTGTGACTTTTAAGGATTTGCTTAACCTATCTGGTCTGAGGGTCCTCAAAAGGAAAATGAAAGGGTCAACTAAGTAATAATGATCCATAGGAATAAAGAAAGGTTGCCAGGTACTTAATTAAGCTCACAGATCTCTACAGAGGCAGAAGATGCCTTGGAAGGCATCAAATCCAAATCCTATTTTACAGATGGGGATACTGAGGCCCAGAGAAGTGGTCAGTCACAAGATTTGATCTTCATCTCCACATCTCCACCATATAAGGCGAGTACTCTAGGTATTATTATTATTATTTTCCCCATTTTCCAGGTGAGGATACTGTAAAGAATATTATTATTTAAATTGCAAAGTTTAAATTCCTTTTAAGAAGAATTTTAGGTAAAGAAAGATGCTACTTCCCTTAATCCAGAAACTGAGCTGTTGGAGAAGATACCATGAAGAAGCCTCCAGACCACAAGCTACACAAGAATGAACTTTGGATGTAGTTGATTGAACATTTATTTGTATGTATACTTTCATGCCAAAGGGGACTGCCCCCTAACTGGCTTTCTGTCAATGCGTCCAGCAATTATTGGTTTTGTTCTTTTTCTCTCATCCTCGAATTATTGTAATCCTTAAGTTGATTAGGTTTTCATGATCCTTTTGGGGAAAAATTTCTTTTTTCCAAAAATGATGACATGGAGAAATGTAAAAATGGAGACTTGAATCCAGGACTTCAATCCCCAGAAGTCCTTGCTCCACTTCCCCAGAATGCTTTGTAATCTCACTGAATTCTCACCTGGGCTGAGAGCAAATTATTATTTAAAGGGTCTCTGCCTACGGCGGGATCTCTTCTCTTCCTGTCTCCCCTGGCAAGCAGACGGCTCCCATGATGTGAGTGAAATTGAATTGGGCCTCTTGGCCCACCTAGCACATGCCTTTCTTACTTGTATTTTCCTAAATTCCTTATCTTAATTAAACCTATAAAAATATAATACTCCTTGCAGAGAGAAACTAATTTCTACTTGCCTCAGTTTCCCCAAAATTTTAACTCTTACAATACTGAGGACCAAAGTAATAATAACACAAGTAGGATTCTTTACAATGGTCCCATTACTTATCTGATGAAAGAAAGTAAAATAAAGCTGCACCTGCACTGAGGCAGGGGAAAACTTTACCATAGGGCTGTTCACAAACGCTCTGTCTGCGTAACAGATGACAGAGAAGACGACATATGGATAATGGCTGCTCCAAATCGGGCCTGAAAGGGAAGTATGCCCAGAGAGGGGGACAAGTCTGATCCCTCAGAAGTTCCATGAAAAAAGCCATTGGGACACAAAATGTCGAGCAAATGAGAAATTACATGGTCTTGGGCTCCTGGGCCAAGCTTCCCTTCCACAATGAGGGTGTGCACAGGCCCTGGGGCCAAACCCGGACCAAAAGCCAGAAGGGAACTCCAGGCCATCACATCACATCACATCCTCATTTCACAGATGACTGTGAGACAGATTGACCGTACTCACATAGACAGTATATACACAGAGAAAATTCTACCAAACCTTCTGAGACTTGAGTATGAATATAGTCTTCCAGAGGATGGCTAGGTGAAACAGTGGACAGAGGGTAGGGCTTGGAGTCAGCTCAGCTGCCAGCATTTAAATCTAGCCTAAGATATTTAGTAGTAGCCATGTGACCCTGGGCAAGTCACTTAATCCTGCTGGCCTCCATTCCTTATATGTTAAGTGAGCTGGAGAAGAAAATGACAAACCACTCCAGTACCTGCCCAAAAAAGGGCAAATGGGATCAAGAAGAGCTGGAAATGACTGAACAAAAACTCTAGTGAGGTGGTTTCAACCTTTTTGGTGTCAGGACCCTTTTATACTCTATTTTTTTTTGTTACATTTTGAGTTTCAGGTTGTCTTCCTCTCATCTTCCCAAGTGTGCATTAGAGAAGGCAAACATTTGCTATGTATGTATGTGTGTGTGTGTGTGTGTGTGTGTGTGTGTGTAACTATGAAATACATATTTCCATATACCAGCTCTTTGTCTGGAGATGAATAGCATTCTCTCATAAGTCCTTCTTACTTGTTTTTACTCTTAAAAATTACTGAAGACATTCTGGGGAGCTTTTGTATATGGGTGTTACAGCTCTTGATATTTCCCATATTAGAAATTTAATCACCTTAGTATTATTATGAAAATAGCTTGACCTTGAGGACCCTTCCCCCTTGAAAGGATCTCAGGGATCCCTGAATCATACTTTGAGAACCACTGATCTACTTTAATTCCCTCCTCACTGGTTAGAGCAGTACACCAAAAATTTGGCTACTTATAACTACTACAGAAAAGCTTTAGCAGAACAGTTATTTTACCTGCCTATCTGAGAGTGTGAACAGGAGATATTCAGATGCAGGACTCTTGATACGAAACGTTTATTCTTTCTGGAATTGACTAATATTTACCTGATTTCTCTGAATCTTTGAGAGGACAAGAAAGTGAATACAATACTTTCCATAACAAAATGATTTAGGGTAAACACAAAACTTCTAATTTTCTTGTCTTTTTTTTTTATTCATGTCTACCCTTGAACCAATAACCTGAAAAAACTTGGCCTTTTTCTCCCACTATTTTTAATGATGAAAATAACACTCCCAGGACTATGAAGCCAAAGTTGTGGCAGTTTGTTTCTCTGGCAACTGTCAGACATCTGAATTGGTACTGGGATTCTGACATGTCTTTGTATCCCAGGAAGGGAGTCTTTTTTTTTTACTTTCCCTTTTAAAGAAAAGGAAAAGTTATCTTGTCAGCCCTATCACTAAAATAGGAGCCAGGTACCCTTATAATCATCTGTAAAGGCCATTCTATTAAAATCACAGAATAAAGCTAAGGGAAAAGGACTGGATCTGTGATTTCATGAGTACTGTGAACTCCTAGATAAGGAAACTCCTTCCAGTACAGATCAGTAGCATCTCTACAATTTATAGTCAGGAGGACTAACCAGAAGTATGAAGAGATAAAATGATCTGTCTGAGATCACAAAGCCCATATAAGTCAGAGACAGAATTTGAATGTAGGTCTCTACTATGCAATAGACACCTTATCATTTTTGTATCATTCTCCCCCTTTTTGGCAGTCTTGCAAAGCCTATAAGAACTCTTTCTCAGAATAAAGTTTTTAAATACATAAAACAAAATACATAGGATTACAAAAGAAACCAATTATATTGCAATAGAAGTCATCAAAATATTTTTTAAAGAACAGGTGCATGAAACTCAGTTAAAGACCTTTCTCCATAATTTGGAAGCCAATTATGCCAAAATATAGTTGTCCAACTATTAAAAGAAAACAAAAGTGCATGAACTTTGTCAAGAACTCTATGCAGGGGCAGCTAAGTAGCATAGCAGATAGAGCACCTGGCCTTGAAATGGAAAAACCCAGGTTTAAATGTGGCCTGAGATACCTCTTAGTTGTATGATGCTAGGGAAGTCACTGAACCCCAAATGCCTAGTCCTCACCGCTCTTCTCTTAGAATTAATACTATGACAGAAGGTAAGGGTTTTTAAAAAAACAAGGCCTCTAAGCCATGCCACCTCTCCCAGGATCACATATTTAGGGGTAGGAGAGACTTCTGAAATCTCCAATACCAGTCTACTCTCAGAGCTGGGGAAGCTGGGGCCCAGAGGTCAGGCTGCGCTCGTGGCCAGGCAGGGAAGCAGCAGTAGTGCCCAGGCACACTGCCTGATGCTCAGGGACCCAAACCAGCCCGCTGCCCACTCTACATGACACTTTTAGACAGTCAACCAGCAAAGCTGACCAAGCCAAGCTGTTTCTCCCTCTCCCCTATACCCCCTATACCAGGTGCCTCGAATAAGGGGAGGGAAGTGAAAAATGACCCCCAGGGACTCCTTTGTTGTTGCTTTTTAATCATTTTCACTCTAGCTGGTCGCTCCAAAAGGCACTGCTTGCCAGGAGCAGTCTTACAGCCAGACAATGCCAAGGGCGACCCGAGGTTGGCATCGGTCTCCCTCTGCCGTTCTCGCTCCATTGGAAAGATACCTCTGGCGCCAGGAGGGCGAGCGCAGCCTCCGGGAGGCCCTCAACCTCTTCCGTGTATCAGTGCCCCCAGCTTGGGCTAGTCAGGGGGGCCCCTGGCCAATAGGAAGCAGATCAAAGAGGAGCTCGTGCCCGTGGGAGGCGAGTCCTCACCATGGCAACACCAACAGCCGGGCTGCAGCTCCCATCTGGTGTGATGGGTCGGAATGGTGCCCTGCACAAGGAACAACAGCAAAGCCGGGGCCTTGAGAACAAGGAGAGAGAGAAAAGCTCCCCTCTCCCCCACCAGGGACCCTCACCGCCCGATAGCCCAACTAGTGGCCGGAGCAGCCACCCCACACCCATGCCCTAAAGAGCCGACTGGCCTAGAGAAAACAGATGTTCTCCCAGAGGAGTAACCTCCCAAAATCTCCTAGAATTCAGCACACTGGAGAAATGACTCAGACACCCATGGATCAGAGATTCAAGAGATGGAAGAGCCCTTGGGGTCCCAGACCCATGGATTAGGCGCAGAAAGGGGCCTGAGAAGGGCATCTAGACCAGCCCCCTCCTCTCACCGATGAAGAAGGGCCCAGAGACACAGGGATGATCAAGGCCCAGAAGAGCTGGCCTCAGCTCCAGAACAGATGCTTCCCAAGCATGTGGAATGCCCCAGCCTCTGGAACAGGGGGCTTATGAGAAAGGGCCAGGACTACATGTTCTGGGTGACAGATAGTTTCAGGCCACAGATTCAGGATTGAAAAGTGACAATATCTCTGGCCTCCTTTTGTCATCCTGAAGTTTAGCCCACAGTAGGTGCTTAATAAATGTTTACTGACTGATCAGTCAGTAAATTCCATCCAATTCACTGCACAGATAAATGGTTAATGTCCAGAGAGGCAGTGACCTGCCCAAGATCATGCACAGAGTGACAGAGCTGTGATTCAAACCCAGGGTCTCTGACTTCAAATCCAGCAATCTTTCCACTGCTACATGCTGCCTAACTTTTGCTTTTTGGGTTCAAAAGAGCCCTTTTTAGACAGTGGAAAAAGGGATATGTCGACTCTCAGATCCTCCAACCACACTGGGATTGCTACCGCTTTCCCCAAGGGACCCGAGATTGGTTGCTGAGCCCGGGACACACAGCCCCCCCTCCAGAGTCAAAACCAGGACCAGCCTCTAAGTTCAGTGACTCAGTGCCTACAAGGTAGCTGACTCACTCCAGAGCCCTGAGGAGCTAAAGGGAAAGGAGAACAGCACCTGCTCTCAAGGACCTAGCAGTCTCCTGAAGGTCAGGTGAAAGCACGGCATCCATTTGGGAAGGATGGAAGGTATTCTGGTGAAGGAGGCCATGAGGAAGCCACGCTGAAGAGAGGTGGGAAGGAACATCCAAATGGAGGCTGTTGTAGTGGATCCTCAGTCTTGGAGGGAGCTGCACTTTAGGAAAATGTATTTGGCAACACAGTGGAACATGCACTGGAGTAAGAAAGTTAGCTGCTGCACCAGAGCACCCATAGGTTTGGCCCAGAGGTCTCCTTTCACCTCTCCCCCTTTCCTGTGCTCAACTTCTCTAGAATCTGACCCCATGATGGCAAACCCATGGCACACATGCCAGAGCATGCCGTAGGGAGCTGCTCCCCTCCCCCTTCTCCACACAGACATTTTCCCTATGTCCCACAGCCAATGGGAGGGCTTCCTCCTTCCCATCTGGGGTAAGGGAGCAGCTCACTTGGGCCTGAGGGGGCAGTTTGGGCACTTGGTCTCTAAAAGGCTCATTGTCATGGGTCCAGATTCTCCAGAATCTTTCTGAAGCACTAAGGTGCCAATGACAGGGCACAAGAATCAAAGTGGGACTGGTGAGCACCTTCTGTCTCTGAGATATCAACCTATCACCTCTTAATAAAACAGCATTTTTAACAAATCACTCAAAGCAAAAAAACATGTGTTAATGGGTAAATAACTGAGATGTCACTGCATAGGCAAAGAGAATTCCCACACCTGGAGTTCCCTACAAATCCCCTGTGCTAAGAAAAGCACAGAAGCACAAATCCTTCTCATGGAGAGAAGCTGAAGGGGATAGCAGTAAGGTTCTAGAGCAGGCCTGCAGACACAGGAACTTCTCTTTAAGGTTGCTATCAGAAACCAAGACAACTGCCAGTGCTTTAAGCTAATTGCCAATTTATTGGGGTCTTCTGTCCAGACCTGTGGTTTCACTGATGCAGTGAACTCCAAGGTGAGCAAACCCATCTATCAACATAGGTGAACAATGGTTATGCAATATATAGCTTTAAAAAGTTGTTTTGGTAAGGTGATAGACCAAGGCTGGTTCTCTCTACCAGTAACAGGACTATTGGTGATGGTGGTATTGTTTTAAACTACCTATAATTCTGTTTTAAGGGGCATAATCCCAACCAAACACAATCAGATGTGTATTGGCTACACTTTTTTTCCTTCATTCACTCACTCATGAAGATGATCTACTGTGTATGCTGCAAATGTTTCACCCTAACAAGTCAGTTTTATTTTCAGAAATAGAAAATTAATTAGAAAGCCAAACACTGCCCAAGAGTTTAAAATCCTCTGCTTATCTCAAGCTGAGAAAGGGTAAGCAAACCTGCAAACAGCAGGCAGACCATTTCAAAATCACTTTTGCCTATGGCTGCCAATATTTTCCAATAAGTTTTAGAAAAAAATTTTAAAGATTTCTACTTCTTGAAATGATGAGCCTTACGAGATAGAAGCCAGGCTCACTTCTCCTCTACTCAGGGGCCATGCCCCAAAAGAGAGGTCTAAGAGATCCTCCTCTGCTTTTTCTTATCCTCTACTTGTGGATGTAAAAGTTCTTCCCTTTTTCCCTGTCTGCTTCAGTTTAAAACGTGGCATTGAATAGAACGTCTGGAAAAGCAAAGAAAAAAAAGAACACTTTCAAATCACACACAGACACTGACCAGACACATACACACACCCTGAAGGGATGGGTAAGGCCAGACTCCACGTAAGAAACCCAACTGAAGGGCCAAGTTGTTTGGTAGGAATCTCCCTAGCCCCACCTCTCCAGAAAGCAGAGTGAAGAAAGAAAAAGCTGGAAAGGAAGGAGAAGAAAAAAATCTCCACATTCCTGACATTTTTTTAGCCAAGAACTGTGGCTGCAGAGCAGCTTCTCTCCAAATGGCCTGCGAGAAGGCCAAAACCTGAGGCTAGAGAAAGGAACCTGTCCCCAGCCTTGGCAATGAGAAATGACAAAGGTAAATTGCTTCCAGGATGTCCCAAACTAAAACCAAGCCAAGGCAGGGCCTTTTATGTGCTCCCACCAAAATAACAGTCCTACAGGGAAGAGTCCCATCACAAGGGGTTTAGAAAGTGAAGCACCTCTCTGTGAGTTGGAGAAAAGCTGGGGTGGAAGCAAGGCAAGGATGGATAAGATAAAGAGGGGGATTACTATGCAAGACTGCAGCTGCCTCCTGGAGAGAGTGGGGCCAGGCTCTTGGGGAAGAGGTTGGATGGTAGGAACACCAAGGGAGAAGGGAAAGGGGGATGGGGGGGGAGGACTGTCTAGGAGAACAGTTCTTTGTGGAAAGAATTATAATTGAGTTTTCACGTTTCTTTTCCTAAATGAAAGAATCTCAGTTTGGCATAAAGTCAGAAATTCAACAGCATGATACCCTCTTTCCCTTTCTTCCCCTCCCCCCTTCTTTCCTCCTAGTCTTACACCCAGAAGAAAAAATGCAAAGTGCTAAATCTTATTCCTTTCTTTCTTCCATGCCACTCTTACTGCCCCCCCCCATCCCTCACCCCAGACTTCCAGGAGAATGTGAGGGGCATGGAAAGCCCTAGAACATGAAGGACAATGATGGGACTCTCTTTTCCAGACACAAAGCACAGCCAGACTGTAAAACTGAGAAAACCCTGCCAGGTTTGGGGGAAAAGCTGCCATGCCAGTCTTTAAAACAAGTGAAGATTTTAGCCACTGTCATTCTTTTCACTAACTGGGTGTAGGAAACACTCAGTTTCCTGGAAAACTGGAATAGCACTGTTCTCCCACTGGGAATGGCAGAAAGCTTCTAAGTGCCCAACAGTTAATAATAACAATAAGAGCTTTTACTCATATACAGCTTTACGACCTGCCCTGACCACCACTTCCACAATATCTTTGTGAGATAAGTGGTATGGATACTATTCCCATTTTACAGAAGATGAAACCAAGGCTCATGAACGAGCTCCTCATATGGTTTTACAGTTAAAATTAAACTCTTGGCCTATGGTTTTAAAGTTAGCAAATTAAGCTCTTAACCTATGATTTTCAAGAGGGAGGATCTGAACGTGCATCTTCACCAAGTTTAGTGCTTTTATTCACAAAAATGCATAATCTGGAGTTGGAAGAGATTTCAGGGATCCACCTACTCCAAGCCATGCCTATCTTGAAAGATTGTTCTTGAAAGAAAGTTTCCTCTACAACAGTCCCCTTTCCAATACATCATATAGAGCCCCTACTAATGCTCAAGTACCATTTGTTATTTATTAGTTTTGCCACTTTTAACAAATACATTGTCTAGCACAGACCAATTTACCAAATCGGGAGCTGCCCCACCTTCTTTCCAAAGGACCACGATGGACCCAAGAGCCTTCCCTGAAAGAAGGGGGGGAGGCAAATGTCCTTCTAGTTATTTCCACCAAGGCCTTTTCATTCTCCAGGCCAACAAGAAGGACACAGGAAAACACTGGCTGTCTCTGGCAGTTCTCTCCTCTACCCACTCCTCTTTTTGGCTGGCCACTTACTTCTCACAGGATCTCAAAACATTTTAGAAAGAACACCTGAAGGCCACTAACAGCCTGACAGTATTCTGAAGGACTGGAGGCAGGAAGAAAGAAGGAATTCAAAATGGACAAAGACTTTGGCTTCTCTGTTTAAGGAAAAGCCACAAATCTCAGGTTTTAAAAAGAGCATGGAAAGCCATTAGGTCAAAGACCAGTTTTCACCAAGTTTTGCCCTGGGTAGACCAGCACAAGGACTCAGGTCCTAGACCAGCCAGGACTCAGCCACACCCTTGGAGAGGTTAAAAGGGTACTGAGCCTCACTTCAGGCTGGACTACAAGGCAGTACTAAGGACACACAGGGCCACAAGGCTGTTCAGATTTTCTTATCTGCCGGGCCCAAACTGAACATTGATCTATGATCATAAGGACAGCCAGGGCTCAAGGAATATGGTGGGTAGTGCTAGGGTAAAAATGATTATCCAGGGAAAAATATGATTGGACTAAAATCCCAAATCTGGTGAAAAGTTTTACAAACACCTAGGATCCAGGATACTGTACACCAATCTAATAAAATGAATGGCTCCCTCTGAAGACTCCCTCAAACTCTTAGGATGCCAATCGGAATAAGGGCCCAGGAAGTAGAATCCCACCAAGACATAATGGGAAACTAGAGGATAAAAGGGTGACAGACAGGGAAGGAGGATAAGTTGGAATAAGATCCCTCTCCACCAACTCCAGAGATAGAAAAAACTTTTTACATAGGTTTACCTGGGAGAGCTGCCTGTTCCCAAAGCCATTACCCAAAGGATAAGTAACCACCCAGGACCCCATCCCAGAAAGAGAGACAATTGAGTCCTAGCCCACTCATAATCCTACCAAAGAAAACCTCTAGGATACTAGTAGTAGGGGAACAAACTACCTTCATTCTCAGGACAAGAGGCAGTGCCAAGGATCTTACTCAACCTCTTCTCCATTTCACCCAACTTCCCAATGATACCTCTTTTTTCCCCTTCCCAAAAGGTGCTTTGTCCTCATTCTCTGATTCCTTAGATTTTTGTCCTTTCCATTATTTCTGAACATAGGGAAGGGGCAGCCTAATTTAGACTAGAGATGCCTGTGACCTCTTAGCCTATCCTATTTGCTCAGGTGCCACCTTTTCCCAGAAAACAAGGTAAATCAGTTCACTCCCATTCGGGCAAAGGGAAGAATTAAGGCTTAGTACTCTCTCTCTAGTTCCCACCACCTCCCCAAGGTGCTAAAGGAATTAACATACATGATAATGGAAAATAGCCTTGCTGGCAGTGGTCAAGGCCCTTTCAATCCCTATATGCAAGTAGGGAAGAATATAATTGACAAGATATTCTGGAAAAGGGAAAATGGGGAGAAAGGAAGGTAAAAGGAGAAGGGGAGAGGAAGAAGGAAGAGCAAAAGGGAATAAAGGAAGGAAAGGGAAGAAGGGAGGAAGAGGGGAGAGGGAAAGAAGAAAAAAGGAAAGGAGGGGTGAAGGGAGAAAGGAAAGAAAGGAAGGAGGGAGCGAGATGGGAAGATGGGAGGGGAAGGGAGG
This sequence comes from Monodelphis domestica, assembly GCF_027887165.1. NCBI lineage: Eukaryota > Metazoa > Chordata > Mammalia > Didelphimorphia > Didelphidae > Monodelphis > Monodelphis domestica. The sequence continues at coordinate 300,317,976 of NC_077228.1, forward strand.
AAGGGGGAAAGGAGAAGGGGAAGGAAGGGAGGGAGAAAGGAACGAGAAAGGGGAAGAATGAAGAAAGGATGTAAAGAAGGAAGGAATGGAGGGAGAGAGAGAGAAGGGAAGGAGAAGTGAAGAGAGGGAGAAAAAAAGGAAAGAGGGAAGAAGGGAAGGCAATAGATAAAAGGAGAAAAAAACAAGAAGGGAGGAAGGGAAGAGGAGAGGTGGAAAGAAAGGGAAGAAGTAGAAAGGAAGAAAGGAAAGGAGAGAGGAAGTAGAAAAGAAGGAAGAGAAGGCAGGAGGAAGGAAGTGGGAAGGAAAGGAGAAAGGAAGTGAAGGAGAGGAAGGAGGTTCTTATTAAGCTGTATGTGCCAGGCACTGTGCTGAGCATTGGTGCAGGATGCACAGAATGGGGTATCACGGTTTGGGGGCTCTAAAGGAAGCACTGGCCCAGTTCGGGCCAATCTTACGCTAAGGAAAACAGGGGAAAGTCAGCATTCCAAGGATGGGTAAAAGGAAGTAACTGAAAATTGAAAGAGTGATGAAGTCACAATAGTGTACCCGAGAGGCTGTGGTCGCAAGTTGGGAGGGTCAACAAGGAGTCAGAACCACGGATAGTCAAAAAGGGAAGCCTCGGGCATCATCTGCGGGAGACTAGGACAGGGCCGGCGGCCCCAAGGCCAGGGCCAGGTGAGGGGGCGGTCCAGGACGCCCCCAGGGCCCCCGCATGGGCGGAAGGCGGGTGGGGTGGCTGGAATCTGGATGGATCGAGAAGCCCAGGGAGCGGGTGCACAAAAGCGAAAAGCAAGCCGGGCCCGGGCAGCGGCGGCAGCAGCAGCAGCAGCAGGAGGAGGAGGATGCGGATTACGTGGATACAGGAGCCCACATCTGGAGGCGGCCGGGAGCAGGGGGAGGGGGCGGGTAGAGAGGGGGAGGGGGAGGCAGAACTCGCGCGGACCCGGCAGGGGCTGCCGGTGACGGAGGCGACGGTGGCGCCCGCCCGCCCTTCCCTCCCTTCCCTCCCTTCCCTCCCCCCCTCTTTCCCGCTTCCCGCCCCCCCCCTCCGTGTCCGGGCGCTCCCCTCACCTCGAACATAAGCCCGATGAGGACGCAGAGCACCAGGCAGAAGCCGATATCAGCATGGTTGTGAATGACGAACTCCTGACTGAAGAGCGGGTAACTTTTCGTTCTCCGGCGGAAAGCCATGGCAGCGGGCGCAGGGAAGCCGCTGCCGGGGCCCGCACCCTCCCCTCCGCTCGCTCGCTAGCGAGCCGCGCAAACTTCTCCAGCTCCTGGGTCCGCGGCCGGCCCGCCCAGCGCGGAACAACTTCTCCCGGCCACGCCCCCTCAGCCTGGGCCACGCCCCCTTCCTCCCCGCCCCTTCCCCTCCCCCCACCCTGTCCCCGGAACCCTCCTCCTCCTCCTCCTTCTTCTCCCACCTCTTTCCTGAACCGGTGCCCTAGTCCCGCCCCCCGCGCGTCAGAGGATGTTTGGCTACGCCTTCGGAAGGCTTAACTCTTTCCCGCCCATCGAGGAGAGAAAGAGGAAGAAAATAGGCTGGGGTGCGTTCTTCCAAAAAGGCTTGCGGTTTAAAACCACACAGGCTTTCGGTTTACACACACACACACACACACACACACACACACACACAAAACCCCTCCGAGTTCAAACCAACCCAAAGGCAGTTCCTGGCCAGACCTTTCTGAAAGCCAACCTCCTCCACCACGTCTGCATTTCCCATCCCACAGCGCCCCCACCCTATCCTCCTCCCTGCCGCCTGCCCCTCCCTCCGAGCTCCGCCCTGCGGCCGCTCCAGCATTCTAGGCTCTTCTGGATTTCTCTGTGTGTAACCCCCGACCCCGCCGGCAGCTTCTTTTTCTGATCTCTCATCTTTAACCCCCATCCCTCTGCTTGTCCTCCCCTGCTGACCCTGGTCACTCGCGATTCTTCCTCCGCTACCTTCTATTCTTTTTTCTCTTTATCAGATGGTAAAACTATGGCTCCCCCCTCCTCGTGGGGGAAGGGGGGACGGCGGCATTATTCCTTGCTTTTTATGACCTTCCTTCGAACAATAATCCCCCCGGATGGGGCTCTATGCTGCAGTGTGGGTAGGAGTAGGGCAAATAAAGACTATTGAATGATGGTGCCCAGGGACGTTGGAAACAATCAATCCCGGGCGTTTATTAAGCGCCAACTATGTGCCAGACAAGTCAAACGAAAGCTTCCTCACCGGTTGCTAAGAGGGTGGAATGCTGGTGTCTCGAACACAGTAGGTCAGTAAACATCAGCAGTTCAGCAAGTAGATTTTAAATGTGTACTTTGTGCAAGGCACCGAGGAAAATTAAAAGGTAAATGAGGCATTGGCCCTGTCCTTGAGGAAATTAGAGATAAAGCATCTATCCAAATAATTCAACGCAAAATGGAATTTGTTCAGTACATAGAAGAGATACAACCTGTATCCTAATGACCTAGCACAGTGTCAGGCACATCATAAAGACTGACAACACTTACTGACTGACTGGGGACCAAATATTTAAAAGAGGAAAGGATGTTTTCCACTTAAGAGAATCAGGGAAAAATTTGAGCAGGATCGTGATGGATAGGATTTCAATAAACCAAGAAGAGAATGGGGAACAGGAAGGTGGTTTCAGGAGAATGAATTAATCTGTCAATCAATAAAACATTTATTAAGTGCCTACTATGTGGCAGGCACTGTGCTTATTTCCAACTCCTTTCTTTTACTAGTCACAACTTATTAACTGACGCTAATTTTTTTTAAAGTCTTGAAAATTTTTGTATTTCCAAATTCTCTCCCTCCTGCCTCTCCCCCTCCCTTTGGAAAGGCAAGCAATATGATATCAATTATACATATGAAGTCATGTAAAACATTTACATATCAGTATTGCACAAAAAGTATAAGCAGGAATCATAAAGAAATTGAAAAACGTATGCTGTAGTCTGCACTAAAAATTGATCAGTTCTCCCTGAAAATAGATAGCATTTTTCATCATGAGTCCTTTGGAACTGTCTCAAATCTTTAGATTGATCAGAGTAACCAAGCCCTTCCTTGATCATCCTTACAATATGGCTGTTAATAGTATAATGTTCTGGTTCTGTTCACTCAGGATTAATTTAGTCTTATATATAGTCTTTTCAGACACTCTTTTTCCACACAGGTGTATATATATATCTTTCCACGTCCTCCTAACTTTTAATTCTTGCCCTATTATAATTAATCAATCATTTGCTAAGCACCTAATGATCCAAGCACTAGGAATACAAAAAGCAAAAAAAAAATCTCTGCTCTCTAGGAGCTTACAATCTAAAGGGGGGAGTGAACATGCAAATAAATCAAGACAAAGCAAGCTATATTCAAGATAAATAGAAATAATTAACAGGGAAAGCACTAGAATTGTGAAGGTTCCAGTAAAAGATGGGATTTTAGTTGGTTTTTAAAGGAAGCCAGGGAAGGAAAATAATGAGGGCTAGAGAAAGAAAGCAGTTAAATTTAAGAGTTAGTATTTGAACTGAGCCTAGAGGGGAACTAGATGATTCCAAGAGGTAGACCAGAAGAGAGTTTTCTAAACTTTTATAAAGATATTTAGGCCAGAGAAGGAATGTCAGAGTAAAGAGAATAGCAAAAAAGTGAATTTGGATTAGAACATAGTGTGCAAGAGAGGAAATCATCTATAATTAGTTTGGAAAGAGGCTAGAGTCAGATTAAATACTAGAGGAATTGGTATTTTATTCTAAAGGCAATGGCAACCACTGATACTTCTTGAACAGGAGTGGCATGGTTTGGCCTGTACTTTAGGAAAATCAGTTTGACAGGATGGATTAGAAAGGGAAAAAAACTACCTGCAAGGAAGCTAATTAGAAGGCTATTTCAGAAGTCCAAGTGGAAGCTGATAATGTGATGATGTACTCTGAATAGACAGAAGAAAGATACAAGGAATGTTGAGGAAGATGAGAAGAATCATAGGTAAGTAGAATATTATTAGATAAAGCCTTTTAATCTATCAAATCTAAAAATATATAAGGAAAAGGTAAGAATAATAACTCATGTATAACCAAAACTCATGTACAGAATCTAAGCTATTGATTCACAGGGAACCAGATCAATTCCAAAGGATTATCTAACAATATTCTCCTTGTCTAGGGCCATCAGTCAAAATCTCTGTGGGAAAAGTAAAATGGGACTCATTTCTCTGCTACCCTCTGGGATAAATTCAGTTTATTTCCTACAAGCAAACAGAGACTTCTGGGTCTTGTTTAACCCTGAAATACTCAGGACAAAAAGCTGCAAAGCAGAGATTAGTATTATGAAGATAGGATTAACTCTCCCCAGTATCCCAAGCTTCTTCTGAAGAGAACAGCTAATAAATCTCACCTTTAAATAAGAACTATTTCTTCTTTTCTACCTCTCCATATTCCTGCCCCTCCCCCAAACTCATGACACCAATAGTGAAGGTCTTGGGGAAACCCCAGTGGCACTTTAATTGCTATTTCTATTGAAGTATGTTTTCTGTCTCCCTGTCCTCTGACTGCTGCCATCACTTCTGCATCTTCCTCTATTGCTGTGATCTATTATCCCCCAACATCCATCTCTGGCAACTTAGGCAGTTCTTGGCTCTTAGTAAGCCCTTTCTACCCCCAAGCCAGTGATATAAAATGGAAATTCTCACCTGCAATTCATGTTTCTGTTTCTCCAATGTAGGTGCTCTCCAAGCAACCATGGTTTTGTGGGTTCTACCATGTACATTTAGTCTTCAGATTTCCAAGAATTTTATCACACTTGCAAGAGCCTTTCTGTTTCCCTCTCCTATACCTTACAAAATGGTGTGAAGAAAGAAGAAAAGAGGATACTTTCAACCATCTTCTAGCAATTATGCTTACTATATTCTCTCCCCAATTAAAGACTTTTTAAAAAAGATATTTTATTTTACTAATTATATGTAATAACAATTTTTTCAACATAAATTTTCTGAAGTTATAAGATCCAAATTGTTTTCTTCCCCTTCCCTCCCCCTTTCTGAAGCTGGTTAGCAATTTGATCTGGATTATACATGCATTATCATGAAAAACCTATTTCTATATTGTTCATTGTTGTAAGACAATAATCATATAAAACAAAAACAAAAACCAAAATAAACTAAAGCAAAAAATAGGATGCTTTGAGCTGCATTCCTACTGCAACAGTTCTTTTCCTTTGTCATAAGTCCTTCAGAACTCTAGGGAATCATTATATTGCTGAGAGTATTTAAGTCTTTCCCATTTGATCATTCCACAATATTGCTGTTGCTGTGTACAATGTTTTCCTGGTTCTGCTTATTTCACTTTCTATCAGTCCACGTAGGCCTTTCAAGCTCTTTCTGAAAACATCTCGTTCTTCATTTCTTACAGAACAAAAGTATTCCATCATATACCACAATTTGCTTAGCTATTCCTCAATTAATGAACATTTCAATTTCTAATTCTTTGCCACCACAAAAAGAGTAGCTATAAATATTTTTTGTACAAGTGGGTCCTTTCCCTCCCCCCTTTTTAAAAAAAATCTCTTTGAGATACAGACCTGATAGTGATATTTTACTGGATCAAAAGGTATGCACAGTTTCATAGCCCTCTGGGCATAGCTCCAAACTGTCTTCCACAATGGTTGGATCAGATCACAACTCTGCCAAAAATGCATTAGTGTCTCAATTTTGCTGCATCCCCTCTGACGTTTATCTTTCTCCTTTACTGTAATATTGGCCAATCTGATAGGTATGAAGTGGTATTTCAGAGTTGTTTTAATTGCATTTCTCTGATCAAGAGCGATTTGGAACATTTTTTATATGATTATTGATAACTTTGATTTCTTCATCTGGAAATCCCTTGTTCATATCCTTTGACCATTTTTCAACTGGGGAATGGCTTTGTATTCTTCTAAATTTAACCTAGTTTTCTATATATCTGAGAAATGAAACCCCCAATTAAAGACTTTTCAGACCCTACAGATTGTATTAGGTACATATGTACACTAGTTCCATCACATGCTACATATCATCAAAAGGACCTATAATAAAAAGGGTTTTATTAATTGAACCAAATGCAGTAGATCATATACAGGTATATATTAATCAATCAAGTGACCCATCAATCAATCAAAGGCATTTGCTAAGAGCTTGCTATGCCTCAATTTCTGTCCTAGGCTCCAGGGATACAATACAAAAGTGGAAAAGTCTCTACCCTCAAAGAACTTATTCTACTATTCTATATTCTACTGGGGTGGGGTGGGGTTTGGAAATCACAGATAAGACACAGACAAATAAATACAAAGTGTTGGAGGAAGGGATACAATAATAGCTAGCAATTGTATAGCATTTTAAGGCTTACAAAGTGCTATACAAATATTAGATATCTTTTTATTCTCAAAACAAACCAAGAGAGATAAGTGCTATCATTACCAACCCCATCTTAGAGATAAGAAACTGAGGCATACAGGGTTATACAACTGGTAGGTTTCTAAGGCTGAATTTGTACTCAGGTCTTCCTAACTACAAGTCCAGTCCTGCATCCACTGGTCTTTGTAACTACTCCTAATCAGGATACGTGTCTTGAAGGAATAGAGAATAGTTATATAACATAGGTTTTTAATTATTTTTAAAATAATGTAAACAATACATTTATTGCATAATATTATGCAAATAATATTAAAGATTACATTATTTAATATGTCTATTAATTATATCCATTCTCTCTGCCCCCCAAAGACAATATTGGAGTCCTTCCAGCAAACATCTTTGGACTTCATGAGTGGCCTACTTAGCCATCCTATCTAAGACATCATATGTCCCTGGTCAAATAATATAGTCCTTTCAGTAGTGACCCAGGGTTGCTGCTGAAAATTTGGGCAATAGAGGAGGAAGGGAAAAAGAAATTCAAAATTGTCTTCAGATTTGGGACTTTGCAGTCTTACTTCTGGGCCTAGGAGGATAGGAGGAGGAGGAGGAACAAGCATTTATTTAGTAAACTATATAAATATCTCTGATTCCTCACAACAACCCTGTTGGGTATTATTATTACCCTCATTTTACAGTGGAGGAAACTGAGATAGAAAGCAGCTAAATGAATTGCCAAGGCTCACATAGCCAGTAAATACCCAAGACTTGGTTTGAATTCAGGTCTTCCTGACTCCAGGTGTGCTATTCTACCCACTGGATTACCTATCTGCCTAGCTGATGGCTTTGAGCAAATGATAATCCCCTCTTCCCTCATTATTCTCACTGCAATACTGGCCACAAAAAAATCCAGCCTCTGGCTTTGGCTACCTTTTGTCCAGGGAGAATTCTCCCATAGATGAAGGCAGTCTTGGCCACTCACAAGAACATATAGCTTCTTCTTCCTTAGGAATTTGACCCATCCCTTCCCCAAATAGGGCATCATACGATGCCAGCTGTTCATGGTCAACTTTGGACCTACTTCCTCAACTTACCCAAATTTCTATTGTTTGCTAGGGAGTCTGACCCACTCACCTGTGACTAATAGCCAGTTAGGATGCATCATCTTTACATACCTAACAAGTGTCTGAAGTGTCTGGTACTATTTTGTAGACTGCCAGGCTATTTTTCCTCTACTCCGTTGAGGGTGACTGCACCCATCTGGTACCTGTTTCCTCTCAGGGACTTTGAGGCATTTTTTGCCCCCATTTCATGACTAGAGTTCTAATAACAAATCATATTATTGAGAGTTTTTCTCTCTGCCCTTTGGAGCTGAAGGCATATCTAGGCAATAATCCTGCCTCAACTACCCTTTCATCTGAGTAACATAATGGTTGTGAGTCACTGTATCTTCCTTCTCCTCAGAGACTTCCAAGCATAGGTCAGTAAGCATCCATGGCTCAAGCCCAGCCACCGGCACATATGGAGTAAAGCCTGTGGCATCATTCCTGATGACATTAGAGGCATGCACTAGAAAGGCCAAATGCTGGCTCTGCTTTGCCTTCTGCTGTAGTCTTGGATCACCAATAGGGTTAGCTGAGTGCTACTTAAATATTTCCTGTTGCCGGTCTCCTTAAGGATGGGATGGTATAGTTCTAGATTTGATCTTTATTATGTTGAATACTTCCTTGAACAATGTGCTTTCCAAATCTCAACCCTGATCAGCATGAGTCATGGCAGTGAAACCACATACAAAGAAATACTTCTATAACACCTTCGAAACTGTGGAAGACTTCCGAGTCCTTGTTGGGTAGATCTGGGAAAACCACATGAAATGGTCCATTACCACTAGGATAGTGTTTATGTTCTTAATAAAAAATAAAAAAGTTTACCTAGTACTTTTAAAAAAAAAGTTGTCATTTTCTAGTGCCATTGCCCTTCCTCTTCACCTTGATCTCTCCCTGTAAAAAAGCTAGTTAAACACAACAAACCAATACACTGACTACATCTGACAATACCTCAATATCTCTCTTCAAGAGAAAGAGAAAGGATATGGCACAGAGTCAGTCTTCTGGAATCAATTTTAAAACATTTAAGCATTTAAAACATTGCATTAATCAGGGTACTGATGTCTTTCAGTGTTGTTTTCCTTTATGTTACTATGGTCATTTTGTCTCCTTGGTTCTAATTACTTTCCTCTCTTTTAGTTTTGGCAAGTCTTCACAAGTTTCTCTGAATTCTTCATTCTGTCCTATTATAGTTCAATAATATTTCTTATATTTATGTACCAGTTTATTCAGCCATCTGCCAACTGATGGCCACCCACTTTGTTACCAGTGTTTTGCTATCACAAAAAAAAAATGCTAGTATAATTGTTTTTGTGGGTATATGCATATATGTATATACATATATATATATATATGATCTTCTCATCTATCTTTGACCTCACCTTAGTGCCTAGATCACTGAATCAAAGGGTAGATATAATTTATTCACTGACTCTTCTAATATAGTTCCAAATGGTTTTCCAGAAGAATGACAGATTTTTCCATTGCCCTACTAGTATTTGCCATTTTCCCCCTCATTTATCATCTTCTACAATATGATATGCAGGAGGTAAAACTTCAACATTGGGTTGTTTTTTGCTTATCCTGTTTATTTTTTTTTAATTCATTTCAAAATTTTATTTTACTTTCATGAAAAACATTTGGTCATTGTTGTAAGAGCACACTCATATAAAACCAAAACCCCCAAATAAAACCATAAATACACTGATATGAAAGATAATATGCTTTGATCCACATTCAAGTGACTCCAACAGTTTTCTCTGGAGTGCATTCCTCACCATGTCTTTCAAGATTGTCCCAGATCATTGCAGTGTAAAGATTAAAATTTAGGGGAGACTGAGGCAGGTAGAAATTAGTTTCTCTCTGCAAGGAGTATTATTTTTTAGAGGTTTATTTAAGATTGAGAACCTAAGAATATACAATTAAGAAAAGCACGTGTCTAGGCCAGAGAGAGGCCTAGACACAACCACTCACATCTTGCCTGCTAGGTGAAGAGCCGCATGTGCTCCGAAGCGGAAGTAAAAAGAGGGCCAAAAGCCTTTCCAATCAGGTTAAATACTTCATCTCGATCTTGGCCCAGGTGAGATTACAAGGCATTTTTGGGAAGTGGAGCAAGGAATTCTGGGGATTGAAGTCCTGGATTCAAGACTATTTTTACAGCAGTGCTGAGAGTAGCCAAGTTATCACAGTTGATCATCATGCACCATTGCTGTTACTATTTGCAACATTCTCCCAGTTCTGCTTATTTCACTCTGCATCAGTCCATGTAGATCTCTCCAGCTTTTTCTGAAATAATCTTGCTTACCATATCATCACCAACATGTACCACAATTTGTTTAGCCATTCCCCAATTGATGGATATCCTCTCAATTTCCAATTCTTTGTCACCACAAAAAGCGCTCAGTATTGTTTTAATTAGCACTGCTTATATTATTAATTTGTAACATTCTTTCATATGATTTTGAACAGTTTGTATTTCTTCAGTATCCCATTGGGAATTTGTTTTTTTATATCTACTTGCAAAGACAAGGAGTCTATTCAAAACAACTCTAAAGACTTGCTGATGCTTGTACCTTCCAGAGAAGTAGCTTGAATCATTAACACTTTCCACTGAACACACTAGGCACAGGTCTAACACTTCTTGTATACCTCTGTTGTACACATGGGCAGTAGGATTTATTCTTCATTAAATCCAGAGTTTTCTAATGGCCCAGGTGCCTGAAATCTTTTTAGAGTACTCTCATAAACATGAATCAGTAGATTTTAGGAAATATTAATAGCTTTCTCATAATAGTAATTGAAATTTATGTAATAATCTAATGCTGACAAAATATTTTATATATATTATGCCATTTGAACCTTATAATAACCCTGTAAGGGAGATGGGGTAGGGAAAAGAAATGAATTTGTGATTTTATTGGTACAAGGAACTTGAATCAGGAAACTCCCTTTCCCAATGCTGTTTGGCACCTTCTCTTCAACTCATATTCTTATATAGTTGCCTAGAGCAATTCAAATAGAAATGAGGGCCACTAAATCATAAGAGATCCCTTCTAATTGCATATTGACTTAGAAAACACATCTTAACATTTATTTTCTATTATATTTTTATTTCTTTGACAAATATTTCAGTGGCACCTTGATACAGGAGCACCTTAAGTCATGAGCAATTTGAGATAGGCACAGTCAGGATTAGACATTTTTGCTTTAAGTCACAAGTGGATATTTAAATCACAAGCTTCTGTCACCCTACACTAGATAACGTACAGAATGTTGGGTTTCACAAGTTACACAAGGCTGTCTCATTTTAGTTCAGTGTTTATCTGGCTGTGTGAGTATCTGTATTGAATTGCTTTTGCTTTCTTCTTTATTTTTATCTTTATTATCAGTTTTTTGGGCAATTTCTTAACTTTTAACCATGGGTCTTGACAATGGAGGAATTAAAGGAGTTACAGCAGCAGCAACATACTTAGGTTTTGTAGGAAATTAGTGGGGAGGAAGCACAAGGTGGATGAGGTAATCGGTATAAGTGAGATTAAGGAAATGTTGAGGATGTGGGAAAAAATTAAACAGTTTATTGAAAAGACACACTCAGAAAAAGTTACAACAGGTCATGCCTTAGAGCTATGTAATATCACTTATTTCACACATTATAGAAATGTTCTGAGATGGAGGAAGAAACAAAGTTCCATGTGTAAGAGTTAAAATTGGTTTTGGTCAAATTAAGAGTTATAAAAAGTTGTTGTGGTTGCCATTTATAAAAATGAACTCTTAAGTTATGAGGCTGTTAGTAGCTTTAGTAGCTTTATTACAGAAAAAGTAGAAGTAAAGAGGGGGAATTGTAGGAAGGAGGTAGAAAATATTTCCTAGGCTAAATACCCTAAGTCTGGATTCGAATGCCTCACTGAAGAAAGTGTCCCATCAAAGATAGGAGAAGAGCCAAAAGGCCAGTGTCTCCAGCCAGGGTCTCTTTAACTCAAGCAAGTCACCAAAGCCAAACTCCTTGAGACCCCAAAGCAGAATCTCTGATGCAGAATGAAATCCAATGCAGAGATACTAATGCAGCAGAAGCTCTCTAACAGAAGTGCCTGTTCAGCTCTCTAGTCTCACTTTTTAATAACCCTTTTCCCACATGACTTCCTCTCTCTCTGGTTTCTACTTCCTTTCACTGTGGGCTGGTTTATCACATCTCAGGAACCAATCATAATTTCTTAATTTGCCTGGCACTTGGGGGGGGGGTGGTAAAAGGGGGAGGGGAAGAACAGTGCTGATGGGATCCACTTCTAGTCTTTGAGGGTATGAACTTCCTTTTCTAGTAAAAGGTTCCTCAAGTGTTTGCACTCCAAGGTCTTGATTAAATTAAAATAAACAAAGGAAGATAATTCCATTTACATACATGGAAAGGTTTTTGTTGAAACAGCCTCTACATGAAATCAAGGAAAGTGTGGCAAAACAGCCAAAGTTCAGTGACAAAAATGATGATAATTAAGTAAGGTAAAAAAGTATCAATTAAGTTTAGCAATAAAGTTACATATCACAAGTGATGTATAAGGTCAATTTTGGATTTAAATGTAGCATTACATGTGTAGAGAGTAAGTTATGTTAAGTGACAGCATACAAAATGAAAACCTCCACCAACATCTTCGTCTGACCTTGAAGGTAAATAATATTTTATAAGCAAGTTTATTTATTTACATTCTTTCTCATTATCTATTTATTGTTATTTATAAAGTACATTTTCATATTTAAAAGTATATTGAACAAAAAATTCCATGTGGTTTTTGGGGGCCGGAACAGATTAATTATATTTCCATTCATTTAAATGGAAAACTTTGATTTGACACATGAGCAGATTGAGTTATGAGCTTGGCCACAAAACAAATTAAACTTGTGTGTCAAAGTACTACTGTATAGATAATCTGATCTCATATACACAAAAATATTTATAAGCAACTCTTTGTGGTGGCAAAGAACTGGAAACTAAGGATGTGCTCATCAATTCAGGAATAGCTAAGCAAATTACATTTATATGAAGATATATTTATATGAATGTAATGAAATATTATTGTGAAGGGCAGCTAGTGGATAGAGAACCAGGATGAGAGGAGGTAGTATCCTGGGTTCAAATCTGGTCTCAGATACTTCCTAGCTGTGTGACCCTGGGCAAGTCACCCCAAATGCCTTGCCTAGCCCTTTTTGCTCTTTTGCCTTGAAATCAATAGTATCAATTCTAAGATAGAAGGGATTTTTTTTTTTAAAAAAGACTATTGTACCGCAAGAAATTATGAAAGAGATAATTACAGAGAAACCTGGGTAGATTTATATGAACTGATGCCAAGTGAAGTGAGCAAAACCAATGAATTTATAAAATAACAATAAGACAAAAAAACCCACAGCATTGGTTTTTTTGTTTTTTGTTTTCCTTTTAAACATTATTTTATTTGGTCATTTTCAAACATTATTCATTGGAAACAAAGATCATTTTCTTTTCGTCCCCCCCACCCCCCTCCCTCCGCCTCTCACATAGCCGATGCACGATTCCACTGGGTATCACATGTGTACATTGATTCTAACCCATTTCCATGTTGTTGGTATTTGCATTAGGGTGTTCATTTACATTCTTTCCTCAATCATATCCCCTCAACTCCTGTAGTCAAGCAGTAGCTTTTCCTCAGTGTTTTTACTCCCACAGTTTATCCTCTGCTTATGAATAGTGTTTTTTCTCCTAGATCCCTGCAGATTGTTCAGGGACGTTGCATTAATACTAATGGAGAAGTCCATTACGTTCAATTGTACCATAGCGTATCAGTCTCTCTGTACAATGTTTTCCTGGTTCTGCTCCTTTTGCTCTGCATCAGTTCCTGGAGGTTGTTGCAGTCTCCATGGAATTCCTCCACTTTATTATTCCTTTTAGCACAATAGTATTCCATCACCAACATATACCACAATTTGTTCAGCCATTCCCCAGTTGAAGGGCATCCCCTCATTTTCCAATTTTTGGCCACCACAAAGAGTGTAGCTATGAATATTCTTGAACAAGTCTTTTTCCTTATTATCTCTTTGGGTTACAAACCCAGCAGGGCTATGGCTGGATCAAAGGGCAGACAGTCTTTTATCACCCTTTGGACATAGTTCCAAATTGCTATCCAGAATGGTTGGATCAATTCACAATTCCACCAGCAATGAATTAATGTCAGACTTTGCCACATCCCCTTCAGCATTCATTTCCTTTGCTGTCATGTTAGCCAATCCTAGGTGTGAGGTGATACCTTAGAGTTGTTTTGATTTGCATCTCTCTGATTATAAGAGATTTAGAACACTTTTTCATTTGCTTATTAATAGTTTTGATTTCTTTGGCTGAAAACTGCCTATTCATGTCCCTTGCCTATTTATCAATTGAAGAATGGCTTGATTTTTTGTATGATTAATTTAGCTCTTTGTAAATTTGAGTAATTGAACCTTTGTCAGAAATTTTTATGAAGATTGTTTCCCAATTTGTTGCTTCCCTTCTGATTTTAGTTACATTGGTTTTGTTTGTACAAAACCTTTTTAATTTGATGTAGTCAAAATTATTTATTTTACATTTTGTGACTCTTTCTAAGTCTTGCTTGGTTTTAAAATCTTTCCCTTCCCAAAGGTCTGACATGTATACTATTCTATGTTTGCCTAATTTACTTATAATTTCCTTCTTTTGGGGGGTGGGGGGAGGAAAAGAAAATGATCTATGTCTTTAATGAATAATGCTTGGAAATGATCAAATAAAATATATAAAAATAATAATAATTTCCTTCTTTATGTTCAAGTCATTCACCCATTCTGAATTTATCTTGGTGTAGGGTGTGAAGTGTTGATCCAAACCTAATCTCTCCCACACTGTCTTCCAATTTTCCCAGCAGTTTTTATCAAATAGTGGATTTTTCTCTTTGGTTTGTCATAGACTGTCTTGCTGAGGTCATTTACCCCAAGTCTATTCCACTGATTCCCCCTTTCTGTCTCTTAGCCAGTACCAAATTGTTTTGATGACCACTGCTTTGTAATATAGTTTGAGATCTGGGACTGCAAGTCCTCCTTCCTTTGCATTTTTTTTTTCATGATTTCCCTGGATATCCATGATCTTTTGTTCTTCCAAATGAACTTAGTTATGGTTTTTTTCTAATTCAGTAAAGAAGTTTTTTGGTAGTTCAATAGGTATGGCACTAAATCCCACAACATTATTAAGACAAACTGTGAAAGACTTAAAAACTCTGTTCAAACTTCTGGTTCACTCAAAACTCAGAGTGGCCACTATTGGCTGATTTATGGCATCCTACTTAACATTTGCCAGAATATAAATCCATAGATTACTTTCAATCTATACCTAAACTTGAGCTCTATATTCTTAGACTCTTAACTTTTTAGTGACTATCCACTTCAAAGCCAAATGTTCCAATTTATGGGCCAGATGATGAGTTTTAATATCAAGGAATCCCCAGCTGGCATGAGCAGTAGATTTTTGACTGGTTGTTTTTCTCCTAATAAAAATTTCCCCTGACTCCATTTAGGCTAGTGTCAATACTACATAACACAGAGAATTTACTTGGTCTAACAGAAGTCAGCTAACTAAGGCAACTAACCAAGTTTTTAAAAGCCAAATCACATCACAAGAGGTCCAGACCAGATCACTACTTTCTGGTCTCCAGTCGTTGGCTCTTCTTAAGTGTAGACCCACAACTGAGATTAAGATACTTTTCAATGATATCCTCACTCTTTAAAAATCTACAGTAATAGCTAAGTAAGTCCTGACCCATCTTCAGTTCTCTAGAGTTCTTTTGACATGTCCAGGTGACAAGTGCCACTATCTTCTCAGGGTTAGATCTCACTCCATGCTGAGATAGTGTGTGGCCCATGTCCTTGACAGAAACTCAGCAGAACTGGAAATCATCAACTAACAGAATTTAATCTATCAGGTTGAGCCAACCTGATACTTTCAGTCGTATTTCCTCATGCCCTCCCAACTATGACTTCCTAATTATAATGAAGAAAGCCAAACCTTGAGAAAATTTTTATCAACAGATACTTTTTCCATAAGCTTCTGGAAAGTGGTAGGGCCTCCCAAAAACCCCTTCTAATTTAAAGAAGTAGCATTGAAATACGACAATGTTCTAGTTTGGAGTCAGGAAGATTGGTGTCCAAATTCTGCTTGATAACTATATTTCCATGTCATTTAGTTTCTCTGAATCTCATTTTCCTAACCTATAACTTGAAGAGGTTGGAGCAGATGACTGCTAAGATCTCTTCAAGTTCTAAATTTATAATCTTGAGGTCTAATTCAAACCTTAATTTTATAGAAGAGTCAAGTTATAAGGCAGCTAGCTGGCACAGTAGTTAGAGAGCCAGGCCTGGAGTCAGGAGGACTCCTCTTCCTGAGTTCTAACGTAGGTTGACACTTGCTAGCTGTGTGATCTTGGATAAGTTACTTGACCCTGTTTATCTCAAATTACTCATCTATAAAATGATTTTTTTTTGCTTGCCCAGAGATACACAACCATTTGCTTAAGTGGGATTCTCAGACCACCTAACTCTCAGACCAGTGTACTTTCTACCATACCACATTCTTTCCCAAGACTATTCTAAAATACTCGGTAGAAAAATATATATGGAATGTGAATTCTCATAAAAAATGTCACAAAATGACTCAGTGGTAGACCAAGAAATGGAAACTAGGACTCCTGACTCTTTACCCACTGTCTAACACGTCTTCTTTCCTATTTATTCATTTTGGAGCTAGATTTCTTCCAGGCTACATGAACAGCATGTCAACTGACCCTGTGAGTGTGTTTCTGTGATGGAAAAAGATTGGGGCTTTGGGGGAAAAAACTGCAAAGCTTATATCTCACAAGCAACTGGAGAGATCCCAGTGAGGAGGGATTTAGTGAAATTCCATCAAATTCTTCTCTCTTCTGTAGAGAAAAGATATGGCATTTAGAGTCAGGGCAAGGAATTGATGCCATATTTTTCCTTGAGCTTTATAGCTTCTCTCAAACATCTTCAGAACAAAAACATGTGAATCCAAGGTAATGACAAAAAGAGCTATCTTTATATTTCTTCAAATGTCTATCTCTACAGAATCAGGAAAACAATTTATACATTGTACAGAAAATAACTTGGAAGGCATTAATGCAATGAGCAGCCACAACTCCAGAAGAACACTTCTAACATTATAAGTCAATGGATCCAGGGTACAAAATGAGACATAGTTTTCAAATTTTAAAATATATTTTTATTGATATTTTCTGCTTTTTATATCACCATGATATCCTAAAGATCCCTTCTCCATTCCCTCTCAAAGAACTATCTCATGTGAAAAACAGTATTTTTTAGAGTGAAAAAACCCCCCCAAACCAGCCTAACAGATATATATATATTGAAAAAGTCTGAAAACAAGTGTAATGTGTAATACTTATGGACTTTCCACCTCTGCAAAGGAGTAGCTTGGGAGTGAAGTATATATTTTAAACATGGCAAATGTGAGGACATAGTTTGCTTGACTATACTTATAGTGACAAGGATTATGGTGTTTGGGGTTTTTTTTTTTCCTTTTGGGAGTGGGGAGGTAATGCAGGATGCTGCAGAGGAAGAAAAAGAAAAGAAAAAAGGATAATGAAGAGGGTTATTGAAGTATCTTTAAAAATGCACAGAAAAGAATAGAAGGAAATGTTCAGGGAAATACAGACAAGAAAGATAGCTTTGAAAGTAATAGTTGAATTGGTTATAAAAAATTTTTAAAGCAAGCTATTCATAGTAGAAGCTCATGGTTTCATATATTCCTCTTTTTATGGTCTACTATGTACACGTAAATATAGTCTTTTCTTTGTTAAATTCAAAATATTTAAAATTTTTCCTGGCTCTGAAAAGAGAGAGCAAAATTAATTAATTGTTCCCTATTTCCCCTCTCTGCTACTATATAGATGGATGTATCAATTGATACATTAAAAACCTCAGAACCAACCCTAACAACAGATATTATATTATTCTAGTTACACTAGGGGGAATTTTAAGTCACCTTTCCCTCCAGAAATACACATACCTTAAAGTTTAATCATCATTATTAATATTTTCTCAATTCTAGATAATCAACAAAACAATAAATCAAGCCCTTATGTGTAACTGTTTGTGATCTCTGAGGTGCAAAATTTAAACAAGTCACTCTAGTACACACAAATATTTCCCTGAGGCACTGTATTTGGGCTCACCTTCTGGTAAACATGTTCTTTTAAAAAGTGTAAATGCAAACACCAACTCACTTAAAAAACTATGCATTTATTTGTTGATGAATTAAGCCCTCACTATAAACATAATCCGACTAGACAAATCCCTTCATTAGCCGTGCCCCAAAATGCCTCTGAATTTTAAGAGCATCATATCTCTGGCTAGAGAGGAGTGTTGTGTTTTATCTTTAATTCGCTGACCTTATCATTGACACTTATCTTGGTCTTTTTGGGGTCTAGGCCCAGAAGTCATATAGCAGAGTCAATTATGAAGTTTGGTAACTTTTTGGTCATAGTTCTAGACTTCTTTCTAGAATGGCTGGATGAATTTACAACTCTACCAACTGTATACTTGTGTTCCTATTTTCCTGAAGTCCTGCCAAAATTTGTCATTTTCTTTTGTCATATTGACAATTCTGATGGACAAATCTCACTACTACCCTTTGAATAAGACCTGGCTCTCGATCCACTGAGCCACCTAGCTGCCACTCCCTCTCCCCCCTCAAAAAACCTCACTTTTATTTTCATTTTTTTCCTTTTATTTTATTATCACACAAAACACACTGTTGTAAAAGCACACTCATACAAAACCCAAACTCTAAAATAAAACTGTAAATACACTATGTGAAAGATAGTATATTTTAATCAGCATCTGCCCAACTCCAACAGTTTTCTTTTTTTTTTCTGTTTTATCTTTATTTTATTTTAGTAACAAATTTCCACATAAGTTTCCCAAAGTTTCATGATTCATGTTGTCTCCCTCCCTTCTTCCTTCTTCCCTCCTAGAGTTGACAAGCAATTCAATCTGGGCAAAAAACTCACTTTTAAAACAAAGTCATATTGAAACGCTTATTGTTTCCAGCAGGCTACTTCACTTTCCCTAACTCATTTGTACTTTTCCTTAGGGATCTTGGCCTTAGTTTTCTCTTGGCTCTTCCCCAGCTTTCTGGGACCTGACGTCTTGTCTTGAAGGATTTAACCTCTCTAGGGCACCCACATGATGTAGTGGACTCACTCCTATGGTGCACTTTATCAGATCAACCTGTCGCTAGTCATATTTTATTTCCCACCATCTCCTCTTCCGTCAAACCTTCTATGCTACCCTTTCTCTTCCCATCTTTACAATTCTATGCCCAACAGTAAATCATTAGTACTCCTCCGTGGCTCCACATACCTATAACTTATTCCTATAACTTTCCAAACCAAAACAGAACTCCCCACTCTGTGCTATCTACCCAAATTAGAATGAAACTCCTTGAAGGTAGGGAATATTTTCTGTTTATATTTGTGACCCCAGAGCCTAGCATTGTTCTCCTCACATGGGTAAGTGCTTAATAAATGCTTTTGCATTCCTTTATTCATGGTTTTTCAATCTCCTTATTCTTACATATGACTACCTTTCAATTCAGGTCTTTTACTCTGTATCTCCAGGCCAATTGACCTTCTGCTGGATATGTAAGACTTTAATCCCTAGTCTCAATTCGACTGGTTTCTGGTCCATCTTCAAAAAACATTTTATTATAACTTATACTTCAAAAAGAATTAACCTTTGAATTGGGGTAAGAGGCATCCAACTCTACTCTAGGTTACTTAGGGCTTAACCTGGGCATTAAAATGAGAAGTGAAATGAGAATGGGGGGGGGGGGGGGGGAAGCCTAGAAAAAAAGAACAAATTTAAAATCCTCAATTAAACAGCAAAATAGATATTCTGAAAATCAAAGGAGAGATTAACAAAATTGAAAGTAAAAAAGAAATTGAATTAATAAAACTAGAAACTGGTTTTATGGAAGAAAAATGCATTAAGACAATTGGCTTATTTGATTAAAAAAAAAGTTGCCCAATCAAAATGAAAAGGGTGAATGCACAATCAATGAAGATGCCATTAAAGCAATTATTAGGAGCTATTTCCCCCAACTTTATGCCAATAAAACTAACAATCTGAGATGAAATGGATGAACATTTACAAAAATATAAATCACCCATATGAACAGAAGAGGAAATGGAATACTTAAATGACCCTGTCTTAGAAAAAGAAATTGAATAAGACATAAATGGCCTCCCTAAGAAAGTAGAGTGGAAAAGCCTTTACTTTCACAGCACAACTTAGAATCCTAGAGCCTTTGTTGTTGTTCAGTCTTGTCTGGCTTTCTGTGACCCCATTTGGGATTTTCTTGGAGTGATTTGCCATTTCTGTTTCTAGTTTATTTTACAGATGAGGAAACTGAGGCAAACAAGGCTAAGTGACTTGCCTAGGTCACACAGCCAATAAGTGTCTGAGCCTAGATTTGAATTCACAAAGAAGAGTCTTTCTGTCTTCAGGCCTGGTGCTCTATCCACTAGGACATTAGCTGTGACAAGGAAATCACTTTAAAAGACTGATATATATTAATTTAAGGTCGCCAAGGAATTCAGCTATGTAATTCCTAAATGAAAACTCAAGTCAGCAGTCAACCTTTTATGGAGTTTAATTACAAACAGGAGGAAGAGAGGAATTAGAGATAGAGAGAGAGAGAGGGAGAGAGAAAGGGGAGAGAAGGGAATAGGGCTTAAATACCCCTTCTGTTTAGGCTGGGCCAAAAGGCCCAAGCCCTTAGATAGCTGAGGCAAAGAAAAGAGATCAGTCCCTATCACTCACGTGACCAAAATGGAGAAACAGTCTCAGGGGCCTCCATCTCCAGCTTCCTTCAGAGCCAACTCTCAAAGCACCACCTCTCAGAGCCAAAACCTCTCCAACCAACCTCAGTTGCACCACCTCAGTCCTCAGACCCCTCTATCTTTAAGGAAACCATCCAAGTTCCCTCCCCTCAGTTCTCACATCTACCAATCACTGTCCATGTCTTCCCTGTGCCAATGGTGGCTCTAGCTTAACCCAGGACCGCCCAGAGGTCTGTGGCTTTGCACATGTCTGTTGAGTCATATTCTCAAATAATTAAATCTTGATCCTTTGCTGCAGTCCTTCCTAAATCCTGTTAGGACTGAGTGGGGTGGAAATTGTATTTTCCAAGACCTGGTTCTATCATTCCAAGTATCTCTATTGTATCAATTCTAAAATCAATCATGACTCAAAGAAATTCCTGTTCTATGTTTAAGCATAGGTCAAAGCCCTTTCCATTGTTCAGCAAAAGGTTTCTGTCCTAAAGTAATCTTAAGAAGGGAGGAGGAGGAACCTCCCATGCCAATGGGGTTCACATTCCAATAGAGTTCCCACTATCAATAGGAAATTTTTCAAGTATGAAATTTCCCAATGGTGAAATTTCCAACATTTATAAGTCTAAGAAATTTTAAGGTTTACGTAGCTGCCCTTGGAAGTGGGTCAAGGAAAGGGAGAGAAAAAAATTGAATTTGAAAAGGGTGATTTTTTTTAGTCAAAGTATTAGAGAGGGAAGAGAGAAATGAGGAATAAAGGGGAAGAGGCAGCAAAGATGGAATGAAGTTGGAGATAGGAGGATATAGGAGAGATTAGAAAGTAGCTTGTGTTCACAACCCTGCGCCTATAGCAATAAAGTTATTATTGTATCTGAACAGATGTGCAATAAAGTTCTTACTCCTTATTACCCAACACAAAAATGGGGGAGATTTTCATTGGCCTGATCAAATACCTTAGCAGATACTATCAGAATGGCCACATTACTACTTAGGAATGATTTCCATTGCTTGCACTCTACTGCACTTTAAAAACATAATGAAAGAAGGATTCACGATTCTTTTCAGGGTGAGGGACTCTCTACACTTCAGTCCTGCCTATAAATTAGTGAATAAATCTTGGGAAGTTGCCCGAGACATAGAGCAGTTATTTGACTTACTCAGGGTCACACAGCTAGTGTCAGAAAGTACTATTTGAATCCAGATATTGATACCAAGCATGAAACACCATCCATTATGGCAGCTTGGGTCAAGAAGAAAAATGATAAGGATTTGTTTCATTCTTTCTTGATTTGGAGATTCTTATTATTGATAAAGTCTGGCCTCAGGATCAATATTGAAGTTGTTTGTTCAACCCTTCCAAAGTGACTGGTCCTTGGAGAACAATTATCCAAGACAACCTAAAGGTCTCACTGGGGAACCTTAATTAAATAATGAATAAATAAGGAATCCTGGGAAATGGTTGCATCATCTGAATATTCACTATATATTCCCAGTGGGCTGGAATCAATTACTTTATTTTATGTAATTATAATTGACAATAGTTTGAATCTACTCTGATTGACCAGGAAGATCTGCCAAATTAGAGGAGGGGAAAATTATCATAGCAGTCATGTAGAGAGCATTTCATTCATTTGTTTCTCATAATAAACCTGTTGAATTATGAGAGGTAGAGATTATTGTCCCCATTTTACCAATGTATAAACTTAGGGTCAGAGAAATGAAATGATTTGGCTAAGGCCACTCAATTGGTCCATGACAGAGAAGGGAATATACTCAAACCCAGATTTCTTACTTCAAAACTACTGATCTTTCCATTTTTTTTACACACATCTGGCTGGGGCAAGTAGCTGGTACTCTACACTTGTGATAAGCCTTATACAATACACGGTTTGAATGTTCTCTGCAAAGGCTTCGAGGTATAAATAGCAACAGCAATGCCTTTGGAATTGGAGGACCTGAGTTTGAGTCTTTTGTCTGTTCCTTATTCCCTAAGTGACCCTAAGAGCAGTCATTTTTGTTTTTCTAGGCCTCAGTTTTAACATTTCTAAATAAAGTGTTTTGGACTCAATGATCCTTAGGGTTTCTTCCAGCTATCATGATGATGATGATAACATTTATATTGTACTTTAACCCAGGCTATTTCATTTTGTTCTTACAACAATTTCTTTGTGAGGTAGGTACTATTGTTCTTCCCATTTTATAGATTTGAACATTTGAGGCTGAGAAAGATTAAGTGAGTTGCCTAAGATCATGCAGCTAATAAATATCTAGGACAGGATTTGAAGTTGGGTGTCCTTGATACTAAGCCCAGAGTCTATAAAAATATTCTATCAGTAGAGCAGTCACTGTTTCCATTTCTCACCTTCCCTCAGTTTTTCTGTTACTCTATCCTCTTTCATGAATTCTGTTCCCATTCATTGTACCTCTGCCCAAACTAGGATTTTACTGTATTCCTGTAGGATACTTGAAGCCTAGAGCTAAAGTAAATAGCATTTTGTCTGCAGCTGAACAAGATTCAGCAGAACTGTCAGTGCCAGCCCGTTGGGGATGGGCAATGGTCCTCGTAAAACTAAGGATATACAGTGTACAAGTTCCCTACAACAAACACTGCCTTCCTGTAGGAAGGAAGCCAAGGACCTGGAGTCCCACAGAGGAAATCCCTTAGGAGAGGTTCTTCCAGATCTCTTGAGGCCCACAGAAAACATTTCTTTTCAGATGAATTCAACCCTCTTTCTAGGTAAGGACTAAATGAGGAATTTGACAAAATTAAAGAGCAGCTTTTAACAATTAACAATTGTTAAAATGAATATAGTAAAGGAGAGAAATATAGGAAAGAGGTAGAGAAAGAAATTGCCTAATACCTAACTAGCTACCCTATAACTGCCTATAATTGCCTATAAGTGCTTATAACTGCTGTTAGAGAAAGTCCAGCTAATCACCCTTCAGCTCAGCTCACCAGGCAGAATATATATAATAATAATAATATATATATATATATAATCATACATATCTATCTATATAGATAGACAGATATAGATATACCAGCCACCAACTAACAACCAACCCACACCATCAGCAACCAACCCCCAATGACCAACCACTTTCCAACCTCCAAAAAGGTAAAAAAGCCCAAAAGCCCCTCCTAGTCTTCATACTGCCCTTTTATATCCCTTTCTTACCTCACTTCCTATCTCTCTGGTTTCTACTTCCTTTCACTGTGGGCTGATATATCTTTACACATCTCTATGGTAAAAGGACCTCCAGGTCCTCAGTTAAATTAGAAAAAAAGGGATTAAAAATTCCCTTTACACTAGCTAATACCTATATCACCTCCTTCCTTCATGGCTTCTAGTCCATTTCATTTTTTAAAATTATTTGTTTGTTTATTACATTAAAGTTTGCAGGTATCCCACTCCCTCTTTCCCATCCCTGCACTAGAGAAGTCATCATTTGACCACAAAAAAAATGTATATATAAACTTCTGTCTTACTTATTTCTATTTATCAATTCTTTCTCTGAAGGTAGTGTAAGGGTAATTTTAGGGTTGTGACTTAATTTAAATTAATTTGGTCACCAGGGAATATTCCAAATAAAATACCCAAGTCAGTTTGGAAATTTTATGGTGGTTTAATTACTATAGAGGGAAAGAATTAAGGAGAAGAGAGAGGGAAAGGGTATATAGGACTGCTCCCACCTGACCTGTGCCAGGGGGAGTTCAAAAACCTCTTCCACAAGGTTTTTCAGAAGATTAGAGGTTTTCCTAAGAGGATAGTGTTTGGAAGGTAAAGGAGAAAAGAATCAGCCTAAACTCCGAGAGAGATTGGTGAAGATGCCTCACCTGAACTAGGCTACTAAGCTTCTCCCAGTATTGTATCAAGGTAACTCACTGCCAAACCCAGACAATAGCTGCCGCCACTCCAAGATGCCAAGATGCTCAGCACGCTGCCGCCAGATCCACTTCTCCACAAAAAGAGCCTGAGAGAGGAAGTGATGCAAAATATATAGACCATTTTTACATCACTGTCCTGCATCTCACTTGTATCAATGGTAGCTTAAGCTTGACTTAGGACAGCCCAGGGGTCTGTCAGTTGTTTCTGATTTGTCATTTGCTAGCACATGTCTGTCATAGGCCATCTTTCTCAATACTTAATCCTTAAGTAGGAGTGTAGACATTCCTCTTTTGTTAGACTAAGCAGGGTGGAGCAAATCTAAAATTCACAGTAGAAATATATAAATCATTCTTCAGATAATATTTCTGTTTTTGTATATATTATGTTCTCTTAGTTCTGCTTGTTTGACCCAGCAATACCACTATATTAGGTTTATTTCCAAAGGTGATCAAGGAAAAAGGAAAAGAACCTTTATGTTCTTTAAAAGGAACTGCCCCCCACCAAACAAACAAACAAAAACAACCATACCTCTTACTTTCTGTCTTAGAATTGATACTAAGCATTGGTTCCAAGATATAAAAGGGGTAAGGTCTGGGCAACTGGGGTTAAGTGACTTGTCCAGGGGCACCTAGCTAGGAAGTATCAGATTTGAATGCAGGATAAGCCTATTTCTAATCTCAGTCCCAAGAATCTATGTATTCTAAAATATTTATAGCAGCTCTCTTTGCAGTAGCAAAGAACTGGAAATTGAGGAGAAGCCCATCCATCAGGGAATGGCGGAACAAATTGTGGCATATGATTGTAATGGAATACTTCTAGTCCATTTCAAAGACTAGTCATTGTCAAGGCCTTCTATTTGTCACTGGGTCTATTGCCTTCTCCTACTTCATTCCACTCTTGAATTGTGAATTTCCATCCCTCTCTTCTAACCCCAGAAATGGCATCTTCCTTTTCATGGAGCCATAGACCTAGAGAGGGTCAGCATGATAGTGAGTTGGTCTCTAGCTAGAATGACAGGTTCTCCTGCCTCTCCTACATACTAGCTGTGATAACTCTGGGAAAATCACTGAATGACTCACTATCTCTAGTGAACTCTAAGACAATGAATGGCCGAAGAAGTGCTAATCTATCTCAGTAGAAGTCATTCCATGACCCAGGAGGCAACCAGTGAACTCTGTGCCTGAAGTCAGAAAAACCTGGATTCAAAACTAGCCTCAGAACACAGAACACAGTCTGCTGTGTTCTTGGGCAAGTCACTCAACCTCAGTTTTTCCTCATAAATATAAAATGGGATGGGATAGCTAGGTAGCACAGTGGATAGAATGCTGGTCCTGGAGTCAGAAAGATCAAAGTTAAAATCTAGCCTCAGACATTTACTAGCTGTGTGACCCTGGGCAAATTGCTTAAGCCAATTTGCCTCAGTTTCCTCATCTGTAACATGAACTGGAGAAGGAAATGGCAAACCACTCTAGGATCTCTGCCAAGAAAACCCCAAATGGGATCATGAAGAGTAGGTCTGGACTGAAAGGACTGAACGACAACAAAATCCAATCATAACAGCATTTGAACTACTTTGCAGGGCGTTGTTTGGATCAAATGAGATAATAGATGCACGGTGCACATAGTAGTTGCAATGTAAATGCTTATTCTCTTTTGCTTCAAATTTTCTCTATCATGAAAGAGACAGATTCATAGACCAGAAAAGGGAGTCCACTGTGGCTGATGTCTTTTTTCTTCAGTTGAGTAAGAGGCAAGGATGTCTATTGTGTGCAGGTGGGGAGGAGGTGGTGTGTGTGTGGGAGAGAGAGAGAGAGAGAGAGAGAGAGAGAGAGAGAGAGAGAGAGAGAGAGAGAGAGAGAGAGAGAGAGAGAGAGAGAGAGAGAGAGAGAGAGAGAGAGAGAGAGACTTACTATGTGCCAGGCACTGTGCTAAGTGCTTTCTTTGCAATTTTGATCTTGTTTGATCCTCACCACAACCTAGAGATAGGTGCTATTATTTTTATTAGTCCAAATTTTACAGAGGAGGAAACTGAGGTGAAGTGATTTGTGGCACAGAACTAGTGAGTCTGAGAGAGAATTTCAATTCAAGTATTTCAGACCTGGTTCTCTATCCACTGCACCACAAAGATGCCTAAAAGAAGAGACCTCAACCGTTATCTAACCTGGTGGCTCAGTGGATTGTGAGTCAGGCACAGACTGGAGATCTTGGACTCAAATCTTGTCTCAGACACTTACCTGGGCAAGACACAACCCCTATTGCTTAGTCCCTACCACTCTTCTGCCTTGGAACCAATACTCAATATTGATTCCAAGACAGAAGGTAAGGGTTAAAAAAAAAAAGTCATCTACTCCATCTGCCGAAAGGCCCCCAGAGGGGAAAAAAATAAATAAATGTTGAAGAATCTTTAAAAAAAATTGTGAGTTAGTTATGGGAGGGAATGAGGGGAGAGGAGGGAAAGAACATGAATCTTGTAACCATGGGAAAATATTCTAAATTAATTCAATAAATCCCCCCTTCCCAACAAATAAATGTTGAAGAATCCCAAAGACCCCCAGGTAGTAAGTGTCAGAGTGGGAATGTGAGCTCAGATCTCTTTCTAGAGTCAGTGTTCTTTTCATCATATCCCCATGGTCTCCAGAAGCATTCATCTCCTGATGAATCATCATTTCCTTAAGCAGCAGGGCCAGATCTCCTCAGCTCCCAGTCCTCCAGCAGCCCATTTCCCTCAGCCATAGTTCACTGCTGCCTCCAAATCCTTGTCTCTCTTGTGCCCTTCTCCCATCTACACCCACAGTCACACTCTCCTCCATGCTTACACTGCCTCCCCTTTCCCCCCTTACTCAATTTGTTTTGCCCCAAGTGAAAAAGGTCACAGTTGTAACTGTCAGGGTATAACATTTACTGAAACTGGACTAGGTACAGAGTATTGGACTTTTTGTGTGTGTGTGAAACCCATCCTTGACACAATATCTCCAAAGGCTTTTCTCTGCTTGAACATAGACCCTATGTAGATCAGATTAGCAGAAAGGGTAAATTCCACAGATGCCTCCATCCCCAAGGTTTCAAAGTTCAAGCTTACAGACTGATAGCAGAAGTATTGTGACTGATTTCAAATCCAGCCCAGATGTTTACAAGCTGTGTGATTCCAGCCAAGTCAATTAATCTGTGATTGCCTCTGTTTCTTCAGGTAAGGAAGGGCTTAAAAATTTCTGGACAGGCCCTCTGGAATAGTCAAAGTTTTACTTCAGGGCCCCTTGGTCCCACCTTTCAGCATTAACCCTTCCAATTCCCTGCTCAGTGGACTCGTGGGGGTCCCATGTTGTTCAGACACCACCATCCCATCACCTCCCACCAAGCCTGTTGACCCAAGACTTTCCTTCCCAGAACTTTTTCCACGTCTTCGGTGCAGAGTAGTTCATTTCTGAGCCTATGAGCTTATGACATTGGCATCCATAGTTTTCATGACCACCACAATCATTCATGACACCTATTCTAATTATTTTACTGATCTATGAGCTCTACAAAGATAGCTTGATGTCACATGCCGAGCCCCATGCTGGGAGTAGGATTAAATTGGGTTTTCACCCCAGCTCTGCCACGGTCCGGTAGTGAGATCCTGGATCTTGCTGTTGCTGCTACCTAATGTTGATCAGAAACTGTCCTAAGTGCTTTATCATTATTATCTCATTTGTGTAATTACTATTATCATTATTCATTTTACAGTTGAGGATTCAAATGTCTTGCTCACAGTCACATAATTAGTAAGTGGTTGAGGCTGTATATGAACTCCTATTTTTCTGATGATAGTTTCCTGTACCACAGAGGTCACTAAGTCATTTTGTCTCCCAGGTCTCAATTTCCTTACCTTTAAATTGTGAGGACTAGACTAGATGGCTTTAGAGGTTGGTCCTTCTGAGTAGTGCTGAATTTTACAGTGCTTTAGTGCATTTTTTTTTCTGTGAATAAACAGAAACCAGAGAGCTGAACCCAGAACAGAGATATAGCCATACCAGGGCTCCAACAATGGGCCTTGTCCCATTTGGACATGCTATGCCCAATCCCAGCTATTTAGCTACCAGTTATTTATACTTTTATGTATCTCCCAATTCGAACAAAAGTGGGAAGGGAGAAAAATGGATAGATCTTGACATTAAATAAGATGTCTTAATGCTATTTATTTTAATTTTTTACCAATTACATATAATAACAAATTTCCCCATTAGTTTTTGAAAGTTATGTGATCCAAATTATCTCCCTCTCCCCTCCCAGTGTAGAGATAATTTTAGGGTTATGACTTAAAATCTAAATTAATTGGTCACCAGGGGGGAAATCCCAAATAAAATACACAAGTCAGTTTGGAAATTTATGGTAATTTTAATTAATATATAGGGAAAGATTTTAAGGAGAAAGAGGGAAGAGGAGTGTATAGGATTTCTCCCACCTGGTCTGTGCCAGGGGGAGTTCAAGATCTCTGCCGGTAGGTCTCTGAAGGAGATTAGAGGCTTCTAAGAGGATAAAGTTTGGAAAGTAAAGGAGGGAAAACTCAGCCAGAAACTCACCACCAATCCAGACAATAGCTGTAGCCACGCCAAGATGCCAAAAGGCCCAGCACGCTGCCACCAGCCACCTCTCCATCAGCAAAGGTACTGGAGAGAGGAAGTGACACAAAATATATAGACCTTTTACTCTTGTGTCCCCTCCTCTAAATTTTCATGTCTACTGATCATATCTACTGATCATATCAGAGGCTTTTCTCCAGGACTGCCCATTAGTCCTCATTTTCTTTGATTAGATTATATCTTTTGAGTTACTTAACACTTCTTTGTTAAGTTCACCTTTTGTTAGTTACTTAACTTTTTGTGATTAATTTACCCTTTATAGTTACTTAACATCTTTTTGTATTAAGATCTTAAAACAGACTTAGCTTAAGGTTCTAGCTTCACTATAAAGTAAGAACTAAGTACCTTCATTGTTCACTCAGGAAATTACAATGTCATCTTCTTCATAGAGTAAGATCTAAGTAGGGTGGAGTAATTTAAATTTCACATCAGACTTGGCAAGCAAATCTGGGTTATACATGTATTATCACACAAAATATATTTCCATATTGTACATTTTTTAAGGGAATAATCATATCAGACCAAAATTCCAAAACAAAAAGCCAAACAAACAAGTGAAAAATCATATTCTTGATGCTATTTAGATCCAGAATAATGGAGACTCACTTTAAAGTAAACAGGGAAGGATCCTGGGTTCAGTATCTTTCCATGAGCAGGACTCTTAGATGTGGCTGAGCTTGGTGTTGCTTTTTGTGGGGTCTAGGGGTCTTGATGGATATTCCCAAACTTGCTAAAACATAGCTTAAAAACTCATCTAATCCAATTGACAAAAAAGAGTCCTTATTTTCAATGAATTCACATCCTGTAGGGGAAGGGGAGCAGAGAACAGAATAGTGAGATTGGAATAAATAGAAGACATATAAGAAAAAATAATTTAATGTTGTGGAGCAGTACTAATAACTGGAAGAATCAGTAAAGAGAGTGGTAGTTGACCTGAGCAGTGAGGGAAACCAAGAATTCCAAAAAGCAGAGCTAAGGAAGGGGGGGGAGGGTGCATTTCAGGCACCATCAAAGGCACAGTGGCTGGAAACAGAGTGGTGTTTACAGCAGCCAGTAGACCATTTCTGTTGGAATAGAGGAAATAATGGGAAATTCATCTGGAAAAAGAGGTGGGAGCCAGATTCACCATCAATTTCACTTCACATTATTTGCTCATAGAAATTCATAAGCCCTGGCTTGTTGTCATTTGAACCACCTGACAGGAAACCAAAGATGGCCAAATAAAATGTCTTGAAAAGTCTAGTAAATAAGACCTTATGAGATGCTGGTTGCATGTCCAAGTTAGTCTAATATCCCAGTGGATGTTGCAGGGACCTGGTGCTGATTTAGGAGATCACTTCAGTAGCACTTCTCCAAGAGAACAGTGATTTATAAACAAACCATCCACTACCACCTGTTTCCCTGGAAGGTTGCAATTAGTTTGTGAGTTGCTTAGTGCTTCTGATCAGGAAGACAATGTCTAGTGAGCACCATATCGAGTTTGTTTGTTTTTTTTTTTTCCCCCATTTTGGTTGGACTCTGTGGCTTCATCAATGTGGGAAACTTTCAGTTTATAAATTCAATCCAGCTGTTTTACAGTCTCAGATTTGCCTGGGGATCTCTAAAAGGTTAATTGCCTTGTTTGTGACCATATAGCTAAGCATGTGTCACAAATCTCTCCAACTCTAAGGAAGATTGAGCTTTCCTTATCTGAAAGAACTTGGGAATGTGATTACTGAACTATTGTTAGTGATTTTTGAAACATTATGGCAAATGGGTGAAGTACCAGGAGATTGAGGAAGCCTAAATGGCCTGATTTTCTTTCTTTCTTTTTTTTTTAAACCCTTGAAAACCCTTAAAGACCTTCTGTCTTATCAGTTCTGAGACAGAAGAATGGCAAGGGCTAACTAATCAAGGTTAAGTGACTTGCCTACTGGCTACCACAGCTAAGATATGTCTGAGGCCAGATTTGAACCCAGGGATTCCCCACTCCAGGCCTAATCCTTTATCCACTGTACTACCTAGCTGCTCTCAAATGTCCTGATTTTCAAAAAAGGGAAATAAATAGTTGGCAAACTAGAGGCCAGTGAATTTGACTTTGATTTCCTGGAAAAATTCTACAATTGGTCATTAAAGAGATGATTAGTAAACAATTAGATAAAAAATAGTAACTGCAAAGAACTAGCCTGACAGTAGCAAGAACAAGCCATGTCAATTCCTTGTTTGACAGTTGACCCAACCAGTAGACAAGGGGAATATTATGTATACAACTTAGCTAGGTTTTAATAAATCTTTTGATATAATGCCATATCTCTTACTATTATTGTAGGGAAGATGGAGAAACATAGATTACATGATAATACAATCAGATGGATTTTAAATTGCTTCAGTGATTAGTGTCAACATGGAATCTAAGAGAACTCCAAGTCTGTAGCAGCATAAGGTCTAAAGATCCCAAGTTTGACCTTGACACCTGAGAATTTCTCCCAAGGGAAATCCCAACTTGACAAGTTTCAGACTAATAATAGACCTTAAAGTATTTTAGGTGGAGCTAGCAGTCCAGTGTGAAGGACCCTCCTTTTGTCCTGGTAGTTTCTCCCTTTGTGTCAAAGTCCATTACCAAGGTAGCCCAGTCCTAGGCTCTATCTTTCCCTTTTGTGTCCATTGTAAAGCATTCTCCTCTCCCTAAGAATCCTGTCTAGGATTCCTCATTTTCTTTGTAGCCATTGTAAAGCCAACCAACTATACTCTCCTATCCTCAGTTCCCCTAAAAGGTATATAAGTTCCCCAAATTCTTTTATTCCTCAGAGTTATCATCTCCCACAGTGATTTCTTCCAGGGATACTGTCCTCAGAGACCCAGGATGTAGACCTTGTAAAAGTTTTTGGCGCTGGGCTCTGAATGCAGCCGAAACATTGGAACTACCCCTTTCCTGATTAAAGATTTCTGTTTTCTGACTTTTAGTAGTTCTGTGTAATTTCCAAGTTAACACTAGAATGAGTGAAAACATGTTAAAGATTCAAAATCATTGTGGTTACAACCAGTGGAGCTTTCAGGTATCTATGTTTGGTCCTGTTCTAGTTAACATTTTTATCCATGGCTTAGAAAAAGGCATAGGCAATATGTTTTTTCATCAAATTTGCAGGTGACAAAACTGGGAAAGTTAGCTGGCACATAATGGTGACTTAATAAAGATTTATTGACTCACTAGATAATTAAATCGGGATCCAAAAGGATCTTAAGGGGCTATCACACTCTGAATGTAATAAGATGAAATTCAATAGTGTTAACTTTGGGGAAAAAAATACAGAACCACTTAAGTAGTCAGAAAAACCAAGTCTTTAATCAGGAAAGGAAAAGGTCCAAATTCAGCCTCTACACAGAGCCCAGCACCAAGAACTTCACAGGGCCTACACCGTGGTAGAAATCACCCAGTGCTAGATGATAACTGCAAGGAGCCATAGAACTTGGGGAACTTATATGCCTCTTGGGGAACTGGGGACAGGAGATTATGACTGATTGGCTTTACAATGGCTACAAGGAAATGAGAAGTTTGACAGGATTATCAGGGAGCAATGCTTTATAATGGATACAAAAGGGAAAGATCCAGCCAAGGGCTGGGCTACCTGAGGAAGGACTTTGGTACAAAGGGAAAAACTACCAGGATAGTCCCACCTAACTGGGACCACCAAGTACTTTACCTGTGAGTCTGAGACCTTCCTCTGGGAGAAACTCTCATGTGACAAGGACAAACTAGGGGGTCTCCAGATTTCAAGTTGCAACAAACTTGGGGTTTCTAGATTCCAAGTTGACAATAGGGACAAATGTGAAGCCTTGCATTTGAGTACAAAAAAAAATTTTCACCTTTACAAATGTAAGACCTGGGAAGTATGGTTAGACCCATGATGGCAAACCTATGACACGCATAGCCATTTTCAATGACATGTGGCCACATGCAGGCTCAGTGCACCTCGGGGCCGGGAACTGTCCAGGTTGCTGCATGCCCAAGGTTGTCCATGCCCAGGCACTGGAGGGGTAAAGGGTGAACTGCTCCACTCCCTGGCCACGGGGAAGGGGGGTGAGTAGTAGGCAGCGTGTGCCAGGTGGCTGGGGTGCATGGGGCTCCCAAGGGGGCGGGGAGGAGGAGCTCACATGGATGGATCACAAGTGAGCAAGTAGGCTGGTGGCCAGCAGCCTCTGCTCTTGCAGTGCCCTCTTCCCCCCCAGATGGGTGGGGCCCATGGAAGACTGGGCGGGGCTTCGGCCCACATGCAACAGAG
Organism: Monodelphis domestica; assembly: GCF_027887165.1. NCBI lineage: Eukaryota > Metazoa > Chordata > Mammalia > Didelphimorphia > Didelphidae > Monodelphis > Monodelphis domestica. The sequence continues at coordinate 300,351,108 of NC_077228.1, forward strand.
GAGTGCCTGGAACCCATTACCAGACACTTTTAACACCCTGAAAAATATAGCAATGGCTTTACTCAGATTTTTTCCTTCTATGTACTTTTATGAGACCTTATTCTCTGTGTTAAATAATATCAAAACCAACAAAAGAAACAGATTGGCAGATGAAGTTAGTATCGCTTGGCTTGCTTGGGCTTGAAGTGTACAAAATACTAATCTTCAATTGAAGATTTAGCCAATGAAATGCAGCAACAAAAAAGTCACTAATAAGCAGGTTAGTTAAAGAATTCCCCTCCCCCTCACTTATCTTAGTTCAAGGTACCTCACACAAGTTAAATAATATCAAGACCAACAAAAGAAACAGACTGACAGATGAACAAAGAAGTCACTAAACAGGTAAGTTAAATAATTAGTTTTTGGCTTATTAAATACAGGTATAATTACAATTATACATTTTTGTTATTTAAACTATAAATATTGTGAAATTATGGGGTTTTTTTGAAGTGACACACAACCTGAGTTATACTCGGTTTTTTTTTTTGGTGAATTTTGACACACCAAGTTCAAAAGGTTGCCCAACACTGGGTTCTCCAAAAGAATTAGAGGTCATAGTGGACTACAGACTAACTATTTGTGTGACCTTGAGCAAGTCACTTAACTCTGCTTAAGTTTCCTAATTTGTAAAATGAGCTGGAAAAGGAATGGCAAACCATTCCAAATGAAGTGTCTTTTCCAAGAAAATCCTAAAGGGGGTCACATAGATGGCATATTCATCAGATTTAAAGATGAAAAAAAAATCTTTGAGGAATAGCTAACAGCTCAGCACCTAGAGACCAGAAGATTCATCTTCCTAAATTCAAATCTGGCCCTTGGGCAAGTTTTTTTTCCTTTTTTGTCTCAGTTTTCTCATCTGCAAAATGAACTGGAGGTAGAAATGTCAAACCACATCAGTATCTTTGCCAAGAAAACCCTAACAGGTATCATGAAGAGCTAATCAGGACTGAAACAACTAAAGGACATGAGTCTGCTGTCATCAGAGCTCATTTAGAATATGTATTCAGTTCTGGACACCATGGATTAAGAAGGACATTGATAAATAGCAATGTGCTTAAAGGAGGACAACTAGGATGAGCTAGACCATGTCATATGAAGATTGCTGAAGGAATTGGGGTTGTTCAGTCTGGAGGAGAGAAGTGCAGGGAGAGAGAAGACTGTCAGATAGAGGAGGGATTAGATTTGTTCTAGTTAGCCGTAAATGGGTAGATCCAGGAAGAATGTGTGGAAGTTGCAAAGAGGAGAATTTGGGCTTAATGTTAGGAAAAACTTCTTAACATGTAGTGCCATTCTTAAGTGGAACTGGCCCCTTAGGAGGAAGAGGGTTCCCTCTTCTTGGAGGTCTCCATGTAGAGGCTAGATGATTTATGTTCTAATGGGAATTCCTTTCTTGCATGGTTGGGACAAGCTGGCTGTGGAGGTCTCTTCCAACTCTCTAAATCTGTGAATAATTCAGGTTCTAACTCCCATGTTTACCTGAAATGGCTAGGTGCTTTAGATAAGAAATTTGGGATTTGGAGGTCAGAATTCTGTTGTTCTTTGTAAATACTTGTTCCTCAAGGAATTGCAATTTTATTGTTGCAGGCACTGCTTTTGCTCATATAGAATCCCAACCTCTTCTACAAATCAGTGATTTTCGGTTAAGATGTAGGCTCTTTAAAGGTAAGGAATGTTTCACTTTTGTCTGTTGGTCTTTAGTGCAAAACAGAGCCTCTGGTGTGTAGTAGGTATTACATAGAATGTGCATTTGGTATGGGCCAGGTGTACCCAGATGCACCAGCATACCCGGTCCGTGCTCTGTTTGTGCCTATGGTAGACCTTTAATAAATACCAGCCAAACCATTAAGTTGAAATTAATTGAACTGAATTTTTGCAAGCTTTTTTGAACCCAAAATTAATTACTCTGTGGTCAGTTTGGTGATGAGTCTCTTGGAGCTAAGCTGGGCCAGGACTTGGAGGATAGATATACAGTCAGTTGCCAGCCCACACTCAAAGCTTTTTATAGCTTAGTCAGATGTTCAGGAGCTTATGCTGCAGTGAGACCTGGGGTCACTTTTACACCCCAATGAGGCACCAGCCTAGAGATCTAGGGAAGGATCTTGTGTATAGAGAGTTTTACATGAATTGTATTCAAACGTCCCAGAGTCCTTTTCCTAGCAGGATTCTGAAAAGCAATGATACCACCAAAGTTGCTGTTGTTTGCCCTTCTTTTTTTGAAGAGGACCAGTGTCATCACAGGATGATGTTGTGATTTACACAAGAATTGGATTTAAGTGAGGCAGAGTTGCACAAAATCCTCAGTGTAACCCTGTTTTCCAGAGTCATCCAAATTCAGTGGCAAGATAGTTCTAGTTCTAGTGGTAGTCTCTCGGTGACCGAGAATGACGATTGTCTTTGTGCATTATCATCTATTGATGTACCCTCATGTGGCTTTGAAGTCCAAAGGCTGAGGCGCAGAGTTTGTGGCACATGGGGCCTGGGACGCCAGTTGTTACGGGAGGTGCTGTTGTGGCCTGGTGTCGGCGTTCACACGCAGTGGCGAGACGTCGACGTCGCTCATCTTCAAAGGTGGTGGCGGCATGGTGAATGTGGGTTCGCCAGCTGCTTCTGTCAGAGGCAGCGAGTTCTAGTTGCTTTGGTGTCATGCCAGCCCACTTCAAGTTGGACTTTAGCTGATCCTTGAATCTTTTCTTTGGTCGACCTTGTTTCCTGAGTCCAGCTGACAGTTCACCATAGAATACCTGTCTTGGTATTCGCTGTGGGTCCATGCGGATGACGTGTCCAGACCATCGTAGCTGGGTTTGGAGGACCATGACTTCGATGCTGGTGGAGTTGGCTCTGTCGAGGACTTCCTGGTTGGTGATTCGGTCCTGCCATCGGATCCTCATGATTGACCGGAGGGAGCGTTGGTGGAATTGCTCCAGCTGTTTCATGTGCTTCCGGTACAGTGTCCATGTCTCACAACCGTACAGGAGCGAGCTGAGGACCACTGCGTTGTACACTTTGAGCTTCGTCGCAGTGCTTACACCGCTGTGTTGGAGGACTTTGCAGCGCAGCCTCCCGAGTGCCTGGCTGGCCTTTTGGATCCTGGCATTGATCTCATGGTCTAGGGACCCGTCGTTGGCGATGGTGCTGCCCAGGTACTTGAAAGTGTTGCCGTTAGAAAGCTGCATGCCGTCGATTGTAATGCACGGCTGGTTAGTTGGCCTCCCTGGTGCGGGTTGGAACAGCACCTCTGTTTTGCTGAGGCTGATAGTCAGGCTAAACAGTTTTGTTGCGGTGGAGAACCTGTCCACAATGGTTTGGAGATGATTTTCTTGGTGGGCCATGAGAGCACAGTCATCTGCGAAGAGAGCTTCCAGGATGAGTCTCTCTGTTGTCTTTGTTTTTGTAGTCAGGCGGCGAAGGTCAAATAGTGAGCCATTCAGTCGGTATTTGATGTAGACGCCCAGGTCTAGATCCATCACAGCATGTCGTAATACTTGGGTGAAGGATAGGTTGAATAGTGCCGGAGCGAGGACACAGCCTTGTTTCACGCCATTGGAGAAGATGAAGCGGTCGGAAGTCTCTCCACCAGATAGGACTTCCCCTGTCATGTCGACATGAAAGAGCTGGATCAGTTTGATGAATTTTGCTGGGCAACCGAGCTTGCTAAGGATCACCCACAATGCGTCCCTATTCACTGTGAAGAAGGCCTTTGTCAGGTCTATGAAGACAATGTAGAGACTCAGGTTCTGCTCAAGGCATTTTTCCTGCATTTGCCTCACCGTGAAGACCATGTCGATGGTGCTGCGATCTGGTCGGAAGCCACATTATGATTCAGGCAGGTTCTGCTCTGAAACAGATGACAGGAGTCTGTTGAGTATAACACCAGCGAGGATCTTTCCGGCAGTGGAGAGTAGTGAGATGCCTCTGTAGTTATCACAGGCTGCTCGTGAGCCTTTATTCTTGTATAGGGCTACGATGGAGGCATCTCTGAGTTCTGGGGGCATGTCTTCCTCTTCCCATATGCTGGTCAGCACAATGTGGAATGCCTGGAGCGCCTTTCCATTTAAGGCCTTGTACACCTCGGTTGGTATCCCGTCTTTACCGGGTGCCTTGCCTGCACTCATTTGTTTAATGGCTTTTCAGTGGCAAGATAAAAGAGGAGACAACTAATGATGGCCAGGGATTCAGTGAATGATCTTGGCATTTTTGGTGTCTGACCAAGCTCTAAGAGCTCCACAGAGCCTGCTTCCATCACCTTTGTGGTCATTGGAAGAAATGGTTCTCATCTGCCCATTTCCCTGGGGGAAGTCTTCTTTCTCTTGGGATAGATGCTCTCTAAGTCACTGATGGGTTTGAGGTCTGTTCATGCCCCTCAGCTTGCTTTAGCCCCTCTGCTCAGAGGGTTTTATCAGGGTGTGGAGGGTGCTTGGAGCCACAGGTGAGTGTTGGGTGGCAGTTGGGTACCAAAGATGGATGAGCAGCCCAGAAAAGGGTTCAGCAAGCCCACATATAAAGGTGCTTGTCCTTTCTGAATACTCCATACACTTTTGAGAGATCAACAAAGTCTAATGAAGGAAAGGGCTCCTGAGTTAAGTTTGGAAGGGAATTAGCAAAGGCTTGGAGACAGGAGGTGAACTATCATAGGTGAGGAATAGAAATTAGTGTGGTCTGAATGGGAGATGAATATGCGAAGGAAAACAATGGGAAATGAAACCAGAAATGGAACCTGATTGGGTAACTAAATATAACGCTTGCTGTAGTTTGCAAAATCTGTTTGTTGCCTTCTCGTACTTTCATGAAGGATGTCTTCCATAAAGGTATTCAGTCTCCTAAAGATAGCATAAAGATGATAAACTAGACATTTTGCTTGGAAGTTGTTTTATGGGTCATCGTTTTTCAGTTTTAATTATATACATAATTTTTTTCTGACCATTTTAACATGGTCTTTATCTTTTTTAAAAAATCCTTACCCTCCATCTTAGGATTGATACTAAGTATTAGTTCTTAGACAGAAGAGCAAGTAAGGGTTAGGCAATTGGGGTTAAGTGACTTGCCTAGGGCCATACAGCTCATAGTATCTAAGGTCATATTTGAATCTAGGACCTCCCATCTTCAGGCCTGACTCTTTTTCCATTGGGCCAGCTAACTGTCTTAGTCTTCTCTTAAATATCTTGAAAATTGATTCCTCCATCTTCCATCCCAACCCCCCTCCCCCCTCCACAAATATATTACTTTCAGCCTGGGTATCCTCCATTTATACAAAGTCTAGTTCAGCTGCTATTCTTATCTTAATGTTTGTTTTTTGTCATTTCTATTTCTGCATCTGGGACTATAATGTTAGAGTTCAAATGTTTCATTGTGGTTGATGAGAATTTGTTAAAAAAAACTTGACAGATTTTTCATCTATTTTGCTTGTTTGCTTTCCTGTTTCACATCAAGGCTCTTACACCATAAGCTATCCTATGCATTGAAACCAAAACAAGTTGTTGTTTTTTAAACCTTTACCTTTTGTCTTACAATCAATACTAAGTATTTGTTCTAAGGCAGAAGAGCAGTAAGAGTTAGGCTACTGGGGTCAAGTTATTTGCCCAGGGACACATAGCTAGAATTTGAACCCAGGACCTTTTATTTCCAGGACTGCCTTTCTATTCAGTCACCTAGCTGCACTGAAAGTAAATTTCTTTTCTTTTCTTTTAATTCAAAGATATTTCTCTTTTCCCATTACCTGTAAAAATAATTTTAAATATGTTTCCCAAAATTGTAAGATCTAAACTGTCTTCCGCCCTTCCCCTGCTCAGAGATGGTAAGCAGTTTGATCTGAGCCATACATGTATTATCATGAAAAACACAAATATTTAAGCACAGATCTGACCATGGATCCCTTATTCAACTAACTCCACTGGCTTCCTATTGCCTCTAGGATAAAATAGGTTCATCCAATTAGCTTTTAAAACCCTATATGTACAGCCTATATAATGTGGCCTCACATAATTCCTAGCTGTGTGATGGTGGGCAAGCCCATTTGACTAGCCCTCACCTTCTGTCTTGTTATTAATAAGACAGAAGGCAGGGAAGCTGGGTAGCTCAGTGGATAGAGAACTAGGCATGGAGATGGGAGCTCCTTGGTTCAAACATGGCCTCAGATGCTTCCTAACTGGAAAATCCTGAGCAAGTCACTTGATCCTCATTGTCTAGCTCTTACTACTCTTTTGTTTTGAAACAATACTTAGTATTAATTCTTAGATGGAAGGTAAGGGAGAAAAAGGAGGAGAAGATCATCTTTAGTCTTTAGTAGAAACAACTCAGAACATTTAAAAATAACTGGAATTTGTTATTATTTTTGTCCTTAAAGATGATTTCATTGGTTAGGGATCTGCTGCTGTGGAAACTCCTACTACTTCTACAGAGTGGTAACTCCTGTGAAACATAGAGTCTTTGGGAGTTGCCTGGAGTTCAAATCCCAGCTTTGCCACTTATTACCTGAATTACTTTGGGCCAGTGATTCCATCTCTCTGGGCCTCAGCATCCTGATGTGAGAGGGTTAGCCAAGATAACCACGAAGGTCTCTTCTTGCTCTAAGTCTATAATCCCTAGTAACTTTATCTACCATCACATGTGTCTGTGTCATAGGTTGAATTGAAGGCCAGGTCTTTCTCACCCCATCTCCCTCCATCAACCCTACCACATTGCCTTCAGTTGGTATTCATATGGAACAGGAATTCTTCTCTTAAGGGCTATGAACATTAAAAAAAAAAACCTGATTACTATATTTTAATATAATCAATTTCCTTTGTAATGGCATATATTTTATTTCATTTATTTGTTACATTAAAGTTTCCAAGAACCTCTCTCCCTTCTTCCCTTCCTCCCCACACTAGAAAGAAGTCCATATATATAAAAACTATGACATACATGCACATTGCTATTTATCAGATCTTTCTCTGGAGATGGACATTCACAGTTATTCTTCAAATAATATTTTTGTTGCTGCATATAATGTTCTCTTGGATCTGCTCATTAAACTCTTCATAATTTCATGTAGGTCTTGCCATGTTCTTTTAAAAATAACCTTCTCATCATTTCTCATGGTGCAGTAGTATTCCATGACAATCTTATTCTTTGACTTGTTCAGCCATTTCTCAATTGATAAGCAATCCCTTCAGTTTCTAGTTCTTTGCCACCACAAAGAGAACTGATATAAATATTTTGAAACATAAAGCTCCTCTTTTTTCCCTGATCACTTTAGGAAACAGACCTAATAATGGTATTGCTAAGTCAAAGGGTATATGCAGTTTTATAACTCTTTGAGTATAATTACAGATTATTCTTCAAAATGGTTAGATCAGTTCACATTTCTACCAACAATGTGTTAGGGTCCCCATTTTTATACATCCCCTCCCACATTTGTCATTTTCCCCTTCTATCATTTTAGCCAATCTGAAATGTGTGAGATGATATCACAGTTGTTTTGATTTGCATTTCTCTAATCAGTAGTGATTTAGAGCATTTTTTTCACATGGCTAAATATAGCTTTGATTCTTTCATCCAAAAATTGTCTATTTTTATCTTTTAACCATGTATCAATTGGTCATTAATCATCTTATTAAAGCCATTTCATGAATATTAAAACATTATTCTAGAAGGGCTCCCTAGGCTTTACCAGACTGCCAAAGTGGTCCATGATACAAAAAAGGTTAAGAATCTGATAGAGTTTTAAGATTTATAAAGATCATAATCTCCATTATTTTTATTAGCATAGTAATACTGTGTGGAGTATCATTATCCCCATATTTTTATTGGTGTTTAGACATGTTTGATTCTTCATGATCCCATTTAGGATTTTCTTGGCAAAGATATTGGAATGGTTTGCCATTTCCTTTTCCAGCTCATTTTTAATTTTTTAAAAATTTTTTAATTAATTAGTCAATTTAGAACATTATTCCTTGGTTACAACAATCACATTATTTCCCTTCCTCCCCTCCACCCACCCTTCCTGCAGCCCATGCGCAATTTCTTTGGGTATTACTTGTGTCCTTGATCAGAACCTATTTCCATGTTGTTGGTGTTTGCATTAGGATGTTCATTTAAATTCTACATCCCCAGACATATCCCCTTAATCCATGTATTCAAGCAGTTGTTTTTCTTCTGTGTTTCTACTCCCATAGTTTTTCCTCTGAATGTGAATAGTGGTTTTTCTCATAGATTTCTCTAAGTTGTTCAGGATCACTGCATTGCCACTAATGGAGAAGTCCATTACATTTGATTGTACCACAGTGTGTCAGTCTCTGTGTACAATGTTCTCCTGGTTCTGCTCTTCTCACTCTGTATCAATTCCTGGAGATTGTTCCAGTTCACATGGAATTCCTCCACTTTATTATTCCTTTGAGTACAATAGTATTCTAGCACCAACATATACCACAATTTGTTCAGCCATTCCCCAATTGAAGGGCATCCCCTCATTTTCCAATTTTTTGCCACCACAAAGAATGAAGCTATGAATATTTTTGTACATGTATTTTTCCTTATTATCTCTTTGGGGTACAAACCCAGCAGTGCTTTGGCTGGATCAAAGGGCAGACAGTCTTTTAGCGCCCTTTGGGAATAGTTCCAAATTGCCCTCCAGAATGGTTGGATCAATTCACAACTCCACCAGCAATCCATTAATGTCCCAACTTTGCCACATCCCCATCAGCATTCATTACTTTCTGTTGCTGTCATGTTAGCCTCCAGTTCATTTTTTAGATGAGGAAACTGAGGCAAATAAAGTTAAGTGACTTGTCCATGATCTAGTAGTGTCCAGTAAATGTCTGAGGTCTGATTTGAACTCAGTAAGGTGAGTCTTCCTGACTCCAGGCCTATCATTCTTTCTACTGCACCATCTAGCTGCATCCTCATTTTACAGATGAGGAAACTTAAGTAATCTTCCATTGTTACACTAGTAAATGTGAAAGGAAGGAGCTGAACCCAGGACTCTCCTAAATCCAAGTTCAACACTCTTTCCACTTATTCTTAAGTCAAGATATGAATAAGAAGAAAGAAAATTCTCTTCCTTATGGTTCATGAATAGAGTGGTTTTACCCAAGCCCACTGAGATGTAGGAATAGTTTCTCCTCAATAGTTCTATAGGCAAAGCAATGATCTCTAATCCCTGGCTATGTAATATGTAATATATAAAATACATAATACACACAATAATATATATTATAATACTCTGTTTATTTATTTCTCTGTGTCTTTAAGGAAGTGATCTCCTTCAAATGGATGGTTGCCTGCTGCAGAAATCTTAGTCTACACTTCCTCTTCACTCACCCTTCCCTCTTTATCCCTTGAAAGTTGACTCTTAATTGCTACAATCTATTAGAACTATATACAAAGCTCAGCAGTGACCAAGAGGTCATTGAATCATCAAATGCATTCTTTTCTAGCCTTCATTCTCTGTGACCCCTCTAAAACTTTTGGCACTTTTGTTTAGCCTTACTGTCCTCTGTTCCTTTTCCTCCCTTGGTCTCAGAGGTACTAAATACTTCTGGCTGTCCTCTCTAAACATTTCTCTGACTTATTCAATGGGTTTTCACTTTCTTCCAATCTTTGGTGTGTGGGTATTACTCATGATCTCATGTTTAGCCTTCTTTTCCTCTCTCTATATTCTCTCACTGGGGAATTTCACACACTTTTATGGCTTCAGCCAGCATCTCACTGCAAATGATACCTAAATGGATATAACTAGTCTTGATTTCACTTCTGATTTCTAAACCCATGTCCCACTTTAGTTGTTTTACAAACACCTCAAATTCAGTGTGTTCAAAATCAGATTTAATTTGCTTTCCCTCTAAACCTCTTCTTCCTTTTGACTTAACTATTTTTGTTAGTGGCAGCACTATTTATCTTAAAGCTCACATTCAAAATCTTGGCAATAACTTTGACTTTTTTTCTTTCCCTCATCTCTTATAGGTAGCTAGGTGGTGCAGTGGATAGAGCACAGGGCTTGGAGTCAGGAAGATTTCTTCGTGAGTTCACATCTGACTTCAGAAACTTGACCCTGGCCAAGTCAGCTAGACCTGTTTTACCTCAGTTTTCTCATCTGTAAAATGAGCTGGAGAGGAAATGGCCAATCACTCTAGTATCTTTGCCAAGAAAACCCCAAATGGGGTCATGAGGAGTTGGACGTAGCTCCTAACCAGTAAGTGGCCAAGTTTTACTGATTCTACTTCTACAACATGCCTCATATTATTCCCAGACTATTTCAATAGCCTTTCAACAAGTTTTCTTCATGCCTTGTCCCCCTTTCCATCCATTCTTTAAACCATTCATCACCACACTCATATTACATATGCATAGAAATGACTGCTATTCTTCTAATTCAACATTCAATGCCTTCCTATTAACTCTTGAGTAAATTTCCAACTCAGATTCATAGTCCTCCACATTTGGCACCATCTTTCCTTTTTTCAGCCTAATTTCATATGACTCATGCTTCTTACTCCATACTGGAGCCAAATGGTGCTATTTTTGTAATGCCAAACCCAGCTGGTGCTCTTTGCTCAAGTTTTCATCTTTGCCCCAAATCTCCTTCCTCATACTCTTTGCCTCTTGTATTCTTACTCATCCTTTAAAGCTCCACTCACACGAGATTTATATCATAAAGTCTTCCCTGATCCCTCCTATTGACAAAAAGCTTTCCTCTTTGGATCTCAAATCCTAGTTTTCCATTGCTTTAAAAAACTTCTGTACAGGAGGAAGTTCTCCCTATCTCCAAGATGTTAATCTTTTTAAACTCTGGCTTCTGTCTTGTTATCAATTCTAAGGCAGAAGAGGGGCAAAGGCTAGGCCATTGGGGTTAAGTGGCTTGCCTGGAGTCACACAACTAGGAAATGTCTGAGGCCAATTTTTTTTTTTAGTGACACAGCAATATTTTTTTAATGCAAAAGATATTAAAATAACTCATTCTTGCTACTCATTGGTAGGACAGTAATTAAAGTGGATTCAAACATTAAAATGCAACGTATTAGACATGTGGAAATCATTTGAGGAGCCCATAGAATAGCCTACACATCATTTCTATAAAGTAGGCTTTTCTATTTAAGATTTCTAAAACAAGTCATTTCTTGGTTTTTGGAATTCATTCAATCTCCTTCCTTCTTCTTACTACATTACAGTGCCTGAGGCCTTATTTGAACCAAGTCCTTCCCCCCAGGCTCCAGGCCTGGCACTTTATCCACTTTGCTATTAATCTTATATATATATATATATATATATATATATATATATATATATATATATATATATATATATTATGTTGTATGTTATTTATAGATATCTTATCCCTTTAATAGTCTGTGAACTCCATGGAGAAAGGTGCCGTGTCTTATTCAAATTTTTTATTTCTCCTAGGACCAATCTAGTCAAATCAGCAAGTACTTATTTTTTTCTTTTTTAAAAATTAATTAATTAATTAGTTTTTAAATTTATTTAGAACATTATTCCTTGGTTTCAGGAATCATATTCTTTCCCTCCCTCCCCTCCCCCCACCCTTCTCGTAGCCGAAGGGCAATTTCCTTGGATATTACATGTGTCCTTGATCAGAACCTATTTCCATGTTGTTGGTGTTTGCACTAGGATGTTCCTTTAGGGTCTATATCCGCAATCGTATCCCCTCGACCCATGTAATCAAGCAGTTGTTTTTCTTCTGTGTTTCTACTCCCAGTTTTTCCTCTGAATGTGGATAGTGTTCTTTCTCATAAATCCCTCCAGGTTGTTCAGGATCACTGCATTGCCACTAATGGAGAAGTCCATTACCTTCGATTGTACCACAGTGTATCAGTCTCTGTGTACAATGTTCTCCTGGTTCTGCTCCTCTCGCTCTGCATCACTTCCTGGAGTTCGTTCCAGTTCACATGGAATTTCAGCAAGTACTTAGTTTACTTTATGCACCAGGCACAGTGCTAAATGGGGGGGAGGGGAAGGGGGGAGGAACAAAAAGTCTGTCCTCAAGGAGCCTACTTTCTACTTGTAGACAACAATATATAAAAAAGAAACTAAAATGGGCTTGGGAGGAGGAAGCTACCCTGGATTTGAGGGAAAGCCACCAGAGTTAGGAGTAGTTTGGAGAGGAATGAAGACATTGTTGACTTGGGCTTCCTCATTAAAATGAAGGTTCTGGGAGAAAACAGTTAATTAGAGCAAAAAGGCTGAGGGGCAGAAAGTACTTCCGATATGTGAAGTCTAGGGGTAGAGTGAGCTCCCAGCATGAAGTGCAGGGGAGGGGCGGCTAGGTGCCACAGTAGAAAGTGAGTCAGAAGGATTTGGGTTCAAATGTGACCTCAGTCTTTTCCTAGCTATGTGACCCTTACTCTTCATAACCTCCATTTGGGTTTTCTTGGCAAAGGTCCTGGAGTAGTTCACCATTTCTTCCTCCAGTTCATTTTAGAGATGAGGAAACTGAGGCTAACAGGGTCCAGGGTCACACAGCTTGTAAATCACTTAATCCTGTTTGCCTATCCCACCTTTCTAGCTTAAGAGTTTTTATAAAGACAGAAAAGGAAGGAAAGAAGGAAGCAAGGAAGGAAGGAAGGAAGGAAGGAAGGAAGGAAGGAAGGAAGGAAGAAAGGAAGGAAGGAAGGAAGGAAGGAAGGAGTCCAGAAGTGTTGCCTGGAGAGGAATGAAGACAACCTAGAACAATGTTCTGCACACAGTGGGATCTTAATGTTCATTAAATTGTACTGATCTAGGCATCTGGGCAAGGCATTCTCCTTTTCTGTGATTTCTGAGAACAAACATTCTCAAGCTAAAAGAGGAAGATGCTCAGAGTTCCTTCTGAAAAAATAAAAGGTGTTATTGGAGGGCAGCTCTATTGTTGGGAGGAATTAAAGCAATAGTAGGTCAGTGGTATCTTCTAATTGTGCTGGGCAAGAAGTTGGGACATGTCTGAGCTTTACCACATGATCTAGTCATAGATGCCTCCACAAGGACATGGATCTCCATCATGAGGATGGCAGTGGTGTTGGCAGTGATGGGCAACATGGTATAGTGGGGGAAGCATTAGATTTGAAGCCAGATGACCCAGGTTCTGTCAGAATTGTGACCCTGCTACTTGTGTGAACATTTTGGACCTCAGTTTCCTTACCAGCAAAATGAGGGGATACTCAACAAAGTTGAAAATTCAACAGCAATGCCACATTGTAGTGAATAAAGCATTAGAGTTGGAGTCAGGAAAACTTGAATTCAAAAACTGCCTTGTGATCCTAGACAAGTCACTTCACCTCTCTGGGCCTCATTTTCATAATCTATAAAATGGACTTAGTTACCCCCATCATCCCTTCTAGCATTAAATCTCTGGTCCTTTCACTTATATGATGCAGATGGAAGTAGCAAAAACATATACACAATTATGGCTTCTCAGCCATGTCTGACTCCTCATGACTCCATTTGGGGTTTTCATGGCAAAGATATTGAAGCAGTCTGTCATTTCCTTTTCCAGATATTTTTTTCCAGATATTTTTACAGATGAGGAAATTGAGGAAAACAGGGTTAAGAGACTTGCCCAGGGTTACACAGCCAAGTGTCTGAGACCAGATATGAGCTCAGGAAGATGAGACTTCCTGATTCTTGGACCAATGCTCTCTCTAGTTACCCATACAACGATTATGACAATGTCAATGAAAGGAACCAAGAAACTGAAGACAGGGGAATAATAATGGCCTAACTTGGTTCCAAAGAAGAACTGAGAAAATGGATCTCCCTCCCCACTTTGCATTGGTGGGACACTATGGATATGGAATAGTCTCTATATTGTCCAACTTGATTGCTGTGTTATTTGGTTTTACAGCACTGATTTCCCCCCTTCTTTCTCTTTTTTAATCCCTGTCACAAGGAATGGCTCCATGGGTAGAGGAGTCTAGGGATATATTCAGAAATGAAGGTAATGTAAAAACAAAGGATATCAATAAAAACAAGATTAAAATAAACAAATAAATCCATTTGTCCTAGAAATATCATCATTCAGGCTTGAAAACCTTGGAGTCATCCTTGTCTCATCTCTCTGCCTCACATTCAATCAATTATCTGTTCCTACAAAATTCTACCTTGAAAATAGCTCTGAAAGCTGCTTCCTTTTTTTCTTACCCCATTCTTGCTACTCAAGTTTAGCCTCTTACACTATTATAACAGCCACAGTAATGAGTAATTTAGTAATAATGGTAATAATTTGTAATAATAGCCTTAGTAATAACAGCTAGCACTTGTATAGTACTTTAAAGTTGGCAAAGTACTTTATAAATATTTCATTTTATTCCCATAGCAAGTCTAGGAGGTAGATGCCATTATTATCCCTATTTTTACAGATGAGAGAACTGAGGCAAACAGAGGTTAAGTGACCGCCCAGGGTCACATAACTACCAAGTATATGAGATAGGCTTTCAAGTCACACCTTCTTCTTAACCACAGGACCAGCACTCTATGCACTGGACCTCCTGGTTGCTTTACCAACTGACAGCATTCTTCTGGTCTTTCCTTTGACTGATCCATCTTCCTAATGAACCAGTCTGATGGTTATACTCATCTACTCAAAAACCATCAGTTGCTCCCCATTGTCTACAGAATAAAACACAAACTCTTCAGGCTAGCATTTAGGGTCTTCTACCTTTGGGTTATATTTTCAACTTTATTTTGTTGTATTCTCCTTCATAAATTTATTTTGACATGATCTTGACTTTTCCTTCCTCTGAGCATTTGTAGCAACATCCCCAGGCTCCCTTCCATCTTTCCCTCTTAGAAGGTTTCTTCTCCATTGCCCAGTTCAGGAGCCACTTTTCCTAGGATACTTTCTTTGATTCTGGGACTTTCTTCCTTTCCCTTTTCAATATTTTAAGTCACTATTTGATCTCAGTTACAACTATCACTTTATGATGTGTAATGTAATGATTTATGTATGTCTACTGCCAACCCTGCCCTTGTCCCTTGTTAGAGTCCAAGTTTCCTGGGTCAAGGGCATCTTTTTATCCAGAGCCCAGTCCAATTCTTTGCCTAATAAATCCTTATTGAATTCAGTTGAAACTGTTGAATATCATGTAGTATAGTAGAAAGAACACTGGATTTGCCATCAGAGGACTGGGCTTCCATTCCCATATCTGCTTCCTATAAACCTGTGTGACCTCTGGGTCTTAGTTTCTTCCTTTGTAACATGGGAAACTAGGTGGCATAGCTAGAATACTAGACCTTAAGTCAGGAAGACTCCCTGAATTAAAATCTAGCTTCAGACATTGAGCTATGTGACTCTGGGTAAGTCACTTCACCATGTTTGCCTCAGTTCTCTCATCTGTAAAATAGGGATAATAATGGCAACTACCTCCTAGAATTGTTATGTTATTTGTAAAATGGGCTGGAGAAGAAAATGGAAGCCAACTCTAATATCTTTGCTGAGAAAACCTCAAACGGAGTCACAAAGAATCGTACATGACTAAAATGACTGAACAACAACTATGAGGAGGCTGGATCAGAAGACCTTTATGTAAGGTTTCTTCCTCTTTGTGCCTATAATACTAGGAATCTCTAGCTTCAACAGCCATACTTCCAACCTAATGACTCCCCAGGACACTTTCCTATTTGTGTTTCAGTGCATAAAATGTTGGCTTTGAAGTCAAAGGGCAGGGTAATGCAATGGAAAGAGAACTGACCAGTGAGTGGAAAAAGACCAGTTATTAAGCCTAGTTATGATGTATACTCATTGTTTGACCTTGGATAAATCATTTAACCTCTCTGAGCCTAGCCTCCTCAATTGTAAAATAAGAGGGTTGGACTAGTTAATGATAATTATAACTAACATTGATATAATGCTTACTATGTGCTAAGTGTTTAACAATTATTATCTCATTTGATCCTTACAACAAGCCTGGGAGGTAAGTGTTATTATTAGCCTCATTTTGCTGTTTGGAAAACTGAGGCAATGGAGGTTAAGTGTGACTTGCCCAGGGGCCACATAGCTACTAGGTGTTTGATGCTGAATCTGAACTTAGGTTTATTCTGACCCACAACAATTATCCTCTGAGAAAAGAGAAGCAGAGATTAAATGTCTTGCATGTAGTTGCACAGGTACTAAGTGTTAGAAGCTAGATTAATTCAGGTCTGTGCTTGACATTGTGCCATCTAGTCAGCCTCTAAGATCCCTTCTGGTTCTCAGCCTTTGATTTTATGTCCTGGGTTCAAATCCTACTTCTGATACTCTCTATGTGTCTCCCTATGTGACTATGGGCAAGCCAGCTAACAGTTTTAAACCTTATCTATGCAATGAGGGGGAGGGGATAAGAGGATCTGTAAGGAACAGATGTCAAATATGTGTCCTGCAATTCTCTCTGAGTATAGTGAAGCCAGATTAAAATGTGAATGGAAAATATTGAATAAGATAAATAAAAATACACTAAAACACAAACAACATTGCATTTTAAAACGAATTCAAGCTAGGTGGCTCAGTGGATAGAGTTGGGAGGACCTGCATTCAAATCTGATGTCAGACACTTTCTAGCTGTGTGACTCTAAGCAAGTCACTTAACCCTCATTGCCTGCCTAGCCCTTACAGTTCTGCCTCAGAGTTGTCATTATGATAGAAAATAAGAATTAAAAAAAAAATACAAAACCCTAATTCAGCATGTGGTCTGAAGGGCTTCTCCTAGATGGTTTCTATCTGAGATTGATGCGCTGCTCTAAGTATCCTCCTAAGTGGGAAAAGCTACGGATGGGGCAGATCCATACGAAAACGAAAGTGACATGGAGGGTGGGAGGGATGAGCAGGCAGATGGCTCAATGTCTGTCTGGTGGTCCTGGGTTCAAATGTGACTGCCTTGGAACCAATACACGGTATTGTTTCTAAGGTAGAAAGGAAGGAGAGAGACAGAGACACAGAGACAGAGAGAGACAGACACAGAGAGATTTGGGGGTGGGGCGGGGGAGTTAGAGAAGAACCCAGCTGAGGTCCATGAGCCCTGGACTCTGACCAGAGAGAGGGCGGGAGGGAGGCACCGAGTCATGTGCACTTAATTCTCGTAGAAGCCCAGACACTCTTACTCTCCTTCTCCCTCCTCCCCCAGGGCCAGGAGAAGAAAGCCTTAGCCATTCTAGTAAACCTAGCGGGACTGCCGGCACTCTGCGGTGAGAGCAGAGCTGTAGGCTACTGACGTCCCCCAAAGACGGGGATTTCATGGGCTTAACCTTTTGTTGTGGGTCCACATGTTGAGCGGGAAGTGGGTAGCAGCAGCTTAGGGAGAGACAGCTGGTGAATCAGCTGGGTTGAGTTACAGTCAGCAGAAGCTCAGTGGATTGTTCCATATATGGACTGGAGCAGAGAAAAGGCATTCCAGCAGATTTTCTTCAGGACTCCCCCAAAGTGTCCTGTTGGGATCATATCGGGCCATCGGGAAAAGGGAAGACTCTCACCCCCTTCACCCTGCGCCCCAGAGCCGTTTGCAGAGGTCCATCAGCCTGAAGAAATCGGACCCAATTGTGGTCTGGCTAGAAAAGGATAACTTGGGGGCGGAAGATAGGAACAAGACAGGCCAAAAAAAAAAAAAAAAGACATTTAGAATAAAGGTGAGAGCCTACCTGGTCCAAATCTCCTATTATAGAGGAGGGGGCTGACTCCCCTGAATGTATGAGATGCTATTTGAATTAATTCCCTCTGACTTCACAAAGCTAGTGCACTTTCCATAGTATCCTGGAAGGGACCTCGGAGAGCAACTCTAAACCAACCTCCTCATTTTACAGATCAGGAAACTGAGGTCCTTTATGGGAGGGACTCACCCAGGATCCCGTAGTAGCCAACCACAGAGCTAGGAACTGAACTCAGGTCCTCTGCCCCCCAATGGAGCACCTTTCGTGGTGCATTTCTGGTTGGTTCAGGCACAAGCACATCTGAGAATTGGTCCCCACACCCACCACCTCATCCCCTTGGAATCTAGGACCTCTTCACCCTGTTCTCAGACTTCAACAATCCGTTCGGAGGCCAGCCAGAATGGATTCTGGAGAAAGAAGTCAGGGAGGAGAAGAAACTAAGCTATGTCAGCTGGAGAAGACAGGCTGGTGACGTGCCTACTTGGCAGAGGCTCAGACAGAGTGACGCTGTCCAAAGGGAGTCCAAATCAGTGCTTTGAATGAACCAGTACAGTCAGGGCTGAATTTACCCAAGCAGAGCTCCACCAGCTGCCTTTCCAGACAGATTGAGCCCAACTTGACCCAGCTGGGATGATGGGAACTAAGGGAAAGGAATAGCAGTTATGTCTGGAGGCTTGGGAAGAGAAAGAGAGTTTACATTGTGGGGGTTCTGTGAGCACTGAGGTGTTATTTATGGTATGCAAATCGTTTCCAAAATAGTGCCAAGATTAATATCTATTATCTTGATTCAAGAATTTGGTGGTTATTTGGAGGTGGGTGGAGGAGAATGGAGGAGGATCAGGGCCTGTGATTTCATCTGGGTAATTCTCCAAGCTACTCCAAGGGTTCTTAGTGGGTTTTTGTTTTTGTTTTTGTAGACCCCGTCTCTGAAGAGTGTCTTTAAATGGGGGAAAAACCCAAAGGTTAATGGAAATAAAGTTGTGATTGATTTTTTCCTATCCAAGTTCACCACATCCTTGGAATTTATCCATCAACTCTTTGTGGGTCTAGAGATTTCAGGTTAAATCCCTGAACTGATTAATGGAAATAAATAAAACACAGTTTTATACATACATATATCTTTTTGTCAAATGATGCCTTCTGTAATGGGGAGAGAAGGAAGGGGGTTAAAATGATATTTTAATGTAATTTTACTGTAGGGTATTTTAATATAACAAACAAATTAATTTTTTAATCCCTGAATTCTTCATATCATTTTATATAATTATTCATATATGTTGTTCACTTATTTTTCAGGCATTTCTGACTCTTCATGACCCCATCCAAAGTTTTCTTGGCAAAGATACTAGAGAGGCTTGCCATTTTCTTCTCCAGGTCATTTTACAATTGAGGAAACTTGAGGCAAACAAATTATTTATTTGCCTAGGGTCCCACAGCTAGTGTCTGAGGCCAGATTTGAACTGAGGAAGAAGAATCTTCTTGATTCCAAGCCCCACACTCTGTAAACTATACCACTTTGCTGGCCATTCATATTTATATCATCTAGATATAGAGATATCTATAGATCTCTATATACACACACATATGTATGTTATAGATGTATCCATATCTGCATACATATACTCATATGAGTGCTTATTGAATTACATATAAATGTATATATCTATATTCATTTCTAATTCAATAAGTACTCGTTAAATGTTACCATGTACCAACCATCATGTTATTTGATGAGATACAAAGACAAGATAAAACAATTCCTGCTCTGAAGGAGCTTACTCTCTGCTGAAGAAAATAACATATATGAGAATCATCTGTAATTTATAAACAGAGAGTTGCTGGGGGCACTGAGAAGTTGAATAGCTTACTAAGACCAGTGAATCAGTCACCTAACATTTATTTATTATTTAGATAGTGTATCAGGCTAAGGTTGCCCAAATAGTAGGGAATCAGAAATAAGACTTAAGTCTAAGACTTCCTGACCCCAAGGCCAGTGCTTTACCCCTTACTCTAATTCTATATGGTCTTACCACTTCCCTCCCATTCTAGTCCTTGACTCTGTTGATTATTTCCTATTTGTCCTGAGTATGTTGTGTATATAAATAGTTGTGTTTGCATGTTGTCTCCACCATTAGGCTGGGATCTTCTTGAGAACAAGGACTTGTCTTTTGCCTCTAAGACAAATCTTCTAAGGGATATAAAGGCAAAAGACAAGTTCCACCATCTCCAGTGATTAATACAGTGGCTAGCACATAATAGTTACTTAATCATTGTTGATTGACTGGTTGACTCCTGGAACAAAGTCCCATCTTTTTAACACTAGCATTCTATTTATTAGCTTTGCTATATAGCAGCAAGGAATGAATTATCACAATAGTATCTGAAGAACTGAAAATGGATATCCCAGAGAGACCAACAGAAAGGAACATGGTGGATGTGAGCAAGCTGCAACATATAACCAATGAGAAACTTCAGAGAACAGGAGTAAAAGATGTTATCAGAGAAATGCATTCTAGGAAGAGATGTGCAAGTCACACGATGAGAGTGAATTAGAGCTCTCCACTGTTCTCCTGGGAATATCAGAAGAAAGTGAAAAAGTTCTCCAGCATTTTGGGTAGAACCCCTCTTCTGAGAGGACATGGTCAACAATGGATTTCAACCTTCATCATCAGAGGGAACATCCAAATTGATAAGATCACAGATCCCCTTGATAGTTGAGGATAAACCTACTGGATTGCCCTCTAAAATACTGAGTTCTACACACACATACAAAATGCAATGCCATAAGTGGAATGGTGAGATCATAGATCCACTTGAGAGATGGGAATAGTTCT
Source organism: Monodelphis domestica (assembly GCF_027887165.1). Lineage (NCBI taxonomy): Eukaryota > Metazoa > Chordata > Mammalia > Didelphimorphia > Didelphidae > Monodelphis > Monodelphis domestica. The sequence continues at coordinate 300,371,567 of NC_077228.1, forward strand.
ACCATATTTCTCTTGAAAAATATTCAAGGAAATTGATGTCCTCTCAGTGGTATATATTTTTTACTCTTTCCCCATATCCAATCTAAGTTGTATTCCATATGTTAAAGACAGAAATATATTTTGCCTTTCTTATAACCTTTTTGTGGACCAGGGGGTCTTTAATTAGAAAATAACAATTCATTGTTAGATTACCCTGGTAGATCCTCAAGTCTCTTGTTGCTGTTTCATACAACCCCTTTCTCTTTTCCCTTCAGTTAAAGAGGTGGAGTTATTGTTGTTTAGTCATCTCCAGTCCTTTCCAACTCTTTGTAATCTCATTTCAGGTTTTCTTGGCAAAGATACTGGAGTGGTTTGGCATTTCCTTCTCTAGCTCACTTTTACAGATGAGAAAATGGAAGCACATAGGATTATATGACTTGCCCAGGGTCAAATAGCTAGTAATTTTCTGAGACTAAATTTGAACTCAGGTCTTCTTGACTCTAAACTGATACTTTACCCTCTAAGCCGCTTAGATGCCCTTTAACATGCATTTATTAAGAAGCTATTTTGTGATAGGGCCTGGGCTATGCATTGGGATATGTTGACAAAGATGACACACAGTTCCTACCCTAAAGAAGTTTACATTTGGTTGTGGAAAAAAGCAGCATATAAATAATTTGGTATATACTTATACAACTGTAACTCATTATAATTCAGGTTTCCAGCCAAATATGCTGCAGCAAATGTTTTGGGACTCCAAATGGTAAAGGGGAATATTTATACAATTTTGGAGATTCATGTGAGGGGTGAAGTTGGTTCCAGACATTGTTTGAGAGAGATACTTATAGTCCTTTCCTGGATATTCTGGAAGAACTATGAAAAATCATCTAAAACAAAGGTCCTTAACATTTTTTTTTAATGTCATTAACCCCTATGTTGTCTGGTGAAGCCTTTGAACCCATTCTTAGAAAATGTTTTAAAAATCATAATCAAAGGAATTGTTATATTTCAGTTAGATATAAATGAAAATAAAGATTATATATACATGTATATTATAAATATATTTCTTTTTTTTATTTAAGTTTATGGACTCCCTGAAATCTTCCCATGGAGACCTTGAAGGTCTATAGATTTCAGGAGAAGACTCTCTGATCTCAATATCCTTAACTTCTACAGGGAGCATTCCCAAACCTCTTAATTCTAGTGCTTTCCCTCTGTTAATTACTTCATATTTATCCCATTTACAGATTGTGTTGTATAAATTTGTTTCCATGTTGCCTCCCCCATTAGACTGCATGTTCCTCCAGGGCAGAGACCATCTTTTGCCTTTTTTTTTTGTATCCCCAGAACTTAGCACAATGCCTGGCTCATAATAGATGCTTAATAAGTGTTTATTGAATTAAAAATTCCCAGAGTTGCCTGCTTCATAAATGGCCAGACATAGAGATGAGTGGGATGATATTTGTAAGTTCTTTCAGGTCACCCAGAGACTCTGCCTTATGTTTTTCTTTCCCCACCATTCCCTTACCCTCTCCCCAATTTCTAGCATAGCCTTGGACACTGGTATGCCCCAGTTGTATAGCTAGAATGAAAAGACTTTTGAATAGCCAGGATGCCTCTGCCCTTAGGCTGAAGGGTTCAAATTTGGGGCACAAAGAGAGAGTGGGAGCAATGATAAAGGACTAGAAGGATTGTCAGATATTCCGAAAAGGAGGCAAATGTAAAACACAATGAATATCAAGATCATTCCTGGTGGTAAAAACCTGGAAATTGAAGGGATGCCCATCTGTTGGGGAAAATTGTGACATAAGATGGTGATGGAATACTACTGTATCATAAGAAATGACAAATAGCTTAATTTTGGAGAAACATGGAAGACCTACATGAAATTATAAAGAGTGAAATGAGCAGAACCTAGAGAACATTATAGGGGAAGGAAGGTGTCTCAGTGGGTAGAGAGCCAGACCTGGAGATGAAATGTCAAGTCTGGCCTCAGACACCTCCTAGCTGGGTGACGCACTTAAAAAGCCAATGGCCTCGCCCTCACTACTCTTCTGCCTTGGAACTGATATTTAGTATTTATTCTAAGACAGAATGTAAGGATTAAAAAAAATAGAGAACATTATATACAGCAACAGAAATGTTGTTTGAAGAATGACTTGTGTATATCCATCTCCAGAGAAAGAACTAATATATAGAAATAAGTAAGGTATAGTTTTATATACACATATATTTTTTAGTTGAATGATGCCTTCTCTAATGGGGGAAGGGTAGCAAAGAGTTAATTGAATAGTTTAATGTAATAAAAGGAAATACATAAATTTAAAATTTAAAAAGGAAAAAGAAAGAGAAGAGGGGGTTGGGGGAAGAAAAATGTCCTTTCCCAGAGGGGTAGCTAGTCCTAGAGGGCTGATAATGTTGATTTTCATTGATTTAAGTTCAAGCTAGATGATGACCAGTTAGAGGGTATGGAAAAGTCACCCTGGTTTAAACAAAGCAGACACCTAATCAAAGGAGCATTTAGCTGATTTTACAATCAAAGCTGTCTTAGCTCATACACACATCACTATGTTGGCAAGCCAAGAGGATGGAGCTGTTGTTTATCCCTTGTCTATTATCACCAACTCCCAATTCAAGGTTGCCTTGCTTCTGGGTCTCTGTAACTCTTCTGCCAAGGCTTTGTTTCTTGGTTCCCCCTGGTGGAAGAAACAGACTGCAGATGTTTGAATCAAGGGTAGGTAGAGGCAGTAAATTTAGAATTACTTATAGACCACCAAGAGCTAAAAGGGGCTGTAGAGGTCATCTAATCTAAACTTTTATAGGTAAAGAAACAGAGGTTCATAGAGCTGAAATAATTTAATCACTTTTCAGTTGTGTTCAACTCTTCATGACCTCATTTGAGGCTTCCATGGCAAAGATATTGGAAGGATTTCCCATTTCCTTCAGCTCATTTTATAGATAAGGAGACTGAGGCATATAGGGTAAAGGGACTTGCCCAGGATCACGTGGCTGGCAAGCATCTGAAATTGGATTTCAACTAAGGAAGAAGAGCCTTTTGGACTCCAGGGCTAGCACTCTGTCCATTGTGCCACGACACATAGAAGAGCCCATGGCTAGTCCTTGACAGAGCTGCTAGTCAAATCAAGCCCTAAGCTCAGAGATTCCAAATATATGCAAAAAGAAAGTCCTTGCTGTTGAAGTGCTTATGTTCTAGCTGGTCCTCAAAAGCAGGGAATCTACAGGCAGAGGTGTGTTGGAGCTAGCTTGAACTGGCTCTTAAAAGCAGATTGTTAAATTTTCAGTGTGAACATAGCTATGGACATTTATTTTGCATATCTTTACATATTTGTAATGGCCTTTATTTTTCTTGCCTTGGAAAAGGATGGGGGAAGGAAGAGAATTTGGAATAAAAAATAAAATATTGACTTTAAAATTCTATTAGAAAAAAATTTTAATACAGTGTAGTCATTTATACCTTAGAAATTAGCAAGTGCTGCAAATCAGGACTTGGTTTATTGTTTTGTTGTCTAAACCAAAGAACATAATGGAGAAAATGTTAATAATTTAGATTAAAATGAAAAGTATATCATGTTTTTTTCCTTTTTCTTGAATGCCAATTGTTAAACATTTACTAACTGCCTACAGAACGATATTCTTCCTACTATACCACACTGCCTCTATTGAGCCATAATTGCACTGTTTGGTTGAAAAAACTCTTTTAGCTGCCATCAGGTAAATGATTTACTACGAATGGTTGCATACCTGCCAAGAAACACACAACAGTCCTGTCCCTAGAATGGAATTTCCATTCAAAGTACTGCCCCTACCACTCAAACCTTTCCAGTCTTCTTCCACCTAACTATCCTTCATATACTAATAAGATCCAGAAACATTGGTCCACTTGATGTTTCTTGACCAAGACTTTCCATCTTTTAATTCTGGGCATCTTCACTGGCTGTCTTTCATGCTTAGAATTCTCTTCCTCATCTCTATCTCTTGTCTTCCTTTAAGCATCATGTAAAGGGTTCTGAATGAAATCTTTCCTGATCCCCTCAATGTTGGTGCCTTCCCCTTGAGATTATCTCTAATTTATCCTGTATATTTTGTTTTTACCTAGTTGTTTGCATGTTCGTTCCCTATTTGGCTATGAGCTCATTGTGGGTCAAGGACCTATTTTTGTATCTTTAGCACTTAGCACAGTTCCTGGCCATTAATAATAATAATAATAATCTTCTCCTTCTCCTTTTCTCCTCCTCTGCCTTTTCTCCTCTTCTTCTTCCTTTTCTCTTCTTCCTTTTCTCCTCCTCCTTCTTCTCCTGCTTTTCTTCCTCCTCCTTCTGTCTTAGAATCAATTCTAAGTATCAATTCCAAGGCAAAAGAACAGTAAGAACTAGGCAGGTAGGGTTGAGTGACTTGTCCAGGATCATATAGCTAGGAAGTATCTGAGGACAGGTTTGAACCAAGGACCTCCTTTCTCCAGGCTTGGATCTCTAGCTGCTAAGCCACTAACTGCCCCTTAATCAATGCTTTTGAATTGACTTGGAATGCCATTTTGGAATAATAAGAAAGGCAAAATTCACTCTCTGCCTTCAAGAAACCTCAAGGAACTTATATTCTAGTGGGAGAGACAATATGCAAAATAGTCATGTACATACAAGATATATATGTGTAATATATATGTTATAGTAATGTATGTATATATATATAATACATATATACAGGATAAATTGTAAGTAATTTCAGAGGGAAAATACTATCAGTAGAGAATTGCACAAAAGGCCTCTTAAAGAAAGTAAGATTTTAACTGAGTCTTGAAGAAGTCAGATTAGACAGAAGGCAGTAATGAGAAAGAAAATTCCATGGGGACTACAACAAGAATCATTCCTTCTGAAAATTAGGCAAACACAGAATAGTATACATGTCAGACCTTTGGGAAGGGAAAGGCTTTAAAACCAAGCAAGACTTAGAAAGAGTTACAAAATGCAAAATAAATAATCTGGAATACATAAAATTAAAAAGTTTTTGTACAAACAAAACCAATGTAACTAAAATCAGAAGGGAAGCAACAAATTGGGAAACAATCTTTATAAAAACTTCTGACAAAGGTTTAATTACTAAAATTTACAAAGAGCTACATCAATTGTACAAAAAATCAAGCCATTCTCCAATTGATAAATGGGCAAGGGACATGAACAGGCAGTTCTCAGCCAAAGAAATCAAAACTATTAATAAGCACATGAAAAAGTGCTCTACATCTCTTATAATCAGAGAGATGCAAATCAAAACAACCCTGAGGTATCACCTCACACCTAGCAGATTGGCTAACATGACAGCTATGGAAAGTCATGAATGCTGGAGGGGATGTGGCAAAGTAGGGACATTAATTCATTGCTGGTGGAGTTGTGAATTGATCCAACCATTCTGGAGAGCAATTTGGAACTATGCCCAAAGGGTGATAAAAGACTGTCTGCCCTTTGATCCAGCCATAGCACTGCTGGGTTTGTACCCCAAAGAGACAATAAGTAAAAAGACTTGTTCAAGAATATTCATAGCTGCGCTCTTTGTGGTGGCCCAAAACTGGAAAACGAGGGGATGCCCTTCAATTGGGGAATGGCTGAACAAATTGTGGTATATGCTGGTGAAGGAATACTATTGTGCTAAAAGGAATAATAAAGTGGAGGAATTCCATGTGAACTGGAACAACCTCCAGGAAGTGATGCAGAGTGAGAGGAACAGAACCAGGAAAACATTGTACACAGAGACTAATACACTGTGGTATAATCGAAGGTAATGGACTTCTCCATTAGTGTCAATGCAATGTCCCTGAACAATATGCAGGGATCTAAAAAACACTATCCACAAGCAGAGGATAAACTATGGGAGTAAAAACACCGAGGAAAAGCAACTGCTTGACTACGGAGGGAAGGGGATATGACTGAGGAGAGACTCTAAATGAACACTCTAATGCAAATACCAACAACATGGAAATGGGTTCGAATCAAGAACACATGTGATACCCAGTGGAATCGTGCGTTGGCTATGGGAGAGGGAAGAGTGGTGGGAGGGTGGGGGGGAGGAAAAGAAAATGATCTTTGTTTCCAGTGAATAATGTTTGGAAATGACCAAATAAAATAATGTTTAAAGTGGAAAAAAAAAAGAATCATTCCTTTTCTGATACTGATTCATCTAAGATTAGGAAAGAATAACCACAGCAGTGTGACCCTGGACAAGTCACTTAACCACAAATGCCTAGCCCTTATCACTTTTATGCCTTAGAACAGATATTTAATATTGATTCTAGACAAAAGGAAAAATTTTTTTAATAAAAAGAAAGAGGGATTGAAAGTCTAGAACTCTTTCTTCCTCCAAATCAGAACATGTACAAATAATGAAAAATCTTTTAAATTGACTATTGAGCCAGAATATAGTGGGAGGCTGGCCCGCAGCCCTCCCACAAAAGGAAAGATAGAATGTTGGCCTTGAGGGAAGGATTGGAGCCAAGGAGATGGATAAGGAAGCAGGCACACAGGCAATATTTATAATAATCGAGCTCCACAGAATAAGCTCAGCTACTTAGCTTTCACTAGGACCTGAACCAGTTAAGTAGCTATAAACTAACACAAGGGAGTAAGCAATGAACATGGAGATTAGCTGAAAGAAAAGCCACAATCCCTTACAGCCTGGGCTGCAGGTAAGGATCAGTCTGGCTTGAGGAGAGGAGATCAAGAAAGAAATCACCGGTTCCTTAGAGCTGGTACTCTAAGTACGAACCACTTCAGGATAAGAGATTGAGGAGGAAAGGTCTTTCAGGAAGAGAGAGAGAGATAGAGAGGAAGTTAAAGTTGAGCTCAGGAAAGACAGACACAGGTGAGGGGTGATGATGTAAAGAGAGCTGGCTCTCGGTGGAGCTCCTATTTATCATTATTGAGATGCAAATGTACACAAAACATATTGATGAATACATAGTGGATTGCCATTGGTCAATTGTAAATTACAACAAGGTATAGGTGTGGTTTGTCCCAGCCAGGTGAGCACAAAGAAACCTAAAGCTGGGGGGCTCTGGGATCAAGGGTCAAAGGCTTTACTTGCCATGCGCAGGACTGAGCATGCGCTCTCCTAAGACAATCTTTACATTTTAACTATTTCCCTTGACCATAGATAGGTGTTGACTGCTACACAGAACTAAGTGTTCCTTCAAAAAGTTCAAGCAAGTGGAAGACATCTCTCTTCCCCAGCAGTTTTTGAGTAAAGAACAGCTATGATGGGCCTCCAATGCAGGGTATCTTCACACCTTCTGTTTCATTTGGATGGCATGTAGCCATGAAGTCTTGGCATTGCTATTTTTCCAGTCTCTGTTGTGCCTATTCTTTCTTAATTCTGGATGAATGAGTATCAGAGAGGGAAAGGTTCAGATTATGACTCTGTGAGCTTTGAAGAGTCAGCTCTGAGAAGAATGATCTGTTTTTTTGATTCAGCTCATCAGTGAATCAACCCAGCAGTTAAGACACCATGACCTGCAAAGAAATGACTCTTTTCTGAGTATGACATATCACATCCAAAAGTGCATTGGGAGAAGCAGTGTTGGTAGTCATCTTTTTAAGTTTGAGTGGACTCTCTCCAGGGAACAAGGTGTTAGAGGAAAATAGGCTCCTGGTTTGGGGAGGTTTTTATGCCTTAGTTTTTTTATTCTTTCTTCTTAGTAAATATCCCTTTAAAAAACAAATTGGTTAATTGCAAGTGAGGTGGTGATCACTAATTAGATGGCATGATCAATTAAGATTGAATAGGACTTCATATGTAATGACATTAGAAAGACATCCCATATTTGCCAATTGTATGGGTACATGGTAGAAGCTGAGAATTGCTTTAATTTGCATTTCTCTAATTATCAATAATTTGGAGTATTTTTTTTTCAGAGTACTATAGAAAGTCTTGGTTTCTTTCCTTGAGAAATTCCCATTTATATAAACTAGAATCTAAAGGGATGCCTTTTAAGAGAAAAAAGCCTAAATAAATTATAGTACATAAATGTGATGGGATAATCTTATGCTGTAAGAAATGAAGAAATAGATGATTTCCAAAACACATAGAAAGACTTCTATAAATGGAAGTAGGGAGAAGTTGGCAGAACCAGAAGAAAAAATTATACTATAATATCCATATTATGAAAAAGAGCAATTTTTAAAAAATAACAATTTTAAAGACTTTTACGAATCAATGTAGAAGGAAGTGAATAGAGCTAGGAAATAATTTATATAATGACTCTCCATTATGGCCTATTTATCTTGGGTAATTTGATAAGAAATAACTTATACTTTCATTGAGCTACACAAGTCACTCCAACAAAACAAAGCAGTAATCCTGAAGGAAAACACCTAGTTGCCCAATAATAAATGATCATTGAATTGAATTGAATGAATTGGGTAATGCTTATAAACTTCAAAAGGGATTTTGAATTTTTCTACTTTTGTATTTTCCACAGTGCCTACTATGGTGGAAAGCAATTCAGCAAGAAAAGTTAGAACAAAATCAAAAGGCTGAAAAAAGAAGAAAACATAATCTGATATTGAAAACCACTTACCTGGAAAAGAAGACAAGTAGAAATAATTTAATTATCATTGACTTCCCAGAAACCATGATGAGGAGGGAAAAAAAGCTGGTACACACCATAATTCAAGAAATCACAACCAAAAACTGCTCAGATCTATTAGAAACAAGGACAGGAGTAGCAAGTGGTTCAGTGAATAGTGCACCAGGCCTGGAGTTGGGGATCTAGGTTTAAATGTGACTTCAGACACTACCTATCTGTGTGGCCCTGGGTAAGCCATTTAACCCCCATTGCCTAGCCCTACCTGCTCTTCTGCCTTAGAATTAATACTTAGTATCTCTTCTAAGACAAGAAAAATATTTTTAAAGGGCAAAGTAAGCATTTAAAGAATCTACTAATCATCCCCTGAAAGAAACTCCAAAAGGAAAAGTCCCAGGAATGTCAGGCAAAAATTCAGAGATTCTACCTCAAAGAAAAAAATAAAGCAAATATCCAGGAAGAATCCAAGTACCAAGCAGTCAGGATGTCACAAGACTTGATAGCTTCTATTATAAATGAGTGAAAGATCCTAGCATATAGTATTTGAAAAAGGCAAAATATATAATAGACATAACCAGCTTGTACCAACTTGAAAGAGTCAATTATTAACATTTCAGCATGAGCGTTATAGAGTGGTCAACAATGCCAAATACTGCAAAGAGGTCAAGAAGGGTGAAGACAGAGAAATGTTCACTGGATTTGGCAATTAAGAGATCATTAAGTAACTTTAGAGAGAGGTTTCAGTTGAGTAATGAGGTCATAAAACAGATCACAAGGAGTTGAGAAGTGAGTGATAAAAGAAGAAGTGGAGGTGAGTGGAGGGAGCTTTTTCCAGGAGTTTGTCTTCATGGCCATTGGAATGATTGTTCTCATCCACCCAATCTGTTAGGGGAAGTCTTTGCCTCCCTAACTCAGAGACAGGTGTGAAGCTAGTCAGTTGCCCCCAACTTGGTTTAGTCCATCAGATTGTTTTACCTGGGTGTGATTGCTGGATGCTTGTTCAGCAAGCTCTCTTTGGAGATATGAATTGTTCTGGCCATGCATAGAGAACCTTGTCCTCTGGTTCCCTATATGTGACTTCATATTTATTCCAGGGCCATACATGATCCTTACAAGTATTCCTTCTATGCATCTTCTCTAATTATGTGCATTTCACTGCTGGTATAGTACCCAATTAGAGATGGAAGAGTAGATCCCAAATGAGGGTCATCTTGCTTGCTTGGCCTTTTTTTTTTTTGAGACCACATCTCTCATACACATACGTGAGTGCATAAACTGCTCCTGGGTCCAACTCCACCACTAAAAGGCACGGGATCTTTAACTTGCCATTTATAACCCACACCTTGACCAGTTTATTCCTTCTTAGGCAGCCTAATTACTTCCAACCTTCCACCTCCCTCACCGCATTGGTGCTGGATTTAGTATGAACATCTAATTAGATTTATCTCTTGCGGTTCAGAAATCTTAAGCTCAAAGAATCTATCAGTTTCAGCCTCCCCAGTAAAGAGGATTATAGGGTGAGTGCCACTCCATGGACTCTTGTCACTTTGTGATGATGTTTGATTAAATGTCTTTTGTTTTAAATGACTGTGTCTACTGGCTGGCTGGTAAAAGTGAAATCATCAGCAGGGGCTCATGAGATAGGTTTCTGAGTCAGTGCTGATCCACAAAGTATCTTGAATCTTGAGTATCTTTTCTGGAGGTTCACTGATTATGGGAAACGTGTAACCATATCTTTCACAAATTCCTTTCATAAAATGACTGGGTTATAAATGTCATCTGTTAACCATTTTCCAATGTAGCAAAATGGTCCACATCTTCAATGTTTCTGCTATACAATATTCTATAATTTTAAGTAGAAAAGGGCCCTGTTGTTGATGGGATGCAACTTAGGATCATGAGGTCACCTGTCTATCTAGCACACCTTTGTAGGTAAAGGCAGCTCTGACTCTACAGGGTGCTCCTCCTTTGGTGTTTTCACACCAGGCTTCTGTCAACTCCAGTCCCACCTTTGTCTTTCTGGGAGGAACAGGTCTACTCATTTTTCCTTTTTTTTTTTTCCAGATGACTATGCCTGCACTCCTATCTTCAAATCTAGGCAACCCTGGTGGGACCACTCACCTTGTCCCTTTAGCTCAGGAATAAGAAGTGTTGGAACTAACTGGGACCTGTTTTCTTAGTCTCTTACCTTTCTCTGTATCTTCTGAGGCTCTTTAAAAACACTTTTATTTTCTGCAGCAACTTGTCATGTCCAGTTTGCTCTGATTCTCTCAAGGCTGAACAAGGTACTCAGAGCCTGTCCTCTTCCATTAGGAGCTTTGCTAAATGCTACATCCTTCCTTTTTCAGGGAGACATTAGAGAACTAGAAAGAGACTTCCTGTTTACTCTCTGAGTTGACTAAAATCTTTGCAAGCTTTCCCACACTACCCAGTGACCTCAGAGTCCTGTGACTTTAAGACACTTACCAAGTCAAACACAGGTCCCCTGAAAAGTTCCATCTGCTTTTCTATTGCAGTTCCTTACTACTGCTACAGTAGTCCAGTGATGTCCTTTTTCCAGAGCTTAAATAGTTCTTCAGTGAGGCATGGATGCTCTCCTGAGGTTGTTTAGATTTTTTTTCTGAACTTGGCAAACACTAAATAAAGAAGGCATTTCCATATATCTTGTAGAACAGTAGGTGATTGTACATGAAACTGTGAATCTCTCATGTAGATCTTGCTTCTCCTTTAAAGTGTATAATGAATCCAACTTGAACTTTCAAAGTTGACTTACTTGGCTACAGTTCCTTCTGGATTTTCTTCTGTTATTTTTCTTTCCTTCTCTCTGTCTTTTTTTAAAATTAAAAATGTATTTAATTTAATTTTCCCCCAATTACATGTAACTACAGTTTCCAATATTTTTCAAAGGATTTTGAATCTCAAACTCTCTTCCTCCCTCCATCTTCATCCTTCCCACTCAATGAGATGGTAATCAGTCTCATAAAGCTATTTATATGTACAATCACATAAAATATTTTTCCATATTAATCCTTTTAAAAAAGTTAAAAAGCTTTCTGTGGTCTGGATTCAGACTCTTATCAGTTCTTTTTCTCTGGAAGCAGATGGCATTTCTTATTATGAGTCCTGTGGGATAGATTTGGATCATTGTATTGCTGAGAATAGCTAAGTTATTCACAGTTGTTCATTGTACAGTATTCCTGTTGCTGTGTGCAATATTCTCCTGACAATGGTTTCACAACATTTGAATTCTTTTTGTCTGCTTTCATTATTTTCTCCTTCACCTGAGAGTTCTGGAATTTGGCTATAATATTCCTGATATTATCCTTTTGGGATCTCTTTTAGGAGATGACCAGTAGATTCTTTCAATTTCTATTTTGCCCTCTAGTTCTAGAATATGAGGGCAGTTCTCTTTGGTGATTTCTTGAAAGAGAATGTCTTTTTTTCCCTTATGGCTTTTAGGTAATCCAGGAATTCTTAGATTAGCTCTTGTGGATTTATTTTCCAGGTCAGTTGTTTTTCCAATGAAGTATATCACATTCTCTTCTATTTTTTATTCTTTGACTTTGATTGTTTCTTGATGTCTCATGGAATCATTAGCTTCCTCTTGTTCAATTCTAATTTTTTAAGATGGGATCTTCTAGAGTAAATTTTTGTACTCCTATTCTATTTGGTCTATACTTTTTTGTAAAGAATCTTTTTCCTCAGTGAATCTTTGTACCTTTTTTCCATATGGTCAAATCTGCCTTCTAAGAAGTTCTTTTCTTCAATGTATTATTGTATATATTTTTCCATTTGGCCAATTCTTCTTTTAAAAGAGTTCTTATCTTCATTGGGTTTTTCTTGCTCTTTTACCAATTGGCCTATTCTGATTTTTAATCTATTAATCTCCTCAGTATTTTTTGTGCCTCCTTTACTAAGCTGTTAAATCTTTTTTCATGATTTTCCTGTCTCACTCTCATTTCTTTCCCCAATTTTTCTTCTACCTCCCTTTTGAGTTCCTTCATTAATTCTTTTTGGTCTTGAGAGAAATTAATATTTATCTTGGAGGGTTTGGATGCAACAGTTTCTATTTTGTTGTCTTCTTAGTTTGTGTTTTGGTCTTCTCTTTCCCCAAAATAACTTTTTTTATATTTAGTTTCTTTTTGTTGTTGCTTTTTGTTAATTTTCTGTCTTTTTCTTTTCTTTTAATTAAAAAAAAACTGTTAAAGTTGGGCTCTGTAACTGAGGTGAAGAGAACACTGTTCCAAGCTTCAGGTTCTATGTGCATCTGCTTTCAGAGCTAGCTCTGGGAATCTATCTGTTTTCAGTTCTTCAAAGGTGATATAATATAAGGAGAGGTATGTTTAGTGCCTTGTTGAAATATGACTTAAGTTATGACTTAAATTCACAATTGATCATCATACATTTTTGTTTTTACTCCATACAATACTGTTCTGGTTCTGCTCATTTCACTTCATGTAAATTTTGCCAGTTTTTTATTTGTTTGGTTTTTGTGTGTGTGTGTGATTTTATTTGTCCTTTCTTATGCACAATAGTATTCCATTGTGACCATATGCCTCAACTTCTTCATATATTTCTCAACTGATTTGCTTTAGTTTCCAGTTCTTTTCTAACAACAACAACAAAAGAGCTACTATAAACATTTTAGAATATTATAGTTATTTCTTTTCCTTTTTTCCTTGATCACCTTAGAAAATAAACCTAGTAGGGTCAAAAGGTATACATAGTTTTTATAACTCTTTGTGTAGAATTCCAGACTACTCTCTAAAATTGTTGGATCAGTTCAAAGTTCCACCAACAATGTATTAGAGTTCCTATTTTTCCACATCCCCTCTAACATTTTTCACTTGACCTTTTATCAATTTAATATATTCAAAATTATCCATTTTATATTTTATAATGCTTTCTATCTCTTGTTCATTTACAAATTCTTCTTCTATCCATAAATCTGATAGGTAATATATTCCCTGGCCTTCTAATATGTTTATAATATCTCACTTTACACCTAGGGCATATATTCATTTTGATCCTATATTGGTGTAAGTCCTTGGTCTGCATCTAGTTTTTGCCACACTGCTTCCCAATTTTCTCAACAGTATTAACCAACTAGTGAATTCTTATTTAAAAAACTCACTGTTACCTTTGTCAAACATAAGTATGCTTTCACTAAAAACTGTGTGTTCTCTTCTCATGCTTTCATCAAGGATATCTTCAATGTATATATCAATCATTCTCATTAAGATTTTATAAAGATAAGAAAGTAGTTATATGAACCAGGATATCAAGATCTTTTAAATTGTCCTCCCCTTCCCCCCCTTTTTTGTCAGAATGCCATTCATTATCTTTTCATTTCATTTTGAATCTTCCCCTTTTTGAAATATTTTTTTAAACAATACCCGAGTGCCTTTAAGATTCTTTTGCTTCCTGCATGGATTTCTTCTGTATAAATGTCATCTATTCTTGTTATAAAAGCAGGCTTCTCATGACATAAGTCATGACAGCCAGGTCTAAATGTTCTTCTCAACTTATAAGTGCTTTCTTCTCCAAAAATGTTAAGTAAATAGTAAAAATATTTGGAATGAAGAAGGATGAGGGAAGTCCAGGCTTATGAAGGACTAAGAATAAGGAACTTCTGAATGAAAAATCCCTCCTCTGATACAGATCAGCTATTCATATGGAATTTATAATCATAAAGAGTAGCCTGGGTCACTTGCCCAGGGTAATAGAGTATAGATCAGAAGCAAAACTTGAACCCAAGTCTTCCTGACTCCATTCATAGCTCTATGCTGCCTCTTGTCCTCATTTCATAAAAAAAGGAAGCAAACTCAGAGAAGATAGGTAATTTGCCCAATTCCATATAACCTAGAAAATGACAGAAATAGGACACAAATTCAGATTTCCCCACTCCAAGATGCATTCTTTCCATTGAGATATATGTAAATCAATAAATAAGTTGCTCAAATACTAATGCCTTCTCCCCCCCCCCAAAAAACCAACAAAACCTTACCTTCTATCTTAGAATCAATTCTAGTTATTGGTTCCAATGGGGAACAAGTGGGAATCTTGAGCTCCAGGGGCTGAGAGAAAATAAAGTAATAAGAGTAGGGAGCTGGGAAGTTTTTTCAGGGGGAGGGTCATGAAAGAGACATCTGAGCCCTGTAAAAATAAAAAAAGACGATTTAGAAAAAAATTAATGTAAAAATGAGAGCAGTTCTTTTTGTGGTGGCAAAGAACTGGAAACCAAAGGGAAGTCTCCCACTTGGAGAATGGCTGAACAAATTGTGGTACATGATGGTGATAGAATACTAGTGTGCTATAAGAAATGTTGAACAGAATGATTTCAGAAAAAGCTGGAAGGATATTCCAGAACTGATGCAGTGAAATAAGCAGGACTAAGAGAACATTATACACTATAATGGAAATATTGTGAAGGATAAAATGTGATAGACTTAGCTACTCTTAGCAATACAATGATCCAGGACAATTCTGAGGGACTTATGAAAAAGAATGCTATCCACCTTCAGAGAATGAACTGTGGGAGCAGGAATGCAGATGGAAGTATATGATTTATCACTTGCTTATTTGGGTATATGTTTGGGAGGTTTGGTTTTTATAAGATTATTCACTTACAAAAAAGAATAATATGGAATAATATGTTTTTCATAATAATATATGACTAGCCCAGATTGAATTGCTTATCAGCTCTGAGAAGGGAAAAGAAAGAAGGGAGGAAGACGATATGGATTAAATGACTTTGGGAAACTTATGTGGAAATATGTCATTAAAATTAAAAAAAATTTAAATTAAAAAACAAACAAACAAGAGCAGTATTTTCAAAGATAAAGTTCCTAGTAATGAAATTCTACTGCCAGCACTCCCAGACCATGGTCTACTGTTTCCTCTTGCCCTACTGCCCAGGCAGTGTTCAGGAAGGAAAGCTGCCCTGCTCACCTATACTGCCTCCTCCTGCCAATTTGTTCTGCTGATTCCACTCAGCTCCTAATACTTTATCCTCTTCCTTCTTTTTCCTTCATTAGGGGCTCCTTTAAATAATATTATCAACTAAGCAAAAATTATTCTCAGTGCTTCCCAGCCTGCCTTCTTCAGTCCTCTTCTCTCTTGCAGGACCATGACTCCCCATTCTTCTTCAGGTGCCCAGAGCCCTAATGGTCTCTCCTCCTGGATATCAAAACCCCACTGCTGCCAGCATATTAATTGTATGCATATTATTTGCATGCATATTAATTGTAACAGTTTCCTCTGCACTTTTAGAACTGTTTGGGACCCTGTGGGACTATTGGGCCAAGCAAGCTTCTGGGCAACAGGAAAGTAACCAGTGGTCTAGCTAAAAGTTGGGGATGTGATCAGAGGAAGCTACTGTATTTCTCCTTTTTGGAGTTCCCCATGGGTTTCTAACAGTATTTTCCTGATCTTAGGGTAAAAAAAAGGATCAGTGGCTCATAGATAAGTCTTTGATATGTGGCCACTCTGCTCTCTCCTCAGAGAGATGGGATATCCAACTAGAGTTACATCTGTTTGCTCCCTTAAATATTGTTAGTCAAAAAATATTTTTAGGTTCTGTAAACCTTAAAATTTCACAGACTTATGAATGTTAAAAATTTTACTCCACATTGAGGAATCCTCCAATTCCCTACTTGAAATAATTCCCTACCAGATAGTGAGAACTCTACTTGAATGTGAAAACTCCTTGCTATGGGAGGATCTCTACCCCATCCCTACTTGGGACTGCTTTAGGGGAGAAAACTCCTTGCTATGAGAGGACCTCTATTCCACCTGTACTTAAGAATGCTTTAGGGCAGAAAACTCCTTGCTAAACAATGAAAGTACTTGAAAACCATACTTATAAAGGAAAGGAGTTCTTTGAGCCATGCCTATTTTTGGAATTGATACAATGGGATGCTAAGTGCCTATAAAGGTGGGGCAACGTGTAAACTACTTAGACCTAAAAGGTGAAAACTTACTCAGAGGTTTTCTCTTAATGAAGTTAGTCGACCAGCAGCATTTTTTTTCTGACTTACTAAAGAGATTAATCTACTCAGCTGTGAATTCAAAATGGGCTGTCTTTTGGAAAACATCTACAGTGATTGGTAGATGGAAGAACTTAGGGGAGGTGAAAGTTCTAGCTGTATTCTTGATTGCTATTTCTTAACAGGATAGTAATTTTCCAAGTTATATATTTAAGGTTTGATCCTCTTTTTCACCAAATGCCAGTTTCATAAAGACTACATGTCAATATATCAAATAGACCCATTTATCCAGATTTAGAATAAACAGAAAGCAGAACAACAGAGAGACAGACGAGAATGGGTTGGAAAATACATAGTGAATAAGTTTTCCCACTGGGAGCAAGACACCAAGATTAAACCACAAAAGAGATGTAATATTACTGGTTTGTTATGCAATTGGCATGCATTGCTTAATAAATTGTTTTCTGGATATAATTACTTGGTATTTTTATTTTACCATAATAGAGATATGACATATGAACTGAATATATATATTATGCACTGAAGAAACACAGAATACACAAATCCATCCATTAGTTCAGTCTCCTAAGGCCCTTAAGGCCACTATCTCTGTTACATTAATGGATTTGTGATTTTAATGATTTAGTGATTCCAATGTGGTAGATTGCGACTTACTCCTGTCAAATTATATTATTTGACTGTCCGTACCCAAGTTCACCACAGTGTATCTATCTCCCCAATGACCTGAGGTGGCTTTTCTCTAATTCTTTTGTGATCACCAGGATACCAATGTGCCATGTGATTTGTCCTTTGCGTATTCCCTACTTTCATGCTATGGCTAGTTTGCCTTCTTTTTTATTTTTCATTTCTTTTATGACATTCTTTAAAGGGCTCCTCCCGTGTAATTAATTACTTGCTTGTAATCTTTTGCAGCTTATTCATGCCCACCATGCCATAGACTCTAATGATGAAAATGTAGGAGTGGAATTTGTATCAGTGGTGTTATTGAAGGGGGGAAGTTCTTTCAGAACATCTCAAATTACTCTGACGTTGGAGACACCTTGAAGTGCCCTACTTTTTTGTTGTTTACCATCATGGGGAAATGGAAAGATTCCTGGCTTTGGAATTAGAGGATCCAGGTATAAATACTTCCTTTGCCCAGAGGGTAGCCCCCAAAATATAAATAAAAACCAGTTCATGCTCTCAAGGAGCTCACAGTCTAATGTGGAAGACAATATGCAAACAATTATTTACAAATTATATATATATTTATTTATAATATAAAATAAATGTTTATGTTTATTATTATATATTATATAATTGTATGTTTATATATTATGTAGTATACAATATACATGCTATGCTATAATATATTATAATGTAATATGATATAATGCCATATAGAATCACATAATATAATATAATAATATAAAATCAAATAACATAATATAATATAACATAACATAATGTAATAGAATGTAACAGAATGTAACATAATATGATATCATCATATAGAAGTTAGGTGACTAAGGGGATTGAGAGCCAGGCATCCAGACAGGAGGTCCTGGATTCAAACCTGGCCTCAGCTATTTTCTAGCTATATTCACTTAACTCCTATTGCCTAACCCTAACCACTCTTCTGCCTCAGAATGAATGCATAATATTGATTCTAAGTTGGAAGTGTTATAAGGTAAGGATTAAGAAAAATTTTTAAATAATATTTTTTAAAATTTAAAATATTTTAAAATAAGATATATTTTAAAATAAAAAAAAAATATACACATAGAAAAGGTAAACTGAAGATAACCTCAAAGAGGAAAACAATGACATTGGGTGGTCTGGAAAAGGCTTCTCCCAGATGGCATTTTAGTTGAAATATGAAGGAAGCCAGGAGGTGGAAATGAAGAGGGAGAGAATTCCAGGCACAGGGGACAACTTCTGTAAACTTGGGCAAGGCTGGAAGTTCCCTCTGCAAAATGAGAGATCTTATTAGATGGGCTCTGAGGACCCTTTTAGCTCTTGAAGCATGACCCAAAGCCCTGACTGTAGTACCTAGGACAGGGTTGGCTCTCCTTAAGCAAAAGGGAGTCACTATAGATTGCTTGAAGACATAGGGCGAAGAGTCATTCTCTAATTCCCTGCTTGTTGAGATCATATAGGGATTAGTGACAGCCCAGCTGTGGGGACAGCGAATTGCTCCACAAAGAAGGCAGATAAGATTAAAAACGCACTTCCTGAGACATTTTGCGGCAGGCTTAGCTGTGTTTACACTGCCCAGGTCCAATCCAAGGTCTCAAGCTAAGCAAACTAGACAATCATCAGTTTCACTTTCCTGGAGGTGATTCAGCACATGCCATCGTCAAATGCAGGCCTTGGCCCACCTAGCTATGAGTCACCCAGCCTGGAAACGCTGCTAGAGAGAGTATGCATGACCCTGGAGATGTTGCTGGAGATTGGCAGCATCTCACCTTTTCCTGGCCCCCCAAGAATCCGCCCTCAGTTCCTCATAAATTTGTTATGCCTTAGCACTGCCATCCAAAAGAACTGATTATTGATTTAAATAATTAATTTTTTTAAAAAGGAAGTTTCCCTCTCCCAGGGTAAAGTCCTGGTCATACTACTTAAGTTCCAGAAACTGACTCTGTGCCAGGCACTGTATAGGGAATGAGATAAAGAAGCAAAAGGAAAACAGATTCTTTAGGGAAATTACATTCTACTTGGCAAAATAAATTTTCTAATAATTATAACCACTTCTGGGCCCAAGGGGTTAGGATAATGAGTCTTCTTCTTGTTCAATAAGAAGCTTCTCTCCTAGCTCTGTATTCTGTAATGCATGTATTGCATTACATATAAATCAGTGGATTAGGTTTGGTGTAGGGAGTCTGATCATCTAAAAGATGAGTCAGGCTCCTTATCTCTCATTCTTCTGGGTCTTCATGACCCCACACTGGGTCTAAGGAAAAATTGCCTAAAATTTATTTTTTTCCTTCTGGCCTTTGTTTCTTTGTTCCTTCATTCCTTTGTTTCTCCCTCCCTTCTGTAAACCTCAAAATTCCTTAGACTTATAAATGTTGGAAATTTCACCATTGGGATATTTCATACTTGGAAAATTTCTTACTGATAGTCTATTGGAATGGGAACTCCATTGGCATGGGAGGTTCCTTCTCTTCCCTTCTTAAGATTACTTTAGGACAGAAACCCTTTGCTGAACAATGGAAAGGACTTTGACCTATGCTTGAGCATAGAACAGGAATTTCTTTGAGTCTTGATTGATTTTAGAATTGATACAATGGAGATACTCCACCCTATTCAGTCCTAATAAGATTGAGTAAGGGCTGCAGCCTAGATCAAAATTTAATTATTCCAATCTCTACCATACTCAAGTTAACAGGATTTAGAAAGGGCTGGAACAAAGGAGTAAAGATTTAATCATTTGAAAATATGACCTTCAACAGACATGTGCAAAAGCCAGAAACCTCTGGGTGGTCCTGGGTTAAGCGAGAGCCTCCATTGACAGGGAAATTGATGAAGAGTGATTGGTAGATGTGAGGACTGAGGGGAGGCAACTTGGATGGTTTCCTTAAAGATAGGAGGGTCTGGAGACTCGAGGAGAGGATTGAGTTTTTTGGTCGGGGTGGTTCCTGGTCTCTGAGGAAGCTTGCTCTGAAGGAAGCTGAAGGTGGGGGCCTCTGAGACTGTTTCTCCATTTTGGACACGTGAGTGAAAGGGACTGATCTCTTTTCTTTGCCCCAGCTATCTAAGGGCTTGGGCCTTTTGGCCCAGCCTAAACAGAAGGGGTATTTAAGCCCTATTCCCTTCTCTCCCCTTTCTCTCTCTATATATATCTCTAATTCCTTTCTTACTCCTATTGTAATTAAACTCCAAAAAAGGCTGACGGCTGACTTGAGTTTTTCATTTAGGAATTACATAGCTGATTCCTTGGCGACCTTAAATTAATATATATCAGTCTTTTAAAGTGATTCCCTTGTAACATTGTGGCTGACCACACGGGAGTCTAAAGAATCCTCTCAATAAAACTTTTTCCTTGCCTTTTTACTATACTGTTTCACCACTTAGTCCTTTTTTTTAAAAAAAAAAAAACTTGGCTTAAAGACACAGCTGCTAGAACACGTGAGTATAAAAAACTTTTTCTCTTTTCTCCTTAAGTTAAATTGGAATCAGCAGTTTTTTCTTTTTCTTCCCTTTAATCTTAAGGGACAGCTGGGTAGCTCAGCGGATTGAGAGCCAGCCCTAGAGGCAGAAGGTCCTGGGTTCAAATCGGACCTCAGATACTTCCCAGCTGTGTGACTCAGATAGACAGAAAACAGCTGTTTTTAAATCTCAGCAACAGGACTCTAAAGTCCTGGCTGGAAGAACTGTTTCTAAATATCCTTTCCCTTAAGGAACAACTTCCTGGATTAAAAAAAAAAAAAACCCTGTGGAAAGTTTGTTGCTTTGCCCTGCTCCCCACGTGTTTTGTGAAATTACAAAATATACATATAAAAATGAGTACTACATTCTTTGACAATTATATGGCAGCTGAAGAAGTAGGGGCATTGAGGAATGAAGGATACCTCCAAATTTTTATATTAATAGGTACTGTCATTTTTGTACTCCTCAATACTATATTTAGAGATGAAAAAATAAAAAATATTGAGGATAAAATAAAACAAAATGAGGATAAAATAAAACAAAATGAGGATAAAATAAAACAAAATGAGGATAAAATAAAACAAAATGAGGATAAAATAGAAAATATTGAGGATAAAATAGAAAATGTTGAGGATAAAATAGAAAAAAATGAGGATAAAATAGAAAATATTGAGGATAAAATAGAAAAAATTGAGGATACAATAGAAAAAATTGAGGATACAATAGAAAAAATTGAGGATAAAATAGGAAATATTGAGAATAAAATAGAAAAACTTGAGGATAAAATAGGAAATATTGAGAATAAAATAGGAAATATTGAGGATAAAATGGGAGATATGGAAGATAAAATAGGAAAAATTGAGGAAAAAATGCAAGCCCAATTAGAAGATCTAAAATGTTTCTTACAGGATCAATGGGCAAACACCCACTCTACCAGAAACAGACCTGTTTCTGAACCTTTGAATGAGGAAATTTCCTTCCCTGAAATAGAGATGGAAAACACCTTCCCTATAGCCCAGTTAACAGACTGCTTCTCTCGTGCAGTGCAAATCTTGTCTGAATTTAATCCCCAAAACCCTTCCCCTGCAATCCCAGCTTCTCATGTTCCTTCTCCTACAGAAAACCAAATTCCAATGCAAGGGAGATCTTGTCCTCCTAGAGAAACCTGTCCTTGTCAAACTGACCCACAGGTGCAAAATTCAACTAGAGGCCTGTTTCCTCTAAGAGAAGTACCTGAAATAGGACGAAATGGGGATGTGGTGACTTTAAGACATAGGATACCGTTTACTCCCCAAGAAATAAATGAATTTACATGAAATATCCCCACATATGAACAAGATCCTTTTCTAGTAACAAAAAAGATGGGAGACATATTTTTTCAGTATAATCCGTCTTACAAGGACATTGAGAGCTTACTACAGGCTTTTTTAAGTGAACGTGAAAAAAATAAAATAATTGCTCATGTCAACAAAACCCGGGGGCATAATGCAGCACATTGGCCATCTCAGGATCCCGAATGGGACTATAATAATCCTGAGGACTATCTACAACTATACCGTTGTAGAGAGGCCATCCTCACGGCCATGAAGGAATGTGCGGACAGTACAGATAAGTGGATGGAACTGGAAAAAATTAAGCAAAAGGAAAACGAAACACCCTCCAGATTTATGGACAGAATTATCGAGTTTGGGGACAGATACTTAGATTGGGACTTAAATAAAGAGAATAGTTTAAGACAAGTTAGAAGAATCTTTGTAAACAATTCTTGCAAAGTAATTAAAAATTATTTTAAAACACAATGCCCAAGATGGTCAGATATGGACCTTGAAGAATTGCGAAAAACAGCTATATATGTTTTTAAGGGAAACGAAGAAAAGGAGAAAGAGAATAAT
Organism: Monodelphis domestica; assembly: GCF_027887165.1. Classification (NCBI taxonomy): domain Eukaryota; kingdom Metazoa; phylum Chordata; class Mammalia; order Didelphimorphia; family Didelphidae; genus Monodelphis; species Monodelphis domestica. The sequence goes on from NC_077228.1 coordinate 300,394,165, forward strand.
GATGACATGGAGGAAATGAAGAAAAAAATGAGATGTGTAATAGATAGGATAACTAAATTAGAAAGTGGGCATGATAATGAACCAACGACAATTGCCCCTCTCCAGAAATCCAATTATCAATCCATTACTTGCCACTTCTGTGAGAAGAAGGGCCACAAAATGATGGAATGTAGAACCTTTCTTAAGATGTTTGGAAGGAATACACAGTTTAATAATGGTTTTAGAAATAATAACTATAGAAATTATGATAATGGTTATAGAAACCAGAATTCTAGAAATTATAATAATGACTATGGAAATAACTATAATGAATATAGAAATAAGAACTTTAGAAACCAGAATTATAGAAATAGGAATTGGGAATTTAATGACAATGCTCAAATTGAAGAAAATTTTAATGATAATACTCAACAATATATGAGAAATGGCGCTCGTCCAAAAATTACTCGAGGTACTAATGACCCTCAGAGAGGTGCCCTTCAGGGGGGTGCCCAAGGAATATCCCAAACACAATGATGGTGCCCGGGGGGGGGGGCTGGGGCACAGGAATCAAAGGATACAACCTTTGATTTCCCAGACCCTGATGTCCTACTACCCGTTGTCCCTATCCACTGCCCTCCCCATACTAATGAACCCCATGTTACCTTAAAAGTGGGTAACACCTATTATGATTGTCTATTAGACACCGGAGCTTCCTGGTCTGTATTAAAGAGAACACCTGATTTACAATGTTATTCTATTGGCTCAGAGAATGTAATGGGAGTATCAGGAATAACCCAAAGAGTTAAAAGACTTCCTCCTAGAATGGTGTCTGTAGGACCCCTAGAGGTACAACACTCCTTCCTTTTGATGCCTGACTCCCCTTTAAATTTGCTGGGGAGGGACCTTCTATGCAAACTCAGAGCCACAATAACCTGCTCCCCAGATGGCTCATTATCATTAGAAGTACCAGAGGAATCTTTAAATTTACTCCCTGTACTTCTCTCTGAAAACCAGGAGGCAAAAGAACCTTCCATTTTTGAAATACCTAAAGATATACCGGAGTCTCTTTGGGCCACATCTTCTTCTGATGTAGGCTTACTTAAATCTGCTGTTCCTGTGCAGATAAAAACTAAATCTAGCCCACCTCCTTCTATCCCTCAGTATCCCCTCTCAAAGGAGGCAATTGAGGGTATTACACCAGTTATTAACTCATTAATAGAACAGGGAATAATAATTCCTTGCAAATCTGAATACAACATGCCCATCCTGCCAATTAAAAAACCAAAAAAAGGACCCGATGGCAAACACATCTATAGATTCGTACAGGATCTAAGGGCAGTGAATAATCACGTTATAAAGAGACACTCCGTAGTTTCTAACATACATACTATTATTTCATCTATTCCTAGCACAGCTACATACTTTACAGTAGTAGACTTGTGTTCAGCTTTCTTTTCCATACCAATACATGAAAACTCCAGGCATATTTTTGCTTTCACCTGGAAGGGCTCACAATATACCTGGTGTCGGCTGCCACAGGGTTATGTCGAAAGTCCGAGCTTATTTGAGCAAATTTTGAGCCAAGACACAGACAATATAACATTTAAAAATAGCAAATTAATCAAATATGTAGATGATCTACTCTTGGCTTCAACAGATGCAAAAACATGTCAAGAAGATAGCAAACACCTTCTTTTGGAATTGCACAAAAGAGGACATAAAATCTCTAAGGATAAAGTTCAATGGTGTCTCCAAAAAGTAGAATATTTGGGATTCATCTTGACTGCGGGTGCTCGTTATATTTCTCCAAAACGAATTGAGAACATTCAAAAATTGAGTGCTCCTACCACTAAGAAACAGCTGAGAGCAATTTTAGGAGCAACAGGGTTTTGTAGACAATGGATTCCATGCTATGGGGAAATCACTAAACCCCTTATAGCATTAACAAAGGATTCGGTTCCTGAACCCCTCAAATTAGAGCCTGAACACTTGTCAGCTCTAACAGATCTGAAAAAGGCTATCATGTCTGCCCCTGCTCTAGGCATCCCAGATTACAACAAGCCATTTACTTTATATGTGCATGAGCGAAGAGGAGTAGCCTCTGGTGTGTTAACTCAGACTTTGGGACCTTCTCAGCGCCCAATTGCTTATTATTCTGCCCAACTAGACCCAGCAGCAGCAGGAGCACCACCATGCCTTAGAGGAGTAGCTGCTACAGCCTTACTAGTAACAAAAACCGTTGATTTAGTATTGGGATGTCCATTAACAATAATGTGCCCACATGAGATTGAAGCATTATTGGTAAAACATAGAACACAGGCATTCTCGGATCAGAGAATTACAAGGTATGAAATAACCTTATTAAATAGTGAAAATATTACCTTGAAACGCTGTTCAACTCTTAACCCTGCCACCTTGCTTCCAGATTTACCCACTTCAGGAGAACCACTACGTAACTGTGAAACATTAGTGTCCATGGCAGAAAAGCCTCGAGATAATCTCTTGGACACTCCCTTAGAAAATGCAGATCTGATTTTATTTACCGATGGTTCCTCTTTTATGAGGGATGGCATACGTTACACTGGAGCTGCCGTAGTCTCAGAATTTGCCACTGAATGGTCAGCTTCACTACCTTCTAACATTAGCGCTCAAGGAGCAGAACTCATAGCTCTAAAACAAGCTTGTATAATTGCCAAGGATAAAAAGGCAACAATTTATACGGATTCTAGATATGCTTTCGGCATTTGTCACTCAGTCGGGATGCTATGGCTCCAAAGAGGATTTTTAACCTCAGCTGGAAAATCCATAGCTAATGCAGAAATTATTAATGAAGTTCTTTCTGCTCTCAAACTGCCTAAAGCCCTAGCTGTAGTTCATTGCTCTGCCCATACAGGTGGCTCTGACCCTGTCTCTAGAGGAAATGACCGAGCAGATGCCGCTGCAAAACTAGCAGCCATAGAAGGACCTGGATTAATTTTAACATTAACAACCACTGATAATTTAAATTTATCACTCTCCTATAATGAAAAGGAAGTGGAAAAATGGAAACAAAAATTTAAAGCAAAACAAATTAATGGAGTATGGGTGTCATCTGAAGGAAAACCCCTGCTCCCTAGAAGTTTCTATAACCAAATTTGCCAATCTATTCATAAAAATGGTCATTTTGGCACCCAGGGCATTGTGGACTCTGACAAGAGAGTATGGATAGCCCCTGGTATAACTACTGTAGCCTCTAAAGTATGTTCAGCCTGCCCTATTTGCCAGGCATATAACCAACATGCATATCGTGGAAAAGCCTTTGGGGGACGTCCTCTGGCTTACACACCTTTTGAACATCTACAGATAGATTTCATAACAATGCCAAAGGCTGGACGTTATAAATTTTGTCTAGTAATTGTAGATCAACTAACCAGATGGCCGGAAGCATTTCCTACAACCCGAGCCACAGCAGATTTTGTTGCAAAGATACTTTTAAAAGAAATTATCCCTAGTTTTGGCCTACCAGCACGTATTGACTCCGATAGAGGGAGTCATTTTACCGATTCTGTCTTAAATCAAATATATTCTTGCTTGGGGATAACTCCAAAATTCCATGTTCCATATCACCCCCAGAGCTCAGGCCAAGTGGAGAGGATGAATAAAGAACTTAAGACTATGATTGGCAAATTATGCACTGAGACCCATTTAAAATGGCCTGAAATTCTCCCTCTGGCCCTATTTTATCTTAGAAGCAGGCCTAGAGGAGACTTACATATTTCACCATTTGAGATGCTTTTTGGACATCCACCTATACAGGCTAAGCCTTTCTCCCCGGCTTATACATCGCTATTAGGGGGAGATATTACTATTGCTTCCTATATACAGGAGTTACAGCACAAACTACGTGAACTTCATGAATCCGGAGCTGCAGTACAAGCTGGACTATTAGACTTTTCTCTGCATGACCTGAACCCAGGAGATAAAGTTTATATCAAGAATTTCAAGCGAACTGGAGCAACTGAACCTTCATGGGAAGGACCATTCCAAATATTATTAACTACTCCAACATCTATAAAGATTGGAGAAAGAGACTCTTGGATTCACTGCTCACATGTGAAGAAAGCATCTTCTGCTGAGACTGATTGACTCTATCCTATCACATGAATTGTGACTCTATCTTATCATAAGAATTGGAGATAATAATCCATAGACAAATGGATGCTGGTTTTTTTTCTCTCAAGAATATATTGAATTACTGATTTTTTTTCTTATTTTTTCTTATTTCTTTTCTTTTATTTTTTATCAGAATATTTGATTTTTTTCTCATTTTTTGTACTGAAGGTACACATAATTAATATTAATATTTTTTTCCCTGCAGTAATACAAGTTAATATATATACTCTTGCTATAATATCAATATATGCCTAAAAGCTTTAAACTATCGGAACCTGCCATTTATTGATAAAATATTATAGGACTGTGATTAATGTTTGTGTCTGATTCCAGGAAAAGGGATAAAAACAAGGAGCACAGACTAAACCTGAATAGTGCCAATAGAGCACACATGAAATATTAAAGTGAGACTCAAGGTTGCGACGCTTAACTTATGTTTAAGTCGTAGGACTTCCTTGTATCTACACTCCTTTCGAAGTACTCAAACAAGTACAAAGCTTGACTATCATGCTGGCTCCCTATATCTCTGAAGGAAAAAAAATCAGACAAGGGAATGACATTTCCCCATCAAAATAGAATTCTAATTCTTTTCTTCTTATATTATGGCAACTTCCTGTAGTCTTGGCTACAAATGGCTAAGTGAAATATTACTGCATTCTGTCCTACATACTTGTGGGATAGAAATTACTTTAAACTGGACCTATACAAGGTCTATTTTGAAATTTTCTTATGTTTTTGATTATTTTTCTATTCTTTTGATAATTGACACATACACCCCCATAACTGAACATTGCATTCTGAGCTAAACTTGATATTTTTTTTAAATACTTACTTCAGGGGGAATTGTATTTTAATTTAAAATTTTTGAATTTTTTTTTGTTTGAGATTGTATTTTTATAAAAATCCAAGAATTTTGTTTAAGATTTTACTGTTATAAAAAATTTTAAAGATTTTGATTTTGTTCGAGAAAAGATCTTCAAGAAAGAAGCTTGAAACTTTTATATCCAGAGAATGAACTGTTGCAGAAAGATGCCAAAAACCTACACTTCATCAAGAAGATCAAGAATGAACTTTGGATGTGATTGATTGGACTGAACTTTTGATTGAACATTTATTGTAACATTTATGCCAAAAGGGACTGCCCCTAATTTGGCTTTCTGTCAATGCGCCTAGCAAACATTGGTTTTGCTTTCTTTTCTTTTCTATTTCCTCTCTCACTATTCTAATCTCTCCTAGAAAATTGAATATTGTGTATATCTTTAGTTAGAAGTGAATTTAGAACTACAAAATGATTATGTTAAATGATCAATGGGGAGACTAGTCTCCCAATGATCATCAGGGGGGATTGTAAACCTCAAAATTCCTTAGACTTATAAATGTTGGAAATTTCACCATTGGGATATTTCATACTTGGAAAATTTCTTACTGATAGTCTATTGGAATGGGAACTCCATTGGCATGGGAGGTTCCTTCTCTTCCCTTCTTAAGATTACTTTAGGACAGAAACCCTTTGCTGAACAATGGAAAGGACTTTGACCTATGCTTGAGCATAGAACAGGAATTTCTTTGAGTCTTGATTGATTTTAGAATTGATACAATGGAGATACTCCACCCTATTCAGTCCTAATAAGATTGAGTAAGGGCTGCAGCCTAGATCAAAATTTAATTATTCCAATCTCTACCATACTCAAGTTAACAGGATTTAGAAAGGGCTGGAACAAAGGAGTAAAGATTTAATCATTTGAAAATATGACCTTCAACAGACATGTGCAAAAGCCAGAAACCTCTGGGCGGTCCTGGGTTAAGCGAGAGCCTCCATTGACACTTCCTCCCTCTCACTCTCCTATTCTTTCTTTTCTTTTCTTTTTTCTTTTCTTTTCTTTTCTCTTCTCTTCTTTTCTTTTCTTTCTTTCTTTCTTTCTTTCTTTCTTTCTTTCTTTCTTTCTTTCTTTCTTTCTTTCTTTCTTTCTTTCTTTCTTTCTTTCTTTCTCTCTCTCTTTCTTTCTTTCTCTCTCTCTTTCTTTCTTTCTTTTTTCTCTCTTTCTCTCTTTCTTCCGTCCTTTCTTAAAGGAATAAAGAAATATACTTAATGTATAATATAAATTAGGTATGGAACAATGATTTATTTCTTCAATAGGGAAGAAATGCTTAACATATACAAGATCCATGATTATGCATTGACATAAAGACTTAAAAGAGGATGTAATAACTTTAGAAGTACTTTATATTCTCCCAGGTGTTTGGGGCTCAAAATCTTAAAAAAAAAAAAAAGTCTTGTAGGACTGCTAAATCAACATTTCACATTTCACCTCAATTTTGCATTACTCCAGTAACTGTCTCTGAATTCACATGTTTTTGGCAATCTAGGACAGAGTTTAGTCTTAGCTTCTTGTCAGTGGTGATTTTTTCTGATCTTTCTAGATCAAAAATTGCCTTTGCTACCAAGCCAATTCCAATCAAGGGACACAGGATCTTCAACCTCTCATATTCATAGGGTTGCCCACAAGATGGGACACATCTGCCTCAGGATGGGCTCAGGCTCACTATTGAGGCATCTGTACTCAAAAATGGAAATACAATCAAGTCAGGTCAACAAACATTCATTAAGCATCTATCACTATTTGCTGGTACTGTGCTAAGCTCTGGGGATACAAAGGTAAAAAGAAGACAAAGAAGACAAACCAGTCTATACTCTCAAGGAGTTCACAGTCTAATGGGTGAGATGACATGCAAACAATTAAGTACAAATAATATATATATGTATATATATATGTATATATACAATGTAGACTAGAGATAATCTCAGAGAGAAATGACTAACTGAGGGAGATTGGGAAAAGATTGTTGCAGAAAATGGGATTTTAGCTGAGATTTGAAGAAAGTTAAGGAAGCTAAAAGGTAGAGATGAGGACAGAGAGAATTTGACATGATGACATTATATGAAAATTCAGAGTTGAGGGATGTCATGTAAAGGTAAGGAATAGCAAGGATTCTTGACTAGTCTAGATTGTAGAATACATGGAGTGGAATAAGGTTCAAAAAGACTGCAAAGTAGGAAAGAGTTAGGCTATGATGGGCTTTTAAAACCAATTACAAAAACCATAAAAACATGTTTTCTCTTGGAGGAAATTTGGAGTCCCTACTGTCTATTGAATCAAGTTGTAATATGGTCAGATCTGTGATTTAGAATGATCATTTTGGTAACTAAGTGGAGGAAAGATTGGAATGGGGTGAGATTTGAGACCAGGAGACAAACCAGAAGGCTACTCAATAGTCCAGGCATGAAGAGATGAAGGCATGCGCCAGGGTAGTGGCAGTGATATTTTACAGGTAGAATTATAGGACTTGGCAACTGATTGGAAAAGAAGGATGGGAGGTAGGAGTAAAGAAAATGTAGAGTCACGGATGATTCCCAGATTGTAAGGTTGGTGTCTGCCTTGGACAATAATGTTAGGAGGAAGGGAGACATATGGGAGAAAAATAATAAATTTAACTTTGGACATTGAGTCTGAAGTATCTTTGGGACCACTTAGTCCAAGATGTCCTATAGGCAGTTGCAAAAGTAAGAATGGAGTTAGGAAAAAGATTAGGACCAATTATCATCAAAGAGATGATAACTGAATTCACAGGAGCTGAAGAAATCACTAAGCAAAATAATATGGCAGGAGAAGAGAAGAGGTACTCTGAGAGCCTTGGGGAACATCCACTGTTAGTGGCACCTAGTTTTGAATTTGTTTTCATCTTAATTTATTCTTTTCTTGCTCCTTTGCATTTTCTTGTACTCAATGAGAACGGATGGCAAGTCGAGGAGAAAGAATTGATCTCTGAGGACCCTCAGTTTTCATAAGGCAGGCAGAGACTTGAGGGGCAGACATTGTCATCCAGATCCCTCTACAAGATGAAGATTTACAGGAAAACAATTATTAATAGCACTTCTTTTGGGGAACAGAGATTGGGCAAAACAGGGAACAGAAGATCTTTGTCTACAAACTTAAATCTCTAAGGCAGTTTACAATCCCAACATGATAAAGTCATTTCATTACTCAGAGATAAACTTAGTCAAAGGGAAGCAGGTATTGAGTCTGTTTCTCTGTGGGTAGATGAATAATAGGACAAGGAGGTGGGGGCAGGAAAAGGGTAGGAAGGGAAAGTCTGTTCAATATGCTACTATGGCATAATACACAGTGTAGTTATTTTTATTCTTTTCCTCAGTTACCTATTCAGCTATTGCAGGTCCTAAAATATGGAGAGCAATGAGAGAATCACCAAATGTCTGAGTGGGAAGAGATGGAAGAAGCCACTCAGGCTACCCAATCTCAATGAGAACCTTCTCTGCATAGATTTGACAAGTGGTCATTTGATCTCTGTTTAAGGACCCAGAAATGGGATTTTCACTGTCTTTGGGGGCAACCCATTGAACATCTGTTGTTGTTCAGTCATTTGTTGTGTCTGACTTTTCAAATTTGGGATTTTCCTGGCAAAGATATTGGAATAGTTTGCTATTTCTTTTTCCATCTCATTTTACAGATAAGGAAATTGAGGCAGACAGAGTAGAGTGACTTGCCTAGGGTCACATAGCTAGTAAGTGTCTGAGGCCTGATTAGAAGTGAGAGAAATGAGTTTTTCTGTCTCCAAGTCAGGTACACTATCCACTGTGCCACCTAGCCATTGCTTCCAGAGATACCTGGACTAATTCAACAGTTTATTTATAAGGAATTCGTTTTATTTGTTATCTAGTCAAGTGTTTGGCAATTGGTCACCAGAACAGCCTAGAAAGCCTGCACCAGGAGCAGCTGCATGGTTCAGTGGATTGAGAGCCAGTCCTAGAAACAGGAGGTCCTAGGTTCAAATCTGGCCGCAGACACTTCCTAGCTGTGTGACCCTGGGCAAGTCACTTAACCCCCATTGCCTAGCCCTTACCAGTCTTCTGACTTGGAGCCAATACACAGTATTGATTCTAAGATGGAAGGTAAGGGTTTAAAAAAAAAAAAGGAAGAAAGAAAGCCTGCACCTACCCTAAAGTGATCAAATCCATTGGTGTCTAGGCTCTTTTTAGTCTGTATCTCATTGCCAGACTTAAATTTCAATTCAGTGGAAAAAGTAATCAGACCAGTAGCTTTTGAGCTAGTCATTTCATCATCTGGTAGGCAGCCTTTGGCCAAATTTATAGGTCAGCCAAACAGTCTAGATTATTTTTTTTCAGACTTCTCTTCCAGAATCTGACTATGATCTTTCTCCCCTACAAATTCATGAATGCCATTCATTAAAACAACAACAACAACAACAACAACAACAACAACAAAACCCTTCCCTTCCCTTTTTGAAACAATATTGTACATTGGTTCCAAGGCAGAAAGCAATAAGGGCTAGGCAATGGGAGTTAAATGACTTGTCCAGGGTCACGTAGCTAGGAAGTTTCTGAGGTTAAATTTGAACCCAAGACCTTGCAACTCTAGACCTGGCTCTCTGGCCACTGAGGTGCCCCTGAATTGTTCATTTGATAGCAAATCATGTGCTGCCTAGTGATAATACTTTATATTGTTGCCTGGTTATTTAATTCACACACATATATATATTTACATATAAATATATATTTAAATCCCTTCCTTCCATCTTAGAATCAATATTATGTATTGGTTCTAAGGCAGGAGAGTGGTGAGGGCTAGGCCATGGGGGTTAAGTGACTTGCCCAAGAGCACACAACTAGAAAGAGTCTGAGGCCATTTGTGAACCCAGGACCTTCTGCTAAGCCTGGCTCTCAATCTACTGAGCCACCCAGCTGCCCCCTCTCATACTGTTTCAAGAAGCTGAGTGTTAGAGCAGTTAGGTGGCTCAGTGGATAGAGAGCCAGACCTGGAGACTAGAGGTCTTGGGTTCAAATTTGGCCTCATATACTTCTTAGCCATCACTTAATCCCAGTTACCTAACCCTTTCTACTCTTTTACTTTGGAACTGATATTTAGTAACGCTTCTAAGACAGAATGTAAGAATTAAAAAAATTTTTTTTGAAAAATTTCTTTATTTTTCCCATTAAATGATATACATTTGAAAAAAAACAACTTTAATTTAAAAAATGAAACTGAGTGTCACAGTAAGTCAAGCATTACCAATCTTAAATCTTAAAGTCGGGGAAAACCTAGGTTCAAATACTTAATCAGCTTTATTAGCTTTATTAGTTGTGTGAACCTGGACAAATCACTTATGTTATATGCCTTAGCAATAGCTTAGGACTAGATCACTAAGCCACGGACAATGACTATCTATCCTGGGGGGATGGAGATTCCCCCACGTGGATGAAATCAAGGTATGTCCTGTCTGTTCCACTATCCATCCTTTAAGGACAGGAAACATGTCTTATAATGCAGACTTTGTTATTATGTTACCTTCCTTTGGTTTTTCATATAATCTAGCACAATGCTGTCCCCAGAGTAGGTGCTGGATAAATAAATGCTGCATAAAAAGGTAAATGAAAGATGAACTGTGCAGTCCACTATGGTCCATCGACAACAGCTGTGGGGTCCCATGGCATAAAGGCGCGATAGAAAACTCAATGGAAAGGCACAAATTGGTCTACATCTGATAGGTAGCTCCCTGCAAAACCCTACCCCAGGAGGCAGAAACTCAACTTTGTTCTCTTCCTCTCCAATAACACATTTTAAAAATCCCTGATTAAAACGATGTGAATTATAACTAGAGTCTCCTTAATCCAGAATGAGCTGTGCCAATACACAGAATCTGGCCTTGCTAGTTCCACTTTCTCCTTGGTATAAATTGAAGGTTTTTACCTCCTTTGCAATGTTCCTTGAAAAGAAACTGCCTGACCTTCCGTCTCTACTTGGCAGAGATGGGAGGGGGGCAGTCTTTGGAGATGGAATACACTATAAGTATCAGACTTAGTGGATCAGTTGATCCATTTTGCTGAAGGTTCCCCCCCCCAATCCCCCTTTCTTATAAAGGATGGCCTGGAAGATGTAAGAGAGGGATATATTGGGAAATGTAGGTGATTTGAAAACAAAAAATATTCATAATTTTATAAAGAAAGGAATTGCTGGCTTTTTTGTATGTGGTGGCAAAGAATTGGAAATTGAGGGTATTATGGTACATGGTGGTGATGGAATACTGTTGTGCTATAAGAAATGATAAGCAAGATGACTTTGGTAAAAGCTGAAAGATCTGCAGGAACTGATACAGAGTGAAATAAGCAGAACTGGGAGAACATGGTACACAATAACAACAATATTGAATGATGATTATACATGAAACCTTGGCTACTCTCAGCAATGCAATGATCTGGGGACAATCCTGAAGGACTTATGACAGGGAATGCTATTTACCTCCAGAGAAAGAACTATTGGAGTCATCTTTCACATTAGTCACATCCGTGTATTTATGGTTTTATTTTGGGGTTATAAGGGTTAAATGAGGAGTTTTGGAAAAATAAGAGAGCAGTTTTTAATAAATTAAGTTTTAATGAGAATGTAGAAGAGCTATAAATTAATATTATCCCTTTAGGCCAGAGGTGGGGAAAACTTATAGCAGCTTTTAACAATTAACAATTTAGTTTAATTAAAATAGAGATAGTGAAAGAATATAGTAAAATGAATATAGTAAAGGAGAGAAATATAGGAAAGAGGTAGGGAAAGAAAATTTCCTAATGTCTATACTAGTTATGCTATAACTACCTATAATTACTACCTAAAACTCCTTATATCTACCTAAAACTACCAGAACCAGCTTATCATCTTTCAGCTCAGCTCACCAGGCGGAATCAACATATCTCTCAACCACCAACTAATCACCAACTCACACCACCAGAAACCAACTTCCAACAAACAACTCAGGCCCAGCGCCCAACTTCTCTGCAACTGACAGACCTACTAACTGCCTCTGACAGCATTTTATCCCCTTTTCCTACCTCACTTCCTGTCTCTATTGCATCTCCTTCCTGTCTCTATGGTTTCTACTTCTTGTCATTGTGGGCTGGTTAATCCCTACACATCTCTATGGTAAGAGAACCTCCAGGGCTGCCCCTTTCCCCCTTAAATTAAAAAAGGAATAAAGAATTCCTTTTTACAGGGTTTTGGTTTTGTACAAATTTGCTCTTACAATAGTGATCAATATGGAAATATGTTTTGAATGGCAAGAGAAAAAAAGAAAAGAAAGAAATTATTGGGAGGTCCCCCCTAAGGACAGGAAGAATTTATGTTTGCTTACTTATTTGTGAATGCAGAAATGTGGAAGGATTCAGGATTTCATTTCTACTGGGAATTTCTTTCAATATTTATTTTAGACTAAGATCAGTCTTAGGGAGTGGTTGGAGGCTTCAAGTTTAATGACTAGTCCATGTTCATAGCGCTTAGTAAGCATAATAAACAAAGTTTATTTTCTTGGAATGAAGCTAACATACTGGACTTTGAATCAGGAAGACCTGGGATTGTATGCTGCCTCTGACCCCAGGCATGCCTAAAAAATATATTGCCTTTAACTAAGAGTAAACTCTTCAAGGCACCAATACTTATTTACATGATACAGAGATGAGAAATAATGGCTTAAAAATTGTACAATTATTGTTTCATTGAATTTACATTTTTACAAACTTTTAATTCTTTAATTGTGTAAATAGCACTTAATTTGCAAGAATTATTTAAACTAGGAAGTTGCTGGCCCTTTCTCTCCTGATGGCAGGTAAACTTTTCTCTAGCCCTGCTCTCTGGCTACTGGCTGTGACCTCTTCAGCTATAGCCTTGGGATGGTCTGGGGGCTCCACCTATCCCCCTCCCTGAAGTGTCCAGATTATGTCCCCTACAGGAGACCAGCATCCCAGGGTTGTGAGCCCAGGGGTCTTCCCACCATGGAGCCAGGACCCAAGGCAGTACCTTCCTTCTCATTCAATTGAATTTAACTTATTTTGCTCTTTCTATTTCTTTCGCATCATTAATTAAAAAATTGATTTGAGGATACGTTTCACACAGATTGCCCCAGCAAGCAAATGACTAGTTCCAGCATGGCCCATGGAACAAATGAAAACTTCCCTGTGGAAGGGAATTATTTGGTCTTTTGGAAAAAGGCCAGCTATTCATGGCCCTCCAAAATCTGTCTCCAAACAACCTTTCTACTTTCCTCTTGGGTAAAGCCTCTGCTTCAGCCAGACCTGTCTAGTCACTGTTCCCAGAGCCTTTCACTTTTGTTCCTTTGTTTTTCAAAATGCCTTCCCTCTGCCCCTCTACATATAGCATGTCAGGGAGTCCCCAAAGTCTTGGTGTTATAAGTTTCAGTAGCTTGATATTGTGCCAAGACTTTTGGGATGCCTTGTATTTAAGCTTATCCTTTAAGGCCATCTGTCTCCTCCATGAAACTGTCTCTGACCACTGCAGCTTACTGTGACCTTCCCCCTAACTATTTATTGTCTGTACCACTTACTTGGCATTAAGAACATATCATACCGGGTATGTGGGGGCATCTCCCATGCTATAGGATCTCACAATTTTCTCATGGGCCCTAAGTACCCCTACTTTCTGGACTAGCTCACTCATTCCAAGTGCCCAACTTGTGTTTACATTGGCAGATATAGGTTCCCCCAAAAGAATCACCCACTACAACATGACTATATTTTAATTCTCTCAGAGTTCTAGAGGTAATCCTATTGTGACAGAATAAATGCCCCCTTATTCACCACTCTAGTTGTAGAGTCCCCATCAATGTGTTTCTATTTTTAAAAAACTCACAAGAATGACACTTTTAGTTCTTATACATAGCTTAAGAAGAAAAAGCAAAATAAATCTATCACAGTTACTTGTATATTAAAGGAAATGCATAAATAATAAAGAAATCATAATACATTCAAAAATCTGAAACTCCATACACTCAATATCTGAGAGGAAGAATGGCATACACACACACACACACAGAAAGGGGGAGAGAAGAGGGCTCTCCAAGGGAGGGAGGGAGAGAGACACACACAAAGGGGGAGAGAAGAGGGAGAGGGAGGGAGTGAGAGAGAGACACAGAGACTGAGAGAGGAGAGAGACAGGGAAAGACAGAGACAGAGAGAGAGAAGGAAAGAGGGAGAGATTCAGGGAGAGGGAGAGAGAGAGAGAGAGACAGGGAAAGAGACAGAGACAGGGAGAGAGAGAGAGAAGAAGGGACAGAGGGAGGGAGGGAGAGAGACACAGAGACTGAGAGAGGAGAGAGACAGGGAAAGACAGAGACAGAGAGAGAGAAGGAAAGAGGGAGAGATTCAGGGAGAGGGAGAGAGGGAGAGAGAGACAGGGAAAGAGACAGACAGAGAGAGAAGGAGAGAGAGAAGAAGGGACAGAAGGAGGGAGGAAGGGAAGGAAAGAATATGTTAAGGCAAGTGAGTGAAGAAAATTCATATGCTCAAGGTAATAGCCAGTTCTATAACTCTGAACTTCAATATCCTCTTTCTAGCTCTAGAATTGCCTACAAAAATTCCTTGATGAATGGTTCTTATATGATGAATAGATGCTTCCATGGTTAGGCTAAGTTGTACACTCTGCTTAACTCAACATTTCACTGAGCACAGCATCTCAGCCAAATGAATCATTCCATTAAATGACTTCACTTATTCTCTTTTTAATCTGTTCCTCTGCCCAGCTAGAATTAGTCCTCAAAAGCATTTGTAGGATCCATCATTTTCAGCTTTAATTGAGAGTTTTTCTAAAACCCTTACCTTCTGCCTTAGAATTGATCATTGAAACTTAGTATTGATTCTAAGACAGAAAAGTGATAAGGGCTAGGCAACTGGGATTAAGTGACTTGCCCAGGATCATTCATCTAGGAAGTGTTTAAGGCCATATTTGAACCCAGGACCTCCTGACTCCAGGCCTGGTGCTCTATGCATTGTGCTACCTCACTGCCCCAATTAATAGAATTTTGGAATGTGCCTTTTCACCTTTTCGTCAACATTTTTTTTCTTATTCTTTTTCAGGCACATCAGACCAGAAGGTCACTGAGGTCCCTTCCAATTCAAATTCTATGAGTTGGAAGGAACCTATGAGTTGAAATTCTGATGTTTTAATCATTATCCTGTCTACCATCTTTGATCATATCTCCCTGTAGATATGCTCTACTTTTGGCTAGTTCAATAAGAAATTAATATAACACATAACATAATAAACACAACATAGCACATAAAATAATATAATATATACCAACATAACATTGTAAAATATTGCATAGCATAATGTATGATATAATTATATATCTATAATAAATGAATTATTGAATTAGGGTTAGATTGAATGTAGAATTAGATTGGATTTATGAATTAGATAAGGGAGTACAGAGAAAAGAGAGGCAAACTAGGGTGAGAGAGGTGCTCGGGGTTAGGGTTACCCACTCAGAAGTTGGGGGAGCAGAATTTGAGCCATCCCAAGAAGAATGAGAGCCCTGTTCCTTCTCATCCCCCTCAAGCTTGGGTCTTCTGTGAAGCAGGAGAGGGATGAAGTAAAACCATTCCTCTCTTACCGCCAAAGCACCAGCTACCTGATGAATGGTCACTTACATAACACTTCCTTCTGTATTCCGTGATTGAGCACACAGGATGAAGCCCTCCAAAAGCTGAGGCCAATGTCAAGATTGGAAAAACCACCAGACAGTTTCTACCCAGAAACAACCATTCATTTACATGCATAGGAACTGGCCTCCTGGAGAAGTTCTCCAAGCCAAACAGTTCAAGGAAAAAGCCCCCAAAATAGCAATGACTTGTGCACTAGTGATGTTTCCAGGAATTGGGCTGCTTGATAAAGAAAACAGAAGGCTTTCAATTGGTTTGTTAACTCGTTCAGGTCTGAAAGTGTAGCAGAGGATGCTGTTAAACAAGCTGAGAAGGCAGTTTCTCTCTCCAGAAGATGAGATTCTGGAACTATACAGGAAGTTGACATTGTCTAGAAAATCCGTGTCTCCTCACCCCCAACCCACCCCCATCCAACATTCTGGCTCACCCTTCAGGGCTAGATATTGTCTTTTTCATGAAACCTCTATAAAGTTTATGTGTTACACAGACAGATGTGTCTATCCATCTAGTTTTCTAAATATGTCTCCTAGGGAGGTGCTGATAAATATTTCTGGAATCTAACCCATCCTCCCCATGGGAGAATTTGATTTCTGTCTGGAGAAGCAGGAGCAGGGCCATGCAACTGGCTACTCTTTTGTTCTCTCAGGGAGAAGTAGCAGACTAGAGTTATAGCTATCTGCCCTGCCAAATATTAGTTTTTGGAATATACTTTCTTTCTTTTTTCTTTTTGCTTCCAAAGCAACAAAACTACTAGTTTTTCTTATTGCTATTCCTTAAAGAGAAAAGGGTAATCCAAGTTTATACCTGCAAGCTTGACTCTTTCCTAATCAAATATTAATTATGGAAAAGGCCATCACAAATAGTGAATAAATGATCTTATCCTAGTAAATATTGTGTTGGACATTGAGATGGCACAGTAGATAGAATGCCAGAGCTGGAGTCAGGAAGACCTCTCTTCCAGAGTTCAAATCTAGCCTCAGACACTTATTAGCTTTGTGATGCTGAACAAGTCACTTAACCCTGTTTGCCTCAATTTTCTCATCTGTAAAATGAGTTGGAGAAACACATGGCAAATCATGATAGTATTTTTGCCAGGAAAATCCCAAATGGAGTTACAAAGAATTGGACATGACTGAAATGAGTGGACAACAAAGCCCTGCTAAATATTATTAGTCTAGGAGTATGCTTTTTTTTTTTTTAACTTCCAAAGGAACAAAGCTGCTAGATTTTCTTATTACTATCTGTTGGAGAGAAAGAGGTAACCCCAACCCAAGCTTAAAGTGTCAGGCTTGACTCTTTCCTACCAACTATTAGTTAGGCAAGAGATCATTATAAATAATGAATGGAGGGGACAACTAGGATGGAGATGGAAGGTCCTGGGTTCAAATTTGACCTCAGATAATTCCTAGATTAGTGGCCCTGTGTAAATACCTAAACCCCACTTGTCCAACCCTTATTGCTCTCCTGCCTTGGAATCAATACTCAGTATTGGTTCTAAGACAGAAGGTAAGGGTTGTTTTTTTTTTCTTTAAATGAAAAGTGAGTAAATTAATATATCCTAGAAAATATTGTACTGGTGGGACAAAGTGCCATAGATTTTTTAAAGCAATTATTCCTATTATAATCCCTTAGTAAATATTGATTTCTAAATGCTAATTCAGTCTGATTGATTGATATAAAATGTTAATGATAGGAGAAGTGTATTGATGAGAGCACCTGAGTTAAAGTTGTAGAAAACTATCCCTGGCTACTGAGGATCCTTGAGAAGAGAGAAGTAGCAGCTGCATTCTAGGACCCCATTTACATTTGTCAGTGCTAATAGAGATTGGGAGAATAAATCCCCAATATTCACTTGTTTCCCAAAGCAAGTGTGCACAAAGACACTTGTGCATGAAGGAGATTTAAGTGGAAAAGTCGGTGCACAGAGACAGTCCCACTCTCTGGCGTTGGAAGCCTGGATCCAGTGGCATGAAAAGTCATTACACCTGGAGACTTCCTCAGCTGCATTGGATGGCTGTAGTAATATTGTAAATGGGGCACATGCTCATGGATCATCAGCTTCAAGATACAGATCATATTATTCCTCATTTCCTGTGTGGAGCTGAGAGTAGAGAGAATTAGAAAATCTTCCAAAACACATTTGGGACCTTCTGGTCATCAATGAATTTCTCTATAAAATCTATTATTTTATACCTGTTCTCAGGTTATTTCCTACCTAGTAGTTTTTTTTTTCAATCATCTAGTTGGGTCCAATTCTTTGAGACCCCATGGATTGTAGGACTCCAGGCCCTTCTGTCCTCCACTATCTCCCAAAATCTGTCCAAGGTCATGCTCGTTACTTCTGCGACACTATCTGTCTCATTCTCTCCTTTTGCCTTTGACCTTTTTTTTTTTCCCCCCAACTCTTACCTTCTGTCTTAGAATCAATACTAAGCATTGATTCCAAGGCAGAAGAGTGTTGAGGCAATTGGAGTTAAGTGACCTGCCCAGGATCATCCAGCTGGGAAGTGTCTGAGGCCAGATTTGAAACCAGGATTTCTCATCTCCAGGCCTGGCTCTCTATCAACTGAATCATCGAACTGCCCCATTTTCCCTTAAATCTTTTCCAGCATCAGAGGCTTTTCTAATGAGCCTGTCTTCTCATCATGTGACTTCTCATTATTTAAACTCCAGCTTGACTATTTGTCATTCCAATGAATAATCTGAATTAATTTCTTTAAATAAGGGTTCTCCCTTGCATTGGGGAATGGCTGAACAAATTGTGGTATATGATGGTGATGGAATACTATTGTGCTACAATGAATGACAAACTGATTGATATCTTTAAGAACTGGAAAGACCTACATGAACTGATACGGGGTGAAATAAGCAGAACCAAGAGAACATTATACACAGTAACTGAAACATTGTGGGACGATCAAATGTTTGATCTTTCCTACTAATAGCAAATGTATTGATCCAAGACAATCCTGAAGGACTTATGAGAAAGAATGCTATGCACAGCTAGAGAAAGAACTGCGGGAGTAGAAATCCAGGTGAAAATATATGATTTATTACTTGTTTATATGGGTATAAGATTTGGGGCTTTGGTTCCAAAAGATTACTCTATTACAAATTGAATAATATGGAAATGGATTTTGAGTGATAATACAAGTATAACCCAGTGGAATTGCTTATGAACTGGGGGAGAGAGACAACATGAATCATGTAACGATGGGAAAATTTTTAAAAAATAATTTAATAATTAAAAAAATAAAAAAAATATATTTACTGATTCGATCTCCTTGCTGTCCAAAAGACTTTCAAAAGTCTTCTCTAGCACTACAATTTAAAGATATGTTTTAACATTATCACATATCTATGTGTATATACCCCTATCTAGGAATACACACATTATGCATACATGTTTATAAACACATGTGGTAGATATGTGTGTTGTGTGGTAAGTGTATGCTACATAGATATAGACAGGTATCTATATAGATATACATATCTATACCTCTCGACCTGTGATTTCATTAATATAGGGTATTCTTAGTGAGGAAATCCCTTTTACCAATTTATTATAGATTACTAACTGCTCTACAATTTAGTTTTGGGAATCCAACTGTGGCTCTGAGAGATTAAATAAGTTCTTAGAGTCATACAACCGGTATGTGTCAAAGCAGGCTTTAAATCTAGGTCTTGCTGATGTGGAGGCCAGCTCTCTAACCACCCAACTATGCTGCCTCAAAACATACAAATGAAAATTTCAGTAACACTGCAAGGTCATGATGATCCATGCCAAATGAATTGTACAGATAACAAATGCTAAAAGAGCTGGCATTTTGGAACCCCAGAAGGAAGATGTGCAGGCTTTTTCTTTCTATTTATTTGAAAGATGAATGTCAGTGTGCTTAAGAGTGATTAAGGACATCTTCCTTTGCTGGCTCCATTTATTTTTGGATAAAGTAAAAGTGCTTTCGTACTTGACTATAGATGCCAAACAATTTACATAGGGGAGTCCACGTGGTATAGAACAAAAAGTCAAAATGGTATCTTTTAGTGAAGCCTCTGTGTCACCAGCAACTCAGAAAGCCTCGTTCTTGCCATGCTTTGCCAAAAGGCAAAAACTGAGAAAGCTGTACAAACTGCCCCATCCCTTCTATGGGAAAAGAAAGAAAAAATAAGCCCAGCCCTCCATAACAAGGATCTATTTTCATACTCTTTCCGGGGTTCTCAAGAAAGACCAACATAGGGCTAATCTGGAACTCATCCTGGAGACAGCCTATGCCCAAATAAAACAGAAAAAAAATTCATAAGCAGATTTCTATACTGCTTCTATAAGACACAGGAGCTCCAGCCCCTAAGCTCATGTGGACCAATTTCGATCCCCCAAGACCAATATCTCTCTTTGGCTTATTATGTTTTCACTCAGAATTTATTCTCTACAACCTCCAAATATAGCTTATATATTTGTTTCATATAGGAAAAGTTCCCATGTGTAATATAGGAGAAGTTTGGTCCCCACTTATAGTGTGTAAGGGTTGTGTTCCTCTTTCAGGGGCATCCCACTAGGAACCTGGATGAAGGAGATGGCAGGCTGGATCAGCATAGGAAGTCAGAGTGTCTGCTCTAGGAGTTGGTCCGCCCTCAGGGGTAAGGTATGCAAGGAATTTGAGGAATGCTTTCCTTGCCCTCGGAAGTTTCATGGGTGGTTGCCCTCAGGGTAATATAATTCACTTTTGCCACAAAGGTTTATCTCTACTAGATCTGGGAGTATATATTTGTATCTGTATGTATACATACATGCTTGAATCTGTGGATATATGTCTTTCTCTATCTCTACTCCTGTTTCTAGGAAATTCTATATATATAGTGTTTGTATATAATTTATTTTCTTCCCAAGTATATAATATTTGTTTCTCCTTCCTTCCTTCCTTCCTTCCTTCCTTCCTTTCTTTCTTCCTTCCTTTTTTTCTTTCTTCCTTCCTTCCTTTCTTCCTTTCTTTCTTTCTTTCTTTCTTTCTTTCTTTCTTTCTTTCTTTCTTTCTTTCTTTCTTTCTTTCTTTCTTTCTTTCTTTCCTTCTTTCTTTCTTTCTTTCTTTCTTTCTTTCTCTCTCTCTCTCTCTCTCTCTCTCTCTTTCTTTCTTTCTTTCTTTCTTTCTTTCTTTCTTTCTTTCTTTCTTTCTTTCTTTCTTTCTTTCTTTCTTTCTTTCTTTCTTTCTTTCTTTCTTTCTTTCTTTCTTTCTTTCTTTCTTTCTTTCTTTCTTTCTTTCTTTCTTTCTTTCTTTCTTTCTTCTTCCTCAGAATCAATCCTGAGTATCAGTTCCAAAGCAGAAGAACATAAGGGTCAAGCAACCAGGGCTAAGTGATTTGCCCAGAATCACACAGCTAAGAAGTATCTAAGGTCAAATTTGAACCCAGGACCTCCTGTCTCCTGGGCATATAATTTCAATGGGTCTCACTTGTGTTTAGTACTTCCAAATAGAGTCAGTGTCAGTTCCTTTTTTCCCTTCACCTTAGCCTCTTCTGAAGCTTGGGGGGAAGGGGTGGCAGTGAGAGATAGGAAGAGATGAATCTTCCATCCCTCTACAGATATCCAAATCACTCCCCAAATCTTGGTCCTTTGAAACATTAATCAGACTAGTAAATGATACAGCAATTGCCAAAATGTCTTTTTTTATTAAAAAAATGAATAAAACAATAGCAATGAAAAGAGAGAGAGAGCAATGTGTGTGTGTGTGTGGGGGGAATTCATTTGGGTAGGAAGAAGACTGTGACTCTTTCTGTCAGCTGCTGAGGCAGAAGCAGTTTCTTCTCTGGAGCCCAGTCCTCTGCCAAAGGACAAAAAAATTGTCCAAAGGCTTACTTACTGGAGTCAGTCTTTGAGCAAATCCTTCTTTAACAATTAAGAGAGAAGGAACATCGAGTTCCTGTTCTCATCATGCACATCTGCACATCAGTTCCCAAGTAGGGGGAAACGAAAAGAGCAAGAGGGGGAGATCATAGCTCTGTGTTTATTGCCCATTATCTACACCTGTAGCTTATTGGGTAAAGTTGCCAGAGTAGCTGACACCTAGAAATGATACACCCCTCTCAACCTTACACATTAAAAAAAACCCTTACCTTCCATCTTTGAATCAATAGTGTGTATTGGTTCTAAGGCAGAAGAGCAGTAAGAGCTAGGCAATGGGGCTGGAGTGACTTGTCCAAGGTCACACAGCTAGAAAGTATTGAAACTAGATTTGAACCTAGGATCTCCCATCTCTAGTCCTAGCTCTCAATCCACTGAGCCACCTAGCTGCCCCAAACCTATACATTTTACTCTCTCAGAGCTGTGTTTTGTATCTCCGGCTGGTTGGTATATGCAACATTGTCTAGATAGATAGATAGATAGATGAATAGGTAGATGGATGGATATAGATAACAGATAAATAGAGAGTATTTATTAAATACTTTCTATATCCCAGGCACTGTGTTAAATACCAGAAATATAAATCAAGCAAAAAAAGACAGTCTCTAACCACAAGGAGCTTACATTCTAATGGGAGAATGCAATCCATAAAGTAAAGCTGGAAAATGGGGAAAGGAAGGATGCCTTTGAGGAGCCAAGGGTACTCATGACATGAAGAAGCACAGAGAATAAGGAGTGGAGCCCAAAGTGAACTGAGCACAGCCTGGAAACCTCATGAATTGGTGGCCCAGGCCAGGGACTCACCAATCACGGTTTTACTAAAAGCCAATAGAATGCTCCCAGGCTAAGACTGTCTTTTCTTTTTACCAACTATGATAACTGGCTCACACTCTCATCTGATCTAAGGTTACAACATTATTTTTAATTCCTCTTATCTTTCTGATTATAATAATCCTGTGTCACAACCTCTTTGGATGACTTTCCTCCAAAACTCCAAAGCTGGGGCAGCTAGGTGGCTCAGAGCATAGAGAGGGATTTCACTTAATTTTCCCATATCCCCTCCAACATTTATCATTTCCCTTAGCCATTACTGCTCTTCTGCCTTGGAACAATAGGTAGTATTAATTCTAGGACAAAGTAAGGCTTAAAAAAAAAGAACAATGATCCAGGCCTAGAGGCAGATGGTCCTAGGTTCAAATATATCCTTGTTTAGAGGAAATTTCATCCCCTCCCCCTCCTAGACTGCCAACTGGGTTCATCCCATTTTTCACATGCCAGCAATGGGTCAGTGAATGTAAATAAAAGGGTGCAGGTGGAGCCCACCAGGGGCTACTTCCCTGAGGAGGCAGGAGAGAGAGACAGAGGGAGAATCCTGCAGGATGAACTACACATGGTCAGACTTAGAGTAAGGAAGAGACTTTAAATCTATGCTTATCTACCTTTTCCATTTCAAGTGATTATTAATAAACTATATGGAAAAATAAGAACTTAAAGATATTAATTTTAATCTAACAACTTCAAAAACTTCCCAGCTGTGTGACCCTGGGCAAGTCCCTTAACCCAAATGCCTAGCGCTTACCACTCTTCTGCCTTGGAACTTGGTATTGATGCTAAGACAGAAGGCAATGATATAGAGATAGAGATAGAGATAGAGATAGAGATAGAGATAGAGATAGAGATAGAGATAGAGATAGAGATAGAGATAGAGAGATATCAAAGTAGTCATTTACATGAAAATGAAGCTGGACAAGAATAAAAACTAAGCTTAAAAGGCATGGCTGTTATAACCTTCTCCCTGTGTCCATAGTCTTGCCCCCTCCCCCCCCCCCCTTTTTGTATATCTGCCAGCAAATAAACCCTAGATTTGGAGTTTTAAAAATCTGTGTCTGCTACATTCTTTCTAGGGTATTACTTCTCTGTCTTCTATAACTGAAAGCGAGAGATCTGAGACCAAATTCAGGTCCCAACACTTACAAGTTGCCCAGAATAAGTCTCTTTCAATGGCCCAGAGTAAATCTCTCATCCTTGTTGAGCCTCAGTTTCCTAATCTGTTAAATAAGGATAATGATACTGGCAATACTCACTCCACAGGGTTGTTGTGAAGAAAAATCTTGCAAGTATGTGAGTGCAAATATCACTATTTGTAACGAATCTCACTTAGTATCAGACCAGAAACAGGATCATAGACACTAGATCAGGAAAGGACCTTAAAGGTCATCGAATATAATTCCCTTATTTGGCAGATGAGGAAATGCCAGCTCAGAGAGGTGAAATAACTTCTCCAAAGTCACGCAAAGAATAACAAAGTCAGGGCTTGAATAAAGGTCCTCTGATTCCAAATCCAACAGATAAATGTCATTTTATCCCTTTACTAAATAAACTCCTTTAGTTGGTTTCAATGGAGGCAATGTGCTTGCCAGAGCTGTTATTGGGGTTCTCTTAGAAAAGTTGCTGGAGTGGTTTGCCATTCCCTTCTCTGGCTCACTTTACAGATGAGGAAAATGAGGCAAACAGGGTTAAGAGACTTGCCTTGTGGCACACACTTATAAGTGTCTGAAGCCAGACTTGAACTCAGGAAGATGAGTCTCTACTTTATCCACTGCACCACCCAGAGGCTGATCTGAATCAAAAGTTTGAACCTAAAATCAAATATTGAATTAGACCGAGGAGTTTTTTTGTAACAGTCTTTAAGTGGATAAACGGAAATTACATGGTGCTTCAAGAGCAACTATTCCCCAGATTTACTGAGAAATGTCTTCGTTTGTAGTTGAAGGAGTTAGGTACTTCATAATTTATAATATTCTAGCAGAGTTATTAATGACTATTATTACAGAAGTTATTAAACATCCACCCCCCCCTCCCCGAGGCAATTAAATATGGGATAGAGACTAGACCATTTGGGAAAGTTCTGCTAAGGGCAAAGCTCAGGAATCTGAAGGTCCTTACAGAATTTGAGTTTTTTCAAGGGGACAGCTAAGTGGCTCAGGGAATTGACAGCCAGATCTAGAGACAGGAGGTCCTGAATTCAAATTTGACCTCAGACACTTCTCAGCTATGTGACCCTGGGCAAGTCACTTACCTCCCTTTGCTTAGCCTTTACCACTCTTCTGACTTGGAACAATATGCAATATCGATTCTAAAACAGAAGGTAAGGGTTTAAAAAAACACCCAAAAACAACTCAGAGCAATACAATGATCTCAGGATGGGTAGTAGGAGAAAATGCTATCCTACAGGGAGGTGATGGCTCAAGATACAGAATGAGACATGTTTTTGTATGCTGGCATTTGTTTTGCTTATTTATGCAAGTGTTTTTTTTTTCTTTTCCCTCAATGGTAACTGCTTAATAGATGCTTGTTGACTTGCCTTGAATGAAGAGGGGGAAAAGAAATGGGAGGGAGAGAAAATAAATGTATTAAACTTTCTTTATAGAAAAAAGAACATAGGCATTTTTCTTTTTTGGAGTAGAGTTATTTATGCCAGGTTAGAAGTGGCTTTTTGCCCTGGGAAATTTCAGACTTGAACAAAACCAAATGCCTTTTTGTCCATCCCCAAGGAGTTGTCCTGACAGAAGTGAACCACATAAATCAATCTCCAATCCACAATCTGTAGGCATGGCCAACTTTATATAAGAGGGGTACTTTGTCTATGGAATGAAACTTGGAACACAAGAAAAGTCAGATATTAGGAGAGGGAGATATTATAGATCTGCATTTTTTTCTGTTCAAAATTTCTATTTCTGGTCATGAAAATGTCTTTATTTGGGTACTTGTTTCGAAAATCTTCATGTAGCTCTATGTTCTAATATTTTAGGTTATTTAAGGGACATAATACTTTAAGTCATAGCCTCAATTTAGTTTGTCATGCCACATTTTTTCTTCTTCACTTGAGTCTCTACTATGTGAAAAAAAAAAATCTGAAGTTACATATATAGTCCTAAGGATATGTATCAATTCCCAGACCTATCATGAAAATCAAATGACATAATATTTGTAAATCACTTCACATGGGATCTTGCATATAGTAGATGTATTATAAATGCTAGCTACTATTAATATTATTATTATATCATAGATGAAACCATTAACATCTAGTGAATTCATGGTAAGGGATGCTAAGGAGTGCTCTATCTAAATAAGACAGAAGGTCCAAGTTTGGGTAAAAGAGAAGAGAAGGGATCTAGCTCAAGGATGACTAACTTAATCAAGACTGGGAGCCATCATTTGTCAGGGACTCCGTCCAATTTTCCCATATCCCTTTCAACATTTATAATTTTTCTTTACTGTCATATTAGCCAATCTGATAGGTGTAAAATGGTACATTGGAATTATTTTAATATGCATTTCTCTTAATAATAATAATTTAGAACATTTTTACATGACTATAGATGCCTTTGATTTCTTCATCTGAAAACTGCCTATTCGTATCCATTGATCACTTATCAATTTGCAAATGACTTATATTGTTATATATTTGACTCAGATCTTTACATATTTGAGAAATATGGCCTTTATCAAAGAAACTTACTATAAAATAATTTCCCCCCAGCTTTTTGCTTCCCATCTAATCTTGGTTGAAATGGTTTTATTTGTACAAAGCCAAAAGGTCACTGGAGATATCAATATTCATTTTTCTGCTCAAAATTTCTATCTATGGTTATGGAAATATTTCTCTCTTGGTACTTGTTTAGAACATTATCATTTAACTCTACATTCTAATATTTTTGGTTATTCAAAGGACATAATACTTTAAGTCATTGCCTTAATAGAACTTGTCATGTCACATTTTTTCTTCCATTTAAAAGTCTATTCCATGGGGGACAGCAAGGTGGATTGACAGCCAGGTCAAGAGACAGGAAGTCCTGGATATATATCTGAACTCAAACACTTCCTAGTTCTATGATCTTGGATTTACATCCCACTGCCTAATCCTTATTGCTCTTCTGCCTTAGAACCAATACACAGTATTGATTCTAAGATGGAATGTAAAGGGTTGGGTTTTTTTTGTCTATACTATGTGAGAAAATCTGAAGTGTTTTATATATATATATATATATATATATAGTCCTAGAGATACATGTCAATTCAACAAGCATTTATCAAGTTTCTGCTATGCACCAGGCATTGTGTACTACACAATGGATGTACACAAAGGATGTAAAGACAAAAAAGTCACTTCTTGCCCTCCAGAAGATTACATAGCTATGAAGAAATAATACATATAAAAATAAGCAAATACTCTATGTATATGTGCATCTATGCATATATTTTGATATAATATATTATTTACCATAATAAATTATATTAATAATAACATAATACATATGTATACATTGGGCAACAAGATGGCGGGTGCAGTACAAAACTTGGAGTGCAGAACTTGGAGACAAGAAGATGAGTTCAAATCTGGGCTCAGACACAACTGGCTGTTGACCTTTGGCAAACTTTGCTTCAATTTCCTCATCTGCAAAATGAGCTGGAAAAGGAAAGGTAAATCACTCTAGTATCTTTGCAAAGAATACCTTAAATGG
Organism: Monodelphis domestica; assembly: GCF_027887165.1. Taxonomy (NCBI): domain Eukaryota; kingdom Metazoa; phylum Chordata; class Mammalia; order Didelphimorphia; family Didelphidae; genus Monodelphis; species Monodelphis domestica. The sequence goes on from NC_077228.1 coordinate 300,421,259, forward strand.
GGTCATGAAAAGTCAGACACACCTGAACCACCAGAACAACAAATAGCATAACCCAGCCTGTATGATATACATGTAATTATTATATACCCATGATTTATATACATGCACATGCATGTTATATATGTGTATATCTAGGTCTATATACACACATATGTATTGAGATGGTCACAGAAAACCCAGAATATAATCGTTAGCTAATGAGGTGTTAATTAGTCAACTCAGAAAACTGAGTAACTTTCCAATTGACTTCTAAGGGCCCAGGGAGTTGCCCTTCTCTCAAATTCAAACAAGAGATTCACACTTCCTAAGGGGCTAACACCTCATTAACACATTAACTAACCCCTCTAACAACTGGCTTGCTATAGACCTCCCTGTCTCCTCATCCTGTGATTATGCCCTGACCTTTCTGTGACAGCAATGGAGAGGACCACACTGTGCCCCCTTATATAGAAACGAATACAAATAAAGGGGAGGGTTAACTAACCTGTGAGAAAATCAAGAAACATCTTTGGAAGATTGGGGATTTGAGCCTTGAGTAAGGAAAGGATCTTGCATTTGAAGATGCAGAAGAGATGAAGGTGAGTATTCCAGGCATGGGGATACAACCCATGAAAAGATGGGGAAAGAAGAACCGGAATGTCTTATACAAGGAACAACAGGTTGGCTAGTTTGGTTGAAATAGAGAATATTTAATGTAGAGTCTACATCCCCAATCATCCCCATCGATTCATGTGATCAAGCAGTTGTTTTTCTTCTGTGTTTCTGCTCCCACAGTTCTTTCTCTGGATGTGGATAGCATTCTTTCTCATAAGTCCCTCAGAACTGTCCTGGATCATTGCATTGCTGCTAGTAGAGAAGTCCATTATGTTCCATTGTGCCTCAGTGTATCGTCTCTGTATACAATGTTCTCCTGGTTCTGCTCCTCTCACTCTGCATCAATTCCTGGAGGTCATTCCAGTTTACGTGGAATTCCTCCAGTTCATTATTCCTTTGGGCATTCCATCACCAACAGATACCACAGTTTGTTCAGCCATTCCCTAATAGAAGGGAATCCCCCTGTTTTCCATTTTTTTGCCACCACAAAGAGCATGGCTATAAATAAAAATAAGGGTTAAAAAAAAAAGAACTGCCTTAGGAATTTCAATTTGGCATCTGGGTGGAGGATGGATAGGGGAGGTAATAGATTTGAAATACTTGGTAAGAATGTTATTGTGATGGTCCAGATAAGAAAGAATGTGGGCATAAACTAGGGTGGTTATGGTGTGATCGAAGAAAAGGTGACTAATGTGAGGCATATTGATGAGTTTATAAGAGTTGTGGAGATAGATTCAATCAGATCTGATTATATATGTGGGATGGGTGAGAGTTAAGAGCAGAACATCTCTCTGTGGTTTCAAACTTGGGTGACCAGAATAAAAGTAGTATCCTGAGCAGAAATAGAGAAAATGGGAAATGAAAAGGGTTTGGGGAAAAGATAATATGGTCAGTTTTAAACGTATGGAATTTATGGTATCAATAGGACATATAGATGTCCAGCTAGTAGCTGGAGATGCAGGTCTGTAGCTCAGGATAGAGATACTGTTTGGATATAAAGATCTTGGTGTTACTGAATTCATGATAGTTGAACCTGGGAACTGAGATGGAGAGACAGAGACAGAGAGGAGAGGCAGAGACAGAGAGGAGACAGAGAAACAGAGAGAGAGTAGAGGCAGCAGAGAGGGAGAGAGATAGAGACAGAGAGAAGAGGCAGACAGACAGAGAGAGAGAGAGAGAGAGAGAGAGAGAGAGAGAGAGAGAGAGAGAGAGATTAAGCAACAGAGAGGGAATGAGACAGAGACAGAGAAAGAGATAGAGACAGAGAGGAGGCAGAGAGATAGAGGGGGGGGTGCGGGGCCAGGCAGGGGGAGCAGAAGAAAGGGAGAGAGACAGAGACAGAGAGGGTACCTGGGAAGGGAATACTGGGAATGAGAGCTCTGTTGAACAGTTATGAAGGAAGCCTAAAAGAAATTTTATATAATTCCCAATTTGACTTAGCGCCAACCTTTCATCCAAAGCTGGTACAGATCCAGACAATAATATTTTTAGGTCCTGAAAAATTGGTTTAGGTCTGGAGATGGCATTGAAAGCTAAATCTCTAATGGCTTGATTTGTGGTAAAGGCCTCCATATACTGAGATGCTTGTGGCTTAACAATTCCAAGCACAGACAGGACAGCATTATGTCTTTGGAATGAAATGCTTCTTTCATCATGGTATGAAGAGATGGCCCAGGTATCTCGGGGCAGAAGGTACAGGAACCTAGCTGAGGTCTCCCTCTGTAATGGAAATCACAAAGTGTCAGTGACACAGACATTCAAGTACCAAATTGGTTAATATATATTTTCCTCCAGAAAGAAATTATAGAAGTCTAAGTGACAACCTTTGAAGCCAGCCAAGGAGGTTCCTCCAAACAGAAAAAGGACTGTGTAGAGATCTACATAGAATGCCTAATCATGCCCTAGTGAAAGACTTTTTTTCTTCCTTGACAAGAGGTATCCCTGCCTCTTCTTAGGAAAAGGCTGCCCAGTGATTCCACTGGAATGTCAACATTTCACTCATTGACACTTACTGAACATTCTTGGTGAGTTTCAAATGCTAGTAAGCTAAAATTTTTTAAGACTTTCTATCCACTGTCATGACCATTTTAGAAGGAAAAACTCAGAGCTGGAGACTTTTAAAAAATAACTTTTTTGATATTTACCTAAAATTTCCAATATATTACCCCAAATTTTATAACAAAGAGAACCAATTCTTACCACAAAGAATTTTTAAAAGTTTCGCAAAACTAACTAAAACATAAGAAAAATCAGGTATTCTATACCCATAATCTCCCACCTTTGCAAAGAAAGATGTGGGAGGTATTTCCTCATCTATCTTCTTTGAGGTCAAGCTTAGTCATTTTAATTTCACAGCATTTGTTTTTTGTCCTTTCCATTTATATTTTGTAGTCATTGTATATATATTCAATCAATCACTAAGCATTTTTATTCAGCACATGCTAGTTGTTGGAGATAAAAAGATAATAAAACAATCTCAGCTCTCAGAAGAAATAACATGTGCATCTACAAGAATATACAGAATAAATAATAAAATACACACAAAGTAATCAAATGCAAAGTAGCTAGAGAGGGCACTGGCAATTATGGGGGAAAACTTTATGCATTAGTGGGTGCCTGAGATATAAAAGAAGGTGAGCATTTTATGAGGTGAAGGTCAAAAGGAACTGTATTCCAGGTATGATATTTTTAGGTACAGAAAAGTTGCTTTAGGTCTGGAGATGGTATTGAAAGCCAAATCTCCAATTGCTTGAATTGTAGTCAAGGCCCCCATACTGAGATGTGTGTGGCTTTATTCCAAGAACAGACAGTTCACCAATGCTTTTGTAAATGGGAACATGGAAATGGGAAGTGGAATGTGTAAGGAAGAAAAAAAAGGCCAGTTTGACCAGACTATAGAGTGTAAGAGGGGATATGGTGAGGTCCTCCCATTAACATAGTTTTACTTCTGTTTTACTCTATTAACTTTTCCTCTGAGCATTTAGATGTTATGATGTATAACATGTATGATTTAAGTTTTATATTAATTGGCTATATATGTTGTCTTTAAGTATAATGTAGTTTGCCTAATATTTTTTCTATATTTATTATAACTTTGTCTGAAATTGATTGCTAGCCTTTTCTCTTTTATTTCCCTGAAATATTAGAGATTCTGTTGTCTTCATTTTAATTCTATGTGAATTTTTTTGTTTCAAGTATGTTTCTTATAAACAATATATTCTCAGATTATGTATTCTTCTATCCTCTTCCATTTTAGAGGTAAATTCATCCCATTCACATTTCATGGTTATTACAATTACTTGTGCCTTTCCTTCTATCCTGACCCCTTGTACTTTTTTTTTCTCTTTGCCCTCACACCATTTTTTATAAATAAGAAGAAAATGGTAAAAAGAGAAGATATGATCTATAAATGAAATTATTTCTGCTCAGTTTCCACACTACTCTTTACCTTGTCTGGTTACCAATAACAAGTTTTAACTATTTCTTTCTTTCCTCTTAATCCACCCCCTCACAATTCCCCTCTGACATTGGAGTTTGTTTCACTTTATTTCTTTACCTAACCTGTTTTTTCTCTTAATTTATACTCTTATCCGTGTCCATCTCTCCTTTCCAGCCTATTTCCCTGTTGAATTTAATGTACATTGTATCTCATACTCTTTGTGTATATATGTGTGTGAATATATGTCAGAAAGTGTATCAAACCTTTTATTCAGATCAAATGAAAGTGAGGCTAATGGGATGCTCATTCCCCAAGCCCTTTCTTTCATGTCTGAATAATTTTCATCTTATGAGCCATTATTATTGGCTCTCTCTTCTCCCTTCTCTCCTCTCCAGTAAACTGACTTTATCCTTCACATTACCATCTTTACCTAAAATCATCAGAACTACTTTCAGATCCTTTATCTTATTAAATCTTTTCTATTAGCCTTCAAAGAAGGAAGGAAGCAAGCTTTATTAAGAACCTACTATGTGCCAGAGGTTCTTCTCCAAACACTGTGAAGATCAACTACAATTACTAAGGGCTAATGAAGAAGCAATTCACTCACTATTGATACTATTGACTAAGAAATGATAAATTCATGTGCAGAATGAGACATTTATTTTTGGACATGACTAATATGAGAATATGTTTTGCTCAACTACATATATTTGTTACAAGGATTTTCTTTGTCTTTTTTCCCCCAATGGGAGAGGTGTAAAACAGAAAAAAATACATTTCTATTAATAGAAAAAAATTTCAATTTAATTTTGAAAAAGATATAATTCTAGGAAGATACTTGTTTGTTTTCTTCATATCAATATCTCAACAATACATCCCTACCATTATTTCTTTCAGTTGATCAAAATTGTCTTTCTTCTTTTTCTTTTTTCAATTACATGTAAAAACAATTTTTGACAATTATTTTCTGATATTTTCAAATTCAGATTTTCTCCCTTCCTCTCCTCTCCCCCACTTCCCAAGACAATAAATAGCGTGATATAGATTATATTTGTACTTTCATTCAATACATATTTTCATATTGCTCATGTCTTTATAGAAAACACATATTAAATGCTTCTCTTTATTCCTTCAATTCCATTTCAAAATGTCTACTCAGTTCTGGCCTTTTATTAGGAAGACTTAGAAATTCTCTATTTTATTAAAGTTTCATTTCCCTCCATAGGATTACACTCCATTTTGCAGGATAGCTTATTCTTAGTTATGACAACTGCCAAATTTTTTGTGATCCTGACTGTGACACTTTGGTTTTCAAATCTTTTCCTTTTTGACTGCTTGCAATATTTTTTGTTTAACCTGGAAGCTTTGGATTTTGTCTATGACTCTGAGAGTTTTCTTTTGGGGTTTCTTTCTGGAGGTAGATTCTATTATAAGGAATTTCATAATTTCACTTTGTCTTGTTAGGAGCTGAAGTTTCAGGTCAGAAGAAGATTTTTAATTTGTACGCTGTCTCCTTTTAGACAGCAACAGACAGTTCTTGCCCTCCCTCTCTTTAAGAGACAGAGTATAAAGGAGAAAAAAAAATTCAGTGAAGAGGTCTTTCTGCCTTAGGAGAGATCAGAGTGGTGTCAGTTACTTTCTGTCAAAAGGATCTGATTGTTACTTCTGACAATTTGTTTCCAGATACTGGGTGGGAGAAGTTAAAGACTTATTAATTAATGTTCATCAATTGAGAAGAAGTCTGTTACTGAAGGGTCTGTTTTCTTCTCAGTTCTCTGAGGGGTTTTCTCCTCAGCACCTTAAGGCAGAAGGAAGAGCTGTTTTCTCTCAGTACTCTGATAGAGCTGATGCACTGTCTGTGTCAACTCTGACAGGCAGTTTCTCCACTGATAGTTAATAGGAGAATTATTTAAAGAGTTTTGTTACTGATAAGTCTTCATCAATTAGTTAGTAAGATAGATAGTAAATTATTATTTTAGTCAGAGTAGGATTAAGTTAGGCAAGAAAAAACTGCAAAGAAAGTGGTTAGATTTGAGGGTTTATTAGATAGAATTTAGTATAGGATTTAGACTTATAGACAGTATAAGAATTAAGAGATTTCCTATCCTATTTCATAACTCGTGTTTCCTATCCCTACTTCTCCTTAGAATAAACAGTGTCGGTGGTATACCAAATTTCTTCCGGCCTTCTATCCACTGCCTACAAAATAGTTTTACCCATAACAGCTTTAGTTTGACCGTAACAGCTTGGCATAAATATTTATTAGCTATAACAATTCTTTCTACTTTTACTTGTGCCCTGGTTCTGAAAAATCTGGGCAGTTTTTGTTTATGATTTCTTGAAATGTGATATCCAAACTCCCTTTTTTTTTTTTTGGACATAATTTTCAGATAGTCTGATGACTCTTAGATCACCTTTCTTTGACACGTTTTCTAGATCAGTTGTTTTTGATATATTTTTTACGTTTTCTTCTTCTTTTTCAATCTTTTGAACTTGTTTTAATAGTTCTTAGTCTCATTGAGTTTTTTTGCCTTCTGTTGGCCCATTCTAATTTTCAGGATGTTTAGTTATTGGGTAAGATTTCTCCTTTTATCTTCTAAGGAATAAACTCTCCATTTCCCTCTCCATATCAATTCCATTTTCTATTTCTTGTTTCATTTCTCCTAGATTCCCATAATCCGTGTGTTCAAGACTTTTTTTCCCTCTGAGATGCTAGTTGAACTTGTCGTGGAATTTACTCTTGTTCAAGAGTCTTGTTGAGCATTTCCCAATCCAGGTTATTTTTCCATTATATTTCATTCATTCATATATCCAAGCTTAGTTTCTAAGTTGGGGGCTTTTGTTTGGTTTTAACTATACTCCCATGCTTGTGGAAAGTGTGAACAGGCTCTATCCTGTTTTGGCAGCTAAATTCCACCTTGGGCAAGAATTGTCTGACCTTATCTCCTGCTATGATTTAGGTCCAGGATGTCTGGATACTGGTTTGATCCGGGGCTACCTTGATGCTAGGTTGGAGATGGGCTGCTTAGAAGCTTCTTTGGGTTTGTTTTCTGCTAAAGATGGGGATCCCAGGCTGTCCTTGCTAGTTGCTGCTCCTGGCTAGTCTCTGATGGGAATTTTGTGGTTGTCCTGACTGTGAAATTGGGTTGCTTCACACAGGGCTTGCCACCTATTCTGGCTTATCTCTGTTCAGAACTTCTACAGGATTCTGGCAGTATTTTTTGGCACAGTACTAGATTGGATGAAAGAATCTATAGTTGATTCTTTTTGGTTTTCTTTATTATTGTTAGTTTGGTTCATTGTTATAATTTTAGTAGGTATTTATAGGGGATTTAGGATCTTCTATTTCCTAAAGCACTTCTATCTTACCAAAATCCCTCTTTTTAATTATGTATATCATACCAGACTTCCTTATATGTTCCATTCCATCTGACATCCAGGGCTATATCTGAAAAGTCCTTCTGACCTTAGCCTGCTGAAATACTCTCTTCTCGACATATCTTAGGAACCATCTCCTAAGTAAGATCTTTTCTGATCCTCTTCAACCTACTAACAATAACAATAATATTTAATTAGAATGAACATTATTATTAATAGCTAACATTTATATAATTCTTACTATATGCCAGGTACTGTGCTAAGCACTTTACAAATATTATTTCATTTGGTTCTCACAACAATCCTGGGAGATAGGTGCTATTGAGATCCTCATTTTGCAGATGAGAAAACCAAGACAAACAGAAGTTAAGTGACTTGTCCAGGATAATATGGCAAGTGTCTGAGGTTAGATTTGAACTCAGGTGTTTCTGACTCCAGACTAGCTAGCACTCTATCCACTGCATCACATAGAAGTCTCATAGCTGCCACCTAGAGCCAACTCTATCTCTACTTACAGCCTTACAAGGCTCCCTTAGGAAGTTCTGCCAGGCTTTCCTCACAAAGTACCTAGGAGACACAAATCGACAAAGAAAAGAGGAGAGAAAAAGGTTTATTTTTTTGAAGTCCTAATCTTTTTCTAGCAGTGTGCAATGTGATTTTGCAGTTAGAAGGGTTCTTTAGAGCATGATAAAGCAATATGGCATCCAAGATGGGGTTGTTATTGGAATGGCAGTCACATTGTAGAGTGATCAGAAAGGGGGTCATTTTAGTCATAAAACTAAATAGCCTGAAATGACTTCCAGGAATTGATGCAGAGTGAGAGGAGCAGAACCAGGAGAACATTGTACACAGAGGCTGATACAATATGGTACAATCGAATGTAATGGACTTCTCCATTTGTGGCAATGCAGTGATCCTGAACAACCCGGAGGCATTATATGAGAAAGAACGCTATCCTCATTCAGAGGGAAAACTGTGGGAGTAAAAACACAAAGAAAAACAACTGCTTGATTACATGGGTTGAAGGCATATTGTTGGGGATGAAGACTCTAAATGATCATCCTAAAGCAAACATCAACAACATGGAAATAGGTTTTGATCAAAGACACATGTAATACCCGGTGGAATTGCATATCAGCTACAGGAAGGGGTGGGGGAGAGGAGGGAGGGAAAGAATATGATTCTTGTAGCCAAGGAATAATGTTCTAAATTGACTAAATAAAAAATTAAAAAAATAAAACTAAATTGCCAAATTTCAGACCTTATAAATGAAACCTTCAGATTATGATAGAAGTGTTTCTGAACTTTATATGTATGTGTGTGTATATATATATTTCATTGTTGTAAACTGGAATCTGTTCTTTTGAGGGTAGTACCAGAAGAATGTTTCCAATAAAACTTGTGTCCTGCTGTTGGCTAGTTAGACAACGTCCCCTTCACTGGAGGAAAATGGGGAAGCAAAGGAGTGGGGAAGGGAATATGCTAGTTGTTAATTTTCCTTGGTTTTCAATGACATCTTGATGAGATGATTGATGTCTTGACTTGCATATGAATTGTTTTCAAGTAGAGTTTTAGAGGCATCAGTCTCTTCTAGGGTCATCAAAGTCCAGTGGCAAGACAAAAGTCAGGATGACTCGTAATGTTCCAGGATACAGTGGATGACCGTAGAATCTTTGATAATCCAACCACACTCTAAACACTCCATAGTGCCTACTTGAGCTGCCTTCCTGGCTTTGGAAGGAATTATTCTCATCTGTCCATTCTAGTGGGAGAAGTCTTCATACGCTTGGTGTGGTACACTCCCTGCTAACTCACCAATAGTTTTGTGGACCAAACCAGCCAGATTTAGCTTATCTGCCAAGATCCCCAGGTGTGGCTGCTGTGCATGCTACAGCTTCTTGGAGCCACAGGATAGTTGACTGCAAAGTGGATACCAAAGGTGGATGAGCAGCCCTGGAAAGGACTCAGCAAGTAGATACCCCAGAGGTACTAGCCCTCTTTGAATATCCATAGTTCCCCCAGCCCCAAAAAGGTTTATGATATATATTTTTATACTATATGTACTATATATTTTTATACCATATATAGTATAATGTATACACATCATTTATACCACATATAGTATAATATATAATATAGTATATGTCATATAGTATAGTTTTAATATATAGCATAATATATACAGATACTTTATACAATATTAATATAATACAAATGTAAAGCAGAGAGGTAGTATAGGATTGTAGATAGAAAATTGGCTACAGAATCAGAGGGATCTAAATTCAAATCTTTACTCTGATACATATTGACTGTGTGCCCCTGGGAAAGTCACTTAACTTCTTTGTGCCCCAGATAATTACCTAAGATTATCAAGTTACAGATCGGCATTGATAGAGTGTTTCCTCATTGGAAATGCCCTATATAAATGAAATGACAAGTTCAGTCAAAAAAATTAAGAGATAGGAAGAGAAAAATGTAAAGTTAATAACACTGGGTGTCTATCTATCTATTTAGGGATTTGTATGCTTATATATAAGCATATGTACATATGCACATGCATGTTTATGGGACAACGAGGTGGCACAGTGCATAGAGAGCCAGATCTGGTTTCAGGAAGACTCATCTTTCTGAATTCAAATCTAGCCTCAGACACTTACTAGTTGTGTGAGCCTGGCTAAGTCACTTAACCCTGTTTGCTTCACTTTCCTCATCTGTAAAATGAGCTGGAGAAGGAAATGGCAAATCTTTGCCAAGAAAACCCCAAATGGGGTCATGAAGAGATGGACAAGACTGAAAAGAATGAACAGCCAGAAATAATTTATAGGACCATTGCATCCAGAACTGGGAGAAGCTATTAGTGGGATACAACTTTAGAGTTGATGAAGTCAAACATCCTATATTTCATAGAAAAGGAAAACAGATCCAGAGAGATTGTCATTTGCCCAAAGTGCAAAGGTATTGTGGGGGCCAGGAGTTGTGAATCTAGGTTCTTTGCAAACCCAGTGCTCCTTCAACCATATTATGCTTTTATGGATGTGTCTCTCTTGTTTCCCCACAAAACTGTAAGTTAATTTAGGTCTGGGACTGAGCTCTATAACTCCTAGTTTCTTTATAGTACTACCTAAGATAGCACTGGACACATAGTAAGTGCAGCAACAACCTTATGAGGAAGCCAGTGCAAGTTTTCAATGACTGCCCCCCACATCTGACACATGTTTTCTCCTCATGTCTGCCTCTTGGCTTCTTTGGCTTCCTTCAAGTGTCAGCTAAAATCCCAGCTTCTATAAGAAGCCTTTCTTGGTGCCCTTTAATGCTAATACCTTCCCTCTAAGATTATATCCCATTTATCCTGCCTATAGAGGCAGCTAGGCAGCACAGTGGCTAGAGTATTAGGTCTGGAGTCAATCGATCAATTAAAAAAGATTTGTTAAGTACCTACTAATATCAGATACTGTGCTAAGAATTTAAGATACAAAAAGAGGCAAAAGACAATCTCTGCCCTCAAGGAGCTTACAGTCTAATAGGGGATGTAAAAATGTACAAGAATATATATAAAGCAAGTTACATATAGGATAAATGGAAAATAATTTAATAGGAAATATTGATTAATTATTAGTAATATATAAATTATTATGTGCAATATAACATATTGATTTTATAATGTAATTATTTATTATTTATATATAAAATTATTGATTAATTGCCAATTAATAAATAATTAATTAGGAAATAAATAGGAAACGGGAAAGCACTAGAATTAAGAGGGGTTAAGGAAGGATTTCTGAAGAAGATAAGATTTTAGTTGTGATTTACAGGAAGCCAGAAAGATCACTAGATGGAATGGAAGAAAGTGAGCATTCCAGGCATGTGAGATAGAGAAAATTTCCAGAGTCAAGAGATAAAGGATCTTATTTGTAGAAGACCTGAGTTCAAATGTGACTTCAGATGCTTAGTAGTTGTGTGACCTTGAGCAGTTTAATAGCACCTATGTCCCAGGGATGTTGAGAGGATCACATGAGATAATGTGTAAGTGTTTAGCATTGTGTGGCACTTAGAAGGTGTTATATAAATGTTTTGTTGTTGTTCAGTTGTTTCTGTTGTGTCCACTCTATGTGATATCATTTGGAGTTTTCTTGGCAAAAATACTAGAATGGTTTTTCATTTCCTTCTCCTGCTCATTTTATAGGCAAGGAACTGAAGCCAACAGGGTTAAATGACTTGTCCAGGGTCATACAGCTAGTAAGTGTCTATGGCCAGATTTGAACTCAGAAAGATGAGTTTTCCTGATTCCAAGCCTTGTACTCTCCCTTCTCTACCACCTAACTGTCCTTATAAAAGTCAGTTTTTATTATGTAGTTTGTTTGTAGATAGCTTGTTTGCATTTTGTTTCTTTTATTAGACCGTAAGTTCCGGGAGAACAAGGACTAAATCCCCCCCACTTTTTTTGAGTCTCCAATGTTTTGCACAATGCCTGGCACATAATAGGCATTTAACAAATGCTAGTTAACTATCTCCATTTTATAGATGAAGAAAGTGAGGCTCTGAGCCATTAAAGTGACTTGTCTTGATACAATGGTTTCTTACTTACCCGAATCCACTGAGACCATTTTAGGGGAGGTTGTATGAATTTCCAGGAAGAGACAGATTTTAAAAATTGAAGAAAAATCTGAGGCAGTTGATAAGCTAAATTTAAATTCTAGGTCACTGAGTAAAAATGTTCAGAACAGGAATTGTTGCCATTTGTTAGTGACAAAACAAATAGCTGTGCAGGAGAGAGGTCCCCTACCTCACTTTTTTGAAATACTGATTTCTTGGATTGCAGAATATGGTACCTAAAGTAAAGAACACCTAGACTTTGTGTCAGAGGGTCCTGATTTGAAATTCAGCTCTACTATTTGACTGGTTGCAAGACCTTGGGCAAATCATTTCCTTTTCCCAATAGACCTCAGTTTCCCAGTTAGGAAAATCAGAAGACTAGAGTATAAGACCTCTAAAGTCACTTCCAGTTCTAAATCCTATGACCTGTGGGTTTTCTTGAATAGCATGAATGAATTTAGAAGGGCTCAGTGGAATACAATTTGGTAATAAAAGGGAACATCAATGAAAACAAAAGAGGGATATGTTAGATATATTCCAGGAAGAGTGTTTGAAGTCTAATTTTGAAATTAAAACTAAAAAGTCTCTTCTGGTAGATTAGTTCATGAAAAATGAAACACATTTTTGGACATGGCCAAAGGATGAAAGTGTAATAGTTTGTTTTAATTGACTATAGTTATTTGTTACAAGGGTTTTGTTTCTCTTTGTAGGGAAAGGTTGAAGGTGGGGAGGAGCCAGTGGGAAAGAAAGAAAATAAATCTTTGAAGATTCTAAACTTAATTTAGAAAATGTTTTAAACATAATTAATACCAGAGTAGCTAGGTAACACAGTGGATAGAGCACCAAGTCTAGAGTCAGGAGAACCTGGGTTCAAATTTGACCATAGATACTTCCTTAACCCTGTTTTGTTCAAATCCTTACCTATAAAATGAGCTGGAGAAGGAAATGGAAAACCTCTCTAATGCCCTTGCCAAGAAGACCCCAAATGGGATCTGAGTTGCACAGGACTGAAACAACTGAACAACAACAAAATATTTTTATAACCTCTCTCCTGCCTTAGAATTGATACTTACTTAGACAGAAGTCAAGATTAAAAAAAAAAAATTAAAAGCAAAAAATCCATATTCCCAGTCAGAGATTTCCCTCCAGTGCCCCATTTTACTTAAAATCACCCAGCCTCCACTTTCTCCTGAATTGGAAACCAGAGAACAGTACTGCCTAGTGCCAAAGTTCAGCCTAGTTTGCAAAGGGCATCATTTGGTCAGCACTGAGTTAATTATTGGCAGCATGACAAAAAGCATCTGGGGGAACATGAAAGACTCTGGCATCCGGACCCTGGCTAGGGCTGGCCTTCCAAACCCAAACCTGGGTCGGCAGCAAACGTCACTGGCTACACAATGCCCCCATTGTGAGAGAGCAGACTGTGGCTTTTGACATATCAATTACAGGTGTGCAAACCATTTAGAAGTCCAATGCGTCTCTATTCAATAGATATATTTTTTAAAAAATTAAACCAACAAATACGTCTCCAACTGAGTCTGACTGTGATTGTGAGTGGTAAAGCTTCACGCCTGCCCTCGAGTGGTTTGTGGCTTAATTTCATTTCACTTTTGGCAGAGCCGATCCTTCACAGAACAACTCTTCAGGTATTCCATCAATGCTTCCTTTTTCCCTCTTAACTCCCCTCCCCTGGAGGTCCCCCCTCCATCCTGGGAAATGTCATTCCTTTTACTGACACACTCATGTAACAAGCAGGCCTTGTGAGCTCTTTGTAAAAGAGGCTTTTCTAGCCCAAGGTTGGTTCCTTGGTTTCTCGGTGGTTGGAGGTGGGAGAGCCAAGGGAAAGGGAGGAAGGAGAAGGGGAGGGGAGAAAGGGTAGAGTGGGGCTCAGATTAAGAATGGGGTCAGGTTTGTGTGTCATTTCATTTAGGGGAGCTGAGATGGAAGGGCAGAGCCCTTTCAGGCAGAGCTTCAGAAAAGTAGGGGCTAGAAAGCTTTGCCAGGGCAGTTTGCCTCTTTCTACCCCAAAGGAAGCACTGTCTGACTATTGTCTGAGATCTGGAGACAAGAAGGAAACCTCATGGGGCTAGTAAAGCAAACAGGGAAGGAGAGAGAAAATGGCCACATCTCTCATTTCACTCCCATTTCACCTCTAGATCCCAGTGCTAATGTCTTCTCTCTGAGCTTACCTTCCATTTACATGATCTTTTTTACATACAATTTTTGATCAATAGAGCAGGGACCGTGTTTTTGCCTTTCTTCCTGTCTCTAGAACTTAGCACAGTACCTGCAACATAAATTTGGTAGGTGTTTAATAAAATAAAAAATTAAATAAATAAATGTTTATTGTCTTAACTGGTGAAAACACAATAGATCCATCGTACTTTGGACTGATGAGAATGACAGCATCTACAAAGGGATGGAGCCAAAGGGATGAATGGAAGCAAGCTGCTCTGAGAGCCAGAGAGGCATTGGGAACTTGGTGGTTATCCCAGAGCATCTCCATTGTGTGGTCCCCAGGGTTTATTAAGAGCCACATGCCTGGGGTCCTCATTGCTAAATAGGAATGGACACTTGTCAACACCCCCACCCCCAATCCAGGGTGTCACAGAGTCCAACTTTCTGAATTCATAGATGGGAAAACTAAAGGCTGAAGGACTTGGCCAAGGCCACAGAGTTAATAGTTATATTTAGGCTTTTTCCCATTTTATCTTTAAGCAGCAGGATGCATTCCAAACACATTTTTGTTCTCGAGGACCTCCACTTTTGTTCAACATTCATAAATCATTACAGAGACAGCCTTTGGCAAAATTGTGATATATGGTAGACGGGGAATGAATTCCTAATAGTAGAGTACCTTGATATGAAAGATATTTTGGGTGGAGCTCTCATAATTCTAGGCAAGGTACTTGTCATGGAATAAACAGTTTCTTAAGTGGTGAAATTATAACCCCAATTATCTAAAAAAATAAAGAAAGCAAATGTCAGACCTGTTGAAAAAGCAGGTTTTAATAGATTGACTGCTTTGAAGAAACAGAAAGGGGCAGGACTATCACACGTCTTCTTTTAATTAAAGGCCTGTTTCTGCATCTGTAAAATGAGGAGGGTTGGCCTAGATGAGATGGGCCTTGGGCATGTCTATGATACTTTCAGGTAGAGATGTCTAGGTGGCAGATAGTGATAAAGAACCAATGCTTAGGAGAGAGATGAAGGCTAGATAGAAAGATCTAGGAGTTATATATATATATATATATATGTATATATATAGATCTATATAGATCTAGATATATATAGATCTAGATATATAGATCTAGATATAGATAGATAGATAGAGAGAGAGAGATTAAAAATTAATATCTACTCACTCCAAGTATTATATTTTACAAGATTTATTAATAATCACTTGAAGTGGAAAAAAATAAAATCGTCAATAAAGATAAGTTTACCAGGACTGCAAAAGAGGGAGAAGGGAGAGAGAAGGTGGAATAACAGAAACTTTTATCTAGAAAATGTAAGGGCGCAATGTGAGGATGAAAGTAGGATTCTGGGAAATGAAGTCCAGGGGTAAACAAAATTCTAATTACACAGAAGGAACAGACCCATTTCCAAATGATGCTGAATGGAACATTCTATAGATCTTGGGTATATGGAATATTCAGGGGGGACTAGCAACTCTGGTGTGGGGGCTTTCCAAGCTCTTTTCAGTGCTGCTCATCTACCTTTAGGCTCCACCTATCACCCAATTCTCACCTAAGGAGCTATAGAATTCTCAGTGGTCAGATCCCAGTAAAACCATTTCAGGGGACAAGATCGACCAGGTAGAATGTAATCAATAGGTCTAAAAAATATTGGCGAGTTAGCAGGATGTCTTCTCCAAGCATGTGAAGACTTCTCCAGTGGAACAGGCAGATGAAAACAATTTGTTCCAACAGCCATGAAGGGAAACTGAAGCAAGTGCTATGGAGCCCTTGGAGCTTGGTCAGACATCAAAGATGCCAAGGACATCCACTGCATTCTGGGCTGTAGCCAGGTGGCTTAACTTTTGTCTTGCCACTGGACTTGGATGACTCTGAAAGAAAGAGTGCAGCCAATGACTTTGTGCAGCTCTGCTTCACTTAAATCCAATTCATGCATGAGTTAAGACATTCCTCTGTGATGCCATTAGTCCTCTTCAAAAATGATGGATGAACAAAATTATATAAATCTGGATGGAAAAACCCATGTGGTATGATTCTATGTACAAGATCATTCCACTTCTTTTGAAAGTTAGGCTTCCAGAAACGTCAACAATCCAGATCACAGTTCCAAACCTAGAAATAAGCAAAAATGGCCTCTGGACACTTCATATGCCTCAATGATTACCACCTAGACCCTGTTCTTGATTCTTCAGGTCTTCATTTAGAGCCTGACTCATGTAAAATATATTTCTTTTTTTAAAAACCCTTACCTTCCATCTTAGGTTCAATATTTTATATCGGTTCCAAGGCAGAAGGGCAGTAAAGGCTTGGCAAGTGGGGTTAAATGACTTGCCCCGGTTCACACAGTTAGGAAGCATCTGAAGCAAAATTTGAACCCAGATCCTCCAGACTCGAGCCTCACTCTCTATCCCCTGAGCCACCTTGCTGCCCCTGATGGATGGTTTTCAAAATTCTCTCTTTAAGGAGGCAAGGAAGATATTAATATATTTTTAAAAAACATATCCAGGGGGCAGTCAAGTGGTTCAGTGGATTGAGAGCCAGGCCTGAAGACGGGAGATCCTAGGTTCAAATCTGGCCTCAGACACTTCCCAGCTGTGACCCTGGGCAAGTCACTTAACCCCCATTGCTTAGTCCTTACCACTCTTCTGCCTTAGAATCAATACACAGTATATCCCTGAAATGGGATTATTGATTCTAAGATGGAAGGTAAGGGTTTTAATATATATAGCAAAACCCATCTGTATATCTATAAATATATGCATACATATATGAAATATATATACATATATATAAGTAAATGGATATATATATATATATATATATATATATATATATATATATATATATATATCCATCCATCCAGGGAAAACTAGATAGTACAGTGGATAGAGTGCCAAGCCCGGAGATGGGAGGTTTAAGGGTTTTAAAAAAAGTCCACCCAACATGGTAACATTTTTGTTTTGTTTTGGCTTTTGTAGAGGTAAGCTTCAGTTACCTGAAAAATGAACTGCCTCAGGCCATTGAAGTTGCTTTGAATACTTAGAAATGATTCTCATAAGAGGCAGACTAGCCAGTAACACATAAAAAAAGCAATAGACCTTTGTTGTGCGCATAGTTTAATTCTGCCCAGGGAGGGCTTGAAGCCTGAAATAACACACGAGGGAGTGGGCAGAGGCAGCCAAGGATACACCCAGAAGGAAAAAAATAATCAGGATATAACCTAAGAGGCTGAGTCAACATTGACCCCTCCTAACTTGGGTGCCTTCATCTTTCATACATGAAGGCAACTCAGGGCAGGGGGAGACACAGGGTGGATCCGTATACATATTAGGACATACCATCTACCCCAGCAGCCATAACAGTCCAGGCTGGGATTATGCATTTTAAAGGGAGGATGGATTTGCAGTAGGTACATTTGATTGATTTCCTGCTTCTAATCTGTTGAGGTCATGGCAGAGAGCAGAGAAAACAGTAAAAGATTGGCCAAAATGATCTCTTTCCCCTCACCGACCTTCCACCAGAGTTTATGCTGGAGGAGCAAGAAGGATACAACAGAAAAGTAAATAAAAGGTAATTTGAAGAGACAGAGAGAGCTTTAATAACAATCGAGGGGATCAGGAAGTGGCAGCTAATGTAAGTCTTAAGAAAATGAAGTTTTGAAAAGGTATAGATGAGAAGGAAGTACATTTCCAGAATGGGGTTTATAGTCTTTGTAAAGGTTTAGAGATAGGATATAGAATGCCAAATTCAGGGGAGCAGCTAATAGGTGCATAAAACATGAGCCAAAGAGTAGGAAATAAAATTGGAAAGTTGGAATCTGAAGCCAACTTATGGAGGACTTTAAAATGCCAAGCATATTAGTAAAGAGTCAATAGTGAAGCATTGAAATTTCTTGAATAAGAGACAGACATAGTCATGATGGATTAAGAAGGAAATTCAATAATTATAGGGAGGATAAATTGGAGGCAGGTAAAGTCTGGAAATAGAGAAACCAATTAGGAGGCTACTTTATGATCCAAGATATTTCTGAAGAACTTATGATCAAAAATGCATCTACTTCCAGAGAAAGAACTGATGGAGTCTGAATGCAGACCAAAGCATCCCTTTTTTCACTTTTTTTTTGCCTGTGCTTTTTTTAATATGAAAATATGTATTGCATGAATAAAATTTCTATCAAATAGCTTGCCTTTTCAAGGAGAAGGAAGGGGAGAGAGAGAATTTGGAAATCAAGATTGTAAAAAATGAATGTTAACACGGACACTTCCTAGCTGTATGACCCTGGGCAAGTCACTTAACCCCCACTGCCTTGCCCTTACTGTCCTTCTGCCTTGGAGCCAATACACAATATTGATTCTAAGATGGAAGATAAGGTGGGTTTTTAAAAAATTTTATTATCGAGAAAAATGCTTCCATATTGATAATTGTCGTAAGAACACATTCATACAAAAACAAAACCCCCAAATAAAGCCTTAAATAAACTCATGTGGAAGATAGTATGTTTTGATCCATATCCACCCAACTAAAGGTAAGATTTAAAAAAAAATGAATGTTAAGTTTCAAATCTGACCCCAGATATTCTTAACTTTATGACCCTCAGCAAGTTATTTAAGCCCAGTTGCCTAGCCTTTACCACTCTTCTGCCTTGGTACGGATACTTCGAATTGTGGCTAAGACAGAAAGTAATGGCATATTTTTTTAAATGTTAAAAATTGTTTTTATGTGTAATTGGAAAAGGTATACTAAAAATATTTTTTAAAAGGAAGCTATTATAATAATCCAAGCAAGAGATGATTAGGGTCTGAATCAGAGTAGTGGCCATATGAGTGGAGAAAAGGGGAGAGATGTGAGACATGTCATAAAAGTAATAAGAATTATGTGCCAGACACTATGCAAAGTGGTAGGGATACAAACACAAACAAAAAGAAAGACAGATCTTGCCCTTGAGGATCTTACATTCTAGCAGAAGAAGACAGGACATTGAAAAGGAACTGGAGAGTCCGGAGGAGGTGAGTGGTACCCATACAGAGGCATGATGGTGACACACAGAAAAGGAAAGATGTCTGGCCTGGGTCCTTCCTCAGAATGGAAGTTCTAGAAAGAACTTGCCATTGAATGAGAGGAGAAACAGTGGAGGTACCAAGTAAAGTCAGTTTAGTCAGGAGTTTAGCTTTTCCCAGGGGAGAAGGAATATAAGACAAGAGCTAGCAGAAATGGCCAGATCAAGTGAGATGTTTCTTTAAGGATAAGGGAGACATGAGAGTGTGTGTAGGCAACAAGGAAGCAGTCAGTAGATAAGGAAAGGTGGATGATTAATAAGTGGGTAGAGATGATAATAGGAGCTCTATGCTCTATGCTCTCTAGCATATCTATTATCAATAGATAATAGCTATAAGAAGCTGACTATATTTTGCATTTGGATTGAGTGGTCCTTAAAGGAGGAGAGTGAAGGTGTTAGGGAGAGAAAGTGTGGAAATGGCAATATGATGGCCCCCCAAGACCAATGAGTTGAAAGGTAACCAGAAATGGAAAGGGTTGTGTTACAATTAAGATTATCTTGAGGGGGCAGCTCTCCACTGAGAGCCAGATCTAGAGTTGGGAGGTCCTGGGTTCAAATGTGACCTCAGATACTTCTTATCTGTGTGACCCTGGGCAGGTCACATAATCTTCATTGCTTAGCCCTTACCATTCTTCTGCCTTAGAAAAATTATCTTGAGAGACTGATTTTAGAATAAGACTATAAGTTTATTCATTATATAAGATTTATTGGTTAGGTCATCATCATAACCAATAAAATGATATAGGTCTCCACAGCTCTCTTGGGACCAAAGACAGCCCAAAGATCAGGCAGCTTAATAAATAGATTTGTGGGAGCCCATTATTCAGCCCCTCCCTTGACTATCCCAAGACTTTAATTGGTGATAGCTAATTAAGAAGTGGTCCATCAACCTATCTACTCCTTCCCTTCTCCACAGGTAGACAGGTTAGAGAGGATGGAAAATAATCTTTCCCCTTCTCTTCTTCATGTATACCAAATTCTGTTAAAAAGGAAAATATTCCTTGGGATCCCTAAGGACAAAGAAAACACAAAAAGCAACAAAATTGATGGCATCTCTGACCCAGACCAAAGATACAGGAATACATAGTAACTCTCACCAATATAGGTAGGAATTAAATAATTTCTCACAGTGGCCAGGAATACAGTGGTCAGAGGAAAGGGTCAATTCTCTGTGAGAGACAGAAGATGGAAGGAGTGAGAAAAGAAAAGGCTTAAGATGAAAGCAAGTTTGTTAATTATGAAGCAGGCATTCCAGAGAGCATGGTGCAGAGGGTGAGTGTCTATTTGTGGTAGGACAGTGGCAGAGGGTTGATGGGGATGGGAGTAAGGAAGCTGGCCTCTGGGGGCTCAGAATCCCTAGCATGGGGAAAGTGTGAGAGGAAGAGAAGATGCTAACCAATGAAGAATGAGTCCAGAAAGAGTATAGGTGGCTGCAGACATTACTTTTTACCATTCGATGCTTATCAAATTTTCAGATGACACAAAACTGGGAGGTAGAGCAACACTGAACAAGAGAGTCAGGATATTAGGGAAAGACAAAATGAGTGCTTACTACCTAGAGGGCAGGGAAAGTATCATTTGACTGAAATCCCACTTTTCAAAGTTCCCTGATTAGCATAGGTCATAGATGGAGAGCTAGAAGGGACCTCAGAGGCAATCTTATCCATCTCCTTCATTGTATAAATGAGAAAATTGAAGCCCAGGGAAATGAAATGACTTCTTCAAGATCATACAGGTAATAAGTATCAGAAACAGATGGGGATGGGCAGTTGGGGGGGCGGGACAGCTGGGTGGCTCAGTGGATTGAGAGCCAGGCCTAGAGACGGGAAGTCCTAGGTTCAAATCCAGCCTCAAACACTTCCTAGCTGTGTGACCCTAGGTAAGTCACTTAACCCCCATTGCCTAGCCTTTACCACTCTTCTGCCTTGGATCCAATATGCAGTATTGACTCCAAGACAGAAGGTATGGGTTAAAAAAAAAAAGAAACGGGATTGGGATAGAAATCTTTTCATTCCAGGATTTGTGTTTTCTACTGCTGAGCAAACTATTTTTCAAGCAAAAAGGAACAGGAGATGCAGGCAGCAGGGAGATTGATTAGGCTTATGGGTTTGGAAAATAATCTTTGTAGCATATTTCTCTGATGGGAGTCTCATTTCCAAGTTATATAAGGAACTGACTCAAATTTGTAAGAATAAATGCTATTTGACAATTGATAAATGGGCAAAGGATATGAATAATCAATTTTTAAAAGAAGACGTCCAAGCTATCAATAACCATATGAAAAAATGTTCCAAGCCACCAATAATTAGAGAAATCAAAATGAAAATAACTCTGAGGTCTCACCTCACAGCCATCAATTTGACAAAGTTGAGAAAAATAGAAAACGAAAAATTCTGGAGAGGGCTGGGGGGAAACAGGCAGTGTTAATGCACTGTTTGTGGAGCTGTGATTTGGTCCAGTCATTCTGGAAAACAATTTGAAACTATGCCCAAAAAGTTATTAAATTTTTTATCTAACAATATTACAACTTAACCTATACTCAAAGAAATTAAATAAAGAGGAAAAGGATTCATACGTACAACAGTATCTATAACAGTTTATGTGTGTGTTGACAAAGAACTAGAAAGTAGGTGGGGGAGTGTCCATCAATTGGGGAATGTCTGAGCAAATCATAGTGCATGAATATAATAGGTTCTATTGTGCTGTAAGAAATGAAGAGTATAGTTTTCCTTCCTTCCTTCCTTCCTTCCTTCCTTCCTTCCTTCCTTCCTTCCTTCCTTCCTTCCTTCCTTCCTTCCTTCCTTCTTCCTTTCTTCCTTTCTTCCTTTCTTCTTTCTTCTTTCTTTCTTTCTTTCTTTCTTTCTTTCTTTCTTTCTTTCTTTCTTTCTTTCTTTCTTTCTTTCTTTCTTTCTTTCTTTCTTTCTTTCTTTCTTTCTTTCTTTCTTTCTTTCTTTCTTCTTCCTTCCTTCCTTCCTTCCTTCCTTCCTTCCTTCCTTCCTTCCTTCCTTCCTTCCTTCCTTTCTTTCTTTCTTTCTTTCTTTCTTTCTTTCTTTCTTTCTTTCTTTCTTTCTTTCTTTCTTTCTTTCTTTCTTTCTTTCTTTCTTTCTTTCTTTCTTTCTTTCTTTCTTTCTTTCTTTCTTTCTTTCTTTCTTCCTTCCTTCCTTCCTTCCTTCCTTCCTTCCTTCCTTCCTTCCTTCCTTCCTTCCTTTCTTTCTTTCTTTCTTTCTTCCTTCCTTCCTTCCTTCCTTCCTTCCTTCCTTCCTTCCTTCCTTCCTTCCTTCCTTCCTTCCTTCCTTCCTTCCTTTCTTTCTTTCCATTTTAGAATCAACACTGTGTATTGATTCCAAAGCAGAAGAGCAGTAAGGGCTAGGCAATGGGAGTTAAGTGACTTGCCCAGGGTCACCCAGCTAGGAAGTCTTTGAGGCCAGATTTGAAGGAAAAGGATAGTCTCAAAGAAATTTGAGAAGACTCATTTAATGAGGCTGTGCTTTTCACTTAGATTACCCTATTTAGAAGGAACCCATACCATAGACATGCTTCTAGGAAAAGACATTCCATGCTTCCTACCAAGTACCAGCCTGGGGCAGGTGTCTCTTTTTCTGGCAGTGTCCAAAGGGTGAAGGATTTATTTGCACACAGAAGTAAAATGAACAAGATGGGATGAGGGTAAAGACTACCTTCCCTCCTTTCCCATTTAGGCTGTGTTGGCCTTAAGAAATTGCCGTGGGCTTTTGGTCTGGTCTGTTTCACTTATCTTTTTCAGTTCTAAGATGCAGACAGTGCATTTTCTGGACTCAGGCTCAAACCTTGGCAACACTGGAGGTGGATTCTAAGCTCATCATGACTACCAGCCCAGTAGGCAAGCCCTGAGAAGCTAGTGTGGGCTTTGGACTCAAGTCCAAGAGGGCTTTGGACTCAGAATTCTGTGGAATCTAATTGTGTAGTGTCAATGTGGAATCTAGAAAACCCCAAACTTGTAGGAATGTGGGATCTGAAAGGCTCCCCAATACAATTGGCTTGAAAGTGAGACCTCACATTTGACCTTGTCACAGAAAATTTCTCCCTGAGGGAAAGCCCAACTTTGGGAGTCTCAGATTAACAATAGACCTTAAAGTAGTTTAGGGGGAGCTAGTTAATTCAGTCAGGTATTAAATACCATTTTTTTTGTCCCTGTAGTTTCTCCCTTTGTGTCAAAGTTTTTTACCAAGGTAGCTCAGCCCTTGACTGGGTCTTTCCCTTTTGTGTCCACTGGAAAGCATCAGCCCCTCACTGTTATTCCCATCTGGGACTCCTCATCTTCTTTATAGCCATTGTAAAGCAATCAACCATATTCTCCGTCCTCAGTTCCCTTTAATGCTATATAAGTCCCCCAAATTTTTTCATTCTTCAGAGCTGTCAATATAGTGTTGTTGACCAGAGTCTCCCAGGTCCTAGTGGCTTTTGTAGCATGCAACTCGGTGTGGAGGCCTTGCGGAAAGTACTGAACTTCTCTCCTCAATTAAAGACTTGGTTTTTCTGACTATTTTATCATTCTATGTTTTTTCCAATTCAACAGTAGGAACTGAGTGACTCTATGAACCCAATCTCTTCCCCTAGAGACGAAGGTGATATAGGGGAAATAATGCATCTCCCCATATTGGGGGGATATTTATAAATTTGTTCTTATAATATCTTTGAAGTGAATATTCCACTGTAAAAGCTAATTTGCTAGTTAAGTGATTAAATCGAACTAGGGGGCAGGGAGCCCCCTAAAATTAAAGGAACGCGATCAGAGAGGGCTTGAGTCAATTGCAGAGACTAGAAGCCCCCAGACCTCCTAAAGGGTACCAGAGAATGCTGGGGAGGGCTGAAATATAACACACAGTCTTCTGGCAGAAGGAGCCAGGAGAGTCACTGAAATACTTGTATAAACTGATGAAGGCAGGAGTAAACAGAAGCAGGAGAACAATTTATACAATAACATTATAAAGATAAACAACTTTGAAAGACTCTAGAATTCTTTTTTTTAGAAAATGTTACCTTCTGTCTTGGAAACAATATGGTCTATTGGTTCTAAAGCAGAAGAGTGGTAAGGGCCAGGCAATCAGGGTTAAGTGACTTGCCCTGGATCACACAGCTAGGAAATATTTGAGGTCGCATTTGAACCCAGGACTTCCCATCTCTAGGCCTGGCTATCAGTCCTCTGAGCCACTTTACTACCCAGCTCCCCTGACTTTACAACTCTGGATCAGTGCAATGTCCACCCACAATTCTGGAGAAACAATGATGGAACATTCTCCTCACCTCTTGACTGAGATGTCACAGATCTAGAGTAGAGAATAACACATTTTTGTTTAGATTCAGTCAGTATGGGAATTTCTTTTGCTGACTGTGAATACTTGTTTCAAGGGTTTTCTTTTTCTTTTTTCAGTGGGAGAAGAAGAGAGAAAATAGTGTTTTTTTTTTATTTTTAAAAATTATAAAAATGAAAATGATTGGGTCCCCAAGAGTCTGACTAAATTCACTTAAGTCAACTCCATTTCCTCCAAATATGGAAGGAGATTGTCTATACACAGAAGTCATCACATATGCATAGAAGGTATAGAAATGTGCCTTGGGCTGCTGGTTTAGACCAGTCAAGTCTGATTGGTACAGTGTCCTTTCACCTGGTGGCCTGGTGTGGGAGGAGTGAATCATTGCTACTTTCCTCTGCCAGTTTGGTGAAGCAAGGCAGAGCAGATTCTGTTTCCACATATGGCAGGAGATTCCAGAGGGAGGAGGCCTCCAAATTCATTTCCTGAGAGAGGTCAGGGTTGGAACTTTCCCTTCCTGGGTAATGGTTGCCATTTTTTTTTAGGACTGCCCAGCCTCAATTTGAATGAATAAACAAATCACTTATTAAGTGCTTATAATGCACAATGCATTGTGGTAAGTGTTAAATAGTAAAGTTAGACAGTCTCTGCTCTCAAAGAACTCATATTCAAATAGGGGAGATGATATGTATGGAAGATTTCAACAAGTTGTATGGAAAAGTTCTATGATGCTTAGGGTGCAGTTCATAGCAGATTTAAATGCATCTCCTTTAATGTTATTTTTGCTATCCAAATCATATCAGTTTCTGTTTGAATTTTCCCTCAAATCTGTGCATTATCTATGCACTAGCCCTCAGGGCATGTTGTACAAACTCAATATATATACTCAAAAATAAAAAAGCTTATAGCATTCCCTGGAGGTTATATGTTTTTATTCCACATATCTTACTCCATGATTCCATTTGGGACTTTCTTGGCAAGGATGCTGAAGTGGTTTTCCATTTTCTTCTCCAGCTCATTTTACAAAAAAAAGGAAACTGAGTCCAACAGAGTTAGATGACTTGCCCAGAGTTGCAGAGCCAGTAAGTGTCTGAGGTCAGATTTGAACTAAGGAAGATTGATGTTCCTGATTCCAAGCCCAGTGCTCCATTCACTGTACCACCTAGCTACCCCAGAGATAATGTGGAAAACATGCCTGACTTGGAATCAGTTGAATTTTTGGTTCAAATCCTGCTTCTGACATTAGCTTTGTGACCAAGAGCAATTCACTTCCATTCAACAAGAATTCATTTATGTGCCAGGCAGTCAAAAAAAAGGAAATAATTCCCATCCTTAGGGGTTGGAACAACAATACCTGTAGAATATATTCCACAGGGTTGCTGTGAAGGTTAAATGAAAGAACTTTAGGTAAAGCACTTTGCAAACCTTCAAGGGTTTTGAAATCACTGAGCATTTCTTTTTTAACTGGACCTGGGATTTCACTTGTATACGGAATTCTTAACGAGGAAACGACTTCTGCCAATACAGATTGGTGCCTGCTCTGAGACTTTTAGTTGTAGATTGTTGCCTGGGACACTGAAAGATTAAGAGACTTGCCAAGGATCACATAACCTGTATGTAACAAAGACATTTTATAATAATATTATAAGAATAATGATAGTTAGCATGTATGTGATGCGTTAGTGTTTCATAAAACACTTTACAACTATGACCTCATTTTACTCCCATAACAACCCTGGGAGGCAGGTGCTATTATTACCCCATTTTGCAGTTGATGCAGACAGAGGTCAAGTGACTATTCGAACTCAGGTCTTCCTGACTCCCAAATCTATTGCTCCATTCACTATAGCATCACTGAGAACAATTTTCTGTCCATTATTCACATTGCCTCTCAGTCAGTTTATACTATTTACAAATAATTTTTTCTTGTATGTACAACATATATCTTCTTTCATGACAAAGGAATATGGAAATAGGTATTGCATGACAACACTGGTATAACTTTGTTCTGATTATTTATCATCTGGGGAGGAGAGGGAGAAGGAGAGAATGTGGATTGCAAAATGTCAGAAAACAATTGTTGAAAATTGTTTATATGTGTAATTGAAAAAAAAATAAAAGGAATAGAACTGTTTTTTTTTTTAATAGTGCTTTTTGGCATTTTGGAATGCCTTGACGTCATTTATGCTGGAGTGCTGCATAGTTCAAATCTCATTACAACAAAAATCTCATAATGAAAACATTTCTAAGTACTGTAAAGATTAAAATTTAGGGGAGATGGGGAGACTGAGGCAGGTAGAAATTAGTTTCTCTCTGCAAGGAATATATATTTTTTAGAGGTTTATTAAAGGTTAAAGATTAAGAATATACAAGTAAGAAACATGTGCCTAGGCCAGAGGCCTAGACAAAATAACCTCACATCATGGAAGAGACGCCTCTGCTCCAAAAACGGAAGTCCAAAAGGGCCCCAGCCCTTCAAAAGCCTTTGCTTAAATATCTTCTCGATCTCGGCCCAGGTGAGATTACAAGGCATTCTGGGGAAGTGGAGCAAAGGCTCATGGGGATTGTAGTCCTGTATTCGAGTCTATTTTTTACAGAACCAGGAACTGATTCACTTATTGAATTTAGTCAACATCCAACACAACCAAGTCCAGACTAACATAACAATCGATTCCTTGGCATTCCCTGAAAGTTGATATGCTTACCTAGAATTTTAACACCCTTTGATGTTGTTGATATTGCTACAAGTGGCTAACTCCTGATACTGATGCCACTGGGAGAAATCCTCCCACAACGTGGAAACATCTTGGGAACAGACAAGAGCCATGGGGAGATCCAGAAACAAAACCACCACTATGGTAGGTGATAGATAAACAGATGACTTCTCGACAACTCAGACATCATGAAAGCCACGTCCTTCACTACACAGTCAGATCACCGACACACTTTAAAAAGTGTATTCACTCTAGTTGGCTCAGTGCCCTTCTCCATTAGTATGGCCTTTATGCAAAGAAGATAGGCTCCTTGGTTCTCAGAAGCTAATGTTTCCTCTCCGTCAATGACCCCGTTTAGTTCATGATGGGAATTCTGTCCCCAGTCGTGTCAGTTTTCAAAATTCTTCTAACTCTCCCCACCTCCCCCAACAAACACAAATTAAAAAGAGGAAGAGGAAGAGTCCCTTTGGGCTAGCTAAGTATCAGGAATCATCAGTCTGAGTCATTCACCTCTCAACTCTCCTGGATATCTCTTCTATGTACAGAGGGCCCATTGACAGTTCTGGTCCTTGCCAGAGCCAAGTTCAACTATGGAAAAGATGAGTTGAGTTCTCTTGTGAAACGACTTTGACAACCTCCTTCTATTGGCCTCTAATTCCATTACTGCTTTGGAATAAAGAGGCAGAAATAAGAGTCTGGTGTTTAAAGTCTTGGGTGTTTGCTGGAATTCTCTGGTTTTGAAGAGAAACCACCCTTCCCATCACCACCCCCTCACCCTGCACCTCCTGATTTGTAAGTGAAGCCAGGAATTTCTATGCAAACCATTCAGATGGAAATAAATGGACTACAGAGTTCTTGGAGGCTATTTTTAAATACACACACATCCAGTCTGTTATGATAGTAATTGTGCCATGAGCATATGTAGCTAAAGGAAGGGCTAGATGGTCTCAAAAAATCTCCATAGTTGCATTTTATTTTATTTTAATCCTAGAATTATTGGGGGTGGGGTACAATTTAAGAAAGTTTGTTCAGGCTTTTACCACCCAAATCCTTTTTATATTCTCAGTATCACTGAGTTCCAGAGGGACCTTATGTTTTCATTCATTCATTTAAAAAATTTGTGAGGACCTTCTACATACAAAAAAAAAAAATCCTGTGCTTATTGTTTAGTTTTTCAGTCATATTCATGACCCCATAGACCACAAAGGGACAATGCTATCAATGGGGTTTTCTTCATAAAGATACTAGAAGGTTTGCCCTTTTCTTCTCCAGTGTATTAAGGCAAACAAAGAAGTTATGTGACTTGCCCAGGGTCACATAGCTAGTAGGAATTGAAGGCCAGATTTGAACTCAGATTCTCCTGACTTCAGGTCCAGGTCTCCATCCAGTGAACCACCTAGCTCCTCCAATTTAATTTGAATATTCAACAAAAATCTTTCAATACATAGTGACAATGGGTTCCTTCAAGAATAATATGTCAGGTCTTCAAGATGAGAATAGGAGAAAAGATGGCTACAAGGACAATAATGTGGAATCAGTCACAGAAGCTGGTATATCTAGAACACCAGCATTTCTTTTCTCTCTGCAAACAATGCAGACAGGCATAAAAAAAAAAAAAGCCAGACATTTATCAAGCTCTTCAGTCTATCCTGAAGAGCCTTATTTTGAGGGTACCATTTTGTATCTGCTTCTAAGTTAGGACCTGGTGGAAGCTGTATGAATACTTTGATAGCAAATAGGAAACAATTGTTTAAGACACTAAAGTATGGGTAATCTTAGTGTCTGAAGTTCTATGATACAGAGTTCAAGTATATCTGGGGTGTGTGTGTGTGGAGAAAAGCTTCCATATCTCTGGCTTGTTGCCTTTAACCAAATAACCTGGGAACTTCAGCAATGGGTGTTGTCACCACCTCTCTGGTAAACACATGGTTCACAAGACCCAAAGAATGAAAAGGTTTATTTACAGGTCAATGAAAACACACAGAACTCATCTTTAGAGCTCATGGAAAACAATGCCAACAAAGCTCCCCACCACATGCCTTTCCCTGGAGAGGGCTCCCAGTGGCTGTACCTCATGTGTCTCATGGACTATATTCCTACTCCATGATGGAGCTCACTAGTCAACCTGCATGTTTCTAACATCCAATGACATATCTTCCCGTTTCCAGGAAACTAACCCTTCATCATGGGCTTTGTAGGGACAATCTCTTCAGATATTCTATTATAAACGACTAAGACCAAAGTGAAAACGCAATTCCAGATCAGTGTGTCTCCCTGAAATCTTCCTTTTATAATGAGTTCTGAAACTTCTGTCCTCACAGAAGGGTTTTTCCAAGGTAGAGGAACACAACCTCTTAAATTCTCAATATTGAATTGAGTTACGGTGACTCCATAATCTGATATCTTTTCTTTCTCAGTATATAAATAGTATCTTTCCCGCCTGTGCAAATACTGTCCACAGACCTAAGATTCAAGTGAATTCCTTGTTTCTCCTATCCCAAATGCCCTTTCTTGGCCCCCCAGTGCCAGTGGGTCATGATGACTCCACAATCTGATGTCTTTCCTTTCTTAGTATGTAAACAGTTCTTTCCTGTCTCTATAAATACTTTCCACAAATCTAAGGCTCAGGTGAACTCTATTTCCCCTACACTAAATGTCTTTTTGGCTCTCCAGTTCCAATGAGGTCATGATGACTCTACAATCTGATGTCTTTTCTTTCTTAGAATGTAAACAGTGTCTTTCCTGTCTGTGTAAATACTTCCCACAGATCTAAAAGTCAAGTGAACTCCTTGTTTCCCCAACAGTTCTTTTATTGGACTCCCAGGTCTAGTGGGCTTATTTAAATTACTAAAGCTTTTCACTTCAGTTACATGGTAAGAAGAAGGAACTACAGAATCCAAGTAATCTTGCTGTACTGTAACTTTGGATACCACTAATATGAATGGCATTTCTTGTGTATCTCCTGGTTTGCCAGGGTATGAGAGGCAGTGAGTATGGGAGTAGAGGAAGAGGTGGGAGAATGTCAGGAGATTTTTGCTTAGCTTAGAACTTCTGAGACCTCAGTCAAAGGGCTTCATGGTGCTCAGCTAGAGAATGAGATGGCTTGTGGGTGGTGGACTCCAAAAGAAGCCAGAATTAAGAGTTTTTGTCATATTCTTCTAATGTGGCATAGTAGACAAAATATTGAATCTGGAATCAGAGGACTGTATTCAAAACCTATTTCCAAGGACCTACTTGTACAAAAATCTTTATAACTGCTCTTTTTGTGCTGGCAAAGAATTGGACATTAAGGAGATGTCCACCAATTGGAAATGGCTGAACAAATTGTGGTACATGTTAGTGATAGAATACTATTGTGCTATGAGAAATGATAAGCAAGATGATTTCAGAAAAAGCTGGAAAGATCTACATGGACTGATGCAGTGAAATAAGCAGAACTGGAAGAACATGGTATGCCATAATAGCAATATTATGCAAATCCAAGGTACACAATAATAGTAATGTTATACTATGATTATCTGTGAAACTTTGGCTACTCTCAGCAATGCAATGAGTGATCTGGGACAATTCTGAAAGACTTTTGATTGGGAATTCTATCCACCTCCAGAGAAAGAACTGCTGGAGTCATCTTTCACATTAGTATATTTATGGTTACATTTTGGAGTTTTGGTTATGTACGAGTGTGCTCTTACAATGGTGACCAATATGGAAGCATGTTTTGTATGATAATAAAAATAAAATTTAAAACAAACAAACAAACAAAAAACCCCTAGTTCCAGTGGCAATTACCTGTATAATATTGGGCAAGTCATTTTATCTCTCTAAGCCTCTGTTTCCTTATTTGTAAAATGTTATTGGAATTAGATGATTATTAAATCTTCTCATCAATATTTATCAGTTGATGAGTATTAAAAATACATTTTAAGAGGCAGTCAGGTAGCATAGTGGATAGAGCTCCAAGTCTGGAGTCAGGAGGTACTGGGTTCAAATGTGACTTCAGACACTTCCTAGCTGTGTGACCCTGGGCAAGTCACTTAACCTAGATTGCCTAGCCCTTGCCATTCTTCTTCCATAGTTTAGAAGGGGTAAAAAGTGTGCTCCATCTTGAAACCTGTAAGAGGACCCAAAGTATGTAAATGATATTATTTTTATATTGGGGTTTGCTATTTTCTTCTAAACTTCACCAAAAAAGCAGTAGAACAATATATATATGTGTGCATGTATGTATATACATGATAGAATAATATGTGCATATATATAATTATAATTCCACATACTACTTTCAAAAATGCCCTGTTTGTCAATGCTTCCTTCTCTATATCCTTCCATTCTATCACTATTGCTAACTCCATTCTCTTCCCCAATTAAAAACTGAAAGAAAGAAAAGAAAAACCCTGTTAACAAATAAACCTAGTCAAGACACCTAAAAACACTTAGTGGCCCTGTCCAGATATGTATGTATCTTTCTGTACTTTGAGTCTACCATTGCTTTGGCAGTCTGTGAATAGAATGCTTCATCTTAGCATCATTGGTCTCTTGGAGATGTTGTTGGCCTTGCACTGATCAGAGTTCTTAAGTCTTTCAAGGTATTTATCCTTCCAGTATTGTTGGGTTTATATAAATTGTTTCTTGACTCTGTTTACTTCTCATTGAATCAGTATATGCTATTTGGGATTTTCTGAAATCATCTCTTTTGTCATTTCTTACAGGACAACAATATTCGATTACATTCATATACCACATTTTGTTCCATCATTCTCTTAACTGATAGGCATCCTACCCTCTTTGATTCTGTTTGTTTTTTTCCTTTTAATTTAACCTTCAGGAGGAGGTTCCAGAAACATCTGAGAAAACTTACATAAACTGATACAAAATGAACTTAGAACAATGTATCCAGTAATAGCAATATTGTAAAGATATAGCTACTCTGATCAATATAATGATCTATAACAATTGCAACAATTGCATGATAAAAAATGCCAGATAGAGAGCTGATGAACTCACAGTACAAATAGATGTGTATTTCTTCTTCTTTTTTCTGTTTTTTGCTTTTTGAGGGGAACATGGCTAATGTGGAAATATGTTCAGCATGACTTCAAATGTATAATGAATATCAGATTTCTTGCCTTCTTCATGGATGAGAGAGAGAGTGGAAGAGGTGAAAGAATTTGGGACTGAAAATAAAAATAAAGTAAAATTTAATTTTAAAATTAAATTTAATTACTCCTTCAGGATCATGGTTTTGTTTTGCTTTTGGTTATTCCCAATTTGGTATTATCATTCTCACTTAAAACCATACCCACTCCTGCATCTCTATTTGTTTTCCTGTTCAGTTTGATGTATTTCTACATTGTTTGTATGTTTATATTCCATCCTACTTTGCCTATTTCAGATAAAAGGGAGGTTCATCTAATATCTGCTCCCCTTATCTCTTCCACCATGTTTGTATACTCTTCCTTTATTTTCCAACTCAACATCCCTCCTTTTTGTCTTCTTTGGATTTCTGTATCATATCACCAGGAACCTCATCACTGGGAAATCTCATCTGGTGATTTGACTCAGTCTTAACGCTCCCCACTCATCAGTACCTTACTACCCTCTGATTGGAGGGTGGAGCTGTAAGTTCTAAAATCTCCATTTAAAAAGCAAGTCCAGATCAATCATCACCTACCATTTCCCACCAGCTTCACTCCTTTGGGCTTCTTTGTATTCGTGTCACCAGCCAGACACATATTGAGTAGTCACTTAATTATTGTTAATTGTTATTATATTTTTATTTATTATAGCATGATATTTTTATATATTTTATAGACTACTTATATATTATTTACATTTATTAATAGAAACATTTAAAATAAATATTTAATATTTATGTATTATTATAATAAAATATGTTTATTATAAATAATTTAAAAGTTAATTGACTGCCTGCATGACTGACTTTTTTTTATCTACTTCAATTATGAGAAACAGCAAATTTCACCCCTTTTCCTTTCTATACCAATGTACTCCTTTTTATCCTCCCTTTTCTTTCTTTTAAAATCTTCAGAACAGAGTCAAACCACTCCCAGGACTTTTATTTTCCTCCCCCACCCTATGATTTTTCTTAAAGATCTTTGTCAATATCCTTTGAATCCATTAAAATTTTGAAAGGATGCTTATTTCTTCACCTATTCAAATGTAGCACTAAATCAAAATATAGTTCCTTCAAATTGTTCAAATAAATTTACCTTTCTAGATTTCTCTTGACATATGGGTGCCATAGTAGATAGAGTGCTAGTCTTGATGATGAGAAGATTTGGGTTCAAATCAGGTCTCAGATATTTTCTGTGTAGTTAATTAACCCCTGACTTGGTTTCCTCATGTGTAAAATGAGGATGATAAGACATTTACTAGCTGTGTGACTCTGGCCAAATCACTTAACCCTGTTGGCCTTAGTTTCCTCATCTGTAAAATAAACTGGAGACAGAAATAGCAAATCACTCTAGAACTTTTGCCAAGAAAACTCCAAATAAGGTTATGAAGAATCAAACAGGACTGAAAACAATTGAATAACAGCCAGAAATAATTTGTAGGGTCAGGCATGATTGAAATGACTGAACAATATTATTACTACTCAGCTTTAGTCTTTTGGTCTGGGACTTCATCATTTTAGGTCTTCCTACTAGTAGACATTGCATTAGCTCTTCAGTTAGAGGACTTGGGTTCAGATTCCATCTCTGACACTACCTGAGCCACCTTGGGGAAATTACTTAAGCTCTGGGACCCTCAATTTCTTCATGTATCAAATGAAGTGACTGAACTAGATAGTCTCTCAGAGCCTTTCCAGCTCTAGATCTATTATTTATCTTTGCATAAATAGGCAATATTTCTTTTTTTAAATAAATTTTATTTTTCCAGATTACATATCAATACCATTTCTTAATATTTGTTTTCTGATGTTTTACAATACATGCCCTCTCTCTCCTTCCCAACCTTCCTTCATTCCCCACCCCCAACCAAAAGGGCAGGTAATATGATATAGGTTATACATACATTATCATATAATACATATTTCCATGTCCAGCATATTGAGAGAAGACATATATTGTAGGCAATATTTCTTGAATGGCAATGGTTAAAAAATATCACCCCCTGGTGGCCACTTCCAGCTGCTTGGCCTCTTGGCCTCTCTCTAGACTGGTCCTTAGGTAATAGATACACAATCTGTTGTTCTGCCCCAGTTCAAAGCTCTTTCAACTTGAAAGGACCTGTCAGAGCTAATGGATGCTTCATGGACATAGCCCAGGCGCACTGCTCCTCTGCAGAGAGGCCCTGGTATGGGATTTGTATTTCCTGGGCTGGACTTAATTGGCTACTCAATGGATCTTGGCTCACCCCATGCGACTCTTATCTGGCTTTACCTTCACTCAATCCCCCACAGGCGATCCCTCCATTCTGCCACCTGCCCTGCCTTACTGCTTCTCTAGCCATGTACTTCTAGGATAATATCATTTACACCTCTCTTCTCCAAGGCTCTTGGTAGGTGCTAGGCTGTAGCCTGCTCGTGGCCAACCTTCATCTCTCCTTTGGCCTTTGAGTGAACTGTAATGTCAATTTTTTTCAGGACAGTAATATAAGCCACTTCAAAGCCCTGCTGCAGCAGCAGATGAATATTGATGTTAAAAAGCTAAGCTTTTGTTTCAGACAGAAGCCTGGGAGTCATTAAAACACTGCATCATATTCCCACTGCAATCCAGCCCAATTAACCCTGAACAATTAGTATCGTTAGGATATATAAAATCATTTAACATACATTTTAATCCAATTCAGACCGAAGCCTGGCTTCAATTGTAATTTGTGTTAAATGACTATATATATATGAATGATTCCAACTAATTACTAAGGTTTACTTGGAAATGGGTTAAGAAGAGGGGCCCTGGGAGAGACAAATGGCTCAGGGCTCCAGTTCCCACAGAGGATTGAAAGCAGGACCTATGTATTTCAGCGGGAAGCAGAGGATAGTTAGTGAAGAGTGGAAGGGATATTCAGAGAAATTGTATTAATGAGAATTTCCAAATATTTATAGGATGATCAACCAATTTACACATATTTATTAAGCACCTACTTGGTCCTAGATGGCAGCTAGGTGGCACAGCAGATAGAGTACAGTGCTTGGAATATGAAAGACTCATCTTCATGAGTTCAAATCTAGCTCAGACACTTAATAGCTATGTGACCCTGGCCAAGTCACTTAACTCTGTTTACCTCAACTTCATTAGATGAACTGAAGAAGACAATGGCAATCCACTCCCACATCTTTGCGAAGGAAACCCCAAATGGGGTCACAAGGAGATGGACACAATTGAAAAATGACTGAACAAGAAATTCTTCCTGTAGGAACTGAGATGGAGATCTCAGCATAGCCTAAATCAGGAGAAGAAAGATAAGAATGGTTATCTGAACCTGTCATTTCTTTGGGGAAGAGAATTCCTAGGAAAAGGACTTCCTCTACAGGTACAGATAGTGCATTCTCTGAAACTTATAGACTTAGAGATTCTTGAATCCCTACAAGATTAAATGAGTTACCCAGGGTCACACGGCCAAGATGCATTAGAGGTGAGACTGGAAACCAGGTATCACCAGTTTATAAGGTAGACTCTCGATCTGCTACACCATATGTCTCTTAGATATAGACTGAGAACTAAAAGGGAACAGAGATTTTTCAGAGAAGCAGAGAGACAAAGACCTGGATCCGGGACAGCCTAGACCCTAGACTCAGGAAGATGGTCAGAGAAATTGAGAGGTAGCTAAGCAAGATATATCTCCTAAACTAGACCTCATCGACTCACCTGAAATTGGCTACGTGCCCTCTCCATTAGGAAAGTGTTTAAGCAAAGAAGCTAGGTTTGCGGTTCTCAGAGGCTAATGCTCCCTCTATGTCAATAAAATTGTTCAAACGCAGCCTACCTACATATAATGCATGCCCTTATAAATCCTCCCCAATGTAAAATAGATTTCATTATAATCAAGAGAATTGGCCTGAGAATGCATTGATGCTAAAGTCTGCCTATAGGCAGGAGCATTGTTGCTGAGTAGTGGTGTTTGAAAATCATTACTGAGTTCACCACAATTATTAATGGAAAATTCAGAATGCCCCAAGGTTTCTGGGGACCATATAAATTGGTGGAAAATAAAAGGCATGTGTTTCATCAAAAATCATTTTTAAAGTCCCAAAGTATTGGAGCCTCTATTTTTTCAACTTGGCTACTACTTTAGTACTTAACCTCTGGACTTCAGTTTCCTCTATAAAATAAAGGAGTTGGACCAGATGGCCTCAAAGATCCCTTCTAGTTTTAAATCTAAGATCCTATGACTACTGGATATTTGTTAAGGTCACTCCCTTGACCTCTGTGAGAGGCAATTTGCTGTAAGGTCCAGAAAGCACACCGGATTTGGAGTAGGGTGAGATCTGGGTTCAAATCTTGACATTGGTCAGTTTCCTCACCTATAAAATGGGAATAATAATATCTGTACTTCCTGCTTTATATGACTATTGTGTACCCAATTGAGATGATGTGTGTAAAGCAGGCCACTAATGTTAAAAATGATAGAAAAAATGGTAACTATTATGATTAGTAATCTCACTGATTTAGAAATTCCCTCAAAGAATGTGCATTGCTGTCCACCTGCCCGTCTTCTGCAACTGTTGTCCATGTTCCCCTTTAAGTTCACTGTAGGAGGTCTACCCAACCTTGGGGAGCAAGAGACTTCCTTTCCTCTTGACATTAAGAAGTTATTTTGGAGCACTGGCTGTCCATCTGTCATTCTTTGCTTTTGCAGTATGACCAACCCATCTTCTGTTCTGATCACATTTCCTGGATGTTATACCTTTTTCTCTTGCCCTTTAGAGATCTTCACTGGTTATACATTGCAGCCTGCTCACCGGTAGTGTGTATCTCTTCAAAATCCTCTGGGTGATATTCATTTTAATCTTCGGAGATTGTTGTATCCCATGTCCCACTGCCATATAGTAACATTGGTAAAATGTTGATATTTAAAAGATAATAATTTGCCTTCATCAGAAGCTGGATTCAGCAAAGGAGAATGCTCCACTGACTTTCCTTTTCCTAGTCAACCCACGACCTCATCAGTTGCCCATATATATTGACTAACTCAGATATACTAAGGGACAAGGTTTTCTTTCCAAATGAATGCTGAAATCTGAGCAATAGACATTCTTCATCTACTTTGCCTCCACTGTGTATATAATCAAGCTGAACTATGGTTGTTCAGTCATCTTTTGTTGTGTCCAACTCTCTGTGACCCCATTTGAGATTTTCTTGGCAAAGATACTACCATTTCCTTCTCCAAACAGAGGCAAACAGGGTTAAATGCTTTGCCCAAGTGTTACACACACACACCATCTGTCTGAGGTCAGATTCATCATGAGGATGAGTCTTCCTGATTCTAAGCTCAGTGCTCTAACCACTTGGCAGTCCTTTGAGTAATTATAGATCTCTTTCAGGAAGCTCAATTAGCAAAACAATGCCATCTACAAATAGGTACCTCTGGAGGAACTCAGTATCCACAAAGAATCTCTCTTGGACTTGAACCCTGTACTAGATTTTTTTTTTCTATCATAGTGATTAACACCTTTGGAAAGCATGTACTTATGATCAGAGGGTTAATGGGCAGAACTTTTTCTGTTTTCATGACTTCTAAGAAATCTTAAGTATTATATTTGCAATATACAGATTGGGAGAGAACTGAGGAAAGGAGAGAGAACAGTAGAGAGAATGGAGGGCCCTAATTATGCCCATTAAATCTATAGAACAGGAATAATAACACCTACCTCACAGGGTTGTTATGAGGCTCAAATAAGACACTGTATTTAAATTGTTTTACAAATTTTAAAAGGTGATCTAGAAGCTATTTTTATCATATTTATAACCCTTGAAAAACCTGGCACAGAGAGTAGATAGTCAATAATGCATGTTGAATGGATGAATGAAGAGGGCTCATGGGCTAAATTGGATCCTTGATTTTGCATCTAAGAATGTATTAGTTTATTTAGGTAGTTAATGCACACATGCTTGTTTCTTTTCAATAAAGAGAAATGGATTTAGCTACTTCCTTCACACCCAAATATATTCTCTTGAATGAGTTTGATGGATGGATGGGACGTAGTTTGCCATAAAAGATCCAATAAGATGGAATTTTGTTCTACCACATCAAATCCTTTTTTAAAAATTCAGCAAATGTTAGCCACAATGTGATCTTTTATTCTCTACATCTTTAGTTAATTGTGAGGGTATAAAGATGTATTGAATATCTCTTGTAAAAACCCACTTATTCTCTAATAAATTGGTTTTATACTGCAAAGCTTCTCTCTGTGTTGTGAGATGATACTGCTTATAACCATCCAGTAGTTGACTCTCTGATCCTTTAATCTCATGTAATATTTTATAGACAAATTTATATTCTACCCCAATCTTGCCTGTAGTAGCCCTCTCCCTTTGTTAGGCAAGCAAGTCATGTTTGCTCTCTAGGGCACTTTCTGGGCTCTTTTAGTCCTTGTGGTTATATTAGTTAATCTACTTTGGTTAAACTCTGAATAAAATTATAATCATCAGTGTCAATGTCTTATCTATTATCCAGCTCATTTCTAATTTTTCAGTGCTAAAATAGTTCTTAATTTTGCATTTAGGAATATATTAGTTTATCTGGGTAGCTAAAATATGCACCCTCGTGTTTTCAATAAAGAGGGATGGATTTGGCTACCTCTTTTGCACTCAAATATTTCTCCTTTTAGATCAATTATTTATTTTAATAGCTCAGGGTTAAGTTATTTCAATTTTACACTATTTTCTCTTTTTTCCTTATTTTTAAAAATCCCTACTTTCTCTCTTAGAATGGATACTAAGTATTGGTTATAAGGGAGAAGATTAGTAAGGGCAAGGCAATGGGGGCTAATTAACTAAAATGCCAAAGGTCACACAGTTAGGAAGTGTCTGAGGACATATTTGAACCCAAATTCTCCCAACTCCAGGCCTGACTTTCCATCTACTGAACCACCCAGCTACCCCCTATTTTCTCTTAAAAAAAACAAACAAACCAACTAATTCTCTTAACTCTGATGAGTTGATGGTCTGACAAGATAAACTATAGTTTAATATAATTATACCACATAAAATTGTATTCTATGAGTTATACATAATATGCACAATTATCATTTATTTTACCCCCAAAGGTCCAGTTTCTCTGTTGTCATGAAGAACTGGCTGAGAGGAAGTCTCTTTCTCTCTTTTAGGATTTCATGGATACTTAAGGATATATTGCTTCTTTTTAAAAAAGATTCATCTCTTGCTCTTTTTAGTAGATCATTGGAGATTAAGAGCAGACCTAGTAGAAATGGCTTTTCTCTTTTCTGTTTATAATGTGAAGTGGTGAAGAAGATGGAGCAGAAGTCAGGAAGACTTGGATAAAAATCTGGAAGTTATTCAGCCTCTGTTTACCTCAGTTTCCTCAACTGAAAAATGGGCATAACTATAGCACCCAGCTCTCAGAGTTGTTATGAGGATTAAATAAAGTAATATTAGCATAGTGTCTAGCACATAGTAGGCATTTAATAAATGATTATTCCCTTCCTTTTATTATCAGCTCACATTTATTGAGTACCTGCTATGTGCTAGGTTAGTGATGGCAAGCCTTTTAGAGACAGAGTTCTAGGCCCCACCTCCACCCACCCCCAGATCAAGTGCCATACTCTCCCCACTCAGAGACCAAGAGCCATCCTCCTCATTTTGCTTCCCCCTTTTCCCAGACAGGGGAGGGAGGAAGTGTTCCCATTGAGCTGTGAGGTGGAGGGGAGGGTGTGATGTGAAAAAATGTTGTCAGGCTCAGTAGAAAGGGGGAGGGAAGCTCTGCCAGAGTACCTCTGCCTTTCTAGTAACAAGCTCTGGGGGAGGGGAGAATGTAGCTCTTGTGCCCACAGAGAGTACTCTGTTTGCCATCTTTGGCATCTGTGCCATAGTTTTGCCATCACTATGCTAGATACTTTAGTGGAACTCAACAATGAATAAAGCAAATTCTTAACCCCCGTTCTGAAGGAGCTCACAGTCTAATAGGAGAAGTGAGGTAGTTAACTAATATCCACTCAGTATATGATAAGTGCTATAGGAGGGGTATGAACAAAGTAAAATGAGAATTCTAGGGAAGGAGACATTATTGTTGGCAGGAGGATCTAGGAAGCCTTTAAGGAAAAGATGGAGTTTGTTCTGGGCTTGTGAGTTAGCATTCGTATATATATATGACAATTTCAGTAAAAAAGGATTTTTGTCTCTTAGCAGTACTCCTTGTCTGATTTTATATGGAAGAATGTTAGCAAAACTTCAGCCCTTGAACTTCAGAAGTGACTTGGACAAATTCTTGCTCTTCTTAACTGTCTGAGGGCTTACGTGCTGAATTGAATTGTTGATTTTCTGTCAAAGAATGTATTTTATCCGGGTGGGCAAAATATATAATTCCTTTATTTTTAATAAAGAGGAATAGATACATTGATTTATCTAGTGCTCAGATATACCCTTTCCTTAGCAGAGTGGACAACCTTTTTTTGTTGGCACTGGTAACTCTAAGAGCAGATTGTTGATAATTTAGGGTTTGGGGAAAGGCATGGTTGGAATGCAAGGACCAAAATTTGACTTAATCTCAATTCCAGACCACAACAGAGGTGTCCAATCAAAATTTTAACATGTGGAGGAAAGAGATAACATTCTGAGGATAAATGATATAAAAGGATATCTTTTTATTGTTGTTATTTTATGGAATTGACTTCCAGTTCTCTACTCAGTACATAATCAGGAATCCTCTTCATTCATTCATTCAACATAAATTATCATAGAGTAGCTAGGTGTTTTAAGGGTTGCAAAGGTGAAGATGATAGCTACAGATGATAACTACTGCTCACATTTGCATAACACTTTAAAGATTCGCAAAATCTTTTTTAAAGAGTATCTAATTTCAGCCTCATGACAATTCTGCAAGGTAGGTGATATTATCAGACCTGTTTTACAGATATAATGGGTGCAATCAAGGCTGTCAGTTTTGACCCACACTCATTCTGCTTTGGCTAGAGCACTGACCACTGAGAGCTGAGCCCAACTTCCCTGAGTTACTTCTACTCTGGATCACAAGAGCAGACAGCACCATGGGATTTGGTGCTTTGAGATTACACAGCAATCTGTCTATAAGATGGCAGAAGGAAAATGGGATTGCAGAGAGGATTAGTCACTCATGCAGGAAGAACTGCTCACTCAGTAGATTTTATTTTTTTTTTTATTTCTTGAGAACCCTTCCTTTCTACCAACGTAACCAAAATTAGAAGGAAAGCAAAAAACTGGGAGAACATTTTTATAACAAAATTCTCTGACAAAGGTTTACTCTCCCAAATATATAAGGAACTAAGTCAATTGTACAAAAATTCAAGCCATTTCCCAGTTGATAAATAGTCAAGGGACATGAATAGGTAGTTTTCAGATAAAGAAATCAAAACTATCAATAAGCACATGAAAAAGTGTTCTAAATCTCTCATAATTAAAGAGATGCAAATCAAAACAACTCTGAGGTACCGTCTCATACATAGCAGACTGGCCAATATGACAGTAAAGGAAAATAAAAATGTTGGAGAGGATGTGGCAAAATTGGGACACTAATGCATTGCTAGTGGAGTTGTGAATTGATCCAACCATTCTGGAAGGCAATTTGGAACTATGCCCAAAAGGCTTTAAAAGACTGCCTGCCCTTTGATCAAGCCATACCACTGCTGGGTTTGTTCTCCAAAGAGATAATAGGGAAAAATATGTGTACAAAAATATTCATAGCCGCACTCTTTGTAGTGGCAAAAAACTGGAAAATGAGGTGTCCATAGATCAGGGAATGGCTGAACA
Organism: Monodelphis domestica; assembly: GCF_027887165.1. Lineage (NCBI taxonomy): Eukaryota > Metazoa > Chordata > Mammalia > Didelphimorphia > Didelphidae > Monodelphis > Monodelphis domestica. The sequence continues at coordinate 300,463,452 of NC_077228.1, forward strand.
AATTGTGGTATCTCTTGGTGATGGAATACTATTGGGCTGAAAGGAATAATGAACTGGAGGAATTCCATATGAACTGGAACAACCTCCAGGAATTGATGCAGAGTGAAAGGAGCAGAACCAGAAGATGAATGTACACAGAAACGGATACACAGTGGTACAATCAAATGTAATGGACTTCTCTACTAGCAGCAATGTAATGATCCAGGACAATTCTGAGGAACTTACGAGAAAGAATACTATCCACATCCAGAGAAAGAACTGTGGGAGTAGAAATGCAGAAGAAAAACATATGAGCAATCACAAAGTTCAATGGGGACATGATTAGATTTTTGACATTAAAAGATCATTCTACTGCAAAAATGAATAACATGGAAATAGGTTTTGAACAATGATACATGTATAACCCAGTGGAACTGCTTGTCAGCTTTGGGGGTGGGGGGGAGGAAAGTGTGTGTGTGTGTGTGTGTGTGTGTGTGTGTCTAGGATCATGAATCATGGAACCATGGAAAAATATTCTTAAAAAAAGAAGAACCCTTGCTTTCTGTCTTAGAATCAATACTACATTGGTTCTATGGCAGCAATGGTAGGGTAGGACAATGGAGGTTAAGTGATTTGCCTGTGGTCACACAGCTAGGAAGTATCTGAGGTCAGATTTGAACCCTGGACCTCCTGTCTCCAGTCCTGGCTCTCTCAATTTACTCAGTCTCCTAGCTGTCCTCCACTCAGTAGATTTTAAAAGGAGATTCAACTTCTTTTACCCTATTCTTCTCAAAATGTATGGCATGGAACTATGGAACTGTGGAACCAACTCTTTCTTTCTATCTCTACCTCTATCTGTCTGACAATCTGTATCTCTCTGTCTCTCTCTGATTTTAGAGATGAGGACATTGAGACTTGGGGAAAATTCCTTGCCTTAGGTCATACAAGTTGTAAATTCTGAGCTGGGTTTTGAAGCTGAGTTTTCTGAAACCAAGTCCAGAATTCTTTTTACTACCTCTGAAGAGGTAGTAAAGGTACTGAAGAGAAAACATTGTGAAAGGGGAAAACCATTGGGTTTAGGCTTCGTAAATACTGATTTCTGGCTCTGCCACTTCCTAACTGGCTGGTTGGATTAGATTATCACTAGGGTCTCTTACAGCTTTATTTCATTTGGTGGGAGGAGGGACAAATATTATCTGTGATTTAATTGGTATAGACAACTCCCAAGGAGGCAATATTTTATTGAATATTTTTTATTTTTATTTTTTCCTGGGTTATAAATGTAGTATCATGCAAAACATCTACATATTATTCATTTTTATACGTGAATAATCTTATAAAACCCAAACCTCAAAACATATACCCAATTAAACAAGTGATAAATCATATGTTTTTATCTGCATGTCTACTCCCACAGTTCTTTCTCTGGAGGTGGATAGCATTCTTTCTCATAAACCCCTCAGAATTGTCCAGTCATTGTTTTGCTTTAGTAGCAAAGCCTATTACATTTGATTATCCCACAATGTTTCAGTTACTGTGTATAATGTTCTCCTGGTTCTTCTCATTTCACTCTGTGTCAGTCCATGAAGCTCTTTTCAGCTCTCTCTGAAATCATCTTGCTTATCATTCCTTACAGCACAGTAGTATTCCATCACCATCATATACCACATATATTTGTTCAGCCATTCCCCAATGGAAGGACATCTCTTTAGTTTCCCATTCTTTGCCACCACAAAAAGAGCAGCTAGAAATATTTTTGTACAAACAAGCCAAGGAGGTAATATTTTTTCCCAATGCAGATGGATCTCTGTTATACAATTAATTTGTGGTTTTAGCCATCTCTCCAAGGGCACTGAGAGGTTTGTAACTTGCTCCCAGTCACACAGAATGCAGCCCCAAACCTGGGTTTGAGGACTCTGAGTCCCCAAGGAGGACTTTCCCTCAGGGAGGTACTCTCATGTAACAATGTCAAAACCTGGGGTTTTCAGATCCCAATGGAGTTTGGGGTTTCTAGATTCCATGTTGACAATGCAGAAACTCTCAAGTCCAGGCACCTAAGGCCTACCACTAACATCTAGCTAGCATCACCTTAATCCTCTCACTTGCAGGGGGATAACTCAGTTTCATGGCTTTCCATGTTCTGGATCCCTTGTGACTTAGAGAGCCACTTTCCAGGGCTAGAATTTATAGGTCCTCTTTAAATGTATACAGCTACCTCTAAAAGACCCTCAGAACATGCATATTGTGATCATTATGATAGAAGCAGCAGATAAGTTCCCAAGGGAAGATATGTCTAAGTAATATATCCCTACTCTGGTGGTTAGACTTTTTTCCATCCATGCATGTCAAAATATCATAGAATTATAGATTTAGAACTGGGTGGGAACTTGGAAGTCATCTAAACAGACTTCTTCATTTCATAGATAAGGAAACTGAAGCAGAGAAAGAGGAAATTAACTTTCTCAAGGCTGAACAGGTTGCTAAGTGGCAGGTCCAGAATTTGAACAGTCTCTTGATTCTAAATCTAGTACTTTTTTCCACCATACTAGAAAGCCAATGTATAAATTGGTTTTCTTACTTCTTTTAGGATATAAGGAAAAGGGTTGTCTTTTGTGAACTTTTGGGGATCATCTATATGTTAGATTTAACTACTATAGTTTTTTAGTTCACAGGAACCCAGGACCAATGACTCACATAAATTCCATATGGCAGATACCTAGAATCTCACTCAGCATTCTCTCTATCAATCATAAGTCACATTTCTCTTTGCTTTCACAGATGCATAGTAGTCTCTCCTTCGCCTTGCCTAAGTGAGAGCTGGTTTACATGTATATTCTCTTTTCCTTTGGAAATTAATGTTAGAAAATGAAATCTTTTTATCTGGCATTATGGGTCAAGGCAAAATAAAAGAGGGAACAAATGCTGGCAACATGTACCAAGATAGAGCAGGTTGGTCAAGGCATATGAATGAAAAAGATAAAGAAGGTCAATGGTTCAGGTGTGTGGAACAGGGGTTCATGAACAATGGACTTTTCCACTTAAATGAATACATAATGGAGTCAGGAGCAGAAATATAAGATAGCAGTTTATTCTTTTGTGAAAGGGATATTCTCCACTTTGGATGCTTGAGGAATGTCAAAGTGTTGAGTTCAAAGGCCCAATTCACAGGGTCTTCTAATCATAGAAACTTTCTTCTCCCCACCTCCCTTTCTTTGTTCCAGCTAAAAGTCTCCATTGACATCTTTAAAAGATAATAATAAATATCTTCTTTGACAAATACTAAGAAATAAATATATATTATATGCTATATATAAAAACATAAAAATATATTAAGATAATAAATAATTGTCTTTGACATCTTTAAGAGATAAGTGAGTTAATATTTGACATCTTTAAAAAGATAAGTGAGTTAACTAGTCCACTCCTCACTGGGGAATGACTGGACAAACCTGGTTTATGAATAGAATGGAAGGCTATTAGTTAGAAGAAATGAGAAATATGAAGAATTCAGAAAAACCTGGAATGGTTTATATGAACTGGGATAGACCAATATAAGCAGATCCAGGAGAACAATTCCCATGATGACCATAGTAACATAAAGGAAAGAAACACTGAAATGTGGAAATTTAACACTAAGACCTATACAACTTTCTTTGGGATCACAAGACAACTTTTGGATTTTAAAAGGGAAAAAGGTTTAATCTCAAGATTGATGTTACAATTTTGCTTCTTACCACCCTCAGGTTAAAGAAAAATGTAGACAAAGCCCATTGTTTATCTGTAAACAAGCCCCTTAAGATACTGGGATAAAGGATAAAGGAAAGATAGTGGGGTAGAGAAAGTGGACTTGCTTGCTGTGCATTCTAAATGGATTTGTGATTTCTGCAATTCAGAAGACCTGACTCTTGGCAGAATGAGATTGGAGTCCTCCAGTTGGACGGTATTTGGAAAGGGATGTCATGAAAAGGATAAATTGGAGTACTAGGAGGAAATGGGGGTCTTTTTCCTGAGAATCCAGAGTAAGTAGATGTGCTTTTTAGCCCTGCTCTCAGAGGAGGCTGTTAAGGGAATGGCTGGCCACATGTAGCTGATGCCCTCTTTTTCTCTGACCCACTTTTTATTATTTAATAAATAATTACAATTTAAGATACAGTCTCTAGAGAAGTTTAATCATAACAGAAAGACTTAAAAATTCAAATATGCATAATGACCAGTTGTGACCAGAAGTTAATGGTGAAACACGTCTTCTACCTCTTGTTAGAAGTGGTAAAATATGGCAAAATAAAGCACTCATAAAGCATTTTTAACCTGGGGTCTGTGAATTTTTTTTCAGTAATATTTCATTATTTTCCAGTTGCATGTAAAAACAATTTAAAACATTTTTCTAACATTTTTAATTCCAAATTCTCTCCTGCATCCCTCCTCCCCCTTCCCTGAGATGGTAAGCAATTTGACATGGGTTTTACATTTGCTATCATGCAAAATATATTTCTATATTTGTCATGTGGGAGAAAACACATTTTTTTTTAAAACAATCTTTAAAAAAAGCATGATTCAATGCAATCAAGATTAGAAGGGGGAAAATTGAGAAACAAAAAACTTGGAAAAATTTTTATAGCAAGTCTCTCTGACAAGGGCCTCATCTCTCAAATATATAAAAATTTTAGTCAAATTTATAAGAATATTCCCAGTTAATAAATAGTCAAAAGATTTGAACAGGTATCTCTGTTCAATAGAAATTAATTATTAGAATTAACCATTCTAATTGTTAATTAGCAATAATTAGAAATTATATTATATATATATAAATAATAATAATTAGAAATAAATAATTAAATAGAAATTAAAACATCTATAGTCATGAGAAAAATGCTCCAATTCTCTATTAATTAGAGAAATGCAAATTAAAACAACTTTGAGATACCACTTCTCACCTTTCAGATTGGCTAATCTGACCGAAAAGGAAAATCATAAATGTTGGAGGGAATGTTGGAAAGTTACGGTACTAACACACTATTGGTGGAACTGTGAACTGATATGACCATTCTGCAGAGCAATCTGGAGCCATGTCCAAAGGGCCATAGAGTTATACATATCCTTTGATCCAGTAATACCACCATTAGGTCTATATCCCAAAGATATCAAAGAAGCAGGAAAAAGTTGTATAGGTACAAAAATATTGACAGCAATTCTTATTTATAGCATAGTATTGGCAAAGTATTAGAAACTGAGGGGAAATCAATCAGGAAATGACTGACAGGAAAATTTCAGAAAAACTGAGAAAGCCTTATATGAACTGATGCAAAGTGTTTCTACATGCAAATAAAAAATACAAATTGATTTTTAAAATGCCATGCTTTGATCTGCATGTAGACTTTATGAGTTCTTTTTCTGGAGGTGGATCACATTTTCCATCATGATTCTTTGGAGTTGAGTGAACTTTGAAAAAAATATATAATTTATTTGTCTTAAAAAATATTATGGGAAGTGGTCCACTGACTTCACCAGATGTCCAAAGGGGCTTATGACACAAAAAAAGATCAAGAATACCACTATGTATCATCAGACATGACCAATGTGTTGATTGGCTTTGTTTGACTGTACTTTGATGGTAGGGAATTTTTGCATGGTAGGAGAGATTATTAGACAGTAACATCAATGTTTTTAAAAAGTAAAATAAAAAATAAATTTTTAAGTAAAAAATTTAAAAGTAAAATAAAGCATTTGGAAAAAAAGACATAAAATAGGAGAACAAATTGCTGCAAGAATGAAGTCAAATAGATTCAAGGATGGTACACAAAGACATTTTACTCAAGGCACTCCAATACCAAGTTCCCTCACTTTGGAGAATGACCTAGAGAACAAATGGAGATGTTGATGATGGGGAGACAATATCCAGCAGTGAGGAAGCCTTGCTGATTATTTGCCATTGGCCTATAGAAATAATCTGCAGTAGCCCTGCCTATGGGCACCAGGTATCCCAACGACACCATTTTTGCCATCATTCCCTTGAGCTTTGACAGGATTGTAGTAGGAGAAATGTGTAGAGAGTATGCTCTGCATGTGCCTCACCCACAAGGGCATAAGATACTTGGGATGACAAGGGCACAGTAGGGTTGATACAACTTTTAAAAAGGAGCCCTACTGCTTGATTGTCATTTGAAATCAAATTAGTAACTTATTGGAACTCAGAACCAGGATCCCTCTCAGCACAAACCTTGATTTTATAATAATTTTAGCACACTTTAAAAAATCAAGACTACAGAACAGATGCACTTCAGGCTATTTTTTAGGAAATGAAATGTGAGCCTCAGTTTCCACAGCTGTAACATGTGAGAGGATGAAATAGCTAACTGCTAAGGTTCCTTCTAGCTCTAGTTTTATGATCCTTATATGTTCAGTTGAAGCTGTCTGGGGGCAGGGGGAATCACTTCATCATGTGAATCGACTGACCAGATAGGTGGAAATTGGGGTTGGAGTGCAATGGGGACATGGAAATCACCAGCACAGCAGCCTATGCCAATCTATCACCTTGCATGCTTGATTCCAAGTCAACAAATCTGCCCACGAGTAACCTAGGATAGGATTTTAGAATTAGGCATCTTAGAAGTCTCTATGGAGATCCTTGTCAAAAAGGAAGTTTCCTAGAGTTCTGTCTGAAGAGACATCTTTGAGAAAGGGAATGACACAGAAGCATCCTGTTACAGCTTGGCTACAGGCTAAAGCAATACCAGGGAGAGCCCTCAGTCATTTCCTATTCATCTCATCAGGCCTCAGAGCTTTTAAAGCTTCACTAATTGAAAGCTTAAGCCTCAAAGCCAACTACATTAACTACTTGGCTACTGGAGAAATTTACAAAAAGATTCCCAATTTGAATACTCTATACATTAAATCATGACACATTAAAACTCGCTGAACAAGGCAGTTAGCCAAGAGTCTGGCTTAGTTACATGTTCCCTTAAAACCCACGCTCCACCCTCACTTAACTTACTTCATAGGTCCTCTAATGTTCATCCTCTTTCCCAAAAGAATTTTTGTGTGTGTATGGATCTACCACAAAAGACTTGCTAGAACAAGTAACTTCTCTAGGAAGCAGGGAGAAAGGTAAAGGAATAGAATTGCCCTTATCTTTTGGAAGATACAAGAACCATCTCGTTGATAAAATTCTGCTTGTGCCCTCATGTTTCTAACCTCCTCTCTGAAGTTACTTGGTATTTACTTTAAGGACACATTTAGTTACTTATGTAGCTCTTTAAACTTCAATAATTCCAACCCAAATCTCACACTCCATGACAAGTCAAGTCTCCAGAGTTTGGCTTTATCTCTCCTGGAAGGTCTTTAGATATACCTAAGAAACTGGGAGGAATTCCCTAGTCCCAGCAGCTAGAACACCTGCTCAAAAACCATTTCGATGCTTAGCCTTAAACAGCTTTTAGACCAATGTTAGTAGTCTCTCGGTAACTGAGGATGACGATTGTCTTTGTGCGTTTTCATCTATGATAGATGAGTGTGCACAAAGACACTTGTGCGTGAAGGAGATTTAAGTGGAAAAGTCGATGCACAGAGACAGTCCCACTCTCTCTCAGCATTGGAAAAGGATATACTAAGCACTACAGTAAGAAAAGTTGGTACAAAATATTTCCTCCAAAAATCTGGGGACACAAAAGTACTTCCAGAGTCCTGGGGAAAGGGGGCTCAAGATTAGAGAACAAATGGAACAAAGGGTAATACAGCTCCTAGCTGCTGGACGTCCAGTTTTCCTATTCATGAGATCCTTAAGAAATTCCCCTTATACGTGGTAAATTTCATCCCTCTGTTCTAGACAGACAACACCATCAGATGAGCTGGGGATATAGCTAGGGCACCCGTGAGGAAATGGGAGATCCAACATTCTCTGGAATCTTTTAAGCTAGAAAGGCTCTCCTCCAGGTGAGGGGGTGAGGGTGTGGTGAGGGAATTAGGGAATAAGGAAAAAAGACCTAAGACCAAAGCTGAGGTTAACTTTTCTCAGGTGATTCCTCCTCAGGGTTGTGATGGAAAGACATGCTTGTTCCAACCTCTCCAATGATTCCCTTTCTCAAGCTTGATCATTTGTGAATATCCTCTGGGATAGGCGAATGGGATTATTGCCTAACTTTAGGGAGACTTTTCCTGAATTTATTCTAAAACCTATGATTGATGAATTGTTTGAACATCTTATCACTTACTTTAAGTAGTGGGTAGGGTTGAGTAAATCAGTCAACCCCACACTTAAACTTAGCTACATCCATATAATTTCTCTAAAGAATATAAACTCCATGAAATGGGACCATTTTGAGTTGTTACACATTTAAAAAAAAATTTGTATCCCCAGGACCAAACACAATGCCTTGCTTATAATAGGCACTTAATAAATGCTTATTGAATTGAAATTATAATTTATCAGAATATATATATTTAGAAATAGATCTTTTTTAGAGATCAAAGTATCATAGGACTCAGTCAGAAGGAATCTTAAAGATCATATAGTCTAGACATCTCTATGAGTAATATATATGCTATATGAGAAAATATATAAAATAGATTTAATATCTATATATTATTTATAGTAAAATTTATAGAATATGTATATTCTTTATTTTTTTAATTGTAAAAACTATACTTGGGTTTGTGGGCCATACAAAAATAGGTTACAGATTGAGTTTTGGCCTGCAGTCCAGACTTTACCCACTTCTGAACTAGTCCAACCCCCTCATTTCACAGATGAGGAATTTGGCAATGTGACTAACTATAGTGATACCAAAAATGATTTTATCTTTTTATAAAGGTTAATTAAAAATATGTTCCTCCTTAAAACAAACCATTTGCGATTGATTCTCAAACCATATAATTGGGGGCCTGGCCAAAGATGGCCTAGTCCTTAAAACATCCACATATATAATTAAATCTGGCCTCAGATTCTCCCTACCTCTGTGACCCTGGGCAAATCACTTTACCCCCATTGATTCGCCCTTATTGCTCTACTGCCTGGAAACCAGTACACAGTATTTATTTATTCTAAGTAGAAAAGTAGGAGTTCAAAACAAAACAAAACAAAACAAAAATAGCTATATATATTACCTGACTTTAGTTCAAGTGACTATGTGAAAACTCTAGAAAGCTGATTTTCAGGCAGGATGTTTCAGAAGTTATTGTATAATGACAGAATTTTTGTATCCCCAGGACCAAACACAATGCCCTGCTTATAGTAGGCACTTAATAAATGCTTATTGAATTGGAATTATAATTTATAGGGATATGTATATTTATGTATGTCTAATTGACTGTGGAGCACCTGAAAGCATCAACAACTTTGCAAGAGCCTAAACCAGAACTGAGCATGTCCATCTCTCAGTCCCTACTCTTTCACTGGCAGCTTTAAAATGGGGTGAATTGTGTTGCTCTTCTAGGTATATCAAAAGGAAACTAATCAGTGTCTAACTATAGTAAAATCTGCCCATGAGCACATGAAATTTGTGTTTATTTTGTGGTTGCTGTTTTCTGATTTAAGGTAAATGCATAGTCTAATGTGAGAGTGCCTAGGAGAAAAAATTTTATCAAAGGACCCATTGGTGACTGGTGTTGACAGCAAAGTCCATTGAAGTTGTTATCAGGGGCTGCTAGTGTAGTAGTAATCAACAACAAAGGAAGTGCCTGCAGATGGAATGGGGGAAAGGTCACTTGAATATAGTGGCAGCTTTAGGGATCATGAACCCTTATAATGAGAGAAGTACCAGCTTATAGACTCTACAAAGGCACTGATCCTGGGAACCCAGAAGAGAGCAGTACCTAATGGGTTCGAATCAAGACATATGTAATACCCAGTGGAATCACGTGTCGGCTACTGAGGGTGGGGGTGGGGGAGGAAAAGAAAATGATCTTTGTCTTTAATGAATAATGCTTGGAAACGATCAAATAAAATATTATAAAATTAAAAAAAAAAGAGAGAGAGCAGTACCTAAGCAGAACTTCATGAGGACTCCATGATGTTCAGGGCCATGAATAGGAAGGTACCTTTTGGCCATGGGCTGGTTCTCACTATGATTGTACCTTATATTTGAATACATTATCCCCAGAGATTTTGAGTGTAAAGAGTTAGTATGCTCTTGGCTTAGAAGGAATGTTCTATACTGATTATTCTTATTTTATCTACTACTTAGTATCCCTTCCTAAAAAGATAATGGAGCTCAAATGGTTGATTCTTAAAGGATAGTATATCAGTGGGGGCTCAGGAGCAGCCGTGTTAAAAGTCACAATACCTTATAGTTATCTGTAGAACACTGGGGAAAAAGTGATAGTAATAACTGACCTTGGGAACCCCAGACTAGGAGTGAAAGTACACTTATGCTAAAAACAAAATGCCATATGGTATTTTTTTTTAAGGTATTGCCTCTCGCACATATAGGCTATGAGATCTGAGGCAAATAAATTATCTTATCAATGCCTCAGACAGCTCTTTAAGACTACAAATTGCAACCCAAATGCTTCTGTAATGTTAGAGGCAGTTTCCTCATTGGGAATTCACTATTCTCATAAAATAATGAGTCTGATTTAAAAACAAAAGATTATGTAACACAGATTCAAAGATGGGAAGTCCTTGATTCAACTCTAACTCCAGACACATCCTAGCTGTGTGACCCTGGGCAAGTCACTTTTTTCTAGCCCTTTTTCCTAGCCCTTACTCCTCTTCTGCTTAGAACCAATACATTTGATTCTAAGATGGAAGATAAGGGTTTAAAAAAAAGTATATGTAATGCACATGATTATAAATATTATTTTATTTGGACATTTCCAAACATTATTCATTGGAAACAAAGATCGTTTTCTTTTCCTCTCCCCCACCCCCTTCCCACCACCTCTCCCATAGCCGACGCACGATTCCACTGGGTATCACATGTGTTCTTGGTTCGAACCCATTTCCATGGTGTTGGTATTTGCATTAGAATGTTCATTTAGATTCTCTCCTCAGTCATATCCCCTTCCCCCCTGTAGTCAAGCAGTTGCTTTTCCTCGGTGTTTTTACTCCCATAGTTTATCCTCTGCTTGTGGATAGTGTTTTTTAGATTCCTGCATATTGTTCAGGGACATTGCATTGACACTAATGGAGAAGTCCATTACCTTTGATTGTACCACAGTGTATCAGTCTCTGTGTATAATGTTTTCCTGGTTCTGCTCCTTTCGCTCTGCATCACTTCTTGGAGGTCGTTCCAATCTCCATGGAATTCCTCTACTTTATTATTCCTTTTAGCACAATAGTATTCCATCACCAACATATACCACAATTTGTTCAGCCATTCCCCAATTGAAGGGCATCCCCTCATTTTCCAATTTTTGGCCACCACAAAGAGTGCAGCTATGAATACTCTTGAACAAGTCTTTTTACTTATTGTCCCTTTGGGGTACAAACCCAGCAGTGCTATAGCTGGATCAAAGGGCAGACACTCTTTTATTGCCCTTTGGGCATAGTTCCAAATTGCTCTCCAGAATGGTTGGATCAATTCACAACTCCACCAGCAATGAATTCATGTCCCTACTTTGCCACATTCCCTCCAGCATTCATTACTTTCCATAGCTGTTATGTTAGCCAATCTGCTAGGTGTGAGGTGATACCTCAGAGTTGGTTTGATTTGCATCTCTCTGATTATAAGAGATGTAGAACACTTTTTTTGTTGGTTTGCTTGTTGATGTGGTCAATTATGTGGATGGTTTTCCTAATATTGAACCAGCCCTGCCTCCCTGGTATAAATCCTACTTGATCATGGTGAATGACTCTTCTGATCACTTGCTGGAGTCTTTTTGCTAGTATCCTATTTAAGATTTTTGCATCTATATTCATTAGGGAGATTGGTCTATAATTTTCTTTCCTTGTTTTTGGCCTGCCTGGTTTTGGAATTAGTACCATGTTTGTGTCATAAAAGGAATTTGGTAGAACTCCCTCTTTGCTTATTATGTCAAATAGTTTGTATAGTATTGAGGTTAGTTGTTCTTTGAATGTTTGCTAGAATTCACTGGTGAATCCATCAGGCCCTGGGGATTTTTTCTTAGGAAGTTCTTTGATGGCCTGTTGGATTTCTGTTTCTGATATGGGATTATTTAAGAAATCTATTTCTTCTTCTGTTAGTCTAGGCAATTTATATTTTTGTAGATATTCATCCATATCACCTAGGTTGGTATATTTATTGCCATATAGTTGGGCAAAGTAGTTTTTAATGATTGCCTTAATTTCCTCTTCGTTGGAGGTGAGGTCCCCCTTTTCATCCTTGATGCTGTTAATTTGCCTTTCTTCTTTCTTTTTTTTAATTAGATTGACAAGCACTTTGTCTATTTTGTCTGTTTTTTCAAAGTACCAGCTTCTAGTCTTGTTTATTAGCTCAATAGTTCTATCACTTTTGATTTTATTAATTTCTCCTTTAATTTTTAGGATCTCTAGTTTGGTTTTCTTCTGGGGGGTTTTAATTTGTTTGTTCTGAAGTTTTTTGATTTGCATTTCCAATTCATTGATCTCTGCCCTCCCTAATTAGTTAATATATGCACTCATGGATATGAATTTTCCTCTAAGTACTGCTTTGGCTGCATCCCATAAGGTTTGAAAGGATGTCTCACCATTGTCATTTTCCTCAATGAAATTATTAATTGTTTCTATGATTTCTTCTCTAACTAACTGATTTTGGAGTATCATATTATTTAATTTCCAATTAATTTTTGATTTGGCTATCCATGTACCCTTTCTGATCTATATTTTTATTGCCTTGTGATCTGAAAAGGTTGCATTTATTATTTCTGCTTTTCTGCATTTGAGTGTCATGTTTCTGTGACCTAGTGTATGATCTATTTTTGTGAATGTGCCATGTGGTGCTGAGAAGAAGGTGTATTCCTTTTTGTCCCTATTTATTTTTCTCCATATGTCTATTAACTCTAATTTTTCCAAGATTTCATTCACCTCTTTTATCTCTTTCTTGTTTATTTTTTGGTTTGGTTTATCTAAATTTGATAGTGGTTGGTTCAAGTCTCCCACTAATATGGTTTTACTGTCTATTTCCTCCTTCAATTCTCCTAGTTTCTCCATTAAAAATTTGGATGCTATACCATTTGTTGCATACATGTTGATTAGTGATATTTCCTCATTGTCTATACTCCCTTTTAACAGAATATATTTACCTTCCCTATCCCTTTTGATCAGGTCTATTTGTACTTTGGCTTTGTCAGATATCATGATTGCAACTCCTGCCTTCTTTCTATCAGTTGAGGCCCAAAAGGTCTTACCCCATCCTTTAATTCTAACCTTGTGAGTATCAACCCACCTCATATGTGTTTCTTGAAGACAACAAATGGTAGGGTTTTGGGTTCTAATCCAATCTGCTATTTGTCTACGCTTTATGGGTGAGTTCATCCCATTCACATTCAAAGTTATGATTGTCACTTGTAGATTCCCTGGCATTTTGATAGCTTCCCCTAATTCTGACCTTTCTTCTTTAGCTATATCCTTTTGAACCAGTGATTTCCTTTAGGTCAGTCCCCCTAGTCCCCTCCCTTGATATGCTTCCCTTTCTAGCCCCTCCCTTTTTATGCTCCCTTCCCCTCCCCCTTCTCCTTCCCTCCCTTTTGATACTCCCTCCTCCCTCCCCCTCCTTGATTTTCCTTTCTTTCTTACACTGTTGGATAAGATAGAATTCAGGATCCCACTGGATCTAGATGTTCTTCCCTCTCAGATTTGATTTCACTGAGAGTAAGGTTTAAGTAATACCACTTCACGCTCTCTTCCTCTCCTTCTCATATGAGAGTTCTTCCTCTCCCCTTCCCATGTGTATCTTTGTATGGGAAAGATTATTCTATTTAGTCCCCCCCATTTCTTGAAGTTAATGTTAGTATTATCGACGATTCCCCCCCTCCCTTTTTCTTTCTTTGCCCCCCTTTCACCAAATCTTCTTGATGCCCCAATCTTTCCCTATGCATGATTCTTCTAACTACTCTTATGATGCATACAATTTTTGAGAGTTAAACAATACATTTCCCCACATATTAATATATATAATTTGATATAAATGTAGTCCTTATAGAAGAGAGTTTGACTTAATGAAAAAGATAAGATTTATCTCCTTTTCCCTTTCTTTCATATTTACCTTTTCATGTTTCTCTTGCTTTCTGTGATTGGATGTCAAATTTTCCACTAAGTTCTGGTCTTTTCTTAGCAAATGCTTGGAAATCTTCTATTTTGTTGAATGTCCCTATTTTCCCCTGGAAGTATATAGTCAGTTTTGCTGGGTAGTTGATTCTTGGTTGGAGACCCAGCTTTCTTGCCTTTCTAAATATCGTGTTCCATGCTTTGTGGTCTCTTAGTGTGTTAGCCACTAAGTCCTGTGTGATCCTTATGGGAGCCCCCCTATATCTGAAGCTCCTCTTCTTGGCTTCTTGTAGGATTTTCTCCTTTTCTTGGAAGCTCTTGAATTTGGTGATTACATTCCTGGGGGTTGTCTTTTGGGGATTTAGTATAGAGGGTGTTCTATGAACCCTTTCTATTTCTATTTTGCCCCCTTGCTCCAGAACATGTGAGCAATTTTCTTCTATAATCTCCTGTAGAATATCATCGAGGTTTTTGTTTATCTCTGGTTTTTCAGGGAGACCAATAATTCTGAGGTTGTCTCTTCTTCCTCTGTTTTCCAAGTCTGTGACCTTTTCAGTGAGATATTTCATGTTTTCTTCTAATTCATTAATTTTTTGGCTTTGCTTTATTGATTCTTGCTGTTTTGTAATCTCACTGTCTTCCATTTGCTTAATTCTGGTCGTTAGGGACTGGTTTTGCTTTTCAGCTTTGTCTGCCCTTCTATTAGATGCTTCCAGCTCCTTCTCTAATTGTGAAGTCTTGTCTATCAGACTGCTGATCTCTTTCTCCCAATTTTTTTTTCCCCAAAAGGTTCCCATCTTTTGGGTAAGCTTCAGTTTGAGATCTTCCAGAGCTTGTGGATAGTTTCCATTTTGGGAGGCATGTTCTGATTTTGTTTGGATTTCATCCTCATTCTCTTCTGTTCCTTGAGTACTCCCTCCATAAAAGTTGTCAATAGTCACTTCCCCCCCCCCCCTTTCTTCTTGGAGGCTTGATTTTGGGACATGTGAGCCATCCCTTTGGTAGTTTTGTTCCACTTTCTTTTTTTTGGTCTGGGGTCTGGGTGATGTGGGCAGGTTTTCTGTGAATTTAGGTTGCCTCAGACTAGTTCTTCCCAGCCTCCAAGATTTCTTAGAGCACAAGCCCCTGTTCTCAGTGCAGCAGCCCCTTTGCTCAGCGCAGCCTCTCAGCGCGGTCGCCTCTTTGCTCAGCGCAGTCTCTCAGCACAGCTGCCCCTTTGCTCAGCACAGCCTCTCAGCGCCCCTTTGCTCAGCGCAGCCGCTCAGCGCAGCCGCCCCTTTGCTCAGCACAGGATTTTCCCGTGAAACCGCCCTGAGAGGTCGTTTTCTTGCAGTCTTTAGATCCCAAGGACCCTGGTGTGCCCCCCCAGACAGAGATGCTCCTCACTCACTCGCTGTCCCAGTGAGCACTCTGATAGCTTACTCTGGTTTGGGGGGGGAGGAAGGGGCGGCTCAGTTCAAGTTTTTGTGCGAGCTTTTCCTCCTCCTTATAGTGTGGAAATGTTCAAACCCCATGTACCTTCGTTTCTGTGGGGTACTGGGGAGTCCCTCCGTTCTTCCAAAGGTGATTTTTATGCTCTTTGGGAGGTAGTCTATTTCGTTTGGTGCTGGGGAGGGGAAGCGAGTCACGTCTAGATTGCAGCCATGTTTACCTGGAAGTCCGCACATGATTATTTTTAAGAATTCTCAATATCTTCATTGACTCTTATAATTAAAGTAAATGTGTATATATTTCCTCTTATGGTCAACCCATGTTCCTTATTTACATGTTTTCATGTTTTGTCATGCCCTGTATTTTAGTCTTGGCTTCTTCCCTCAAGCTCTTATTAGCATGTTTTTTTCTGGCTTCTCATGTTTATTTTTTTCTGATTATCCCTGGAAACTGTATTAAGGAGATTTTGCTATCACTTAAGAAACTCTTCTTTTAATAAATGCTTTACTGGGCTATCCTATACTAAAGTTCCATCCTGGAGGCTCACCATGTAGTCAGAGGGCTCTTGGATTCTCAAAGACTGTGGAGCTGTGTGGAGCGCAAGTTCTAATATTACTAAAGCTGAAAAACCTTTGAGTAAGGGCTCAGAAATACATCATCATCAAAGGGCTAGTCCAGGTAATTAGGAAAGTCTCATCACCAGAAAGTTACCACCACCTGAGTGTATTTTTCCCTTCTAAAGCAGCTGATGACACTCTCTAGGAAAGCTTAGAAAAAAGACATGTACTGTATTGGTAAAGAGCAAAACCACTCTTAGAAATCACAGATCTTTGGAGAATTCGGCAAAGCCCCATTAACATAATGTTAAGAAAAAGATTAATCAGCTCAGGGGAATCAGTGTTTCCTTCAAGTGGATCATCACTGCGGAGTTGTCAGGGGTTACCATAAAAAAAATGAAAAGAACAAAAATATAGTAGCCTGGCCATCTTGTCCATTCTTCCAATATATTGTTATGCTAGGTATGTTTATTTATGTGCTTGTCTCTTCTATTAAAATGTAAGCTCATTGGGAGTAGGGATTGCTTCATCCTTTGTAGTTGTATCCCCAGTGCCTTTGTGATACCCTGTACATAGTAGGTGCTTTAGGAAATGCTTGTTGTTCATATTTGGTCTCAGACACTTCATAGCTATGTGACCCTGGGCAAGTCACTTAATCTTGGTTGCCTAACCCTTACCACTCTTTTGCCTTAGAATTGATACTTATTATTGATTCTAAGGCAAAAGGTAAAGGCTTGTTAAAAATTAAAAATATGCTTATTAATTGATTGGGGTATATTCATGGTATCTGAATATGTGATATTTATAATTTTTACTATATAATTTTATAATATTTTTGGTTTGTGTTTATGACACAAAGCATCAAGAAGACATGGCTAAATCCACCCTAGCAATTGATTCCCAAAGTAATGGAATGTATAGAGAGCTGACTTTGAAGTCAGGAAGATTTGGGTTTAATCTGTGAGCATTTATCAAACACTTATTATGTGCTAGGCAGTATACTGAGCCCTGAGGATACAGAGAAAAAAAACAAAAAATAGTGTTTGCCTTCAAGGGGCTTACATTCTAATGGGGAAAACTGCATATATAAGTAGTTATATACAAGATACATATATATGGTAGACAGAAAGTTATCAAGCTGAAGGAAATTAATAACTATTGCAGAAGGTACTATATCAACCGATTCTTAGAAGGTCCTGGGTTCAAATCTTGCCTCAGACACTTCCTAGTTGTATGACCCTGGGCAAGTCACTTAACCCCCATTGCCTAGTTCTTACTGTTCTCCTGCCTTGAGACCAATTGATATATAGTATTGATTTTAAGACAGAAGATAAGGGGAGGAGAAGGAGGAGGAGCCAGAAATTCTAAAATGAGGAATGTGTGTATTCCAGTCTTGGAGCAGTAAGCAGAAGGGCACAAAGATGGGAAATGAAGTAGGAAGAGTGAGGAACAACAAATAGGCCAGCATGAATGGACCACAGAGAGTTTGGCTATTGGAGGGAGTAATATTTAAGAAGGATGGGAAAAAAAATTGGGAGCAACTAGATGGCTCAGTGAATTGAGAGACAGGTCCAAAGTTCAGACCCAGAGTTCTGGGTACAAAGCTGACCTCAGATACTTCCTATATGTGTTACCCTGGGCAAGTCTCTTAACTCCCACTTTCTAGCCCCTATCACTCTCCTGCCTTGGAACCAGTACACAATGTTGATTCCAAGGCAGAAGGTAAAGAATTTTTTTAAAAAAGAAGAATGGAAAGATAGGAAGGGTCCATATCATTGAATTTTAAATGCCAAACTGAGGACTTCCTATTTGCTCATAGAAGTAATAAGGAGCTGGAATTTATTTGTGGGGGTCAAGGGAAGAGAAGGAATGAAAACATGGCCAGATCTATGCTTTAGGAAAGTCACTATGTCAAATGAATGGAGGATAGATAGAAATGGGGAGAAACTTGATGCAAGTAGTCTAGTGGAGAGGATATTTGCAAGAGTCCAGCTGAAAGATGATGAAGGCAAAAACTTGGCTGCAAGTGAAGAGAAGGGAATGGATGAAGATTCCGCAAAGAAGATTAAGGAGGAATGGTCAGATGAGTAGGAGGAGAACCAAGGGAGAATCATCATAAAAACACAGAGGGGAAGGTTCTAAAGGAAAAGGTGGCCAAATAGTGCCAAAATCTATAAAGAAGTGAAGAGCAAGGACTAAGAGAAAACCATTATATCCAACAGGTAATTACCAGTAACATTGAAGAGAATGGTTTAATTTGAATAATGAGGTTGGAATACAGACTGAGATCCAGAAATGGAGATGATGGCATGTCTTCTTTAGTGAGTTTAGTTGAGAAGGAAAGGAGAGAGAGGATGAGGAAGATGAGTTGTTTTTTTCATAGGGATGGGGAAATAGGAAAAGACTGAACATTAAAGAGAGGGAATGAGATTGAGAGTTATCTGTTGGACAAGGTGAGACACAATGGGATCAAAGTCTATATGTAGACAGTTGTCCTTGGCAAGAAGAGCTACTTCTACATCAGAAACTGGAGTGGAAGAGATGGGGAAGGGTGACGTTAGGATTGTGAGGTAAGGAGATAGGAAAGAATCTTATAGTAAATGACTTCTATTTTTTTATGAAATATGAATTGATGTTTTCAGTTGAGAAATTGGGAATGAAGAGGTACTTAGAAAACTTGAGGAAATTAGATAAGGTTTAGAATAACTGCTATTGTGAGTGGAATAGAGAATCAAATAGGGAAGGATAAAAAGGTAGGAAACAGCTAGGTGATTCAGTAGTTAGAACACTGGGCCTGGAATCAGGAAAACCTGAGTTCAGATTTGACCTCCAACACTAGTTGTATGACTCTGTTTGCCTTAATCCACTGGAGAAAGAAATGGCAAACCACTCCAGTATCTTTTCCAACAAAACCCCATGGATAGTACTGACATGCTATGATCAATGGGGTCAGAAAGACTTGGACTTGACTGAACAGCAACAATAAAAAGGGTGGGAATCTCAATGAGGGCTCCATATCCATGTTCAAATTCATAGTTTAACTACCCTAAATACAGAGAATCTGTCTTTTAAAAGTGGCCTCTGGTGTCAGTTCTGTTAAGCTATATAACATTATAGAGAACATAGCTAGACTATTACAGGCGGTGATACTTTATTAGAGGCAACATCTCATTGATATGAATGCTCTTTCACAAGTGTTCGGTAAGTGCCAGAGCCAAAAAAGAGCTCAGAAGTCATCTAGTCCAAGCCTTTCAATTGAGGCCTAGGAAAGCTGTTACCCCATGTCTGAAATGTTCTTCTTCCCATCTCTGTCTACTGGCTTCCTTCTTAACTAAAACCTAAACCTCACATTCTGCAAAGCTTTTAATTCTTTGTATTAATCTTCTTAATTCTAGTATGGTCTTTCTTTTAATTATTTTCTTTTTTATCTTCAATGGGTTTGTTTGTACTTATTTGTTTACTTGCAGTCTTCCCCCCCCCCCCCAAGCTCCTTGAGGACAGGGACTAATTTTTGCCTCATTTTGTATCCCTATTGCTTACACAGTGTCTGGCATATAATAAGCACTTAATATTTATTGACTAACTGCCCAAGATCAAACAAACTCTAAGGGACAGTAAGAGGATTTGAACCTGTGTTTTCTGACTTCAAAACTACTGTTCTTTCTACAGTACCATCCCATTCATTCTTTATGTCAGGGTGATAACTGTTTCTGATGGCTCTGTGTTATTTAAACTTTCCTTAATTTCTAGAACTTGATGAGGAACTTCAGGACTAACCTGATAAAACAATGACACAGGCTCTGGAAGTGACCCTCTAGATGTTTTTGTACAAGAACAGTTTAGACCATCTCTGAGTGAGGCAAGGTAATTCCAAGGCTATTTCCTGTTATCATTATCATGAACCACATCCTGGTCCTCATTCAGAGTTTCTGATCACCAGTCCCTGTGGCTGCATAGAAGTCTCTCTCCTTATTATCCAATCTTGAAAACCCTTTTCTAGAATACTATAAAATCTGGCAATTTACTCCTCCTCCCTGGACTTGGTTTTCTTCCAACATTAGCACATGTGGAATCTTGTTTTCTCTCTCTTTAAGAAAATGAACAATTTTGCAGAGCACACTGTTGCTCTCTGATTTTTAGGATTAACAGGTATAACACTGCTGCTCTCTGGTTAATAGGGTTGACAACAACTTTCTCTATTCTTATCCATGTCCTTTTACAGTCCCTCTAAAGAACTACCCAATGAACCTTCTGATTCTTTCAGAGGTACATTGTGGGGTTTTCCTTAATGGACTTCCCTGACCAGCAGGGTCCCACAAGGGAAGGGGCTCACCTTTGTGATGGGACTCGAGGAGAGGTAGGAACCGAGAACCAGGGTGGAAATGAAAGACAAGGACAAGTCAGTGGTTGGATAGAGCAGGCAAACCCTATGATACTCCCTTTGATAGGAAAGTATGAGTACAAAGGAACACCAGGTGGATGAGGAGATTAAGATAGGAAATGCAGGCCGAGATGGTTACAGCCTCGGGGAAGGAGAAGGTCAAGAGGAGAGAGAGACATAGTCATTGAGGAGCCCAGTGGAGCTCCATGAAAGGGAGAAAGGCCAAGAGCCAAGAGGAAGTTCATGGGTTTGCCTCTGAATTTATTCCTGTCCTTCTTGGGCGGTACTCCCAAGCACGTAGTAACCACATCACAAAGTATAGACAATTAAGATTGGGTGGCAAGGTAGAGGGAACACCTTTGGGCGTGTAGATTGCAAACCGCGCTTTCCCGGGGAATTGAGTCCGAGCACGTTAATGAGTTTGTCTTGGCCAAGGGCCGCATGGCCAGTTCAAGGTTACATTCACAATCCTCATTGGTATAACCTTATGCTTGGAGACACAGTCGCCATACAGTCATTTATATTTCATAGATGTGAATATGCTTGGGATGCTACATACATGGATCCCAATGCTACACTTGGGTTCCTGTGGCTGTTGGCTATCTCTGGTTATTTCCTGGATTTATAAACTCCTGTAGTAAGTTATTGAGCCATACATACAATCACAGAACATTGCAGTTACAGACTAGCACTTTTTACAGATGAATAAACTGAGGCTCAGAGAGCTTACCAAGCAAAGGTGGTTATGAGATTTTCCAGATGGGGAGGTGAGGAAGTGGTATGATTGCCCTTAGGCAATTTGTCACTCTAGGAATGGGGCAAATAGGCTGGTAGACAGCAGGTTTAGAACTACAGTAGAGTTCATTATAGCAGTTCAGGGCAGTAGATAGAGCTCTAGGATTGAAGTCAGGAAGACCTGACTTCATATCTAGGTTTGTATACTTGTTAACTGTGTGATCCCGAGCAAGGCATGTCATCCTATTTATCTGTTTCCTAATCTGTAATATGAGTTGGAGAAGGACATGGCAAAACACTAGTATTTTTGCCAAGAAAGCCCCAAATGGAGTCATGAAGAGTTGGACAGACACAAATGAAATGACTGAAGAACATCAAGAGGTCAGTAATTAAAAAACAAAATTCTGATTGGTGACTTCAATAATTTCTATTAAAACTTAAAAAAAACGCTAATACAATTCAAGTATTTGACATCTTGAATAAAATTCTTCTATAACCCACTGGCATCTTTCTCCTGGATGTTATCTGATTGATACTGATACTGATACTGATACTAGTAGGATCACACAGAAAGCTACTTTATTTGCTAATGTAGCCTGGCTCAATCTGAGTTGGTGCTTATGCTTCTCCAGAGCTGTTTTGGTCTGGAGGGCATGCATTCTTTAAGAACTGCTAAGAAACAAAGCCCCTCTTGTGATTGGAGTAATCCCACTCGGTGAATAAAGGGAGTGAATTGAAGAGTGCTTTGTTAGCTTGGAGATAAACTGGGAGCTTTTAGGGGAGTGATGATTCAACCCTAATATACAGAAACTAGGAAAGATTTGTGATAAGGTGAGGAAAACAGCCAATTTCTAAGATTCTAAACATAAAAGGGTCCTCAAAGGCCATCTAGTTCAACCTTACTTTTTTCAGAAGAAAACATTGATATTAAGTGATTTAGCAAAGGTCACACAGAAAACCTCTAAGGTCAAATTTGAACCAAGGTTCTCTGACTGTATAGGGCAGTGATGGCAAACCTTTTAGAGCAGCAGTTCTCAACCTGTCAATTTGTAGCAATGAGAATACATAATGAATATCAGGTATTTACATTCTGAATCATAACTGTAGCAAAATTACAGTTTTGAAGTAGCTACCAAAATAATTTTTGGTTTGGGGTCACTGCAACATGAGGAACTGTATTGCGGAGTCACAGCGTTAGAAAGGTTGAGAACCACTGTTTTAGAGACTGTGTGCTGTGTCCCACCCATCCCCCAGAGACCCCATGCTGTTCCCCCCCCCAGACCACATGCTGTGCCCTACCCCCCACCCCTTGCCTCACCCAAGGGAGGGGGGAAGAAGGGTGGGGGTTGTGAAAAATATCATCAAGCATGTTGGAGGGAGGGAGGGGAGCAGCTCCACCAGAGTCCCTCTACCTTTCTAGTATGAACTCTGGGGGTAGGGGGGAAGGGGAAGGGAGAGTGGAGTATATACCCACAGAGAGTGCTCTGTATGCCATCTTTGGCATCCATTCCATAGGTTTGTCATCACTGCTATAGACAATGCTCTGTCCACTGTGCCATACTGTCTTATATATGTAGCTCAGAAGAGGGAGGACTAGCACCTATGATGCAAGGGCTGCTCATCCACCCTTGGTGTTGGCCTTTCATCCAACTTTCAGCTGTGGTTCTAAGAAACTGTAGTATGAATAGCAGCTACACCTCAGTAGAACTGTGTAATGGAGGGAGAGAAATGTAGTCTCCCACCACTTATTTCAAGACCAGAGTGTAATAGAGATGGACTCTAGCCAAGGGATGAAGAGAGGGGATGGATTGGTTTCTCCTCTCTTCTCTGGTAAATCCAACTCTGGTTGCCTTCAGATTCACTGGTTACTGTTCCCTCAGAGACCTGGTTGAAACAAAATATAAGATAGACAGCTTCTCTCTCTCTGAGGAGAAAATGTAACTTTCCTCCCCCACCCCAACCCCCAGCTCCAAATCTTCTTTCTTGAATACTATGAAGCAGGCACTGGATTTAGTAAATGGCTATTTATTCTAAAGGAATGTATGAAAGGTAGGGCAAATGAATTGTGGGATAAGGTAATTGGGGAGGTGTAAAATAGGAAATCTCTAATAATAACAATTGAACCCCTCCTCCCCCAAAATCCTGCAGGGTCAGGCAGGCAAAGCCTGACCCTCTTTAGTCAATTGTGAGAGCTGTCCTGACTCTTAGCTGTCCTAACTAGGATATTAAACTCAAGGCTGTCTAGAGGGATTGTGAGGAAATCTTGTGGTGAATGGCTTTCTGGCAAAGTCCTATTCACTCTAAATTGTCTTCCCTGGATACAGGGTCAGGCTTCATAGGAGAATGCTCCAGGCTCAGAGGTTTGCTCAGATCAACCTCTCTGGTGGGCTTCCCAAAGAGAAGCTAGTTTAACTGTTTGGATGTTCTCAGTTCCTTTGTTCCTTCTCTGGAAATCTCTCTCCTTCCTGCCCTTCCCCCACTAAAGATGGTCTTCCAGCATGATGAATCTGCTTGTCGTCTTCCTCTGGCAGATTAAGTCTAAGTTTCCTCTCTTACAACTGTCTTGGCAATTAGACTTAAACCAGGTTGAGGGTAACCAACAGGACTCAGAACCAACAGTAGATCAGGTCTGCTCCAAGCATGTGAAGATTTCACCTGGCTGAATGGGCAGATGAGAACAACTTGTTCCAATGGCCATGAAGATGGATGAAGGAACTGTGGACCACTAAGAGTTTGGTCAGATATGAAAGACATCAAGGTTATCCACTGCATTCTGGACCTTTGCCAGTCATTTTTCTTTTGTCTTGCCACTGAATTTCAATGAGTGGAAGAAAGAGTGAGGCTGATTTTGTGCAACTCTGACTCACTTAAATCTATTTTTCTCACAAGTAAAAATGGCATTAATCATGATGGCATTGGTCCTTTTCAAAAACAAAGGACAAACAACAATAGCACAGAAGAGGTAGAAGTTGAATTTATTGCAGAGTTCATGTCACAGAGATTCTGCTCTTAGTTGGTGTTTATGGAAGAAATAATCTCAAGAAAGGGAAAACCCTGATATGGTATCTCACTAGTAGAGGCATAAGTTCTACTGCAAGTAGACCAGAATTAGAACATCTAGCTAGATCACAAGAACTCTAAAGTATACCATTACCACATTTACACAAAGAAAATAAAGGGTCACCCTGTTGGCCAAGCAAAAAGACAAG
The DNA here is from genome assembly GCF_027887165.1 of Monodelphis domestica. NCBI lineage: Eukaryota > Metazoa > Chordata > Mammalia > Didelphimorphia > Didelphidae > Monodelphis > Monodelphis domestica. The sequence goes on from NC_077228.1 coordinate 300,487,884, forward strand.
GGAAACACCTAAGGTGGGATTCAAATACAGGTTGTCTGCCTTTGAATTCAGCACCCTTTTCTTTGTGTAGTGCTGCTGTTTGCATTGTCTTGGCCTGTGATGGTGAACCTATGACATGTGTGTCAGCACTGACACCTATAGCCATTTTCAATGACACACTGTCGCATGCTGGCTCAGCATGCCTCAGGGATGGGGAACTGCCCCAGGGAGCCACATGCCTACAGCTGTGGCTGTGGCCATGCCCCAGCCAGGGAGCTGGGGGGTGGGGATGTGGTGGGGAGGGCTGATCTACACGCTGGCCACTGGGGCAGTGGGTAGCACAGCCAGGCCACTGGGATATGTGGGTCTCCCATGGGGGGGGGGGAGGAGGAGGACACCCATGGAAGGAGCCCCTGCTCTCAGGAGAAGACTGGGTGGGGCTCCAGCCCACATGCAACAGAGGAGTGCCTGGAACCCATTACCAGACACTTTTAGCACCCTGAAAAATATAACAATAGCTTTTTACTCACAATTTTTCCCTCTACGTACTTTTGTGAGACCTTATTCTTAGCATTAAATAATATCAAAACCAATAAAAGAAAGCAATTTACAGATGAAGTTAGTAGCACTTGCTTGGGCTTGAAGTGTACAAAATACCAACCTTTAACTGAAGATTTAGCCAATGAAATTCAGCAACAAAAAAAAGTCACTAATAGGCAGGTTAGTTAAAGGATTCCCCCTCCCCATTACTTATCTTAGTTCAAGGCACCCCACACAAGTTAAATAATATCAAGACCAACAAAAAAAAACCAACTGACAGATGAACAAAGAAGTCACTAAGCAGGTAAAGTTAAATAATTAGTTTTTGGTTTATTAAATACAGTTATATATTATAAGCACGCATTTTTGTTATTTAAACTATAAGTATGAAATTATGGTTTTTTTCTCAAAGTGACATACCATCCAAGTTATGCTTGGTTTCTTTTTGTTTTTTGGGGGCGAATTTTGACATACCAAGCTCTAAAGGTTGCCCATCACTGGTCTAGGTGAAAGATAAATTTCGCCCATGTTCCTTAAAGATTCTGAAGTTGCATTCCTTCCCCTAGCATTTATCTACATAACAATAGTCTGTTGACACTATGAGACAGAGATTCAAGATGAGTGAGGAAGAGCTTGAGCACCTTAGTTAGAGAGGGAAAAATAATGGAAATATGAAAGGAAGTATTGGGAGCTAGGGAAGTTGAGGACGATTGTGACTATCCTTTGGTCACTGAAATTCTCTGCCTCAGCACTGTCTGCAGATAATACTAGTCACCATGGACAGAAGTGCTAGGCATCCTCTTTTAATACAGATACTTCCAAGAAGTCAGCCAATTTAGTTCGACTGGATTTCATGAGTGAAAAGGGCCTTAAAGATTCTAAAAGACCCTTATATGGGACCAACCATTTGTAAACAGCTATAGACAACATCTCCAAGGGTCAAGTTCTTTTTCCAATAAGGTGTTCCTGGGGAGACATACTACAACCAAGATAGAATCTTCAAAATCCTGTGAGAATTCTGGCATCTAGAGCTGATTACCCCACAGTTTTACATCATTTCCAAGACACTCTCCAAGTAGAGTACTAAATAAACATAATCACTTAATCTGAGCCTGGGAAAAAGTTAATTCCAGAGTCAGTATTTGATCAAAGTGGTTCATCTTCTTCATACTTTTGTATTGTATAATTGAAAATCTGTTACCCTAAGAAAAGAACTACATTTCCTGAGAGCCCACTGACTTCCTGTCATTATGTACTTCCTGTAGACAGAGGATAAAGTTAGTGGGAGTTGAGGCTCTCATGCTCTCTTTGGCATGATGCAGCAATCATGGTATCATGGTGAGGTGAGGATTTTGAAATGGCTAATCAGCCATGAGCACATAGTTTTTATTTTGTATCCTCTTTATTCCTTGATTTCTAATGATCATTTAATAAATCCCTTAAAATATAATATTTTTATTATTGAGATTTTAATTTTTACAGTATTCACCAGTGTCTAATATAGCACTTAGCACATGGTGGACCATTTATAAATGGTTATTGATTGACTGAGCAGAGGGAATCAACACAAACTCTAAACTGTGTTTACATATTCATATATATATATTTGTATGTGTGTGTTTGTATCTATAGACATATCTATCTATCTTCACATACATAGATACACATATTTATAACAGAATTCAACTCCATCACTTCCTTCTTCCCTTTGTCCCAGAAAACCAAAAAGCAAAAAAGCTTGCTCTCTAGTAGGATTGTAGTGTGGTAGTGATCTCTGTGAAACTAAGCAACTCAATCAGAGAACATGGAGATAATTGGGGCAAGGTGCCAGCATGTGTATGATGCTCTATTAGTCCTTTGGGAAAGGGTACTGGCAACCAATGATGGCCAGTTCTGAAGATACTTGGGGCAAAGACTGAAGTTAGTGAAATGTGAATTTCTCCAGTGTGAAAGGAGGCTGACACAACTCTGAGGTTCAATCCCAAAGAAAACCACTATTAAGAATGAAGGAGTCAGAAAGTGAGCAATAAGGGGATATAAATAAGGAAAAAAGACAAAAATTACCAAAGTTTGCAGATAAGGCAAGTAAGGAAAATACTAATAACAGAATCAATCATTATGATAAGTAAGTCTGGATATCTATGAATAAATACTGCATGAAAAAGGAAAATTATTTGATATCTGATGAGTTAAAGGACTTTATAGATTCTCAAAAGCACCTGGAACTACACAAGAATATTCCTGAGTGGTTTAAAAGAGAAATTAGAATTGTGAAAGCAGATCCTATCACCTTGCAGAATAGAAAAATTCTAATCTAAGTTGGTGGTAAACCTCCCCAAAGAAACAAAAGAGAGAACAACTGAATAGAGATGTAAAAGGACAATTTGAAAGAAGAGAAGCAAAAAGAAATAACCTTAGAAATAAAAAAAAAGAAAACATTGATCTTAAAGGCAGGATGTGTAGAGACGATTTAAGGATTATTGATCTCTTGGAAAACAAGAGAAGTAAAAAAAAAAATCTAAATGTCATAATGCAAGAAATAATATAAGAAAATTGCCCACAAAATTGACCACAATAAGAAAATTGATCACAAAAATAATATACCAATTGAAAGAATCTACAAATCATTTCCAGAAGACATTCAACATTTTTTTTTACTTGATGGTGTTGAATATATCAGTGTACATTACAATAGATTTTTAGTCAGAGGATCTATGTTCATATTCTGGCTCGGAGAACCTTACATGTATTTGCTGTCTATGTAATTGTGAGCAAAACATTTAACCTCTCTGGGTCTCAGTTTCCTCATCTGTAAAATGAGAGGGGCAGCCTAGTTGACATCTAAGGTCTCTTCTAGTTTTAATATAGGATCTTACAATTCTATAATCCTGGGATATACCGTTTTAGAGTAATATATCTTGCAAACAATTCCCTATGCGTGTTATTGTTCAGTCATTCAGTGATGTTTGACTCTTTATGACCCTATGGACCATACCATGCCAGATCCTTCTATCCTCCACTCTTGCTCAAAGTTTGATTAATACTGTCTGTGGAGCTCTTGGCAAAGAAAATGGAGCGGTTTTCCATTTCTTTTTTCAATGGATCACATTTTGTCAGGACACTCTCCTATGTCCTGTCCTTCTTGGGTTACCCTGAACTGCAGTGCTCATAGCTTCAGTGAGCTTCTCAAGCCCCTCTGCCACAAGGCAGTGATCTGGGGAGGGGATTGCCAAAGGAATTTAATTCAAATTCTTTAGGTGGGCTTTCAAGGTCCTCAATATCTACTATGATTTTTCCCTCTCAGACTTATCTCTCATTTTTCTTTTCCATATACTCTATGGTTCAAGCAAATGGGAATATTGACTGATTGGACCCTACAATATTTCCCAACTCTATGCTTCTGCTCATGCTGTTCTCTGTTCCTCCAACTGGTAGTGTTCTCTCCTCCTAACTACTTTGTATTTAACTATCTTTATTTATTCCATATATATTTAGGATGTGAGGCATATTTAGAGCTTCTCTGCCTGCTCCTAGATAATTATTTATGCTAGATTACTTGTGTTTTATATGGGCAAGAGCCATTCAAGAAGAAAAGGTATGGATGGGTTAAAAGGAATACTGTCAAGAGGAGTACTGATCTCAGTGGATTATTGATGTGGTACTACTTGTACATTTGTACAAAACTCACTGTACCTAACATTATGCTCTGCCTAATAATGCTCTATTTAATAATGTTTGTTGAATTGAGTTGAATTAAAGGCAGCAACTATGTCTTATTTATTTGTATTAAAGAATCTTCATCATGGAGTCTTCTACATAGTAGGTATTTGATCAATGTCTGAGGGTTCACACATCTTTAAAAATACCTTCCCTTCTGTCTTGGAATCAATACTTTGTATTCTAAGACAGAAGAGAGGTAAGGGTAGGCAATGGGGGTTAAGTAATTTGCCCAGAGTCACACAGCTAGGAAATGTCTGAGGTTAGATTTGAACTCAGAACTTCCTGTCTCTAGATATGGGCCTTAATCCACTAAGCCACCTAAATGCCCTTGGTTCATGTATCAATTGACTGTCCATTTGGAACTTATATAATACCTTTCCCTGTTCCTAGGGCAAGACATATGATTATGGCTGCAGGTTATAGTATAGAAATAAACATTTTTCCAGAAAAGAATATAAAATTGTTTTTACACATATACATACATACACCTGGAATTGTAATCCTATTTTCCCATTTATTAGTCAAGCTCCTTTGTCCTTACTCCTTTCAGAGAATATACTTAAGTTGTACTGCAATGTTTTGATGGAATGGTTCCAACCTTGCCCATGGGTGTTAAAAGAGAAGTCTCAGTGCCACCTGCTGTCTTGTCCAGGAAAAGGAAAACAAGAAAGTCAGCAACTGGTTTCATTTAATTTGTTGACTTGAATATCCAATTAACATTTCAGTTTTACTTTTCTTGAATTAATCCTCAGTACTATAATTGCTGTGTATTTTTTCTTTATATAAATTTTTAAATATTTTTTCTCCTTTGGAATTTTCACACTTAAATTTGGTTTGTCCAAGTTGCTGTTAGCAATTTGCCTTTGGGATGTGAACTTTTTTTGGTATCATTTTTTTCCTTTGTTCTTGATTGCTTCATCAAAATTTTATATTTATTAAAGGCACGCATTGTATGGAATATTTTTGTTCAATGGCTTGAATCTTGTTCTCAACCTTAACTTCTCAACTATGTTCTGGTTTTCTCTACCCAACTCTCTTTTGGACCAGTCTATGTATAGATGTTTTATTATCAATTCAAATTCAACATGTGCACAACTATAGTCACAGTAAATGCTTGTTGAATAACACTTTGTGAGTAGCCAAAGAAGGAGTTGTGATGTGTGCTTTTAAAAAGGTTACAGTCTAGTTGGAAGATAAGATACAAAGACATGAACAAGGAAATGATACCATAAGAGTGAAATAACAGTTCATAGAATCACTGGCCATTTAATCCAACCCATGACCTGGAACACCTTTACAAAAGCTTGATGCTGGCTTTTTGTTTAGGTGTGTTCAACTCTTTGTGACCTCATTTGGTGTTTTCTTGGCAAAGATACTGGAGTGGTTTACCATTTCTGTCTCCAGCTCATTTTACAAATGAGGGCATCGAGTCTAGAAGGGTGAGGTGACTTGTCCAGGTTCACAGAGTTAATAAGGTCTGAGGCCAGATTTGAACTCAGGAAATCTGAGTCTGAATTCAGGATCCAGGACTTTATCCACTGCCCCATCTAACTATGCAAATGGATCCATTTAAATGTATATGATAAATTGTGAAATATAGGCCAATAAGGGAGGTTACACCCACACACACTGGTGAATTGGGAGGAGAGAAAGGGTTGAGGGAATGAGAGGGGAGAAGAGGTTGATATTCTCCTCTCTTCCCCTCAATGAAGACAACCCGAGTTTATCTCCCTAAGGGACAGAATATGTCTCCTCAGAGAATGGGGTTGGGAGGTGAAGGTTAAAGACTGGAGGAGAGGGCTTTAGAGGAATGACCCACTGCCTCCCTTCTTGATATTAGCTTTTTGTTGAGAGGTAGGATGAATTTTCCTGCCTCTGGATCTTCCCAGTACCCTAACTACCACTTTTCCCTTTAAGATCTGGTTTCACTCCTCATCCCTAGTCTTGAGCTAGTCCTCCTCTTTGGGGAGAGGTATGGTTCCCCCCAAATCTTCAGTCCCCTTCTTTAGTGTCAGAAAGTAAGCGGATTTGATCTAAATAGTATCACTTTAATAAAGAACCACACAGGGAAGGGAAATTGAAAGTTGCATAAAGAAAGTGGGTAGCAGGAGTCCCTAGAGACTGGCAGACTGACCCCCCTAAATATTGGGGGTCCAGGTCCTCAGCCTTGACCCGTATTTGGGTCAGCTGCTGGTTGTTCCTACTCTTGAGCTAATTTGATTAAATTGCTGGAGTTCAGGACAAATTGGGGCTAGAGAGGTAGAAAAAATCCAAGAGGATTTTCTCAGTAGATGGCTTCTTCAAAGTCCAATCTACAATGTTTGAGATGAACAAAAGACTTCCAGGGATCACTAGGAAGCAGTTGGTGTCCAGAGAGAGATCTCCAGCCTCTGAGATCCTCTTGTCAGGTTCTCAGCTGAAGGAGTAAGAGTTGAAGTGGCAGTTTTGAGTTCTACTCAGCCTCTGTTCTCACCTTGGAATCCTGAGTCTCTTTCTTTCTGCCCCTCCCCCACATGGGCTGCTTCTTGTTTCACTGGATCAGATTTCCTTCTTTTGCATCTTCCTCTCTTTTGTAAATTCTCCTCTTACAATTCCTAAGAAATAGTACAATAAATGCTACAAGAGTTCAGATGAGTTATCATTGTTAGATGGAGTGATCTGAGAGGATTCCATGGGAAGAACATTTTTTACTTTATAAAACTGGGGCCTTTTATTTTTGTAATATATTCACTTTCTATTATATAACTCTTCAACCCCACCCTGCTTCCCTATCCATTGTAATAAGGGGTAAAGTGGATAAAGCATTGATCTTGGAGTTAAGAAGATGAGTTCAAATCTAGTTTCACATACTTACCAGCTGTGTGATCTTGTGCAAGTCATTTAACCTCTGCAGCCCCTGTTTTCTTATCTGCAAAAAGGGATAATAATGCAAACTATCTCCCAAGGTTATTGTGAGATTATAATTAATCATATCTGTAAAGCAGTTTGAAAACTTGAAAGTGCTATATATATTTATATTATATATAGAAAATAATAAATAACATAAATATATAAATATATATATAAAACAAATATATTTTTTAATTTAGGAAAAATCAACTAATATATCAACCACTTTTATGTTCCAGCATTGTACAAACATATCCCCCTATCGCTTTAATAGAAGGGGAGAGGTACATTTTCTCAACTCTTCTTTGGGACTTAAGTTTGATCATTATAACTACATAACTTTCTGTTTCATCTTATCTTTTTTTTTCATTTTCTATTTTGGACTCATTGTATATATTATTTTCCTGGTTCAACTTTCTTCATTCTGCATCATTTCACATATCTGTTTTGTGTGTAATTGGAAATCTTGTGCCTTTGAACTACATTACCCAGGAGCCCACTCACTTCCTGTCTTGCCTGCTGTCCTAAACAGGAGATAAGTTGAGTGGGGATCATTGTTTAGTCTCTGCTTCCTGTTGGTGGATTTTTGAGCAGGTAGATTTAATTTGAGCAGGTAGATTTAATTTGAGCACATGGTTTCATTTTGTTAAATAATTGCCTTTCTATTTCTTTACTTCTAGTGATCATTAATAAATCTTATAAAATGTAATATTTGAAGTTATCGTATATTAATTTTATTATTGGATATCGTATATTAATTTTAATTTTTACACTTGCCATGCTTCTCTCAATTCTTTACATACAATTTGTCTAGCTATTCTCCAATTGATGGACATTTAACTTTGCATCTAGTTCTTTGATATTACAAACAGTGAACTTATTTTAAGTATGTTGGAATAAATGGGATCTTTCTGTCTTTACTTCCTTAGGGAATATGACTATGGGATTTCTAGGCCCAAGGGTAAAACACCTTTTTTGTTTTTAAGCATAATTCCAACTTTTTTCCAGAATAATTGGATCAAAGAATCCTATGATTCTATGCAGATAGAATTTTATCTATATATTTAGTGTGCCTGGACCTCCTTTAACAAAATCATCTTTGCCAATTTGCTGGATATGAAGTGAAGATTCAGGACTGTTTTAATTTGCATTTCACTTACTATTAGTGGTTTAAAGCAATCTTTAATACAGTTTGCTTTGCTTTTGAAAACAGTTGCTTATCCTTTGACCACATTTCCATTGGGGAAAAGTCCCTTGAAGTCTTATATATTTGATTTCATTTCCTTAGATGCCAGATCTTTGTCAGATTTGTTTGTGGCAAAGGACTTTCCCATTCAACAGTTTCTCTTTTTGTCCTCATTGTATTGCTTTTGTTAGTGCAAAAGCCCTGCAACTTCTTGCAGTCAAAATTATCTGATTTATCTTTGGGGATATCTCTCCTTAGCTTAGATAAGGGCCATTGTCAGTTGTTTGAAAGGTTACCTGCATCTATTTTCCTCCAATTTTTAACAATGAAATGGATCAAGGATATATGTAAAACCCAGTGGAATTGTGTGTAGGCTACAGGAAGGGTTGGGGGAGGGGACAGAAAGAATGTGATTCTTGTAACCAAGGAATAATGTTCTAAATTGACTAATTAAATACAATTTTCAAAAACAAAAATCAATGAAATGACATTCTATATTTAAGTTGTTTTAGCTTCTGCTACAACTGCCATCCTAATGAAAAGGAAATGTTTCAGTAAGGATATGTGGAATAAGGAATAGAAATTTAAGTGATTTAAATTTAAATTTAAGATTAAAATTTAGGAAACTGAGGCAGGTAGAAATTAGTTTCTCTCTGTAAGGAGTATTATATTTTTATGAGGTTTATTAAAGATTAAGGATTAAAGAAAATACAGGATAAGAAACACATGCCTAGGCCAGAGAGGCCTAGACAAGATAATCTCACATCATGGAAGAGCCTCGTCTGCTCCAAAACGGAAGTCCAAAAGACCACAAAAGCCTTTGCAATCAGGTTAAATCCCTTCTCGATCTCAGCCCACCTGAGAATTCAGTGAGATTACAAAGCATTTTGGGGAAGTGGAGCAAGGGCTTGTGGGGATTGAAGTCCAGAGTTCAAATCCATTTTTTACATTTCTCCATGTGATCATTTTTGGAAAAAATTAATTTTTTCCCCAAAAGGATCATAAAAACATAATCAACTTAAAAGATTGCAATAATGTGAGGATAAGAGAAAAAAAGAACAAAACCAATAATTGCTGGACGCATTGACAGAAAGCCAGTTAGGGGGCAGTCCCCTTTGGCATGAAAGTATACATGAAAATAAATGTTCAATCAACTACACCCAAAGTTCATTTTTGTGCAGCTTGTGGTCTGGAGGCTTCTTCATGGTGGCTTCTCCAACAGTTCAGTTTCTGGATTCAGAGAGGTAGCATGTTTTTTAACCTAAAATTCTTCTAAAAAGGAATTTAAACTTTGTAATTTAAATAATGATATTTTTTTTACACCTTCCCTTTCCTCTTTCTTTCTTCCTTTCCTTTTCTTCTTCCCTCCTGTTTCTTTGACCTTCCCCTCTTCCTTCATCCCTCCCTCCCTCCCTCCCTCTCTCTCTCTCTCTCTCTCTCTCTCTCTCTCTCTCTCTCTTTCATTCTTTCTCTTTCTTTCTTTCTTTCTTTCTTTCTTTCTTTCTTTCTTTCTTTCTTTCTTTCTTTCTTTCTTTCTTTCTTTCTTTCTTTCTTTCTTTCTTCCTTCCTTCCTTCCTTCCTTCCTTCCTTCCTTCCTTCCTTCCTTCCTTCCTTCTTTACTTACTATATTACTTTAATTACTTACTGTGCTGGAGGCTCCATTACTAAAGTATTTAAGGTAAAGAGAAAAGCTGGAACAATGACTCTAAAAAATAAGGTCAAGGAGAGACTGAATTCTCCCCCCTCCCCCCTTCTGTTTCCTTCTGTTGGTTTCAACAGTGATTCAGAGTTGGTAAGTTGACTGCAACTTCTAACAGATTAATCTCACTCTATAATATTGAAAACAGGGATTAATTTTAAGGAAGAAGGGTAAAGGAGTGGGGATAGGAGAGAGGGAATTTTGGTTTCCCTAATCTATTATAAATTCAATATAAGTAAGTAAGGTTGAATAGTCCTTAAGGATATTGTTAGCAACTTGAAAAGATCTTCAGAGCTGTACCACAAATCTTTCAAGGAGAAGCCAATAACCAGAAAGGTAGAGTAAATCTCTCTGATAGTTCCTTCCTCAGGGTCCAAGGAAGAAGGAGTGAGTAAAAACAGCTTGTGCCATCTTATTCAAACTGCCTTCCTCCTGGCCACATTCTCCTTTGGAATCTTCCTGGTTTACAGAACTTCAAGCTTCCATTCCTTGCACTTGCTTGCAAGTCTTTCTGTTGTAGTAATAAGTTCTTCACATGACTATACTATCTAGTCTCTTACTATATTCTCTCATAATAAAGCTTGTTTCCTTGAAATGGAGTCAGTTTGAGCCATCAATCAATTCCTTGGACAAGATCTAATTACCTTAACCACATCACTGCCTTCTGGATTCAAGTAGAACAAATCTAATCCTTCCGTATGATAGCCCCTTCATTTACTTGAAAATAGCTATCATAAGGCATTTCTTTTCAATTGTGGAATGTACCTTTGGGGATGTCACAGTCTCAGCTTCTGTATCCTAAGATCCCCAAACCTCCAGACAGACATGACACTCTAGTATCTCTCTTAAGATGTCATTCTCCCATGAGAAACAGAAGTAAGACACAGCCTTGGGTATCTCATACAGTTTCAAAAACTATAGGAATACCACTAATAAAAGGAATAAGGGATTCTTTAAATTCTGGTCATGATTACAGTGGCATGGGATGCTGAAGAGTTCTCCCCTGTTTCTTGGGATCTACCTTCTGTCAGCAATGGGAGCTCCACACAATGCCTGGAGAGCAAGCATATCAAATATGTCACTTGTGCTTTTATTCTAATAAAATTCAGTTCAGCATTTATTATTTCTACCATATACTTAGTACCATGTTAAGTGATAAGGAAAGAAAATTTATCAGACATAATCTCTACCTTTAGAGAGATAATGACCTACTGATGGAAATGAGTCAGATATGAAAATAAATATGGATACAAGATGGATACAGACAAAATCACCTGGAAAAAAACAAAACAAGGATGGAGAGACCACTGTGTAGAGGAATCAGGGAAGGTTTCATAGGAGGAGTTGGTATCTGAATTGGTCTTGGAAGAGAAGGTTTTCAAGAAAGTAGAGAAAGGAATGCATTTCAGGTTTTGGAGACAGAAAACCAGGTTAAGATCAAAACATCTGTCCTTACTTATAGAATTAATGGGAAAAAAAAACAGTGAAAGAGGAATCAGTTGGGTTAGAGTCAGATCAGAGAGGGCTTTTAAAATATTAGGTTAAAGAGTTGTTATTTTGTTGTTGGTTTTTTTTTTACTCTTCTTAAAGTAGCAAGGAGAAGTTTGAAATCCGGGAAGTGACATGGTTACGCCGATCCATTTGGAAGATTATTTGGGCAGCTATTAGTTTAATAAATTACTACCATTCAATGGTAGAGGCAGAGTTATGTAATGGAAATAATATTGGCATTGGAATAAAAAAAGTTAGATGCTAATGTCATTCGTGGAGCTCCCTACTAGACCAGTCAGTATACCTCTCAGACTCACTTCTCTCAACTATATAAGATGGGGGTGGGGGACAGGGATGATGATGATAATCATTTTTCCCAGGGCTGTGATGAAGAAAGCACTACATCAATTAGCTTTGAAGCGTTTTGTTCTTCATTCTTATTTTTGTCCACTTTGACTATGAGACCCAGCCTATCTCCTGAGTTGCAGCTATCCTGAGGGTCTTGGTTGGAAACCCCCCATTTGAATCACCTCTATGACCTGTCTGAACCTGTTTCCTCAACTGCAAAATGAATGGGTTGGATTAGCTGATCTCTAAAGGCCCCAAATCTATGATCCTATGGTAACGACAGGGCAAAAAAATGCAGTGTAAAGCATAGAACCAGGATACAGGGTTCTCTTATGAGCGTCCTGGTTACATTACACAGTTGTTTCCATATAATCCATCTGAACGCTTTTCCAGACCCCATTTTTCTCCAGCAGGTGGCACCCGCCCCCTCCGCCGTCCGTGACCGCAAGTTCCAATGCCCAGAGCCAGAAAGCCTGGCCCGGCTGCCAGATAGTAGGATGTGCTGGAGCTTGAGAGAGCACTGTAGGCGCGCGGCTGTCCGTTGAGCTAGAACGCTGCCTGGGACGTTCCAAAAACAGAATGTGGGCCTGCGACGTTCCCATAAATAGAACAAGGGTCGGAACGTCCGATAGAATGAATGCTGCCCAGAACGTTCAATAGACAATCCAAGATAAGGAGGTTTGAATCCCTCCTGACTCCTCCCGGGGCCTAGGCTGCTGAGGTTGGCCCTATTACTCGGTTCCGTACCACTTTCGGGCGCGGCAGCAGGGACTACACTCCAGCTCCGGGAAGGACGGAGGAGGGACGAGAGAGGGAAAGTGCGCCTGCGCAGAGACTAGGAGGAGCCTGGCAAGGCCTGAGGAGGGAAGAGAGGAAGGGAGGAAAGTTCAGAGGGTACTAGAAGCGCGCACGGCTCCAGGGCGCAAGGTAAGCAACTTACTCGAAACTTGAGCTGGTGGCTTTTCTCTTCCCCAGCTCCGGTGCGTCTAAGTGGGGCCAGCACTTGCCTCACCTGCAGGCGTGGGTTTGGAGAGCTAAGAGTCATTGGCAAACTGTCCAGTATCTCTTAGAATTCTCTCACCTGGAAATGCAGCCCTTGGTTCCCTTGCTGATGGACCCAAATGAAAGAAGGAAATGCTATAAGTACTGAGCAGAGACACTATTTTTCCTCCAGGGAGTAAACGAGACAATTGACCTTGTAAGAGACAGAAAGGTTTTTGCAGGATGAATCATCAGATAATCGCCAGGGTCCCTTCCTACTCTTCCATTCAGTGGCTGCAACCTGGGAGCAGCCGGTTTCACGCTTTAATCCAAGTTTCCAGGGAGGGGACCCTTGGTTTACCTTTTTCTTGCGAATCTAATTGCTTCTCTTTCCCTGTCCCCATGCGGTAGCAGACAGGAACCATTCCTGTATTAACCGGACTTCGTCAGACTGATTTCTCTTAGTCAAATTGCAACACACCCCTAAACTTATCAGGATTATTGTGGAGAGGGTAAAAAGCTTAAAAAAAAACGAAAAAAAAAACCCCACACCAAAAAAAGGGAAAAAAAAGTCCAAGTTTAGCTCTCAAATCCAACATCATATCAAAACAGCAACTTACTTAGAGAAAGGATCTGGTCATGTGGATGTTGAAGGTTCCGGATTTCAATCTTCAGCTCACCCTGTTAATGTTGTCACATTGCATGTCTCTCCTGGGTTCAGTTGCCTGAAAAATAATGGCCTTGAATATGGTGCACTTGACAGTTGAGAAATGAGAATGTCAGTGTAATTGGTAAATAACTTTCAGTTCCCTGGAGAAAGGTAATAAGTGTTAGTAGAAACCATTTCTTATTTTTTAATGTATATTCCTGGTACATAGAACAGCCTTTTATACACAGTGGGTGTTTAATAAATGACTGGTGGAAAGAGGCCCGTAGACCAGGGGTCAAAAAACTATCCTAGATTCTGATCTTGTTTCTTTACTAATTGTATATACTAGATGATCTCCCATGTAATAAATTATAATAGTGATCACTGAAGTTTATGTAGTACTTTTAAAGTTTGCAAAATCCCCACCACTTTACTGAAAATGATTTTTTCTCAACATCATCAATGACTTAATTTGTAAAACCCAATGGTCTTTTCTTGTTTCTAATTCATGACTTTTCTGTGGCATTTGACTGCTTTTTTTTCTTCCTGCATTTCTCCCTTTTTCTCTTGGCCTTTGTAATCCTGCTTTCTCCTGGTTTTTCTTTCAGAAAACTTCTTAGTCTTCTTTACTGCTTCCTCTTTTCCCCCCATAGCCCAAAACTCTCCTCACTTCATTTCTTATCTCATCTTTGATAATTTAGTCCATCAGTATGGCTTCCATTCTCACCTTAATGCTGATAACTCCTAAATCCATGTATGTATGTATATATATATATATATATATATATATATATATATATATATGTCTAAGTACAACCTCTCCCTTGAGATCTAGTTTTGTGTTCCAATGGCCTGCTGTATAGTTCCATCTATATGTTCTACTTATGTATTAATTATAATTAAATTGGAAGGAACCCCTTCCCAAAATCTGATCCTCATTTCAGCTTACTAGCTTCTCTCAGTGGCAACAGCTTTCTTCTAGTGCAATCATCTTTTAATTTTTTCCCTCTTCTACTACATCTGACCAGTCACCAAGTCCTCTGGAATCTGTCTTGTAATCTCTTACATCCTCCTTTTCATGTTTGTGCCATCATGTATAAAAGACCTAATTTCCTTTCACCTAGCTTTGTACTCTGTTTTCCTGCCTCCAGTAGGAGCTGTAGCTTAGACCTACTAAGAATAAATCCTGAACCAGTGAGAATGCTAGAACGTTGGTCAAGCTCAACTATATCCATTGACTTCTTGGTGTTAGTTCAAACTGAATTTGGTGCATTTTACTAATGAGACTGGCATTTCTATAGCAGGTAAAAGTTAAGGCTCAGGGAGAACTTGTAAGCACACCAAATCTTAACTATATGGGAAATTCTTAAAACTTTCCTTTGGTAAAGTTTCTGATAGCTAGATAGCTTGTTTTGTGATGTACAATTATCACTCCTTCAAAGACTCTTTGTTGAGAGAGTAGAAGTAATGTTGGAGTTAAAAGAGGCCTGGGGTGGTAGGGGGTAAAAAAAAAGATGTCCAATGAGAGCTTCTTTAAAAGGTAGGTTAAATTGGTGCCATATTACAATCATAGCATTTCAGAGGTAGAAGAGACCTTAGAAGGCCTTTAATGAAACCTGAAAGTAGGTTCGTTGTAGTTTATGTCTGTGCCCAGTACTAATGGCCACTTAATTCCCAATTGGGATTTTTCATCAAAGGCAGATGGAAGGGCAGATATAGTCTCTAATAAAATATCCAGAAGTCCTCTAAGAGTTCTAAAACATTTAAATAAGTTTAGAAATAAACATAGGACAGGTAGGTGGCACAGCCAATAAATAGAGTGCTAAGTCTGGAGTTGTGAAGACTCTTCCTGAGATCAAATTTGGCCTCAGAAATGTACTTAGCTAGGTGATCCTGGACAAGTCACTTGACCCTGTTTGCCTTAATTTCCTTATATGCAAAATGATCTGAAGAAGGAAATGGCAAACCACTCCAGTATCTTTGCCAAGGGAAGAGATGGACACAACTGAAAAATGATTGAATGACAGAAATAACCTAAAGAGCTTTAATTTTTTTGGTTTTGCATCACCTTTATTTCCCAAAATAATCTTCCAATCTCCTAGCCAGACAGTCATCCTTTATAACAGGGGTCCCCAAACTTTTTACACAGTAGGCCAGTTCACTGTCCCTTAGACCATTGGAGGGCTGGCCTATAAAAACCTAACCCTAACTGGGCAGCAGTAAACACAGTGCGGAATCCCCTCCCCAGATCGCTGCTTACCATGCTGGGCCATTGTGCAGCCACATAATCCTTTGTGCAGTGCCTCATTCTAAGGCACCACGCAAAGGATTATGTCACCAGAAGTAGTACTGTACGTGAGCAACGCCGCACTTTGTGGCGCCGCCACATACAGTGCTCCTCTTACTGACCACCAATGAAAGAGGTGCCCCTTCCAGAAGTGTGGTAGGGGCTGGATACATGGCCTCAGGGGGCCGCAGTTTGGGAACCCCTGCTTTATAAGAAAGGATTAAAAAAATTATAAAGAGTTCAGTAAAACTGATCAATATATTAACCACACTTGATATTATTTGATGTAGTGTTCTATGTCTATAACTTCTTTTCTTTTACAAAGATAGCAGGAGTCAGAATAGAAAGGAGGAATACATTCTCATATCTTTTTGGAAAGCTGGACTTGGTCATTATAATTATATAGCATTCAGTTCCTCCCTCCCTCCTTCCCTCTCTCCCTCCCTCCCTCCCTCCCTCCCTCCTTCCCTTCCTCCCTCTCTCCTTCTCTCCTTCCTTCCTTCCTTCCTTCCTTCCTTCCTTCCTTCCTTCCTTCCTTCCTTCCTTCCTTCCTTCCTTCCTTCCTTCCTTCCTTCCTTCCTTCCTTCCTTCCTTCCTTCCTTCCTTCCTTCCTTCCCACTTACATTATTTCAGTCACTATACATGTGATTTTCTAGGTTCTTCTTACAATTCATTTTGCACTACTTTATTCAATCTAAAAGTTCAAACCCTATTTATCCAAATCAGGGAAAACTTACTCTCCAGCACAGTAGCACTCCCTATTTACCTGACCCTGAGATTTCTGGTAACTTCCACTCTGTGGGACAGCCAGGAAAATCCAGGAGGTCCAGATGCAGAAGCAAAACATAGAGATGACAGACTGAGATGTAATTGGTTGGTTTGTGTTATGATAAAGCCTGTGTTAGCCTGTGACGTCAGTCAAATCCAGGCACTCCTAGTCCCTAAACCATAAAGCAATGGACAATAAAGAAGAAAAAAATTAATTGGGATTAAAGCAAAAGTGGTTTTAGAGATTGTTAAAAAATCACTGTGGATGGTGAGAAGGGACAACAGAGAGCTGAGGCAGCTGTAGGAGAAGAAATGGAAGAAATATCATTTAGAGCAGTTATTTTGGAGGAAATTGCTCTGTTGTTCAGTCATGTCTGATTCTTTGTGACCCCTTTTGAGGTATTCTCAGCAAAGACACTGGAGAGATGTGCCATGTCCTTCTCAATTCATTTTACAAATGAGGAAACTGAGGAAAACTGGGTTAAGTGGCTTGCTTGGAATCATCAAGGAAAAGTTAAAGTGATATTCACTCTGCTGTTTTTTTCACCCAAGTCCTCTGATGCCTCCTTTGGGCATATAAGTGGCTCTGGGTTCCCAAAAGCCATGTCATTAGTGCACAAGGTCCAGCAAGTGCTACCAAGCTGGGAAATCCTTGAATATAGTCATGGAGCCGGGCAGACTGTGTGTCCATCCTCTAAGGACTATCTTAGCCAAGTCTGGAGAGGCTCCTCACCCTAAAACTGGCCATTGGGTGATCTATTTGTTTGTTTGTTTTTCAACCATACTAACTCATGAAGACTTTCTACCAGGATGCCAGGAGTCATCAAGTCCACGCTATCTGACAGAGTCACAGATGGAAACCAGGGACTGCACGACGGCCCTCAGGAAGGATGGAAAACCCACTCAGACCCCCTTGTGCGATTTCTCTTGTTCACACCCTCTTATTATTGGAATTGTCATGATTATTATTCTTACCCAGCCCCAAGAAAACAGATGAGAGCAAAATGCCTGCAGGGATGACAAGATTCCCTGACCTGTCATATTAATTGCCTTTCTTGGAGAGGCTGGTACGTTCCACTTCACTGATTTGTTTTGCTAACTGTAGCCAAGGCAATATGTCTTAGATACCTTAGTGAAACATTAGAAAATGAAAGCTTGATATTGGAATAATACTTAAAACTGGGTTATATTGATTAATGTAGACTTGAAAACAATGTTGTGTTGATTATCTCCTTAGAAATCTGATTGATTATGCATTTGATTAGTGTAATGAATAATCACTCTTGGCTTAACTGCATGTTGAAGCACCTCATGAATTAATGAGGAACTTCTTCTAGCTGTGCTGCCTGTGATAAGAAAACATCCATTTTCTGTAAAAGCTTTACATTTGTTGTTAGAATCCATGGAATCAAAGTATGTAGGATAATTATACATTAATCAAATGATTTGTTAAAAGTTAATGTATGACTTTTTCCATTACCTGTAAGGAAGTATGGATGTTGAGAAATGAAACTGTGTGCCAAGTAGATGTGTAACCACTGAAGGTATAAAAATAAAGATCAATCTGGGCCAAAGCGGAACAGTTTCTTGTGATGCCTGGCTGCAGGTGAAAACCTAAAATGTCTCCCCATCTCCTTCATTATGCCGACACTGTCACACCAGCCAAGGACCCCCTACCCTGCGGGAAGACTGGCCCCGCCCACAGTGCCAGGACACAGAAAGGCTTACAATCTACAATGGTGGAGGGAGTGTCCACACCAATGAAATCATGGATCCCTGAGGTATGATCTGCCTATGGCAGACAAGTGTGGAATATGTTTTATATAGCTTTAAGAACCAAGTTTTAATTTGTGACAGTTCATTTATCTGGAGTCCTGATTCTCTTGACTACCTCATTCCTGGATGTTGCCAGATTTCGTGTGTTGTGGGGAAAGGGGTGGTAAGGAAAAGAAGGGTTGATCTTAAGCATTTGCCTATATTTTGTTTTTCAATAAACAAGCTTAAGAGAAATTCTTGATTTTATTTTATGTGCTGTAAATCACTTTTATGTGTCTGATTCCTATTTTCCTGTTAAAATTTTGTTTTAAAATGTTTTATCTTATTTGGGTCTTTTCCTTTTCTATGTTTCTTTAGACGTGTAAACATGACTATTGACTGGATTGGATTTGGCTATGCTAGCATGGTAGCATTTGGAGGCATTTTGGGATACCATCGCAAAGGTAAATTCTAAATTTTAAATCTAAGAGAGACTTAGGAGTCAACATTTTGCTAGAATGATATGAGGACCTGTGAATAGGATTAAAAAATTATGCTTTTCCATTTTATTTATTTATTTGTTTATTTTTTGAAAACGTTATTTAGTTAATTTAGAATATTTTTCCATGGTTACAAAATTCGTGTTCTTTCCCTCCCAAGCCTCTCCCATAGCTGATGCACAATTCCACTGGGTTTTACATGTGTCATTGATCAAGATCTATTTCCATATTATTAATATTTGCACTAGGGTGATTGATCATTTAGAGTCTACATCCCCAATCATCTCCCCATCTACCTACGTGATCAAGCAGTTGTTTTTCTTCTGTGTTTCTATTCTCACAGTTCTTCCTCTGAATGTGGATAGCATTCTTTCTCAAGACTTCTCCATTTTAATTAAGTCCTTAATTTCCTTACTTTAAGTTCCCTAGTTATCAGTTAGAGATTTGATTTTTTCCCTGCCTATGATTAGTCAGGGGTAGCTACATGGTATGGCGAATAGATCATCAAGCCTGGAATCAGGAAGATCTTAGTTCAAATCTGACATCAGACACTTATTGTGTGACCCCTGCACGTCACTTAACTCCTCTTAGTTTCTCTTCCTCATCTGTAAAATGGAGACACACTGGCTAAGGAAATGACAAACTATTCCAGGATCTTTGCCAAGACCCCATGGGTCCTAAAGATTCATACATGACTGAACAACAACAATAATCCTGGTAGGAAGCTTAAAGAGTTAATATTGATAAAAGGAAAATGTACTTAAGTATCAGGTTAGATACAGAAGGACATCATTTTATGTGAACTCAACACATGCAAATTCAGATATGTGATTGGTGATCAAAAAAATAAAGGCAGAAAAATACATAAAACAAAACAATTTTAGTTACCACTAAATCCCACCATTTCCCCAAGCCGTGTAAAGTCTTCCAGTTCCCCCAGTCACACTCATTCTCACTCTGATAAGCATCAGTGTGAGTCATTATGTTGTTTTACAATAACTATCAACTCCTGTATCAGTCTTTATCTGGGGTGCTTGCTTGTAACATGTCCTGTCTGCATTCAAGCAGCGCTTCTTCTTGTTTAGTAACTCTAGTTATTAATAATAGCTTAAAAGTATAAGAGTAGTGATGTTGGTAGTCTGATAAGCCTAAGAAAAGTCTTCAAGTGCCTACATATGTTCATGTAAGAAATATTTATTAAATAATGAAGTTCTTTATTGTGACTAATTTCCAGTTTATGTGAAAGGTCTTATGATGGTCACATAAAATGAGATTCTATTGCATTGTCTTCTTGCTAGTGTCCTAAAGAAAGGAGAATCCAACTCACTGGAAAATTCAAGGTGAAAAACACCTCGTATCAGAATTTTACTTTTAAAATTCTCATATAATTATGTAGAGAGTCATTGTTGGGCAGTAGAGTTGAACTCTGAATTGGAATTAGAAGATTAGAGTTCAAATCTAGCCTTTGGCACTTAGACTTTGGATAAGTTACTTCTCTTGGTCTTGGGTTACTCTAAGACTTTAATTTCTCCTCTGATCAGATCCTTAATTTATTTATTTTCACAGGCATATATAACTGAACAAGGCAAATTGTATTGAAGAAGATAAATTTATAGGCAAAATCTTTATTAAATTTCTTATTGATTTTTATGTTTTTGTAGAAGTAGGAAGTCAAAACTGTTTTTTGGTTTTTGGAGGAGGAAGCTTTTGCATTTCTGACAAGTTGGTATGCTAAAGAGTTTTGAGTAATGACATAGTAGCCAGGGTTGGATGTAAGCACTGACTTTTGTAGAGATCTCTCAGAAGAGAAGGGCAGAAAACCATTTGTCTTCTATGGTTTAGGTACTTCTCCCCTGGAGACTATGGGGATAGATTATAACAAATGACCCATAATGGTCCCTTTGTGCCCTATAAGCTTAAAATTAAAGTTGTTGGGTTTTTTTTTTTCCCATGTATTTGGTGTATTTGTTGGAAAAAATGAAGAAGCCAAAATAACCCCTGTAAATGATTGTACAAACATTGAAACTTAATAGATAATTATCTATTATGAACTTCAGAGGAATGAAATCCTTTGCTTGATCTAGTGGATAAAATGCTGAAATAGAAAGAACCAAGGAAACAAGCATCTTTTAAATGCCATCTATGTGCCAAGCACTTTATCAATATTATCTTATTTGATCTTCACAACAATCCTGAAAAGTAGATATTGTTATTACCCCCATTTTACAGTTGATGAAACTGAGGCAAATAGGTTAAATGATTTGTCCAAGGTCTCACGGCTATTATATTTTTGAGGCTGGATTTGAGCTCAGGTCTTCCTATGACCCACATTGGGGTGCTTTTGACTTGGCATCAGGAATGAATAGACTTATATCTTGCTTCAGACACAGACTACCTGTTTTACACTAACTTAACTTCTCTAATCCTCAGTTTCCCTCTTTTCCCATAAAATTAAGGTGATAATAGCACCTACCTCACTCAGTTATTGTGAGAGTCACATGAGAAAATGTATGTAAAGTGACTTGCAAAACTTAAAATGAGGTTATCATTATTACTAAATTGCTCATGAAAATACACATTATTCCCTACTCAGTGAAGTTTCCAAGTTATCTCAAGTATAAAATAGTAAACACACTTGAACATTTAACTTTTTTTTCCTTTCAAGTTAGATTATGAGAACCATTTATCACTGAATTTTCTTTCTTTTAAATTTTTTGTTACAAATGAAAATTCTCTGGGGAAGGGAGTGGAGAGGAGAGGGTTATATTCAGAATTGAACCCAGGAACTCCCATCTCTAGGCCTGACTCTCCATCCACTGAGCCACCCAGCTGCCCCCTTTAACCTTACTTTTGAAAGAAAGTGTAGAGGCAGCTGGTGGCTCAGTAGATAGAGAGCCAGTTCTAGAGGAGGGAGGTCCTGAGTTCAAATGTGACCTCAGACACTTCCTAGTTGGATGACCTTAGAGAAACCACTTACCTCCATTCCCTAGCCCCATGATGGTGGACCTATGACACAACGTGTCAGCACTGACATACGTAGCTATTTTCAATGACATGTGGCTGCATGCGGGCTCAGTGAGCCTTGAGGGCCGGGAGCCACCCAGGAAGCTGCCTGCCAGCGACTGTGGCCATAGTCATGCCCCAGCGTAGCGGGGTAGGGGTGGGGGTTTTCTCCACTCACTGGCTGTGGGGGCGGGGGTGGGCATAGTGGACGGTCTGTGCCAGGCAGCTGGAATGAGTGGAGCTCCCGCAGGGGTGGGGAGGAAGAGTGTAGGCATGGAAGGAGTGTGAGTGTGGACTGTTAAGCTGGCAGGTGGCAGCTGCTACTCTCGTGGCACCCCCAGGCCAGCCAGCTGAGGTGGGGTCAGGCCAGGCCAGCAGAAGACTGGGCGGGGCTCCAGCCCACATGCAACAGAGGAGTGCCTGGAACCCATTACCAGACACCTTTAGCACCCTGAAAAATATAGCAATGGCTTTACTCACAATTTTTCCTTCTATGTACTTTTGTGAGACCTTATTCTCAGCGTTAAATAATATCAAAACCAACAAAAGAAGCAGACTAACAGATGAAGTTAGTAGCGCTTGCTTGGGCTTGAAGTGTACAAAATACCAATCTTCAATTGAAGATTTAGCCAATGAAATTCAGCAACAAAAAAAAGTCACTAATAGGCAGGTTAGTTAAAGAATTCCCCTCCCCCTCACTTATCTTAGCTCACGGCACCCCACACAAGTTAAATAATATCAAGACCAACAAAAGAAACAGACTGACAGATGAACAAAGAAGTCACTAAGCAGGTAAAGTTAAATAATTCGTTTTTGGTTTATTAAATACAGTTATATATTACAATTATACATTTTTGTTATTTACACTATAAATATTGTGAAATTATGGGTTTTTTCTGAAAGTGACACATCATCCGAGTTATGCTCGGTTTTTTGGTGAATTTTGACACACCAAGCTTAAAAGGTTGCCCATCACTGCCCAAGCTCTTACTGCTCCTTCGCTTTGGAATCAATACTTAGTATCTATTCTAAGACAAAAGGTAAGAGTTTAAAAAAGGATAGAAAATTATTATTCTTCAGATGTTTTTAAATCCTCTCCAAAAGTCTCTTCTTGCAGGTGGCAGGAGAAGCTCTGGCATGCTCTAGCCCGCTGCATAAAGGTTCTACAGTCAGACTAGAGACAGAGCCAAGTGCTTTGAAGGAGCCACGCTCTGTCTCAGTGGAGGGATGACTCCCACCCTCACAAAGAAGTGGCCTAGACGAGCGTCGGTGGCAGGTTTCTTTTTTTTTTATTATTTATGCATCTCTGCTGAGCCTCCTTGTTGTTTTAGGAAGCATCGTGTCTTTGATTGCTGGCCTTTCCTTTGGGTTGTTTGCGGGTTATGGAGCTTACTGTGTTTCCAGGGACCTCCGAGATATCAAAGTGTCACTGTGTGAGTATTCTATTGGTCTAGCCTGAGCCAAGAATGTTTAAAGAAAAAATCAGAATCTTTCATAAATCTGAAAAACAGTTCTTTTAGACTAGGAGTCAACACGCTACAGCTCAGTCCCAATTAGTCTGAATCATAAATGGCAAAACATATTCAAACTTACAGTATTCAAAACTGAAACTCTACAAAATATGGTCATGGGTGTCAGCCCCTAGAAACAGGCAGGGCAAATTGGAATGAAAGTGAAATAGTAAAAGAAAGCACAGGTTTGGGGGTGAGAGGTCCTGGGTTCAAATCTCAGCTCTGACACTTGATAACTGAGTGATATTGAGCAAATCATGTCAATTCCTCAGGCTTCAGTTTTCTCATTGAAATAAAGGAGGGTGCACTAGATGGGCTCTGTGGCGCCTTCCTGCTACAGATCTGTGACCCTAAAAAAGGGCACTGCCTCTTGGCATAAAGGATTTGGACTCATCAATAGGGTGTGGCTTCTCCCATTTGGCATGACTCTGGTCCAGTCATTTCATTTCTGTAAGCCTGTTTCCTCATTTATAAAATGAGATTAATAATATTTGTGCCCCCTACTCCATGGGACTATTGTGAAGAAAGCACTTTTGAACACCTTCCACCGCCATAGAAATAGGAGTCATTGTTATCTTGGAGGTTGGGAGGATAGCTGGGGAGGCGTCAACGCCGAATGCTTTTCATTGAATGTTAGCTTCCTGGAGCACAACTTTGGATCATGCTGTGCCTTAAATAATCTGAAAAATCATGCGTTGATCATTTCTAAGTGTGCTAAGGAGGAGCACGACCACAGGCAAAACAATGATGGGACCGGGTGGCCCAGCTTAATCATAGACATCCATCAAGAGAAGAATGGAAAACCAAAGGAGCGAATGGTATCATTCTAGTGTAGCAGTTTCATCGCTGTAAAATGGACTTGAGTTTGTCCATGAACTGAAACACAAATTTGTTGGGAAGAAATGGCAATATTGACATATTGGGGTCTGGAACTGGGAGAAGGGGGCTGGGGCTGGGTGAATATGGATATCGCATATGTTATTGTGTATGTATACATACATGTAGACGTACATACATATAGATGGAGGTTGTCAGGAGTAAATTAGTAAAAAACAAAAAAAAAGCTTAAAACATCCTCTCAAGAAGGCATTTCCAAAAATGCACTTTTGTATGCATTTAAGCAGTTATATTCAAAAGCTTCTGTCATTTCCAGTCATGCAATTTGGCAAATTGTGTTGCTTTTTCTTAAAAGCCATTTTTCAGGGATGCTATTTTAATGCCATCAACACTGTGTGAAGCCTCTTGCAGATGGGAGTTGCTAAAAGACTGGCCTGCAAAGTGCAAACTACCCTGCTTTAGGGCATGCTGAATCCTATTAATTAGGCAGCCAGGTTATTTATTCTCCAAGCCTTAAATTCTCCCAGGTGTTAATGACATTATAAAAGCCTACTGGCTTTTTTTATGTCTTTCCTTCCAGGTTTAATTTATTAATGAGAAATTTCTTTTCATGGTATATTATTCCCTTTAAATCCCAATAACATCTTTTGGGGGGTGGGTTGGTCAAGGTCTGTTTCTTGTCATTACAAATGCTTCACGAACAATTTTTAGCTTTTTGCTTGTACTATTCTGGATAGCTTTTTGAAGGGGAAAAAACATTCTCCTAAGTATGGTGTCTTGGGAGTGAAGCAATTCAGAATTTGGACAAGAAAAAGGCAAATTTGCTGTGTCTTATGAGAGGAAGAGAATTTTGGACAAGTGAGATAATGTCCATTTATTTAATGTGTAACCAAGGTTTCTCTATTGTAACTTTAGCTCATGAACTGGCTTGTTTTACAGATACCGCTTTTCTTTTGACCATAATCATGGGCATGAGGTTCAAGAGATCCAAGAAAGTGATGCCCGCAGGGATCGTGGCTGGCCTAAGGTGAGGAAATATTTGGGTCCTTCCTTTGCTTTGCTGAGGTTCTGAAGGGACAGGTCTTTGGCAAGTAGAAGGTTTTCATTTTGAGGGGCAGCTGAGTGGCTCTGTGGATGGAGAGTCAGGTCTAGAAACAAGAGGTCCTGGATTCAAATGTGACCTCAGACACTTCCTAGCTCTGTGACCCTGGGCAAGTAAGAAGGTAAGAGGTTTGTTTTTTTTTTAAACAGACGTTTTTAATTTTTGTAAATATAATAATCTTGAAGATAAAAAGGCGCACTGAGACTTAGAATGGCAGTGACCCAGGTTGGAGTCCCAGCTTAGAGGAAGCCAAGTGGCCCAGAGGAGAGCTCTAGGCTCGGATCTGGAGACTCCCGTGTTCATGTGGGACTGCAGATCCTTCCCAGCTGCATGACCCTGGGCCAGTCCCTTCACCGTGTTGGCCTCGATGCCTCCTCTGTAAGATGAGCTGGAGAAGGAAATGGCCCAACGTGACTCTGAAGAAACGTCCCACTGGGGTCAGGAAGAGGAGAAACATTCTGAATTCGTCCCTGTACATCCATCCTGCGCTTAGAGAAAAATGAACTAACCCTTACAGGCAAAATGTCCCTGCCTTCAAGGCCCTTGTCTTGGGGTGGGGAAGGCGGGGGTTGTTGTTCATTTCTTGGTCACCTCAGATGCGTCCAGATTTCATTTAGGATTTTCTTGGCAAAGATCCTGGCCCTGGGGGCCATTTCCTTCCCCAGCCCATTTTATAGATGAGAAAATGGAGGCAAGCAGGGGGAAGTCACGGGGCTAGGAAGTATCTGAGGCTGGGTTTGAACTCGGAGAGGAGTCTTCCCAACTGCAGACCTAGCTCTGTGTGCATTGCGGAGCCCCCTAGTGGCCCAGTATGTGTGTTTAGTGTTTTGTAAAATTGAGTCTGTACATAGAACCACTTCCAGTTTACTTTATGTGTGTCTCTTCTCCATAGTTTCACAACTATGCAGTATATGCACAGCCCACACGTTTAATGTAGCCCACCCCACGCACAGTAGGGCAGCAGTGGCGCAGGGCAGAGAGTGCGGGCTTTGGGCTTCAGATCTGCCCATAGCAAGGCGCTCCCCCCCCCCCCCCCCCCCCCCAGCCTCCGTTTCCTTCTCTGTAAAATGAGCCGGAGAAGAATGGCAAGCCGCTCCAGCGCCTCTGCCAGGAAACCCCCAAGCGGGCCACAGAGGCACACGTGACTGGAGCGACTAACAACAAACTTACGCCGTGTCGGTAACACATTTATAGCTGGCATGTCTGGAGCGCTTAAAATTGGCAAAAAACTTTACAAATAGTATCTTAAATATCCGGCCTGGCTCCCTATCCACAGTGCCACCCAGCTGCCTCTGGAGTGACGTTTTTGTCTTTGTGTTTTATATCCATTATTTGTCCTTATTTTGGATTCCTTTTCTTTTTAAACAGCCTTTTGATGATTTTGAGACTTGTTTTGCTGCAGCTATGAGAAGCCCAGCTTCCAAGGACGTAATTCCCATCCTTCCACCACAACAGACTACATATGCTCTTTGTACTTGAAAGATAAGTTTTGATAAGAAATGTCAAGCATCTGTTTTAAGAGAAAAAAAGCAACTAACAAACGAAAACTTCTCATATTAGCGTTAGTTTGCAAGCTTTTTTTTTAACTAAAATTTTTTTAAGTGTCTTCTAATTGTAAATCATTATTTCCTAAAAAATACTTATAAAGATGTCTCATTAATCCTTATTTCTTCTTCTCTTATTTATCACAATAGAAGGTGCAAAGTCATTGTCCAGCGTTATGCATTTTTAAAGCATTTTATATTTGTTTACTGAAAATTCCAAATACTGATGTCACCAGACACAAGTTTACATGAAAATAAAACTTATCATATAATAGGATGCCTTATGTGTGATTGACTAAAATATTAACTGATTGCTCTAACCTCTGTTTGTCTTACAAGCTGCATAGAAAGTACTTTTGTCCTGTATTTTGATTTCATTCCACCCTCTATGGACACTGGATGTAGGAGCAGAGGGTAACTAGTATTCAAATAAAAGCTCTTCTATTTTAAATCTATTTCTCTTGTTATCATTTTGTGAGGTGTGAGCTTTCATTTAATTTGTGGGGGAAGTTTGGTTAAACAAAGGATTTAATAATAACTGCACCTTATATGCAAAATAACATTAGATCTCTTTACGAGGCAAAGTCTTATGAGCTCCAGTTAAGAGGAGGAAACTGAGGCTGAGTGTGTCACAGAGGTATTAAGGGTTTAGAGACAGGAATTAAACCCGAGGTTTCCTGACCTCAAATCCAATGTTTTCTCCATCAGGCAATGCGGACTATTTAGGCCCAAAGTTCTTTCATGTCTTCAGAAGTCATTTTTAGAGGCATTTGTAAAGATGGAAGAAAGTTCTTTCTTAGTTTCTACTTTATTGTGGGAATAAACAGATCACCTTAAGGAGCAATTAAGTGGATTTGTGGTTAGAGAACCAAGTCTGGAGTCAGGAGGTCCTGGGTTCAAATGTGGCCTCAGACACATCCTAGCTGTGTGACTCAGGGCAAGTCTCCTTACCCCAGCAACATAGACCTTACCACTTTTTTTTGCCTTGGAACCAATACAGAGTATTGATAGGAAGGAAGGAAGGAAGGAAGGAAGGAAGGAAGGAAGGAAGGAAGGAAGGAAGGAAGGAAGGAAGGAAGGAAGGAAGGAAGGAAGGAAGGAAGGAAGGAAGGAAGGAAGGAAGGAAGGAAGGAAGGAAGGAAGGAAGGAAGGAAGGAAGGAAGGAAGGAAGGAAGGAAGGAAGGAAGGAAGGAAGGAAGGAAGGAAGGAAGGAAGGAAGGAGAAGTTAGTGAACATAATGATGTCATTCCTCCCTATCCCCCCATTGAAGTTCATGAGTTTGTATTCCTGGAGGTTAACACAGTGCCAGGCACAAAGTAGGTGCTTAATAAGTGCTTATTTTTTTCCTTCTCCTCTTCCCTCCCTGTCTCACTTAGTTTAGAAGCACAGCAGCCACTCATGAACCAAATTCTCCTTATGATCAGCCCCAAAGTTTTGACCTACAACGTTGCTGAACTCACCACCCTTTCACTTCTCAACTGTACCAAATCCCAAAGCAGTAGTTTTTTTCTTTTGAAAAATGCTTTATTGTTGATATTTTCTTTCTTTTTTCTTTTTTTTCTTTTAACATCATCATCACTTCCCACATTCTTTGTCCATTCTTAATAGAATCTTCTCTCATAACAAGTAAGTGTACTCAAATGAAGCAAATCAATTCATAGCTTAGATATTAAACTTTAGAGGCAGAGTAGAATAGTGGACAGAGCTCTGGGACTAGAGCCAGGAATTCCTTTTTAAATCACATCTCTGACATTTAGTAGCAAGTCACCTAAGTTCTCTAAATTGTCTTTAACAATTCCATAAGGGCTTTATTTTTTTTTTAACTAAGTCAGAGATTGAAAACTACACTGATGGAGGGAATCACCACACTGAAAAAATGTTTTAGTGAATTTGAAAATTATAGAGAAAAATAAAATTTATTTTTGTAACTGGCTTTACCTGATTGGGTAACGCAAACCTTCCTCTGAGGTCTGAATAAACCAAATACTTAAGAATCTATGATTCCATTACTTTTTCCTTTTGGTAGGTCAATGGGATAAGAATTAATTTCTAGCTTGCCAAATTCAGGTCATTGGATTTTTATTTTCTTTGGAGGCACAAAAAGGCTTTTCTTTCTTTTTTTTTTGATGTTCCATTCTTTGCCTATATATGTGGCCGAACAACTGAGGGGGAAATATTACAAAACAAAAATTATTTTGAGCTCCTATAATAATGTAAAGGTACTTTGTAAGGGACAGGGGAAATTCAGGTGGAATGTTCATTTTTTTGCATAAAAAGCATCTTTATTTGAAATATTTTCATTTGATTTCATTTTTTAACTTTCATTGTTTAATTCATTTTTTCCCATTCTCATAATTATAGATTTAGAGCTTGAAGGAGTGTTTGAAGTTAATTATAACCCTTTTATTATAGAGACACTAATACTGAGATAGAGGAGTCAAATGACTTGACTAACAAATAATGTTATATTTTCTTTTTTACTTTTGGGCCCCCATTGAAGTAACTTTGCATTTTTTTCTTTGGGTATGGAGAAAGTCTGTTTGCCTTTCTTTGTTTTAAAATTTTATTTTGTCTATAAAAAATAGTGTTAAACTGCAGCATTTACTATTTTATATGAGATTGCATGTGAGAGGACCCAGTTGAGGGAGAATATCCAAAAGTGAGGAGAGGGATTTAAAACTAAGTTGTCTGCAGAGTGCTGCCTCTTAGTGGAGGCCCAGAGTTTCAGGGGAAAAAGGTGAAGAATCATAGATTCATAGATTTATTTTGTTATATCTTCCCAGAGAAGAGAGAGAGTTTTATCCTGTGCTGTAAGGGATTTTACCAGGAACAGGAAATCCTGAAAACCAGGAAGTCATAGAAGAAAAAACAGGAAGTCCTAGAGAGCAAGCAGGATCCCAGAAAGTTGAGGAGGACCCAAAGAACCAGTGATCCCTTCTCCTTTGGGTTTTCTGGAGACTGCTTATTCTTGATGCTGCTGCTGAGGAGTGGATGTTTAACAGAGCTGCTGGTGACTTTCTACTGAGACTGCTTCTTGACCCAAAGAAGGACTCCAGTTGTTGAGATCTACTTTGGCCTTGTTCTTGCCCTTACTAAACCCTCCCTAATCTTAATTAATAATTTAAGGAGTTAGTTTAGAATAGTTATAGGAAGTTATAAGGGTTTAATCTCTGATTTGTGGTTAAAGTTAGTTATTCCCTGAACCTCTTTCCTTTCTCCCTTTAGTTTAATAAACCTGTTATTTTGTTATATATTTATAGTTTTGAACCCTTATTTATACCCACCTATTTCACTGGGGAAGCTCTTCCTCCTTAACCACTATCCCATCATTAAGTAATCAGTTGAAGAGTGGAATGAGAAGATAAAATAAGATTAAATAAATGTGCTTACCACTCCACCGCACCACTTTTCAACTTACTTTGGGTTTACAAGATTGAATTTTAGTGACCCTAAAAACTTTAAGTCTCCCTTGACTCTGCCTCCAACAGTTGATAAGTTTCTTTTTAGCTTACCTTGCAATAAATTCTGGTAAAATAGTACACAATAAATGATCTGCTTGGGATGCTTCCAGAAAAACCTAGGAAGTCTTACATGAACTGATGCAAAGTAGAGTGAGCAGAACTAGGAGAGTTACATTGTATAATGATCAACTAGGAATGACTATTAGCTATTTTTAGCATTAAAAAGATCTGAGACAATTCCAAAGGACTTATGATGAAAAACACTGTCTACCTCCAGAGAAAGAATTAACAGAGTCTGAATTTAGATGAAAGCACATTTTTTTTAACTTTATTTTTTCATGGGTTTTTTTTTTGGTCTGTTTTCTTTCATGAAATGATTAATATGGAAATATGTTTTGTGTGATTATGTATTTGTAATCTATATCAAATTGTTTGCCTTCTCAATGATGGAGATGGAGAGAATTTGGAACCCCCAAATTTAAAAATCAAATGTTAAAAATTGTTTTGACATGTAATTGGAAAAATAAAATATTAATTAATATAAGTCATCTACTTGGAGAAATAAAAACATTGGTTTTCTTACAAAAATGTATCTTTGAATTTATAAGACCAGGGTTATTTTAAAAGTGGAAATTTCCCAAGTTAGTCCTTCATGCCACCCTTCCCCCATTGCATTAAAACTAATCATTCTTATTTTTAAAAGTAGAATAAAAACCATGATTAAACAACTTGGTGAGGAGAAAGGAGTGGAGTATTTTGTTTAATTGAAATGTCTGGTTAACTGGGAGCTAAACAGATCTTTTTTCTTTCTTTATTTTTCATTGAAAATCTTTCTAAATATTGTTAGATTGCTTTTCTGCCAAAATCCCATGGAGTGGACATAACTGGATATTTCTTCTTTTGTAGAAGATCCTAAAGAGTATTAGGATAGATAAAAATAAACAAACAAACAAAAAACCATTGCATATAAAGGCAATCCAATGCATCATCTAGTAGGTAAAAAAAAAATAAAGAAATTTTACTTTTTATCTTGTTTTCAAATGATTTTCATTTTATTACAAAATTTTCCACTTTCCAGAAAACTTTAGATGAATCAAAGGAGAAATAGTGTAACAGTTGAAAAAGTGTTGAATTTGGAAACAGGAGACCCAAGTTTGAATCCTGACCCTACCACCTGTGTGATGTTGGGTAAATTATTTAACCTTTCTTGTCCCCAATTTCTATACTCATAAAATAAAGAGGCTAGACTCAATGATGTCTGAGGTCTCTTCTGGTTCTAAATTTAGCTGTTTGTTAAATTTGGAATAAAATGAAAAAAAAAAGAATCTGTGATTCTATGAACCTGAGCAAAATCAAGTTCTAATTAAAGTTTTATAATAAGCATTATAAAGATTAGGTTTTCTGATTTATACAAACTCTAGAGGGAAGCATCATATTTGCTAGTTATGGACTAGAAATGCTACAGGGGCACATACTAGTATTTCTGTGAATGTTACTACAGGTAGAAACTGAAATATTAATTGTGCTCTTTAGAAATCAGCTAATATAACACCCTTGTGCTTAACATACAAGCCTTTTTCAAGGTTAAATATTTTCGTTGCTTCTTCAACAGCTTGATCATCCATTGGTGGCTTTCTTTGACTGCCAGGCTGAAGGAATTTCTGAATCCTGGGGAGCTTGCTGATTCTAGCTTTGAACTCCTGAAGTGAAAAAAAAATTAAACCACCTGTAAATGAAACAATTAGCCTTGCACATTGGAGCAGGGCCCCAGGGTTGCTCATGCCAAGACTCAACAGGGCTATTTCATCCTGGGGGAAAGCTATAAGCAACATGCATTTTCACCCTGTGGGCAGTGATGTTTGAAAGTCCTCAGGAACTTCCTGCTCTGCAGATGTAGAAGGCCTGCTTTTGTTATAAAATAAATATAACATAACAGGATATATGATATAATACAATATCATACAACATAACATGATAATATATCATAGCACAGGATATGATGATATGATATAATACAATATAACAATATAACATAACGTAACATAATATAACATAACATAATGTAACGTAATGTAATCTAGCATAACATAGTATAATATAATATAGTATCATATATCATATCATATATCATAACATAATATAATATGATATGATATAATGTAATATGATATGATATAATGTAATATAATATGATATAACATAACATAACATAATATAACATAACATAATATAACATAATATAATATAATATGATATGATATGATATAATATAATATAATATAACATAATATAATATAATATAACATAATATAACATAATATAATATAATATATAAAATGTACAAGGTGCTGCAAAGGCTTTGAGCTCTGGACTTGCCAATGGGTGTGATGCCTACTAGCTAAAAAAAATCTAGCTAAATTAGAGAACCTCATCTTTAGAAGTGGGAAAGAGACAATAATTGTTCTAGGCCACAGAAATACATGAAAACTATATCAAGATTTGTGTCCTTGGACAAATCACTCAGAGGAAATCCAAGATCTTTTAAATTAAATTTAAATTAATCACTTAATTTGCACTAAGCACTTTGCTAAGCAAAAATTGCCCCTGCCCTCAAGGAACTTACATTCTAGCAGGGAAGAGAATACTTACACTGCTGTATCTATGGATGGAATTATCTGTAGTTTAGGGAATGCCGAGAGAATGCCGGGCTTACATTCTTCAACCATTAAGATGAATTCAAGCAGAAGTATATCTGCCCAGCTCAGCTGGTTGCCAACAAGGTAATTTTTCCCAGGATCCTTTAATGCCTGTGAAATTAGTGAAAAAAGAGATAAAGTAAAGAATTTGTGGGAATATAGGGCACATTACTTGAAGACAGTATATTATTTGAAAACAGGGCAGTTTTTCTGGCCATCTCTAATGCCTGGACCACTTTCTTTTCTGTGCTCTTACAACCTCCCTGACTTCCTTTAAGTTTCAACTAAAATTACACCTTCTACAGGAAGCTTCCCCCCAACACCTATTAATGCTAGAGCACTTCCCCATCCCTAATTTCTCCCTCCCTCCATTTCTCTGTCTGTCTCTGTTTCTCTGTCTCTGTCTTTCTGTCTCTCTTTCTCGCCCTCTTTGTTTTTGTTTCTGTCTCTCTTTTTATTTCCCATTTATCCTGTACATGCTCTTATTCAGTCATTTTTCAGTCATATCCAACTCTTCGTGACTTCATTTGGGTTTTTCCTGGCAAATATACTGGAATAGTTTACATCCCCTTCGCCATTTTACAGATGAGGAAACTGAGTCATACAGTAAGTAAATGTTTGAGGCCAAATTTGAACTCAGGAAGATGAGTCTTCCAGACTCTAGGCTCCACTTTCTATCCACTGCCCCACTTAGTTACCTATCTTGTACATAGCTTGTTTGTTTGTTTGTTTGTTTGTTTTAAACCCTTATCTTCTTTCTTAGAATATTGATTCTAAGTCAGAAGAGCTGTAAGGGCTAGGCAATGGGAGTTAAGTGACCTGTCTAGGGTCACACAGCTAAGACATGTCTGAGGTTAGATTTGAACCCAGGACCTCCCATCTCTAAGCCTGGCTCTCAATCCACTGAGACACCCAGATGCCCCCATAACTTGTTTTATATAATATTTGGTTTTGTGTCATCTCCTTTAGATTATAGACTCATTGAGGGCAAGAAGTATTATTTGCCTCTTTTTGTATTTCTGACATTTAACACAGTACCTGTCAGGTAGATACTTAACAAATGTTTATTGAATGAATGAATAGTATAATGGAAAGAGCAAAGAGACACAGAAGAAAATTATTTAGAGGAGCTCACAAATAAATAGTGAAATTATTACTATCTCATTAGTTAACAGATATTTATTAAATACCCATTATATATAGTGCTAAGCACCAAGGATACAAAGAAAGTGAAAATACAATCCTTGCTCTCAAGGGGCTCCTAGTCTAATGAGGAAAGCAAATGCAAATAATTATGTAGAAATTATACTCACACCCACACTAAATTAGAGATAGTTTCAGAAGGAAGACACTAAAAGAAGGAGGACTAGGAAACTCTTCTTGCAGAAGATAGGACTTTACCTGGACTTAAAGGGAAGCCAGAGAAGTCAGGTGGCACAAGTGAAGTGGGAGAGGGAAGACAGTCAATGCCTGTTGAAACTAACTTACCCATGGATATATCTTTCTCACTATAACAGAAAACTAGGCAACTTGGGTAATGGCACATCAAATTTCTGTTTTAGCCATTGTTTGACAAATCAATACATATTTATTAAAGTTTCTCTCCACACAAAGCACCATATATCAAGATGGCCAAAAACAGTCTAGTCCTGTGTTGGCAAACCTATGGCACATGTGCCAAAGGGGGCTGTTCCTTTCCCTGTCTCCACCGTACCTAAGGATGTTTCTCACATCACCTGCCCCTCTGCCTGGCAGCCTGATGGAGCACTTCCTCCCTCTCCTGTCTGGAGTAAGATGGTGGCTCACATATGGTATGAGGGTGCAGTTTGGGAATTTGGTCTCTAAAAGGTTCACCATCACTGGTCTACTCTCTGCAATCTAGAAGCTTCTAACCTACCAGATGAAAGATACCAAAATATATATAGACAAATGTAATGGACATTTACGCAAAACATTCATTTCATTGATGCTCCAAATAATAGGATTTAGTTGTGGAAGGAATCTGGAGATCAATTAGTCTAACTCCTTTATTTTAGATAAAGAAATGGGGGCTCACTGGGGTTCAAGTGATTCGTTCATGATATATAACTTAGAAAACTGCTATTTTTTTCTATTACATCATGCTGTCTCCTCTAATTTAATTAAACTATGGCCTGTAACCTCACAATGGAATAATTTACTAAGGAAATATTATGAATGAAGTGCAGAAAGGGCATATGATATCGTGAAAAGAGCCTTCAACTGGAAATATGAGACTTTGATTCTTCTTCCTGAATTGCCACTTGCTGTGTGACATTGAGCAAGTGACTGCCTCTATTTACTCATCCATAAAATGATAGTGGCACTGCCCATATAAAGGGTTGTTGGAAAGATCAAATAGAATAGGGCTTGTAAAGTATTTGGTAATCATAAAACACTTGATAAATGTATGGCATTTAAAGCTTTTCAGAACCTGACTCCTGCCTACTTTTCCAGCCTTAATTTTATATTATTCCTAATCACATAATTAAAAGTCCAGTCAAACTGACCTTCTTGCTATGCCTCACACAAGGCTTCCCACCTCCTGATTCCAAGCAGTTGCAGAATCTAGCCCTCATGCTTGGTCTGTACTCTCTTTTTACCTTGAGCTTTATAGAATTCCTAGTTTCTTGAAAGTTTACTTCAAAGGTCCCCCAACTTACCTTACACTTATCTTTTTATATATCTATACCTTTATATCATCATATATACACACATGTATTTATACTTTTATTTATGATTTATTACCTTTATTAAATTATTTTATTTATTATTATATACAAATTATTAAATTAAATATATTGTTTATTATATAGTTATACTTTCAGTCATAGATGCTATACCCCCTATAGAGTGTAAGCAGGATCTTTCATTTTGTCTCTTTAATCTCACTGCCTGATGAATAGTTGGCTCTTTTTTTTTTTAAACCATTACCTTTCATCTTAGAATCAAAACTGTGGATTGGAATCAGGTTATGAAAAAACTTCAATAAAAGCTTGTTGAATTGTATTGAAACTTCACTTCATGGATTCCGTTTTGTTTTTAAAACCCTTTCCTTCTGTCTTAAAGACAACACTATGTATTGGGTCCAAAGAAGAAGAGTAGTTAGGGCTAGCTAGGCAAAGGGGTTTAAGTGACTTGCCCAGGGTCATGCAACTAGGAATTCTCTGAGGTCATATTTAAACCCAGGACCTCCCATCTCTCTCTATTCACTGAACTCTCAATCCATTGAGCCACCTAGCTGTCCCCTCATATAATTTTTAAATGTAAAAAATTATTAACTCATAACTAAATATTAAATATTAACTAATATCTCTCTTACAACTCTCTGAATGTTGTGTTCAAAGTGGCTACCTATCTTTATTTAGTGACAGCTCTTTATACATTCATAGGATCCTAGATTCTAGAGCTGGAAGTGACCTGAAGGGTCATTAAGTCCAACTCCCTTATTTTCAGATTGAAGTTCAGATAGGATGGATGACTTACGTAGGGTCACCCAGCTGATAAGTGTCTGAAGCAGGATTTAAATGTAGATCTTCCTGACTCTAAGCCCAGTACTCCATCCACTATATGATGCTACCTCACATTTTAAAATTTAGGAAACTGAGGTCTGGGATAATTTCAGCAATAAGAGTCCTAAGTGGGATCTGAACTCAGAGCCTTTGTCTAGACCCCAGAGCCAGTGGTTTTTCCTTTCTACCACGCTGCCTGCAATGCTTCTTCATCATTCTGTAGTTGCTCAGAATGAAATAGAAAAGATGCTTGTAATTTCAGTGAATGTGCACTGCCTCATTGTTCCATACCTTCTCGTATACAGGGAGAAATCTTTGGTTGGCTCTCTCAGCAATGACTCTGAGAGTCTCCTTTCTGTCTTGAGGCAAACACAATGGTTGGAGCATAATTATGTCATATAGATCTCGCATTCCTTCCACGTACATGTCAATACTGGAAAAGAAAAGAGGCAGCAATCAAAATCTAGCTCATCGTATTATTGAGAGTTTCTAATCAAATAATGTCTGGAAAATGCTTTGCAACTTTCAAGCTCTCTTTGCATTTGTCATTATTACTCAGTGCAGCATCAAATGAGATATTGCTTGCATGAATGCTTTTTTCGAAGCATAAAGAACTGTTAGGCAAATGTGAGGTATTATGACGTAGCAATGAAGGCTGGCATGAGTGAATTATTCCTGGATCATTGTAGTATAAATACCGTGATGTGCCATAGAGTAGACCGTATAGAGCAGAGCTTCTTGACATTTTTGTGGATCATAGATTATATATATAGACCCCTTCTCAAAATAATGTTTTTAAATGCTTAAAATGGAATACAGAAATCTACAAAGGAAACCAATTATATTGAAATGTTGTTATTTTCTAAATATTTAAGTAAATAAGTCCCCAATCCCCAGTGTAAGAATTCTGCCTAATCATATCTATGTTAAGACCCAGGTGCTGAAAATGGATCCATTTACAGACTAGCATCCAAGATCTTTCTGAAAATGGAAAAATGCTTGGTTCACGGCTTTAAAAACATCAAGTCCTATTTTAAAAAGATACTTTGACTTAGTTCAGACAAACATACAAAATCATCACCATAAAGCAGAATTCATCCTGTGTTGTTCTGACTTTGCCTTTTTAATCTGGACCTGTGATTTCATCAGCAAGGGCAATTCTCCCAACCAGGTGGACTGGCAAGTCACCTGTCATTTATAGTTTTAGGGGGCCTGGAGAACTTAGACAACCTTCTAGCGTCCCTTTAAACCTGGGCTCAAATCCTGGTTTTTCTGACTCTAAAGTTTCCACTCCTTTAGAAGAGAGATTGTTTTATTATTTGTGTCTCCAGGTTACATAGTAGATCCTTAACAAATCTTGTTTGTTTTTTTTTTTAATCTTATATTCTAGCTTATAATTTATACTAAGTATTGATTTATTCTAAGGCAAAAAAGAGAAGAAAGTTTAGGCAATTGACCTTAAATGACTTGCCCAGGGTCACACAGCTAGGAAGTTCCTGAGGCCAAATTTGAACCCAGGTCCTTCCAATTCCCCTCCACTATGCTACCTAGCTGCCTCAGTAAATTCTTGTTGTTTGATTGGTTCATCCAATATGGGCCATGTGGCTTCTCTATGTTGAGTTAATAAACATAGAAACTAATTTTTAAAAATAGCCTCATTTTCATTGAGTTAGTAGTGAAGTAATTTGTTGTTTTTGAATTCCTGCTTTTACAATGAAATTATTATTATTAAAAAGGACTTTTACATTGTAGTTAGGATATTTTGAGATCCAAAGCCTGTATTTCTTTTCTCCTAAACAAGTCATCTGTGTATGTGTGAATGGGCCAGTCCATTACAGATGAGCCCTAACACATTAGTAGGACAGTATTCGCAAGCATGCTCATCAAGTGAAGACCAAGTTCCATATGCATTTCATTGGATCATAAGATCTTTGGGACTGTCCTGACCCTTTTTTGTGTCCCCAGCATTGAGCACAATGCCTGGCACTTTGTAGGCACTTAATAAGTATTGGTTGATTGAAAAGCTGCCCACAGAAGCCAGTATCATAACTCTAGAGACAACACAAGCCACTAGAGATTTTGTTTTCTCCTTATTTTCTAATATCATCCTTATATGATACACATGAGGGTTTCTTGCACTTGCCTCCAAGATCTTCTCATGGGGGAAAAGGAGTTGAAAATTTTACATATTTACTTTTATACGGGAAGGATCAGAACTTTCTCGTTTTGTTCAGTATATAAAAGGAGATAATTTCTTAACACAATTTCATTAAGAGGCAGGAGGATATCATAGATTAAGAGATGGCTGGGAGGTCAGGAAGACCTACGTTCAAATTTTGTCTTTGACCTCTCCTGGTGGTGTGACCCTGGGCAAATCACTCCGCAGACCCCACTGTTAAGAAGAAATTTCTGGAGCAGCTAGTTGGTCCTTATTGCTCTTCTGCCTTGAAACCAGTACTTAGTATGGATTCGAAGACAAAAGGTAATGATTTTTTTTAAAGAAAAAGAAGAAATGTCCCTAAATTAAAAAAGGGCAGCTTCTGTGTTTTATTATAAACATGTAATGATTACTGTACAGTGCTTGCTCCTTCAGGTCCTTCCCATACAAGTTGTATTTCGAAGCTATATATCTTAGGATGGCTCTGGTTTGTACCAAGTACATTCCATCGATTTCAACCATTGGCACTTGTTGATACATCAATTTTCCACCTAAAAACGGAAAGAAACATCAGGTCAGTGGCTTACTCCTTCCCACTGGAGTATTTATTGTCATAAAAGTGTTGTTCTGGAACCAGAAGGGACTTCAGAGATTGTCTAGTTCAACTCATTTTACAGTAGGGGAAATTGAGACCCAAGAAAGTTGAGGGATTTACTCAAAGTCAGAAGCAGGATTTGAACTTACAAGCCAGAATTCTTTCCACTCTACTACGGGATTCTTTTTATTTTTTTATTTAAAAATCCTTATCTTTTGTCTTAGAATCAATTTCATGTATTGGTTCTAAGGCAGAAAGTCAGGACTAGGCAGTTAGGGTGAGGTGATTAGCCCAGGGTCACACAGCTAGAACCTCCTGTCTCCAGGTCTGGCACTCAATCTACTGAGACACATACCTGCCTCCAGGTTTCTTTTCATTCTAGAATTAGTGACTCCCACCATACAAAAAGGGATTGTGTGCTTGCTGCCCAATAAAGTTGTTCTAGATGTATTCTATTGACCCAGAAACACTGATCTTGCTGTTCCTCAAATAAAATACTTTTCTTCTTGACTCTCTCTCCCCATGCCTTGAAGGAGAATTCCCGATTTCTACCTTCCATCTTCCCTGGTTTCAAGTCCTAGCCAAGATTGCCACTTTGGCAAGAAGTATTCCCTGATTACCCCTTAGTGCCAGTGCCTCCTCTCTGTGAGCCATCTCCAGTTTATCCTGCACATATCTTGTTTGTTCCTAGCCATTTGCTTGTATTCTCTCCCATCAGACCATGAGCTCCTTAGCAACAGAGGCTGTTTTTGCCTTTCTATGTTACTCAGCAAAGTGGTTGGCACATGTTGTTGGTATTCACTTATTTCAGTTGTGTCTGTCTCTTCATGACCTCATTTGGGGTTTTCTTGGCACAGATGCTGGAATGAGTTGCCATTTCCCCTTCTGGCTAATTTTACAGTTGGAGAAACTGAGGCAAACAAGTTTTAGTGACCTGCCTAAGATCACATAGCTAGTATGGATCTGAAGCTAAATTTGAATTCAGGTCTTCCTGATTCTAGACTCAGCACTCTATCCACTGTGCCACCTAGCTACCGTGTGGCACACAGTAGGTGCTTACCAAATGCTTCCTGTCTGACTAAAAGCTACTGCTGGAATGCCATTCATTGACAATAGTTCTGAGAGTCATATTGGATTTCAGTATGCTAAACATGAATCCAGGAAAGATCTCTAATGATTAATCTGTGATCTGGCAAAGCAGGGAACTCCTACCGCCAACCCAGATGTTCATTCTTTCTATGACTTAAGTACTTTGCCTGTTTGGGTAATTTGATTCTTGATTTAAAGGATTCTGCCTTCAAGTCTTCTCTCATAAACTGATATCCCTAAAACACAGATCTGATGGTGTCTCTTCTGCTAAAAGACTCCATCTGCCCTTCCTGCCTCTGACCTAAAATGCAAACTCCTCTTTTTGCATCCAAATCCCTTCCTGGTCTGGTTCCAACCTGCCCTTCCAGGCTTCTCACCCATGATTCTTCCTCACACACCCTGCCTCCCAGACAAAAGGACCTCCTTGTTTTTCTGCAGATACAACATTATGCCTCCTGGCTCCTTACTTTTATATGGGCTGACTTCCATCCTTGGAATTTACTCCCTCCTCCTCCCCTATCTGGATCCCTCTAGCTGCTGGCACCCTCTTCCCCTGAAGTTACTTTCTCCCTGAAATTCATTGTTGTTCAGGCATTTCAGTTGGGTCCAAACACCTACCTCTCTTCCCTTGAAATTGCTTTGTATTTGAGTATACTCTATATTTACTCATAAAGGCAACTCGGTGCCTCAGTGAATAGCTCTGGACTTAGAGTCAAGAACACTAGGGTTCAAACCTTGTCTCAGACACTTGCTGGCTGGTAGCTCTGGGAAAGTCACTCAAGCTCTCAGCCTCAGTTTCTCCTCATCTATAAAATGGGGGTGATGCCAGCGCCCAGTCCCCAGGATGGTTGGGAAGATCAAAGGAGATAATATTTGCAAAGCTACAAAATTTGTAGAGCTAGAAAAGTATGATGATGATGATGATGTTAGTACACTATGTTCCCCCCCACCCAAGAGTATAAACTTGTTGAGGGAAGGAACTATTTTGTTTTTTTCATTTTTGTAGCCCCACTACCTTAAATATCACTTGATGCATTTTTATGCTATTGTCATTCAGTCATTCTTGACTCTTTATGACCTTATTTGTGTTTTGTTTTGTTTTGTTTTTAAGAGAAGATACTGGAGTGCTTTGCCATTTGCTTCTCCAGTTCATTTTTCAGATGAGGAAACTAAGGCAAATGGGCTCGGGTGACTTACCCAGGGTCACACAGCTAGTAAGTGCCCAAGGTCAAATTTGAACTCAGGGACTCTATACACTGGTGCCACCTAGCTGTACCTGATATATAGCAAGTGCTTAATAAGCGCCTATTGATTATTTTTTGCCTATTGATTTATTTCCTTTCTTCAGGTCCCAATGCCATAGCCTGGGTCAGGTTCTTATCACCTCCCATCTAGAGTCTTTCAGTGTTTCTCCCTTAGTTTCAGGAGTAAAAAGCTTTACTTTCTTCTCTGGTGTTTTCATTTGGAAGATCAAACCCTACCTCTGAGGTCCAGGGGAGCACACCTGTGTACTGTCCCATGTAACTCTCCATCCACTCTATGATTTATAACACACCTTTTCACAATGATAGAATCAGAGAATTTTAGGGTTTCAAGGGATCTTAGAGATCTTGTGTGTCTTTTTAGTCAAGGCGGTGGAATTTGTTCTTTTTCCCTAAACTTTCATTTTTCTATCTTAGTAACAACCCTAAGATAGAAAGTAAGGGCTAGGCAAATGGGGTTAAGTGACTTGCCCAAGATCACACAGCTAGAAAGTGTTTGAGGACAGATTTGAACCCAGGTCCTCCTGACCCTAATCCTGGTACTCTATCCACTTTGTCATTGATGGCAAACTACTACTAATTTGTTCTTCTTAGACTAGTACAATCCAATAACAAAGCTTTGAACTTACTCTTAATTAAATTCTCACGTTGTTCAGCTGTTTCAAAATTCCTTTCTTCAAACTAGAAAAGAGAAACATGAAGGTATTAGAGCAATGGAATCACAGAATGTTAGCACTGGGAAAGACCCTAGAATTCAGCTACAGCAACCAGATACTATAATGGGTAGAAAAAAGGAGAAGGAATCACAAAAACCTGAGTTCAAATTCTACCTTGGGTCTTTACTAGCTGGGTGACCCTAGGTAAGTCACTTAACTTTTGTGGGTCTTAGTTTCCTCATCTGCAAGAATAAGGAACTTGTGCCAAATGACCTCTAAGTTTTTTCCCAGCTCAGCATCTATGATTCTTTGATGTCCTTGTCCAACAGTTCTTAAACTCTTTGGTCTTAGAATGCCATTACATTCTTAAAATATTGAGGACCCACCCAAAGAGTTTCTGTTTATGTGGGTTCTATCTATCAATATTTGCCATATAGAAAATAAAACTGATGAACTTAAAATATATCAATTTAAACATATTTGTTAATTCTTTGAAAAATAATAATAGACTCAGTATCTAGTAATATAAATATTAAAATTATTTTAACAAGAAATTGGGAGAAAATAAAATAAAAATATACACATAAATAATTATTATGAAAAATGCCTGTTTTAAAAAAAAATAGTCAGAAGAATGTATTGGTTCCAAGATAGAAGAGCAGCAAGGGCTAGGCAATTAGGATTAAATGATTTGCAGGGTCACACAGCTAGGAAGTATCTGACACCACATTTGAACCCAGAACTTCCCATCTCTAATCCTGGCTTTTATCACTGTCCCTTGTACATCTCTTTGACAGTCTAATAGACGACGGCTAGATTCTTCTATCTGTTTCTGCATTTAGTCTGTTACAATCTATTGTTTTGGATAAAGTATATATGTGAAGAAAATCCAGCTCCACACAGATACATAATTCAAAAAGGGAGGAGCATTTTAATAGGTTAATAACATTTTAGTAATATTCTAAAATCATTTTGACTCTAAGTATCCCCTGAAAGGATCTTGGGAAACTCCAGGGCGCTCTTTGAGACCTCTGTTCTAGTCTACTCTCCCTCTCTAGTCTATTGATTGTTCTAGTCTACTCTCCCCTTTTTATTTTATTCACAAAGAGTCTGAGAGAAATGATTTAATGGAATAAATTGCCAGATGGAAACAATTTGTATTTTTTTTCATTTTGTATCTGTACAGTGTAAAGAGTGTACTGTATCAGAAAATATAAAGAATCTATGATTCTGCAATCATACATATTTTGGCTTAATATATAAGTTCTGTCCCCTAAAGCACATAGAGGCAAGATTTTATTTCAGGTTTTCCTAACTCTAGATGCCACATCCTGTCACTATAGTCAGCCTTTTGGGGATGGAGATGGGGGAAGTGTCTGGAGTTCTGATTCCTTCATTATGGGATGGAGGCATCAAAAAGGCTGCTTGTAAAACTCCTGAGTACATGGGAAATATTTATAAATAAAATTGCAGGGGTCAGCTAAGTGGCTCAGTGGATTGAGAGCCAGGCCTAGAGATGGGAGGCCCTAGGTTCAAATCTAGCCTTAGCTATTTCCTAGCTGTGTGAACTTGGGCAAGTCACTTAATCCCATTGCTTAGCCCTTACTACTCTTATGCCTTGGCACCAATATATAGTATTGATTCTAAATTGAAAGGCAAAAGTTTTTGTTTTTTTTTAAGAAAAGTAAAAAAGTAAATAATATTAGAACAGGACATAGAAAATATCAATAGCATCAATATGTGATTTTTTTCTCCTTACACAGGGTTTAGTGGTCCCTTTTTATATTTGAGTTTGATCCCACTGATGGAGGGAACTCTCACTGAGGAAACGACATCTACTTGGAGCAGAGGGAACAGCATAAACTAGACACCCTCAAGATTTCTTCC
The DNA here is from genome assembly GCF_027887165.1 of Monodelphis domestica. NCBI lineage: Eukaryota > Metazoa > Chordata > Mammalia > Didelphimorphia > Didelphidae > Monodelphis > Monodelphis domestica. Next base: position 300,532,007 of record NC_077228.1, read on the forward strand.
AATTCTCTCTCTCTAATCCCATGATCCTATGACTTAGCCGAGGTTACCCAGCTAATGAGTGACAGAGTCACAATTACAAGCTGTGTCTCCTGACTTTACTGTGCCACAAATTAATATTGTGACTGCTATTAATAATTATAATTATTGCTCATAGGTTCATAGATTGAGATTTTCAGGCTATTTTTGTTCAATTGTACCCTATTCTTCTGGCTTCATTTTGGCATTTTCTTAGCAAGGATACTGGGGTGGTTTGCCATTTCCTTCTCTAGATCATTTTACAAGTGAGGAAACTGAGGCAAGTAGGGAAAAGTGACTTGTCCAGTGTCACACAGCTAATAAGTGTTTGAGGCCAGATTTGAAGTCAGGAAGAGGAGTCTTCCTTGTTCTAAGCCCAGCACCCTAACTACTCTACAATCTAGCTGCCTTTTGAGGCTGTTTACAGAACAATGAGGTGGTGTGGTGGCTAGAACACATGTTAGTCTTATTTTCTATTCTGTGACAAAGTAGGCTGCTCTGTCTAGCAAAACTGAAGTCCTTCTGAACCTAGAACATGGGTAGAATGGAAGGGGCGTTGGAGATGATCTTCCCCAGTCCTTTCCAAGAGAGACAATTTACTAATATTAATTGGAGGTTGGGGGTGGAAATCATTCGCTACCACCTGAAAGATTCTGACAATTTTTTTCTACCACATCAGCCTAAACTATTCATGTTTAAAGGTTTCTACATTTCATGAAGACTTTGGGAAAACCTTGTGTATAATGACACTGAATCTTCCCTATTCTCTCCCCAAGAAAAAGAAAGCCAACAAAAATGAAGATGGCTAAAATCTCTAGAAACAAACACAACTTCTGCTTCTTGATGCTTTTCAATTTTCCAAAATGTTGGATTTTTAATGAATAATAATACTAAATAACAGCAGCCAGGAAGCTAAGGAAATAAATGGGAACCAGTGTCAGTGGGCTCCTACAAACCAGTGTGATTTTTTTGTGTTAAAGCATAGAAAGCCATTTTTAAAGGAGTCATTATAGGCACAGATAATAGAATGCTAAAGATAGCACTAATCCAGTTCCAACCTCCTATGTAGGAAATGATGAACCTGAGACTCAGAGATGCACATTGTTTGCCTAAAGACAGATAATTAGTAGGTAGTAGGGCCAGACCTTGGACCCAAGTGTACTGAATTCAAGTTCAGTGCACTTTTCACTGTCCTCTGATAATACTTTCAGAAGAAGACATCAACCAGTACTTAATTGTCCAGATGAACCCATCCTTCAAACTATTTCTATGACTTGGTTCATTGTTTAAGAAAAATAGTGACTCTAAACAACCACCCTAGTGCAAATATCAATAATATGGAAATAGGTCTTGATTAATGACACAAATAAAACCCAAATGGAATTGCACATCAGCTATGGGGAGGGGGGAAGGAGAGGGAAAGAACACAAATCCTGTAACCATAGAAAAATATTCTAAAATAATTAAATAGAAATTTTCAATTAAAAAAAATTTTTAAATACTGATCCCAATGATTGTGCCTCCTTTATTAGAGGGAGCCAGGTGGTTCCGTGACTAGAGGGCCAGACCCAGAGTCAGGAAGAATCATCTCCCTATTTTCAAATCTGTCTTCCAACACTTATTTGCTGTGTGACTCTGGACAAGTCACTTCCTCCTATTTGACTCAGTTTCCTCATCTGTAAAAGGAGCTCGAGAAGGAAATGGCAAACCACTCCTCTATCTTTGGCAAGAAAACCCTAGATGACATCCCAAAGGGTCAAACACTACTGAAATGAGTCAACAACAAATTCAGTGAGTTCTGTGTGGCTTTTCCACTTAGGCTGTAGGAAAAGAATAAATCTAAGAAACTAAGCATCTACCTCGACTCCAGCAGCTGCCAAGAGCCAGCGCACTGATTCCATTCTGCCTCTTCCATTGAAGTAATGAAGTATGGGCTTCCCAGACATGATCTTCAATTCCTGGTTTTCTGAAAAACAGCAGAAAGCAGTGAGCTGACTAGGAACTAGAGATAAAAGTTGTCCTTTTTGTAATCTTGACTCCACTGAGAATAGCAGAGCTAAGTCCAAACACCAAGCTCAGAGAGCAGACTGGGAGGGAGAGAAGAGGGAGGAGACTCATGGGAAGGGCAGGAGTCAGACCTCCCATTTCCCCCCAAAGACAGGCAGAGGGCAGGGAAGCATGGATCCACTTAACTGCCTGACATGTATTTGGGGCTTTAGTGAGCAGTGTCTCCTCAGCTTAGCCTGGTTCACACAGGATATTTGAAATATAAATGTAGAGCTTCTTTCACTGGGAAAGGAACGTCCATTCAGATCATTTTTCTCATCAAATTTTATTTTATACCATTTTAGGTCAAATACCACTATATCAAAGTTGGTCATCGAGTCTGGCTATCCTGGATCTCATATCGTTACCTTTTTTAATTCCAGGGATTATTCAAGGGGTTATTTTAGTGATGCAGACACAGCTCCAGCCTTCCCAGGAAATTCTCTATCAAAACCCAAGAATCAAATGGAAAGGTTTTCTGCTAAGATGAATAGCAAAGTAAATGATACGGATCTGTGATATTATTTATGCAGTGAGTTCCTTCCACCAATAGCAGTCCTGCCATCATTCTGGGGCTTTTGGTCTGAGAGTTGCCCAGGACACAAAGAGGTTAAGCAACGACAGCTTGCAGGAATCAGAGACAGGACTAGAATCCAGACCTTCCTGAAACTGAAGCGGCTTGTCTATCTATATACAATGTCTCATTTCCCCTCCACTGTAGCAATCCATTTCAATAAAATATGTGTTCTGACCTTGATATAAGTACTTATTTCAAATTAAGTCATTAAGTCATTGTTTAGACATTTTTTCACTCATGTATGATTCTTTAAGAACCCATTTCAGGTTTTATGGCAAAGATACTGGAGTGATTTGCCATTTCCTTCTCCAGCTCATTTTAGGAAACTGAGGCCAGCAGGGTTGAGTGACTTATCCAGGATCAGAGAGCTAGTAAATGTCTGAGGTTGAATTTGAACTCAGTTCTTTCTATATCATCTAGCTGCCCAACCTACTACATAAAGAAATACAAGTTCCTCTGGATTCCCATACAGCCAACGAGAAAGAGAATATTGCAGACTCCCAAGGTTATGGGAGCTCCAGTTATGGTTCATCTGGAAAACCTCTAACAGTCCATTTTCCAGACAATTATCGATGCCCCACTGATGGTTTATTCTGTCTCTAAAGTTGCCGGAGTTTTCCTCTTGGCCTGAAACTGGGGTTCCATTTTCTTCAAAAGAAATGTTAGCACTCTTTTGTGAAACTGTCCAGCCAATATGTCTGGAGTTAACTCCATTAAAATTTTTTTAATTAAGAATTTTTATTGAATTAATTAATTTAGAATATTTTCCATGGTTACATGATTTATGTTCTTTCCCTCTCCTCTTCCCCCTTCCCTCCTCGTAACCGACACGCAATTCCACTGGGTTTTACATGTATCCTTGATCAAGACCTATTTCCATATTATTGATAATTGCACTAGGATGATCTTTTAGAGTCTATTAACGCCATTAAAAAAACCCCAACAAACCTTTACCTTCCATCTTAGTATCAATGTTAGCATTGGTTTTGAGGCATAAGGGTAGTGAGGGCTAGGCAATGGGGATTAAGTGACTTGTCCAAGGTCACACAGCTAGGAAGTGTCTGAGGTTAGATTTGAACTCAGGAAGATGAATCTTCCTGACTCCAGGTTCAGCACTCTATCCACAATACCTTCACGCTGCCCAGAGTTGACTCTATCTTTAGCTCTTTTGGCTCAACAATTTTCAACATTCTTCTTCAAAGGAATTTTCCTAGCCTTCCTGATATGTAGGTTGGGGAGAGTAAATTCCTTTTAAGCTCCTATCAAGAATTTTGCAGATAATGTCAGAGCCATTTAAAATTATATCCTAACTTTAATAACCTTCAAGGAGCCACTTGCCCACATTAAGGGTTGGGGAGGGCAGAGCAAGCATTCTCATCCTTGCATTTCTGTCATTCCACCCAAGTCCTTGACTTCCTTACAATTGTTGATTATCAGTTAATTATTAGTTATTATTAGTAATTTTACTAGTTAAATATCAATTATTAATTTGATTAAGCAGAAGAATGGAATCCTAGAGCATCATCTTGACCAAAGTTGCCCAAATCATCTGGAACAGGAATCTTAACTCTGAAATTCCTTTATCTTATCTCAATCTGTTATCATTGCTCTCTTTTCCCCATAAAGTGTTGAGTCCTTGTACAGAAAATGTTAATAAAAGAACCCTATATAAGGCAGCTAGGGGGCACCACACTGGGCTTGGAGTCAGGAAGACTCTTCTTTCTGAATTCAAATCCAGCCTCAGACACTTACTCACTGTCTGACCCTAGGTAAGTCACTTAATCCCATTTGCCTCAGTTTCCTCATCTGTAAAATGAGCTGAAGAGGGAAATGGCAAATCACTCCAGTATCTTTGCCAAGAAAACCTCAAATGGGGTTGTGAAGAGCTGGACACAAATGAAATGATTCAACAACAATTTTTTTTTTTGGTGAAAGACTAATAATGTCATTGCCAGACAATACTAAAAACAACTGAACAGATATAATTTCAAATGAGAAAGGTATCACTGAAGAGACAAGGAGCTATGAAAAGGAATGTTGGAGGATATCACTTGTCAGTGCATTAACTCCAAATAAAGTATACTTCCCAAATAGAAGGAAAAATTGAGAAAACAACAATGGCTGAAGTTGGAGATTAACAATAAGTAGAATTTTATGTAGTGCTTTACAACAATTCTGGGACACAGGTGTTATTAATATTCCCATTTTATCATGGAAGCTAGTACTGGAGATAGAAGGTCCTGGGTCCAAAATCTGGCTTCAGATGCTTCCTAGCTATGGGACTCTGGGCAAGTCACTTGACTCATTTGCCTAGCCCTGACCTCTCTTCTTTGGAACCAATATCTTGTATTGATTCTAAGAAAGAAAGAGAAGTTATTTGTTGATAGTATTCCCATTTTATAGATGAGGAAACTTAGGCATATGGACATTTGAGATCAGATTTTTACTCAAATCCTCCTGTCTTCTCCAGCTCTTAACACATTGCCTAGGTCATAGTAGGCACTTAATAGGTGTTTGTTGATTGACTGTCTAAAAGTCCAGCATATCATCCTAGAGAAGCCATTGAACTTCTCCATGTATCAGAAATTCTCTGAAACTAAAGTCACAGAGCATTTTAAATTCACAGACTAAAAGTCCCTCTGCATTGGAAGTTTACTCACTGGAAGTTTCCTATGACAAAAAATCAGTAGTATAACCATAACAACCCCCACATACACATTTCTGTTGCTCAATCCAGTGCTTGGCATATAGTAAGACTTCAATAAAAGTTTGTTGATTTAAAAAAAATTTTTTTTTAAACCCTTACCTTCCATCTTAGAATCAATACTGTGTAGTGGTTCTAAGGCAGAAGAGAGGCAAGGGCTAGGCAATGGGGGTGAAGTGACTTGCCTAGGGACACCCAGCTAGGAAGTGTCTGAGGCCAGATTTGAACCCAGGACCTTCCATCTCTGTGCCTGACTTTCAATCCACTGAGCCACCCAGTTGCCTCCTTGTTGAATTGAATTTTTCAATTTTATGAAACGTCACATCATGAATTCCATTTTCTTCCTTCCTTCCTTCCTTCCTTCCTTCCTTCTTCTTCCCTTCCTTCCTTCCTTCCTCTCCTTCCTTCCTTCCTTCTCCTTCCTTCCTTCCTTCCTTCTCTTCCTTCCTTCCTCTCCTCTCCTTCCCTTCCTTCCTTCTTCCTTCCTTCCTTCCTTCCTTCCTTCCTTCCTTCCTTCCTTCCTTCCTTCCTTCCTTCCTTCCTTCCTTCCTTCTTCCATTCCTTCCTTCCTTCCTTCCTTCTTCCTTCTTTCTTCTTCCTTATTTCTTTCTTTTTTCTTCTTCTTTCTTCTTCCTTTTCTTTCTTTCTTTCTTCTTCTTTCTTCTTTTCTTCTTTCTTTCTTTCTTTCTTTCTTTCTTTTCTTTCTTTCTTTCTTTCTTTTCTTTCTTTCTTTTTCTTTCTTTCTTTTCTTTCTTTCTTTCTTTCTTTCTTTCTTTCTTTCTTTCTTTCTTTCTTTCGTTTCTCTTCTTTCTTTCTTTCTTTCTTTCTTTCTTTCTTTCTTTTCTTTCCTCCCCTAGAGTCATGGAATTTGGGTTCTAATCCCCATGTGGCCACTAATTTACTGTGTGTATTTAAGCAAACCACTTAATATTTCTGATATTTGAACCTTAGTTTCCTCATTTGTCAAATGAGGAAGTTGGACCAAAGGATCTCTACAGTTCAATTTTTATTTTATGATGTTTTAATATTTAACAAGCAACACCAAACCTAGAGGTTTTTTTTTTAAATGGGGGGAAATATGCAATTCTGGAAGCTAACATTTTATTTCTAAGACCAATCAAGGGGGGAGGGGAAAGGTTTCTATTGGTGAAATGGAATAAGATGTCTGGAACTGACCATTTAACATTTTTTTTAATTTTTAAAATTAATTTATTTAGTCAATTTATAACATTATTCCTTGGTTACAAGAATCATTTATTTTCCTCCCTCCCCTCTACCCACCCTTCCCATAGCTGATGTGCAATTCACTGGATATTACATGTGTCCTTGATCAAAACCTATTTCCATGTTGTTGGTGTTTGCACTAGGATGTTCCTTTAGGGTCTACATCCCCAACCATATCCCCTTGACCCATGTAATCAAGCAGTTGTTTTTCTTCTGTGTTTCTACTCCCAATTTTTCCTCTGAATGTGGATAGTGTTCTCTCTCATAGATCCCTCCAAGTTGTTCAAGATCGTTGCATTGTCACTAATGGAGAAGTCCATTACATTCTCAAATTTGAACCCAGGACCTCCCATCTCTGCCCCAGGCTTTCAATCCCCTGAGCCACCCAGATGCCCCTTTCCATTTTCTTGTTATTGGAAGCACACTTGAAAGTGATCACTGAGGTCACAAGTTGGTATTTTTAGATGGATAAGCCTTTATTTAGTGCTTGGCATTGGCTTAAACTATGTGGAGGCCCTGGCAACATAGTGACCAACCCTTAGATTAGTCATTCAAAATCACTAATTTTGAGCCTTAGCCTCATGTGCCTGGATGCCATACTGGAATATTCACTTTTTGTTGTGCTGGAGGTTTTTATGAGGCATAAGAAATACAGATCCTGATATTTGTGGCATCAGCACAATTTTCAGCAATAGAGTTGAACATCTTGGGGGGGGATTTCTAACTTCTGTTTAGCAAGCAAAAATAACAGGAATCAGACAAAAGAGATCAGAAAATCAAAGCAAAAAACAGATGAAGCAGCCAGTTAAAACAAATCTTGACACAGGAGCCAGCATGGATATAACATGCTTGCATAAGGGACTTTGGAAACCCCTAGAACTTGAATAAACCTTTTATTTATCCAAAAGAGCTTTTTTTTTCCCTTCACCAAATGCTCTTCAAATAGAATTGCACGTTCACTGACATTCAAATTTTCTGAAGAAAGAAGCCCAAATATATGGTACCTGTGTGTTAAGCATTCTAAACCGGCTAATCAAACAATGGAGCTAAGGGAATAAAGGAAAAAGAATCATAGAGTTGTGTTACACAATGAATGTATTGTGCATTGAATTTCAACATTCTAGCCAGTATAGAAATGCTCTTGTATCCTCAATGACCAAAGGTCGTTCATCCTTTGTCCTGCAATGGGTAACACTTCCTGTGATGGGTAAGTTACTGTCTTACAAAACAGTCCAATCCATCAGATAAAATTGCTAGAATGTTCTTCTTACATTGAGTCAAAATCTGCCCCCATATAATTTACAGATAGGATGCTGGTTTTCCCCTGTATCCGCTACAATTTTTTTCCCTCCCTTCCTATGTGATAGATCACCAATTTAAAGATAGCTCTCATGTTCACGTGGAGCTTCTCTTCTCCAAACAAACAGCATAGTGACATGATTCAGCCGGTAGGGTCAGCCACAATTGGCCTTACTGCTTTAGTCTGGATGATGTGGTAATATGGTTCAGGGGAGAGAAGGCTGAATTTGGAGGCAGAGGACCTGGTTCAAACCTTGTCTTTGTTATCTGTGTGGCAGAGAAGGAGTCATTTATCCTCCTTGTTTCTCAATGTCCTCATCTGAAAAAGTAAAATATGGGAACAGAGAACTCCATTAATTAATATCTATTGGACAAGAATTTCCCACAAGAACAACAGGTCACGGAGAACTGAATGACCCCCTTGAAGCAAGTGGATGCTGTTGGTTCGTTATTTTCAGTCATGTCCAACTCTTCTTGATTCCATTGGAGTTTTCTTGGCAAAGATCCTGGTCTCGTTTGCCATTTCTTTCTCCAGCTCATTTTAGAAACAAGGAAACTAAGTCAAACAGGGTTAAGAGATTTGCCCAGGATCACACAGCTAGTAAATATTTAAGACTCAGGAAGATGAGTCTTTATGATTCCAGGCCCAGCATTTTATGCACTGAGCCACCTTGCTGCCCCAAGTTTGATGTGCAAGGGGAATTTTGAAATTACCCTCAGAAAATATTTGGTTTTCTGCCATAATCAAATAACTTAGTTTATGTTGGTCTCCTCCTACAAGATGCAATAAGGATGCCCAAGGAGGTCCTGTCTACCCCTCTTAAGTTATCAGAGAAAATGAAATATTACTTAGAAAAAATGGAGTAATATGGAAGTGAAAATTCTGAAAATTTAACAACTGGCTCACCAGTAGGCTCAGAGTTGGCTCTAGCACAGTTCTGACTAGCTTAGTGTGTTAGTGTGGCAGTTAGGTGACATAATGGATAGTGTGATAGGTCTAAAATGGGGAAAACCCAAGTTCAAATCCAGCCTCAGATACTTACTTTTTTTGGAGAGCTTGGGCAAGTCAGATAACTTCCATCTACCTCATTTTCCTCATCTGTAAAATATTAAATGAGATAATAATTGTAAAATTCTTAGCAGAATATCTAGGAAATAGTAGGTGCTATATAAATGAGCCATTAGGCAGTACACTAGACTTGGGATCAGAAAGATTCATCTTCCTGACTTCAAATTTGGCTTCAGACTCTTGCTGTGTGACCCTGGGCAAGTCATTTAACCTAACTGAGTTAACCTCAGCTTCCTCATCTGTCAAATGATCTGGAGAAGGAAATGGCAAACCACTCCAGTATCTTTGCCAAGAAGGTCCCAAATGGGGTACAAAGAGTCAGACACAATCAAAATGACTCAAAACCAAATATAAATGTTAGTTATTATTATTAATTCCAGCTTTTCTTATATAATTCAAATTATATCTCTAGATGGCCAGAATGTGAAGCTGTGGTTCTTTAAAAATCTTCCAGGAAATAGTTCTTGATCAATGACATATGTAAAACCCAGTGGAATTATGCGTTGGCTATGGGAGGGAGGTGGGGATAGGGGAGGGAAAGATGAAGAATCTTGTAACCATGGAAAAATATTCTAAATTAATTAATTAAATAAAGTTTTCCCAAAAAATAAATCTACAAAAATCTTCCAGGTAAGCCTAATAAGGAAAAGAGGCACATTTCACAGAAGAGGTGAAATAGAAAGAATGCTAGATTAATGTCAGGACACTTGGCTTTTACTCTCATTTTTCTATTAATTATCTGTGTGACTTAAACCACACATTGTAAGTCACAGCTCCTTTCTGTCCTCAGTTTTCTCATCTATAAAATGGGGGAGGGGGAGAGTGGACTTTATGGTTCCTTCCAGTGTTTTATGGTTTCTTCTAATCAATCAATTCTCTGTACCTGGTATATAGTAACAGAATTTTAGACATGGAAAGGAAATTAGAGACTACTATTCACACCTTCATTTTACAGATGGGCAAACTGAGGCCCAGGGAGGAGAAGTAACTTGCCCAGGGTTACACAGGTACTAAATATCTGAGGCAGGTCTTTCTAACTCCAAGTCTACTTGGCTATGAATAAATATTTGGTTAACTGGCAAGAGATTTCTATTGCAATGTGAAATGTTCTTCATGTGAATTTGGTTTGGAATGAAAGATAATCTAACTATAAAGACTTGCAAAACAGAATTTCCATTTGATCAATGACCTTTCAGCTCTTATCAGTCAGTGCCCAGCACCTGGCACAGAGTAACGTAATTATTAAACTGGAAGGGGCTATGCTAAATAGCCCAAAATGGTGTTTTTCCTCATTATTTAAGATGAGAACCTCTTAAAGAGACTTTGTTACAATTTATAACTGGTTATAAACACCTCATTTTTGTAAACCTCCTTCACATCATGCAGGCTCCTTGTTTTTGGATTCCACATCTTATCCTGTGCTGGAGTTCTCTTTTTTTCATATAATCAATATATTTAAGAGGCTAGACCTGAACCTAGGTCATCCTGGCTTCAAGTCAACCTCTCTAACCTTTGAAAATTCTTTCTTGGGAGTTTGATGTCATCCTGAGTCACTACCACCAAGAAAAATAGAGTACCAGAGAGGGGTGTGCTGGAGCCAGCTCTAATCTGAAATGGGTTTTACGCCTTGGGAATCAACAGTTACTAATAATCTGGGCTTGATATTATTAATTAGTTGATTTTCTATTGTTGACTTAAGAAAGTACTCATAATGCAGATTAAACTTAAATACACGTGTATTTCCTGAGGTTGTTAAGCATTTACCAACACACTCTTACTACTCCATAGCAACAAGGCTGAGTTAGACCTTTGACCACTCCCCATCTCTGATGAGTCACAGCATGGAGTTAACTCTGATCTCTTGAAGACCATTCCATTGGAGCACAAATTCTGGGAGGTCCTCCAGAACTTGAACAGTGTGGAATACTGGAGAAGGATGGAGCTTATGTCTATTTTCCACAGACCATTTTCCATCTTTCCCAGTTGTTGCTGTTTATAGTCTCTGGAACTGTTTAAACCATATTGTTTCTGCAAGCCAAATTGGAATATGTTCATCAGCAAGGTGGTTACAGAATGAGGAATTTTTTAGCCATATCAACTCTCAAAGACCATCAATCAAATCAAGAAGCATTTACTTAGGACAAAAATTTGACCCAGGCACTGTGCAAAATGCTGGGGATTCAAAGACAAAACAAAAACAGCCCTTGCCTTCAAAATATTTACATCCTACTGGAGAAACAATTTACATAAAAAAATAGAGTAGATGAAAGATAATCTTGAGGAGATGGCACCAGCAGCCAGTAGAACCAGTGCAGGTATCTTGGAGAAAACAGTGTTCAAGCTGAGACTGAAAGGAAGCTAGGGATTTCAAGAGTCAGAGGCTAGGAGAAAAAACATTCCAAGTTTGGTGAATAGCCAGTACAAAGATGGAGACAGAGGGCTTAGTGGATAGGGAGCCAGGTCAGAAAACAGGAGGTCCTGAGTTCAAATGTGACCATAGACACTTCCTAGTTGTTTGGCCCTGGGCTAGTCACTTAACCCCAATTGCCTACCCCTTATACACTTCTGCCTTGGAACCAATACTCAGTATGGATCCTAAGACCAAAGATAAGAGTTGTTTTCTGTTTGTTTGTTTGTTTTTGAGTCTCCATTCTATAAGGTAGAGGTGAGAAGGGAATGCATTCTTTTACCTAGTTGTACAAACCACATTGACCTCTTTGATAGGCTCCTGAAATGGCCTAAGGGCCGACACAGCAGTTACTGTTCCATGGACTTCTATTCTTTGACAACCCACCCCCTACATTTTTGCTAGGTTTCCTAACCTTTCAATGAGACTAAGGTTACCACACTACTGTTGTTGTTCAGGTATTCAGTCTTCTTGCATTCGATTCCCCTCCACACTCTGTATGATTCATCCACAGTGGCCTATTTTCTCTTCTTACACCTGACACTCCATCTCCTATCTCCATCTCCTTCTTAGAATCCCCAATGAGTATGGTTTTTACATTTAAAATAATCTATAATTTGCTGACCCCTAAAAAAGTCAATTAAGGTGTGGAAGAGATAATGAAATATGGCATTCTCCTTCACAACAGAAAGATGGGGGACTAATTGTTTTGTCAATGTACCTGACATTTGTTTTGTTCTTTTTCTCTTTTATTTCCTTTTATCCCCAAATTATTGTAATTTATAAATTGGTTATGTTTATGAAATCCATTGGGGAGACTAGTCTTCCAAAGGATCTCAGGGGGAATTGTGTAATTAGAATCTGCTACCCTAAAAACTATGATCCCCAACAATTCCCAGCAAAACTATTATCTCCAGCAAAACTACAATTCCCAGAACTCCATTCACTTCCTGTCATTATGTGGGGACATAGACAGGATATAAATTGGGTGGAGGTCCATCTCTCTCTCTCTTTATCCTTCCTGTTGTGTTTTTTTTTGGTGGAGCAGGGATTTTGAGGTAAAAAAAAAACTTAGTCATGTGGTTCTATTTTGTCAGATAATAAACTTTATAAAAATAATACTTGAAGTGTTGGGCATTAATTTAATTCCTACATAGGGAAGAACATTGTATACATTGTCAGACAAGTTTTCTTTATCATCAAGCAACAAATAAGGTTGTTGCCACAAAAGTAAAAACAAATTAGTAAAATACACATATCCTCTAAAATGAAGGGGGATCCAACTAAACCATTAACACAGCTTGGTGATACAATGGAGAAAGTATTGGACTTGAAGTCAGGAAGGATCAACTCCTGACTTAAATCTGGCCTTAGGTACTAGCTGTATGACACTGGAAAAGTCACTTAACCTTATTTGTCTCAGTTTCCTCCTCTGTAAAATAAGCTGTGGAAGGAAAGCGCATACTCTAAAATCTCTACCCAGAAGACCCAAATGGGGTCAGGAAGAGGTGGACATGACTGAAAACAACTTTCATCAATGAAAACAAAACCATCTCTAATGTCCCTTCAAATTCTACGAATATGTGATTTTAGTCTTTTGTGCTTAACTTCTTTTAGAACAGGAAGTTTATGATGTTTATGTGAGTCTTTTCAAGTTGACCTCTTGAATTCTGAATATTCTCTCCTTGCATTCTTGGCCAGTTTCAGTCTGTACTAAGGAGACAATAAAGTTGTCTTTTGATAATTTACTGTTTGTTAAAATTTTTGCTCAAGCTCAGCACCTGGGGACATGTATGGTTTAGTGTTTGGACAGAAACAGAACTCTCCCATCATCTCAACATAATTTATTATGACTGGTGTCTTAGCCCTGGAAGAAGGAGGGAGGAAGGCATATTTATCTGAGAAGGAAAGTCTTTTATTAAAGAGTTTTGGCAAACATCTAGAAAAGCTATTCAAGAAAATGTGGGTAGATCTGTAGTAATTCATTCTGTTCCCAGAAAAGTAGTATCCCGCCATTATGTAAGAGACAACAAACATTTACCAGGTTTGGGTAACAGAAACTCTCTTCCGACCAAATTCCATTTTAATATGAAATGGGGATTGGAGTTAAGGTTCTTTTCTTCTCATTACTTTTATCATAATTACTCACTACTACTACCTAAAATTTATGTGCATCTTAAGGTTTATAAAATTCTTTACATATATTATCTTACTTTATTTCCACAACAACCTTGAAAAATAGGTACAATTACTATCCCCATTTTACAATCCAGGAATTGAAACTAAGGTTACTTAACCAATAAATGTCTGAAGTGGGATTTGAACCCAAGACTTCCTGACTCCATACCCATTTAGTTCCCTTTCTTCCTTTTTTTTAAAACCCCTTTCCTTCTGCCTTACAATCAATATTGATAATCAATATTTTAAGGCAGAAGAGTAGTAAGGGCTAGGCAATAGGGGTTAAATGATTTTCCCAGGGTCATACAGCTAGGAAGTATCTGCGGCCAGTTTGAACCTAGGATCTAATGTCTCTATGCCTGGCTCTCAGTCCACTGAGACACCCAGCTAACCCCACATTTAGTTGCCTTTCACAGACAATTTGCCAATTTACCAAAGAATTTTATTGAGGAATAAAATTTCTAGTTAAATAAGAGACAAAGCTTGGTAGAGCTTCTCTTCCTTTTTTCCTCCTAACCAGTAAATGATGGCACACAAAAAATTCAACAAGATTACCCATAAAGTTTCCCTCTATTCTTGTTAAGTATGGAATTTCCACTAAAATTGCTGTCACAATAAAAAAAAAGGGAAAAGCATTCAGAAATTGCTACAAATTAAACATCCATTTGCTATCATTAAAGCTTAACTTTAAGGAGAATAAAGGAACTTAATATTATCATAGATTTGGAACTACAAGGGCCTCAGAAGTCAAAGAATCCAACTCAAACGCCTTCCTTTCCAGAGGTTCTGGGAACATCACTTGCCCAACATTTCCAAGCTAATACATTTCAGTATTTGAACCCAGATCCTCTGAGTCCAAATCCAATCTCTTTCTTCATTGTTTTCAGAAAGAATGAGAACAGGATGTTTTGAGTCTCTCCAGGTAGGTTCAACTTATATCTTCTTTTTCATTCTTTTAGTCCCTCCCTTCTCATATTACCTTGCATTTGATACTGGAGTGGTTTGCCATTTTCTTCTACACTTAATTTTTTAGAAGAAGAAAATGAGGGAAACAGTGTCAAGTTTCTGAGATGGAATTTGAATCCAGTTCTTCTTGACTCCAAGTCCATGCCCTATACAGGCTGCTACTCAAAGTGGAACATCTGCCTTTGCCCACTTTTGAGCCAGGGCTCTCTTTGTGTCTTGGGCAAACACGATAACCATTACACTACAGATACACAGAAAACCCTTTGTCAAACTCAGATTTTAAAGAGGCATGTAGAAATAATGAAAAACAAAGACAGATAACTGAGGATAAGACAAAAGAATATACTATAATGAAACCCTATTCACAAAGAACCAGCACTGACTTCATCAGGAGTGAGTACGACATCTTGTAAGAGTAGTGTCAGGAGCACAAAAGGTCTAAAGGGACCACACTGGCCAAAAATGCTAAGGACACAAAAAAGGGTTTAGATCCAGTATCCCCTCCACTAATTTAATCTATGTAGAGGAAAGAGAAGGGGCAAAGAAAAATTGGGGCTGCTACTCAGTGTAGATAAGATAATGAGAAAATAGAACCACTTGTTTTGCTTCTATTTTCTTGTTCAAGGAGAATGATCTCTGAACTAAAAAGAACAGAACAAAATATCTAATGGAGACATAAAACCTCAGATAAGTAGAGAGATATTAAGAAAGTATCTAGGTGCCCCAGGGGAGTTCAAGTCACCAGGCTGAGATGAACTTTATCTCTGTGTACTGAAAGTGCTGGCCTCCACACATGACTGAGAAGCTACTGTCAGTAATCTTTGAATGATCAAGAACAAAAAGAGCAAGAAGACTCATGTCTTTTTTTTCCTGTTTTTTTAATTGAAATTTTTAATTAATTAATTATGTCTTTTATGTTTTCACCTTTCAGTTCACTCTCTGGAGGTAACATTCATAATTTATTCTTCAAGCATTAAATCTGTAGCTGTGTATGATGTTCTCTTGCTTCTACTCATTTCATTGTTCATTTATTTCATCAAGTTCTTTCCATATTTTTAAAAAATGAGCTTGTTCTTTGATCCTTATGGCACAGTAGTACTCCTATAATGCATTCTTAAAAGGATAAAATTAGTCTTAAAAAAAATCTCTTGCCTTCTGTCTTAGAATCAACACTTTGTATTGTTTTCAAGGCAGAAGAGTGGTGAGGGCTAGGCAATAGGGGGTTAAGTGACTTGCCCAGAATCACACAGCTAGGAAGTATCTAAGGTCAGATTGGAACTCAAAATCTCCCATCTCTTGGCCTGACTCTCAGTTCACAGAACGACCTAGCTGCCCGCCCCCCCCCCCCCTTGTGAAATTTTGATTACTCCACCCTACTTAGATCTTACTTTATGGAGAAGATGAAATTGTAATCTCCTGATTGAACAATTAAGGTACTTAGTTCTTACTTTATAGTGAAGCTAGAGCCTTAAGCTAAGTCTATTTTAAGATCTTAATACAAAAAGGTGTTAAGTAACTATAAAGGTTAAATTAATCACAAAAAGGTTAAGTAACTAACAAAAGGCAAACTTAACAAAGAAGTGTTAAATAACTCAAAAGATATAATCTAATCAAAGAAGATGAGAAATAAGGAATGGGTAGTTCTAGAGAAAAGTCTCTGATATGATTGGTAGACGTGAAAATTTAGAGGAGGGGACATAAGAGTAAAAGGTCTATATATTTTGTGTCACTTCCTCTCTCCAGGACCTTTGGTGGTGGAGAGGTCGCTGGTGGCAGCATGCTGGGCCTTTCGGCATCTTGGCATGGCTACAGCTATTGTCCTGTTCAGTGGTGAGTTTCTGGCTGAGTTTTTCCTCCTTTATGTTCCAAACTTTATCCTCTTAGAAGCCTCTAATTTCCTTCTGAGACCTAGAGGCGGAGATCTTGAACTCCCCCTGGCACAGGCCAGGCAGGAGAAATCCTAAACCCTCTTCCCTCTTTCTCCTTAAAATCCTTCCCTCTATATTAATTTAAATTACCATAAATTTCCAGACTGACTTAGGTATTTTATTTGGGATTTTTTCCCTGGTGACCAATTAATTTAGATTTTAAGTCACAACCCTAAAATTATCTCCACAGCCTGTAATACATTCTTAAAAGGTTAAAATTAGTCTTGAAAAGGGAAGCCATATTCACAGAGAACCAGCAATGGCTTCATCAGGAATGAGTATTGTCAGATTAACCTAATTAGTTTTCCACTAGAGTTTATGATTAGAACTATTTGAAGGTATTAAGAGATTAAAACAACAACAACAACAACAACTTCTTTGAGATTCTGATTGTCTTGGACCATGGAAATAGCTAACAGCTAACATTGTTTTCTCTTTGGCATATAATTGCTGTTTCAGAGAGGTGTGAGAGGTGATGGGGATTGGAGGAGAGGTCTAATCCACCATCTTGTAGCTCACAGGAGACAGAACATGAAGTTATCAAGGAAATAATTGACTGGGAATTATAGTGGTTATTAAGTAATAGTTAATTGACATAATATAGTCCAATAAAAACCTAACCCTAACCAGGCAGCAGTATTCACAGTGCGGAATCCCCTCCCCCAGATCACTACTCCCCATGCTGATGTCTTCCATTGTGCAGCCACAAAATCCTTCTCGTTCTAAGGCACCACACAAAGGATTATGTCACTGGAGGTAGTACTATACATGAGCAATGCCTCACTTTGTGGCGCCACCACATACAGTGCTCCTCTCACTGACCACCAGTGAAAGAGGTGCCCCTTCTGGAAGTATGGTGGGGGCCGGATACATGGCCCTAGTTTGGGGACCCCTGATATAGAACCCTGATATAGGGACCCCTGATATTTGCTTTCTTTGTTCTGAAGAGTCATTTTTAGTTGGCCTTCTCTTGTTCTGAATACCAAAACAATATGACCACCAGCTAGAGGTCTTTCTCAAAATAGTGCCCCGGGGACTTCATCGAAGCTGTCAAAATGTTGATCATTCAGTTGGTTAATAGATAATAAATATTTAGTAAGCACCTTTTCTGTGCCAGGCATCATAGGCTACACTGTACAAAGTACAAAGAAAGGCAAAGGATTGTGTCTGCCCTCAGAAGTGCTTGTAGTCTAAGGGAAGGCAGCATACAAAAGGAAGCTGGGGAAAAGGGGCTGGGGAAGATTATCCAATGGGGCATAATAAGGACCTGAAGCAGGCTGTGAAAATGATGAGGTAACTGCCCTGGAAGACCTCCTCAGATAAATGATTGGGGAGGAACTCTCCAATATCTGCCATCTACCCTCTCCAATCAGAAGGAAGAAGGAAGGAAGGGGTGGCAGAGTCAGAGATACTGAGGAGGTAGTCGTTTCAGAAGTTTATTTTGCAGTAATAGATGGGATGCTCTTTTTTTTCAGAAGCAGAAGTCATAATATGAAATCCAGTTTGAGTGTTGATTTGAGATTTGAACTCCAGACTCCAATCCCCAGAAGTCCTTGGTATTTCCCAGAATTCCCTATAATCTCGCCTGAGTCCCCACCTGGGCGAGATCACAATCTGTATTTAAACTGGCTGTAACACCTACTTCAGCCTCTCTCTTCCTCTACTCGGAGATTGCAATATGTAGTAAGTAGGCTATGAATGGACTAATCAGCCTAGACACATGGTTTATTATTTTGTATCCCTGATTTCTAATAATCTTTAATAAACCTCCTAAAATATAATACTTTTATTGCTAGAAACTAATATAACTTTTACAGTTTGGGAGTCATAATACTAAGCCAGATCAAGGTTTTTGGAGACCAAGATATCAGGAGAATTAGAAAATGCAGGAATCAAGGTGAAATCACCAATGGTGGAGAAGACTATCCACATATATGTCAGAGATGGACATTTTGGCCTATGGATCTGACCAGGGCATCATGCTACCTTTTAATGGTTCATGGCTCCTTCCCTTTTGTCTGAGAGCACAGAACTATGTATTTTGCTATAGGCTCATCCATAGGTATCTTCATTTTTTCCCACAGTTGGAGATGCAAATTAGTACAATTATACTGCATCATTTAAATGACTTTAGGCAAAACATTCTCCTGATTTAAAATCCATTACAGAAATAAATAAGATGCACAAATAAATAAGATTTAAGACCCTTAAGGAGCTTTACTCTGGTAGAAGAGATAGAACACATACATAAATAAGCATAATATGAAGGTCATGTGAGATATATATAAGAAATAGAAATACAATGCTTTTAGGCTTAAGAAAGAGTGATCAATCACTCAACAAAATTAATTACTTATTATCTTTTTTACTTTTTTTTAATTAACAAGGTAACTTATTAATGAATCTGGTGTGGTCTGTCCTAATGTTTCTTGTTGGCAGCTGCCACCTATTCTGCAATTCTGTATAGGTCTCTCTGTCCCTGAGTTGTCAGCTTCTGGCCCCCATCATGGTCCTTCTCCACCATCTTGAGCCCCTCCAGAACTTGCAGGATACTCTGGGGTATGCTCTTTGAGCCTCTGATGAAGGACCTGGGCATGACCCCATTGCACTGTCATTGTCATTCTTGGTCATGGATCCCACACTGGCATCACCTCTCAGGTACAAGATCAGATACTATGCAAGGTCCTGGGAATTCAAAGACAAGCAAAACTATGCTTGTTTTGTCTTCTATTGAGAAGAAATCTCTCACACGCACACACACACACACACATACACACACACACACAAACACACATAGATGTCACAAAAGTCTTAGTATGGTTTTAACTCAAAACTCCCAGTGGAATTGCTCATTGGCCATGGGATGGTGGAGAGAGTAAGGGAGGGAAAGAACATGAATCATGTAACTATGAAAAAATATTCTAAATCAAATTAATAAATTGTTTAAAAACCTAAAAATATTTATATGAACTGAAATGATCAAATCTAGGAGAACACTGTACACAGCGACAGCAATATTGTACGATGATCAACTGTGAATGATTTAGTTACTCTGAACAAGATATTAAACCAAGAAAATTTCTTAAAGAGTAAGGAAGCAGAGGTAGCTAGGTATCTCAGTGGATTGAGAGCTAGGCCTAGAGATGGGAGGTTCTAGGTTCAAATCTGGCCTCAGACATTTTCCAGCTGTGTGACCCTGGGCAAGTCACTGAACCCTCATTACCTAGGCTTACAGCTCTTCTGCCTTGGAATCAATACAAGATGGGGAAGGTAAGGGTTTTTTAAAAAAAAGAGTAAGGAGGGGTGGGGAAAAGGGAGATAATTTGAAATTTACAATTTAAAAAAAGTGAATGTTAAAATTTTTTACATATAATTGGAAAATATTTAGCAAAATAAATAAAATATATTTTTTAAACTCCTTCATTAAGACTTTTTGGATACACCCTATGAGCATATGGAAATACAAAGTAAATTGAGGGGAGTCACTAGCTAATTTAAGACTTAATTTAAGAAGTAGAGAATTAGACTTTGAAGGAAATGGAGATAGAGGTTAGAAATGGAGATAGAAGGGAGTCCATTCTAGGCACTAAGAATTGTGTGTATAAAGGTATGAATAGAGGAGATAGGATATAATGGATGAGAGGAGGCAAGTTTGATAAACTGTAGAGTGTGTGAAAGAGACTACTCAGGGAAGTTCCCTACCTCAATGAAATCTCAAGTCCAATTTTTAAAAAAATAGTACTGATACTGGGGTTATTTACAATCCTTCCAGTAGCCTATGTGGGTGAAGCAGAGGGACCTCAATGGACTCTTAGTCACTTGGTGGAAAGAACCCAACTTTAATCTCAGGTAAAACCATTAGCCAACAGTGAAATGCAAACATTGCATTTAACTCTGGCCTTTAGAAATATTCTAGAATTCAAAATTGTTGTGTCATCCCAAGTAAGCAGGCTTAGACTCATGTAACATGGGGGGTGAAAGATCTGGACTAAGTCCTAAAGATGAAGTGAATTACCTACATGCCTCCTTAAGGTTGATGTTTCTGATAGATACCATCAACAATATCTGTCTCAAGATGAGCAAGGGAACTTAAGGCTGTGAGCAAGGTCCTCTGCCATCTAATGGAAATGAACTTTTTCTACCTTCTACACTGCTGGCCAAGTTTGAACCTAGAAGCCTTGAATCTAGACTTTGCTGTTTACTATCTCTTGTAGCTTTTGCCAAATCATTTGACCTGTTCTGACCTTAGTTTCATCATTAGTAAAGTAAGGGAGTTCTACCCTAAATTACCATGTATATGTTTATCTTCATTCATTTCCATCATGTCTGATTCTTCATGAAACCATTAGGCGTTTTCTTGGGAAAGATGCTGGAGTGGCTTGCCATTTCTTTTACTTTTTTTTTATTTGGTCAATTTCAAACATTATTCCTTGGTTACAAAAATCATATTCTATTCCTCCCTCCCCTACCCCACCCTTCCCATAGCCGACGTGAAATTCCACTGGGTATTACATGTGTCCTTGATCAGAATCTATTTCCATGCTTTTGGTGTTTGCATTAGGATGTTCATTTAGGGTCTATATCCCCAATCATATCTGCCTCAACCCATGTAATCAAGCAATTGCTTTTCTTCTGTGTTTCTACTCCCACAGTTTTTCCTCTGAATGTGGATAATGTTCTTTCTCATAGATCTCTCTAGGTTGTTTAGGGTCACTGCGTTGCCACTAATGGAGAAGTCCATTACATTCGATTATACCACAGTGTATCAGTCTCTGTGTACAATGTTCTCCTGGTTCTGCTCCTCTCACTCTGCATCACTTCCTGGAGGTTGTTCCAGTCTCCATGGAATTACTCCACTTTATTATTCCTTTGAGCACAATAGTATTCCATCACCAACATATACCACAATTTGTCCAACCATTCCCCAATTGAAGGGCATCCTCTCATTTTCAAATTTTTGGCCCCCACAAAGAGCACAGCTATGAATATTCTTGTAGTCTTTTCCTTATTATCTCTTTGGGGTACAAACCCAGCAGTGCTATGGCTGGATCAAAGGGCAGACAGCCTTTTAGCACCCTTTGGGCATAGATCCAAATGGCCTTCCAGAATGGTTTGATCAATTCACAACTCCACCAGCAATGAATTCATGTCCCTACTTTGCCACATCCCCTTCAACATTCATTGCTTCCCTTTGCTGTCATGTTAGCCAGTCTGCTAGGTGTGAGGTGACACCTCAGAGTTGTTTTCATTTTTTTATGTGCTTCTTAATAGTTTTGATTTCTTTAACTGAAAATTGCCTATTCATGTCCCTTGCCCATTTATCAATTAGAGAATGGCGTGATTTTTTTTTGTACAACTGATTTAGCTCTTTATAAATTTGAGTAATTAGACTTTTGTCAAAGGTTTTTGTTATGAAGATTGTTTCCCAATTTGTTACTTCCCTTCTCATTTTGGTTACATTGGTTTTGCTTGTACAGAAACTTTTTAATTTGATATAATCAAAATTATTTATTTTATATTTGTGACTTTTTCTAAGTCTTGCTTGGTTTTAAAATCTTTCCTTTCCCAAAGGTCTGACATGTATACTATTCTGTGTTCACATAATTTACTTATAGTTTCCTTCTTTATGTTCAAGTCATTCATCCATTCTGAGTTTATCTTGGTGTAGGGTGTCAGGTATTGATCCAAACCCAATCTCTCCCATACTGTCTTCCAATTTTCCCAGGAGTTTTTATCAAATAGTGGATTTTTGTCTCAAAAGCTGGGATCTTTGGGTTTATCATAGACTGTCTTTCTGAGGTCACTTACCCCAAGTCTATTCCACTGATCCTCCTTTCTGTCTCTTAGCCAGTACCATATTGTTTTGATGACCACTGCTTTATAGTATAGTTTGGTACTGCAAGGCCACCTTCCTTCACATTTTTTTTTCATTGTTTCCCTGGATATCCTTGATCTTTTGTTCTTCCACATGAACTTTGTTATGGTTTTTTCTAATTCAGTAAAAAGATTTTTGGTCGTTCGACTGGTATGGAACTAAATAAGTAAATAATTTTGGGCAGGATGGTCTTTTTTATTATGTTAGCTCTTCCCATCCATGAGCAATGAATGTTTTTCCAATTGTGTAGATCTATTTTTTAGTTGTGTGGAAAGTGTTTTGTAGTTGTGTTCATATAGTTCTTGTGTTTGTCTCAGCAGATAGATTCCTAAGTATTTTCTATTGTCTAGGGTGATTTTAAATGGAATTTCTCTTTCTAATTCTTGCTGCTGAGATGTGTTGAAGATATATAGAAATTCTGATGATTTGTGTGGGTTTGTTTTGTATGCTGCAACTTTGCTAAAGTTGTTGATTATTTCCACTAGCTTTTTGGTTGATTCTCTAGGATTCTTTAAGAAGGCCATCATATCATCCACAAAGAGTAATAGCTTGGTCTCCTCATTGACAATTTTAATGCCGTCAATTTCTTTTTCTTCTCTAATTGCTACTGCTAGTGTTTCTAGTACAATGTTAAATAAAAATAATAGAGGTGATAATGGGCATCCTTGTTTCACTCCTGATCTTATTGGGAATGCATCTATTTTTACCCATTACAGATGATGTTGGCTGATGGTGTTAGATAAATACTATTTATTATTTTTAGGAAAGACCCTTCTATTTCTATACTTTCTAGTGTTTTTAATAGGAATGAGTGTTGTATTTTGTCAAAGACCTTTTCTGCTTCTATTGAGATAATCATGTGATTTTTGTTGGTTTGCTTGTTGATATGGTCAATTATGTGGATGGTTTTCCTAATATTGAACCATCCTTGCATTCCTTGTATAAATCCCACCTGATCATAGTGAATAACCCTCATGATGACTTGCTGGAGTCTTTTTGCTAGTGTCCTATTTAAGATTTTTGCATCTATGTTCTTTAAGGAGATTGGTCTATAGTTTTCTTTCTCCCTTTTTGACCTGCCTGGCTTTGGAATCAGTGCCATATTTGTGTCATAAAAGGAATTTGGTAGAACTTCCTCTTTGCTTATCATGTCAAATAGTTTGTAGAGTATCAGGATTAGCTGTTCTTTGAATGTTGGATAGAATTCACTTATGAATCCATCAGGCCCTAGGGATTTTTTCTTAGGGAGTTCTTTGATGACCTGTTGATTTCTTTTTCTGATATGGGATTATTTAAGAATTGTATTTCTTCTTCTGTTAAGCTAAGCAATTTATATTTTTGTAAATATTCATCCATATCACCTAGATTGGCATATTTATTGCCATATAATTGGGCAAAATAGTTTTTAATGACTGCCTTAATTTCCTCTCCATTGGAGGTGAGGTTTCTCTTTTCAACTATGATACTGTTAATTTGGTTTTCTTCTTTCCTTTTTTTTTATTAGATTGACCAGTACTTTATCTATTTTGTTTGTTTTTTCAAAATACCAGCTTCTAGTCTTATTTATTAGTTCAATAGTTCTTTGACTTTCAATTTTATTAATTTCTCCCTTAATTTTTAGGATCTCTAATTTAGTTTTCTTCTGGGGATTTTTAATTTGTTCACTTTCAAGATTTTTAATTTGCATGTCCAATTAATTGACCTTTGTCTTCCCTAATTTGTTAATATATTCAAGGATATAAATTTCCCCCTGTGTACTGCTTTGGCTGCATCCCATAGATTTTGAAAGGATGTCTCATTGTAATTTTCTTCAATGAAATTATTAATTGTTTCTATGATTTGTTCTCTGACTAGTTGATTTTGGAGAATCATATTATTTAATTTCCGATTAATTTTTGATTTGGCTCTTCATGTACCCTTATTGACCATTATTTTTATTGCTTTATGATCTGAAAGGGTTGAATTTATTATTTCTGCTTTTCTGCATTTGTTTTCTGTGTTTTTATGACCTAGTACATGGTTAATCTTTGTGAATGTGCCATGTGCTGCTGAAAATAAGTTGTATTCCTTTTTGACCCTATTTATTTTTCTCTATATATCTATTAACTCTAATTCTTCTAAGATTTCATTCACATCTTTTAACTCTTTATTATTTATTTTTTTATTTGATTTATCTAAATTTGATAGTGGCAGGTTCAGGTCTCCCACTAATATAGTTTTACTATTTCCTCATTCAATTCCACTAGTTTCTCTTTTAGAAATTTGCATGCTATGCCATTTGGTGCATACATGTTGATTACTGATATTTCCTCATTGTATATATTCCCTTTTATCAGGATATATTTACCTTCCCTATCCCTTTTAATCATATTTATTTTTACTTTGGATTTGTCAGATATCATGATTGCAACTCCTGCCTTCTTTCTGTCAGGTGAGGCCCAATAGGTTTTGCTCCAACCTTTGATTCTAACCTTGTGAGTATTTATCCCCCTCAGGTGTATTTCTTGTAGACAACATATGGTAGGATTTTGGATTCTAATCCACTCTCCTATTTGTTTGCATTTTATAGGTGAGTTCATCCCATTCACATTCAAAGTTATGATTGTCACTTGTGTATTCCCCAGCATTTTGATATCCTCCCCTAGTTCTGTCCTTTCTTCTTTTGCTATATCCTTTTAAACCAGTGGTTTACTTCTAATCAATCCCCCCTAATCCCATCCCTTTTCTGGCCCCTCCCTTTTTGTTCCCTTCTTGGTTTTTTAGGGTCTGTTAAGTTCCTTTCCCCCTCTCTTTCCCTCCCTTTTTGTACTCCCTCCCTCTTGCCCCCCTTAGTTTTCCCTTCTTACTTTCCCAGTAGGATAAGATAGAATTCAAGACCCCAATGGATCTAGATGTTCTTCATTCTCAGAATTGATTTCACTGAGATTAAGGTTTAAGTATTACCTATTAGCACTCTCTTCCTCTCCTTCTTATGAGAGTATTTTTCCCCTCCCCTTCCCATGCATATCTTTGTGTGATAAAGATTATCCTATTTATCTTATTTCTTCAAGTATCTCTTGGTGCCTTCTTCGATCCCCCCCCCTTTTTTTTTTGTATATGATCTTATAGCACTTATTACCCCAATCTCTTCCTGTGAATGATTCTTATAATTACTATAATAGTGAATATAATTTTTGAGAGTTACAAATAACATTTACCCCATATATTAATATATAGTTTGATCTAATTGTAGCCCTTAAAGAAGAAAGTTTGAATAAAAAAATTTTTCCCTTTTCCCTCTCTTATTTACCTTTTCATGTTTCTCTTGATCTTTGTGTTTGGATATCAAACTTTCCACTTAGTTCTGGTCTTTTCTTTACAAATACTTGGAAATCTTCTATTTTGTTGAATGTCAATACTTCCCCTTGGAAGTATATAGTCAGTTCTGATGGAAAAGTGAGCCTCGGTTAAAGACCCAATTCCCTGCCTTTCTGAATATCATGTTCAAAGCCTTGTGGTTCTTTAGTGTGGAAACTGCCAGGTTTTGTATGAACCTGATTGCTGCTCCTTCATATCTGAATTGTCTCTTTTTGGCTTCTTGTTGAATTTTCTCCTTAGCTTGAAAGCTCTTGAATTTGGCGATTACATTCCTGGGAGATGTCTTTTGAGGCTTTAATGTAGAGGGTGTTCTATGAAATCTTTCAATGTCTATTTTGCCCCCTTGTTCAAGAACATCAGGGCAGTTTTCTTGGATGATTTTTGTAGTATGATGTCACGATTTCTGTTTATTTCTGGGTTTTCAGGTAGACCAATGATTCTCAAATTGTCTCATCATGATCTGTTTTCCTGATCTGTCATCTTGTCAGTGAGATATTTTATGCTTTCTTCTATTTTGTCAGTCTTTTGACTTTG
The DNA here is from genome assembly GCF_027887165.1 of Monodelphis domestica. Taxonomy (NCBI): domain Eukaryota; kingdom Metazoa; phylum Chordata; class Mammalia; order Didelphimorphia; family Didelphidae; genus Monodelphis; species Monodelphis domestica. The sequence continues at coordinate 300,558,186 of NC_077228.1, forward strand.
CTTTATTAATTCTTGGTGTTTTGCAAGATCATTGTCTTCCAGTTGCCTAATTCTTGTCTTTAAGGACTGATTTTCCACTATAATATTTTGATTTTCCTTTTCAGTTTGGTCTTTCCTGCTTTTCATGACTTCCAGCTGTTTCTCTAATTGGGAGCTCTTGTTCTTTAAACTGTTATTTTCTCTTTGAATCATTTCCCACTTTTCTTTCCAGAAAGCTTCCAATTTTTTTTGATAATTTCCAATTTAAATTCTTCAAGAGCTTGTGAACAGTTTCTATTTTTTGGAAGGTTTTGGGTTTATTTGAATTTCTTCTATAGTCTGGGTTTTTCCTCCATAAAAATTTTCCAGGGTCAACCCCTTCTTCCTCTTTTTCTTGGAGGGAGATTTTTGCTCCTGGGCACACTTGCCCATCACTTTGGAGGTTTTTCCTTCCCTTTTTAGTCAAAAATCTGAGTGAGATGGTCAGGCTCTCTGTATATGAAGCTAAGGAGCAAGGATTTTGACTGAGGTAAGCTCTCAAATCTCCACAGCTTCTGCTATTTGCTGCCCTTCTCTGTGCTATTTTCCCATGAGTGCCCACAGTCTGGGCTCTTCAGCCTGCTGTGGTTTCAGGTGTACCTGCTCTCAGGGGTAGGTCTTTGGTGGTATTTGTCAGCTCCCAAGGACCTACAGGTTCCCCTTACTCACTCTAGAGGTGCCCCTTGCTCACTGAGTCTGGCACTCACTGGCTCTGACTCTGGCTCCATAGATGGGGTGGGGGAGGGTAGATCAGTTCAAGGTTTTGGTGGGAGCTTTTTCACCCCCTTATAGTGTGGAAATACCCAAATCCCACATACCTTCAATGTCACGCTCTACTGTAGAGTCCCTTCATTCTTATGAATTTGGTTTTTTTGGTGTTTTGAGGTAGTCTGTATTGGTGGGTGCTGAGGAGAGGACGAATCTTGTGTCTAGACTGCCACCATGTTTACCTGGAACCCAATTTCTTTCTCTTATAATATTTAAATTATAATATGCACTAAATAAATTGCATATTTACAAAATATACACTTAGACTATATTTACCCTCTATAAGTAGATTTGTATTCCATTATGTACAGTACAAGGTAACTTGAGGGTACTTGTAGGTGCGGGCTCAGAAAAGGCCTTATATGGTGCTTGTAGTGTAAGTGGAAATTTTGTATCCTCCACACTTCATCCCCCAGAAATCCTTCAGTATTTCCCAGCACCCCTTTTTGGCACCTCCATGTTGGTGTGGTCACATTATTATTTCATAACTCCTGTAATCCTCCCACTCTCTGTCTTCTCTCACAACTGGGTTAGTTAGCTTTTTCTTTTTACTTTAGTTATTTTTTTTAAACCCTTACCTTCCGTCTTGGAGTCAATACTATGTATTGGCTCCAAGGCAGAAGAGTGGTAAGGGCTAGGCAATGGGGGTCAAGTGACTTGCCCAGGGTCACACAGCTAGGAAGTGGCTGAGGCCAGATTTGAACCTAGGACCTCCCGTCTCTAGGCTTGACTCTTAATCCACTGAGCTACCCAGCTGCCCCCTTTACTTTAGTTATTTTTAATAAAACTTTATAAAATATCGTACTTAGTTTTTATATGTCAATTTTAATCTTTACAGTAGAAAGGAAAGAGAGAGAAATGGGCTGAAATATAAGTGAGAGAAATGGTTTTGCAGAAGTTGATTTGGCTGCATGCTAGGAGCCTGATGACAGGGTATTCTGGAACCTGGAGAGAGGATTTGAAGGGACACCAACAAACTGAGGGAGCTTTTTGCTTTCTGTCCCTGGGGCTGAGCGGAGAAGAGGTAGCTGATCTCTGTTGTTCCTGCTGTGATAAAATCTACAGTGAGGTTGAAGGGAAGTGTTTATATACCTGTTGGTAAGTACCTTTCCTCACTAAGAGGATTATATCGAAGAAGATCCTTATAACAACTAGCCTAAACTGTCAAGAGACAGTGTTGGTATGAGGGCTTGAGGCCAGCTCTGGCCCTGGCCCAGCTGGGTTGAACTCAGTCATCAAGACTTCAATATTTCTTTTCTCTCAGATTGCTTAGAATTTTAAAGTGGAGATAAACAAAACTTTGTAGGGTCCTGAGATAATACAATCTACTCAGGGGATAAAACAGACGTGGGGTTTCTCAAATCAAGCTAAACTCTGAAAGAAGCCATAGATCATAAAGTGTGATGGAAGGAGGGAATTAAGGGGTGAAGGTGAAGGAGTTCATTTGAGGCAAAGGCAGGAAGATAGTAGACAAAATAAAATGTGGTTGTGAAATAGTTTGGCAGTGTTTGTTTTTTCTGGAAGATAGTGAATGTCAGGCGCAATTAGAAAGATAGGTTGTAGCTAGATTTTGAAGGACTTTAGCCCAATAGAAGAGTTTTTATTTGATCTTAGAGGAGAGAAGGAATCACTGCAAGTTGCCCAATTAACTTGTCCAAGGTTACTTGCCAGAAGCACTTATCAGAGGCATGATTTGAAAGCAGAACTTCCCAACTTGAAGGCCAACTTTCAGTTCACTCTACCACCTGCTTCTCATTTATACCTTTTAGAATACTCCCATTTGAAAATATATGCTGTTTTAATGCACATAAAGTAGGTACTTTATTTAATTTAGTATATTTATCCACATATCCCATACCCTAAAGACTTAATTATCTCAATCAAGGAGCAATGATACGTTTTTTAGACTTTGTTCATAGATGTGGTGATGGGACCTACCCATGTGGGTTTAAGGAGATAACATATTTCTTATCAAAGAAGCTGACCTTCCTGAATGTAATTAAATGGGACCACTAATGTCGGAGAAAAGATAGCATTAATAAAAAAAAAAGAGTGCCAAGGTAATAAATAAATGATGAAAATGAATTTTCACACCCAGCCAGTTCTGAGCTCCCCACTTCTCAAGTTTTCTGGAGGCAAGAACAAAAGTCCTTAGATGACCTTGATTGCTTGGACCACAACTTGCCTCTTAGATTCATGAGTTACTTGTGGGTCATGCTTCTCAACTAAGAGAAGATGGCTAGAGGAGGAGATCACTAGAATTCAGGTTATATCATTTGAAAAGGAAGAAATGAATGAACCAAGAAATCTTAGTTTTTTAAAGGCAGGACACAATCAAAGGTTTAATACTGTCAACCAATCCCTTTAGTCAAAGTCTATTGAATTCTGGTAAAAAACCACTTCACTTTCAAGAGGCTCTGGATTGGTATATTTAGTCAACTCATGAAGGGGCTTAAGGATTAATGTACAGAGTCAGCTGTAGACAGTAAGCAATCTTTCTCTTCAAAACACTATTTGAGAAATAACAGTGTGTGTGTAGAACCTTTAAAAGGCATAGAAATGGTGCTCTCCCTGAGACACATCGTCATACAAGTAATGGACCTTAGGAAGAAAAGTCTTTTCCTTAGGAATTTTTCTTTAGAATCTTTGTGGCCTTAGTGACCAGATTGGAGACCAAAAGCAAAGAATCAATCCCCAAAGCATGTAATAGAGGAGAGTCAAGAAGGAGGCTATTTACATTCTAAGAACAGAATCATCTGGAAAGAGTAACATTAAGTATCTGTAAAAATAAGAAAGAGGATTCTGTAGAATCTTGAGACTTCCTCCTCAAAGAATATTGCAGCTTCTAATCTATGACAGGAAACAGGTATTGGATGAGGATAGAAAAGAAAGCAGAATTTAGATCAGCAGCTATCAAATGCACATTTAGATGAATGCAAAATAATATGGTGGCTGGGTTTGGGACAAGTGGGAAGAGAGACAAAACTACAGAATTTACATCAGGTAAGTCTTAGACAAAGAAATAGGGGTCCATTCCAGGTTCCATGACAGTTAATGCAGGAATATTACAAGGTTTAGTGGATAGAATAATAGTACCTTATTTCACAAGGGCAGAAGTAATCAGCCTGATAATGTCATGTGTTTGTAGGCATGGTGGGTTTGGCTATTTCCTACCTGGTCCTGCTTTTAAAATGCTTGCTTCCTCATTAACATTCAGGAGACCACAGATAGGGAAGGACTTTTAAAATATTTTATTTAATAATCATAATAAAGATTATATGTTAGAGGTTGGTGAAAGTGCAAATGACTGCTTCAGAGATCCACCATGACACATTCAGTCTCTATTTGGAGCATGAAGTAAAACTCCATCTGGAGTGCTATATAAAAGGAGGTCATCTTCTAAAGAAGTCTCTTCTAAAGAAATTAACAGGATGGCAAGAGTTGAGGAAAAAGGCATGAGTGCTGGTCAGAAATGGGTCCTAGAATAACATAGAGAAGTTCAGTAAACAGTAGGGAGCACTGATGTTCTGTGGTGGGAGGACTTGCTGAACCTTTTTCAGGGCTACTCATCCACCTTTGGTGTCCACCTCTCACTCAACTTTCACCTGTGGCTCCAAGAAGCTGTCCAGGTAGATTGACTAAATCAGGTTGAGGGTAACTGATAGACCTCAAACCTGATGGTGAGTAAGAGGTGTGTCTACACCAACCATGTGAAATTTCCCTTGGTGGAATGAGCAAGAGAGGACAATTTATTCCAATGGCCATGAAGGTATCTGAAGCAGGCACAGTGGAGCACTTAAAGCTTAGTCAGACTTGGAGGGTGCCAAGGTCATTTACTGTGTCCCCAGGCCATGAATAGTCATCTTGACTTTTGTCTTGCCACTGGACTTCTGTGTCAATGGAAGAGAGAGTGAGGCTGAGGATTTTATGCAGCTCTGCTTCACTTAAATCCAGTTCATGTACAAGGCAAGATATCACCTTTGTGATGTCATTAGTCGGCTATGGCCGAGTTTCCCAAAATGGCAAGTGTTGAGAAATTTCCTTTTCATGTGCCACATTTAGAAGAACTTGCTGGAGGTAAGTCCAAAAATTTGTGGCAGCTTTGGGGTTTTTAATTAATCTAGGAAAATAGAACTATAAAAGCTGTTATTTACATGATTTTTTTGTCTTTTCAATCATGAGTTCTTAAAAGTACTGAAGTCATCATATACATATATTTTTCTTCGTTTTCAATTAAAAATTACTATTTTTCACTTCAAAAAAATAATAAACCTAGCTTGGGATATAGAGCCAACCAAAAAAAGAAATATTAATATAACAAAATCCCACCTTTATAGAACATAATTTTAAACCAAGATACAAGTTTTATTGAGAGAAAGTAACTACGTTAATCACAGTTTCAAGTCTATCTGATCCCAATTCAGATGATCTTGTCCTTCCCAGATGAAGTTCTTATCTCCTTTCTTATAAACTTGCCAAATTACATTAAATATAATAGTATATATGATCACAATTTCTTATTTGAATCCAGCCTTGTAAGATCACTGAGGATTGGAAACCGTGTCTTATTATTTTTATACTTTCTTTTGGTGTTTTCTTTGATGGATGGGGTGCTCAAGGAGGGGTAGTATCTCTGGTATGAAGGGCTTGTCATGCCCTCCTAGGGCAGCTCTCCAGCCTCTGACCCCCACTTGACACCCAGCTCTCACTTGTGGCTCCCAGTAGCTGCTAGCATGCAGCAGTGGCCACACCCCGGGCAATGGCTTCAACAGGCCGGCTAAACCTTGTGAGGGTAGCCATCAGGTCAACGTTGACCCCTGGTGAACTAAAGCTTTGCTCACCTAGCATGTGAAGACTGCTTCGGTGGAACAGGCGGAAGAAACCAACAAGAAGGTTCAACGGCTGAGATGGCGATGCAGCAAGGCACTGTGGAGTGCTTAGGGCATGATGGAGCACAAAAGACAACACGGCCATCCAATGCAGCTGAGGAAGTCTCCAGGTGTAACGACTTTTTGTGCCAATGGACCCAGGCTTCCAATGCCGAGAGAGTGAGACTGTCTCTGTGCATCGACTTTTTCACTTAAATCTCCTTCACGCACAAGTGTCTTTGTGCACACTCATCTATCATAGATGAAAACGCACAAAGACAATCGTCATTCTCGGTTACCGAGAGACTACCACTACTTCTACTGATGTCATTAGTCTTCTTTGAAAAGGAAGGATGAAAAACAACAACAATAATGCTACTGTAACTGACAGTACATTGAGGAACTCTTGGATACAGGCAGTCTGGTGGCTAGCACTTGTGCTCACCAGGAAGGAAATTAGAATGTCATCTACTGAGTATGCAGCATATGGATCAACTTGACCAATTGGCAAAAATTGGGCAACGACAAGGTTTCTAGCCTTCAGGTTGATCTAGGAGGGAATGTTTTGGGAAATGCATAGAAGTACTTACTTTCTTAGAATGGTAAGAGAAGCCCCTTTCCAGGGACTGGATTTTTTTATTTAAACCCTTACCTTCCATCTTGGAATCAATACTGTGTAATGACTCCAAGGCAGAAGAGTGGTAAGGGCTAGGCAATGGGGGTTAAGTGACTTGCCCAGGCTCACACAGCTAGGAAGTGTCTGAGGTCAGATTTGAACCTAGGACTTCCCATCTCTAGGTCTGTCTCTCAATCTACTGAGCTGCCCAGCTGCCCCCTTGGATTTTTTACAATAAAAATACATGGTACATTTTGGGGGAAATAAGTTGATGAGTAGAATAGAATGTGTCCTTGTTTCTGACTCTAGTCTGGTATTTCTACCCCTCACCCCAATTAATTTATTGCTTTGGCCCTTGGATCAGGCAGTAAGTAGTTAGTATCTGCACTTGAAGAGTCACTAAGTTTTCCTCAGAGGTATCCTTTTTATTATTCTGCTAAGTCAAGATAATCAGTTTATTAAGTGGGGCAGTGGTATGATTTGGTGGATTGAGAGCCAGACGTGTAGATGGGATCCTGGATTCAAATTTGGCCTCAGACACTTCCTAGCTGTATGACCCTGGGCAAGTCACTTGACCCCCATTGCCTTGCCCTTACCACTCTTCTGCTTTGGAATCCATACACAGTACTGATTCCAAGAGGGAAGGAAGGGTTTTTAAAAAATTAAGTTTATTAAGTACTTTGTGTTAGGCACTGTAGTAAGTGCTGGGTGAGGTTACAAAGAAAGAAAAAAAGTCCCTAGTCTCAAGGTCACATTGTAACTGTGGAGATAACATGCAAACAATTATGTAGAAACCAGATATAGTCAGAATAAATTGGAGATAATCTCAGAGGCAAGGCACCAAGGTCAAGGAATTCTGTCAAATGCTTCTTGCAAAAGAAGAATCCTTAAAAAAGGGGGGGGGGCTTCTATTCAGGAGAAGAACGGGTGCTTTCCATTAGATGTCATCACTAAGCAACAGACTTCATGCAGATAGGGCTTTTTTTTCCCCTGAAGAGTTTTTCTTTAGAAGCTTCATGGCTTTAGTAGATAGATTGGTGTGAGCCAAGACTTGAAAGAAGCCAGAAGAGGGATGTCTGAGGCAAGAGGCAGGACCCACAAAAATTCATGGAGTCAGGAGTGTTATGTGAGGAGCAGCGAGGAGGTCAGTGTCATTGGATTGCAGAGTAAACGGAAGAGAATATTTGAGTGTGAGTATTTTGGAAGTTAGGAAGGGACCACATTAGGAGAGATTTAAAAGCCAAACAGAAGGTTTTCCTATTTGATCCTGAAGGTAATAAGGAGCCACTGGAACTTACTGAATAAGAGGATGACATAGTCAGACCCTTATTTGGGAAGATCACCAGTTTAACAGCTGAGGAGACAAATGGGGAGAGACTAGAAACAAGAAGAACATCCATCAGGCTATCGCAATAATCCAGGATAGGGTAATGAGGGCCTGTGCCTATGCCAGGGCACTGGCAGTGTTAGGGGAGAGGAGGAGGCTTATATGAGAGATGTAATGAAGGTAGAAGCAAAAGGATTTGGTGACTGGTTAGATATGGGGGTGCAAGTGAGAGAAAATGAGGAATGACAAGGAAGACTGTTCTGTCACTGATACTAATTATTGGAGATTGTTAGTCTGCTATCCAATCCAGACATTATTCTGGTATTTCTAAATCTTGGGGGAAGACCAAATGGGGTTCCACCACTTTCTCAGCATTCCCAACAGGTTCATCAGTGATAAAGTACCTTTTATTTTTTTTTAAACCCTTACCTTCCATCTTGGAGTCAATATTGTGTATTGGCTCCAAGGCAGAAGAGTGGTAAGGGCTAGGCAATGGGGGTCAAGTGACTTGCCCAGGGTCACACAGCTGGGAAGTGTCTGAGGCCAGATTTGAACCTAGGACCTCCTGTCTCTAGGACTGGTTCTCAATCCACTGAGCTACCCAGCTGCCCCCAATAAAATACCTTTTAAAAAGTGTTCTTAGACATTTTTTAAAAACCCTTAGCTTCTGTTTTAGAATCAATACTGTATATTGGTTCCAAGGAAAAGCAATAAGGGCTAAGCAATAGGGCTTAAAGGGTTTGTCTAAAGGCACTCATCTAGGAAGTGTCATGTCAAATTTGAACTCAGGACCTCCCATCTCTAGGCCTGACTCTCAATCCACTAAGCCACCTCCCTGCCCCCATCTTTAGACGTTTTAAGTAGACATTTAAGTAGTTTCATCCTCATTTTGCTTGCAGTGATTAATCTTTCCCAAACTTATTTATTTAGGACAGACCTTTGAAATTGCATTCAGTTATTCCTGTTGAACCTGATAAAGGTTCTGATTTTGTCCAGCATCACTATTTGGCTACCATGTCTCTTTTCTTAGTCTTTTACCTGTCTTCATTGGGTAACATGCCCTGTAAAATTAGTTTCTTAGTTGCTAATATGGGATTACAGCAACTAGTGACAGTCATTAATTCTTCCTAATTTCTTAGGTGCTTCCCAAATGTTAGGGAATTCTATAGCCACATTTATCTGGGTTGTAAAATTTAAATTAATATCCAATAACTCCAAATATTATATCTTGTAAGGTTTATTAATAATCACTTGAAGTAGAAGAAAATAAAAAGAACAAAAGTAAAAACCTGAGTAAAATTCTCCTGCCTCTCACCTCACCCCACCTCCATAACCACATTTCCTGGAAAAGAGAGAGCGAGGGTAGAGCCACACAAAACTTTATCTCCAAAATAGTAAGGAGGAAAGGTGAGAAGGAAGCTGGGAAGCTAGGAAAGAGAGCCCCTAGGAAGAGAATTCTAATTATACAGAGTCCAAGGGATATGAGCTGTTATGAGATTCTTGCCTACTCCAGGGAGTTGATGAAGAGGACCATAGCTATCAAGGCATTTCCTTTTATTCATTTTCAAAGAGAAAACTTTTATGACTGCTAGTGTGACCTACAACCAGGGAAATTTTTCAGGAGTAAGGGGTCATAGGAATTTTCCTTGTCTCTGGAATTCTTTGTAAAGTTCCAAAAGAGCCTCTCCTCTTTTATTCTCCCAGAACTAGGAGAACAATACTGGATAAAAGCACATTTTTGGTTTTGTGGTTGTTGAATTTTTTCAAGTCCTGTGTGATTCCTTATGACCCCATTTGGGGTTCACTTGGCAGAGATACACTAGTGGTTTGCCATTTCCTTTTCAAGCTCATTTTATAGACGAGATAACTGAGGCAAATAGAATTATATGACTTGTGTAAGGTCACACAGTTACTAAGTATCTAAGGCTAAATTTGAACTCAGGAAAATAAATCTTCCTGACTCGACCCCAGGCACTTTATCCACTGTGTCACCTATTTGCCCACATTTTTGTTAGTTCTTGCAATTGGGTAGAATCATTAATACCTCTAAAATTCTACCATTGAAATATCTTGGCAACTTCTACATGCTAATCAAAATAGACTTCTGACTCACCTGTTTTCACCTTTGAACTGTGAAGTACAAGGGTATTTCTAAAATGTTCTATTTTTCAGAACTAAAGGACCTTTCTTTTAGAAACTGTTTAGCAAGATCATTCTGGGTATAAAAACTCCACGTGTTTAAGAATTTGTAAGTCTTTTTTTTTTTTTAAACCCTTACCTTCTGTCTTGGATTGGCTCCAAGGCAGAAGAGTAGTAAGGGCTAGGCAATGGGGCTCAAGTGACTTTCCCAGGGTCACACAACTGAGAAGTATCTGAGACCAAATTTGAACCTAGGACTTCCTGTCTCTAAGTCTGGCTCTCAATCCACTGAGCTACCCAGCGGCCCCCTTGAATTTGTAAGTCTTGAGATAGTGGATATGCATAAAAATGGGGAAAACCCTTATTTCAAACATGGAGGTATTTCTCTCTTTAGATAATTTGTTTTCCAATCAGGAGGCTTCTTTTAAAATTACAATAGTTGGGTTTTTTTTAACTGCTGGCTTAAAAAAGAAGACACCAGCCAGCATTTGATTGGGGTCTCACACACATGGGAACCTGGTTAGTCCTCTCTGAAAATAAGAAGCTGACCTAAGCCTCAATTTTGTCTAAGTGGTTTACCACCACTCCAAAACTTTGATAATTGTAAAATGGAGATTTGAACCCTAGACTTCAATACCCAGAAGTCCTTGGTATTTCCCATAATTCCCTATAATCTCACCTGAATTTCCACCTGGGCGAGATCATAATGAGTATTTAACTGTCTGCCTCACACCCGGGCTCTCGGCCATCGCAATGATGTAGTGAGTAAGCTAAGCACGGGCACTCTGAATGGGCTAATCAGCCCTAGGCACGTGGTTTTCTTATTTTGTATTTTCTTTATTCCTAGATTTCTAATAATCTTTAATAAACCTCATAAAATATAATATTTCTATTACTAGAGATTAAATTTAATTTTTACATAATGCCTTTACCTTTTGCAGCAGCTTCCCAGGTTTTTCCATCTAGACAAATTCATACTCTCTTTTGGTCTTTACATCTAAATGTAAAACATGTCCATATTCATGAAATAAACTACCAATAAATTGTGTAGAAAATACCAAACTTACTGCTTATATGCTAGTTGAGAGACGCCAGACTGGGAGCAATGGGATTTCAATAGAAACAGGACATGTTACAGTATATAGAATGCCAGTCTTGGAGTCAGGAAGATATCTTCCTGAGTTCAAATTTGGCCTTAGACAATTGCTAGCTATGTGACCCTGGGCAAGCCACTTAATCTCATTTGCCTCAGTTTCTTCATCTGTAAAGTTAGCTGAAGAAGAAAATGACAAACTTTTACTATCTTTGCCAGGAAAATTCCAAATGAGGTCACAAAGAGTTGGACACAATTTAAACCACTGAACAATTACAAAAAATAGAGATAAAAGAATAAAATAATAATAATGATAAATAATGTTTATTGATTACTATGAACGTTTATTTTAGATTAAAATATTTGGTAAAGATTAAAAATCTCCATAAGTATTGTGATTGAAGGCTACTGAGAAACAAAATAGCTTCAGTGTTGGTAAAAGGAAATCAACAGCAGTAGACAGAGAATGCTCAGATGAAGTAAACCAGGTGAAGCATCCTGACTAGGAGGATAGCATCAGGTAACCCTGACCACTCATACATTAGCACAGCAAAGGACACATGGCAAGGCATACAAAGAGAAAGGTCATAGTATTTTCTGGAGACATTCCAACAGCAAGTACAGAAGTAGGTGTTAAAAAATGATAACTAAGGAAAAAAATGATAACCAAAGATGATGACAGGTAGGTGTATACTCACACATAATCACCCTGGGAGGCATTCTTGCCTGGCAATAAGCAATGAATTAAGAGTCAGTCTATCTGTATTATAGTTCCATTTGTGTTATTCATCTTTAGTGTGATATTGATCCAGTCAATATTGTATTGCTCATCCTTTGTTTTTCAAAGACAACATTATGGGATGATGTCTTGTCTTCTATGTGATTTGGATTTAAGTGAGGCAGAGTTGCCCAAAGTCCTCAGATTCACTCTCTTCTAGAGTCCAAAGGCAAGACAAAACTAAGAATAACTGGTGATGACCCAGGTTAAAATAAATGATTTTCATTGAGAGCCAGTCCTAGAGATGGGAAGTCCTAGGTTCAAATCTGGACTCAGACACTTCCTAGCTGTGTGACCCTGGGCAAGTCACTTGGCCCCCATTGCCTAGCCCTTACCACTCTTCTGCCTTGGAACCAATACACAGTATTGACTCCAAGACGGAAGGTAAGGGTTTTATAAAAAAAATTTTTTTAAAAGAAATGATTTTGGTATCTTAATGTCTAACCAGACTCTAAGCACTCCACCATGCCAGCTTCAGACACCTTCATGGCAATTGGAACAAATTGTTCTCATCTGCCCATTTTGGGGAAAGAAGCCTTCACATGTGTATAGTTAGAAATCCTTGAACCCCTAAAACTACATTACCCAAAATCCCTTTCTGTATTACCCAGAATGCTTTTCCCTTTGTACATGTTTGTCCCATTATGATTTTATAAGTTCTATTGCTCTCTTCTGTGAGTGGGCTGTGTTTTGGTAGTTTTTTTTAACTTTAGTTGTTATTAACAAAATTTTTAAAATATAATATTTAGTTATTAAATATTAATTTAAAAAACCCATACATGCTCATGATAGACATCCCCTTAAGTAACTGATGTGTTTGATGCCTGCTGGTTTCCCTCAACCTGGTTTAGGCTGTTTTTCAAGATGGTTTTATCAGGATGTAGCCACTGAACATCTATAGCTCAGCATTGGCATTTGTTTTCAAGATCATAAGCCCAAAGTGCAATTCCAGGCTGCCTGTGAGCCCCTGTATTACCCTAGACAGCAGAGGGAGAAAATGCTAGCATTGGGAAGCTGGACAGAGGGTCAGGGCATGCAAAAAATGTCTTTGGGTGCTATGTAGAGGGGGAATGGAGCGGTCCTCCTGTGCCACCCCAGCGCCGGTGCCATAGCTTCGCCAACACAGCTATTGCTTCTTGGAGCCACAGGTGAGTTCTGGGTGAGAGGTGGACACCAAAGATGGAGGCGGAGCCCTGAAAAGGGCTTGACAAACCCTCCCCCCAGAGGCACTAGTTCTCTGAGGATACCTAATAGACCCCAAAAAAGTAAATAGAGTGTGGTTAAGCTCCTATTTATTGTCTAGTGCCATGGATTCCAGTCTTGGTCTGCTGACCAAATGTTGAGAAGAGTAAGGAAAATATCCCTATCACCAGATCAGGGGGATGAGTCAGTCTCCTTTCCTTTCAGAACATATTGATCACAAATATAGTAATATGGCTAAAAGTGATTTCCCTCTCTTCTCCCTGGCAAACCCTACTCTGACTGCCTTTAAGATCACAAACTTCTGTAACCCTAAATTCCCACAGACTTGGTTGAAACAATTACAGTATCAACAGCTTCTCCCTCTCTGAGGAGAGATATGTAATTTTCCTCCCCTCAATCACCCAAACTCTCCTTCCTTTCTTAGATACTATGAAGCCAGTCTCTTGCTCTTAAAAACAGCTGTTTATTCTTTTTTTTAATTTTTAATTTTTAAACATTATTTTATTTGGTCATTTTCAAACATTATTCCTTGGAAACAAAGATCATTTTCTTCCCCCCCCCCCCCCGACTCCTCCCATAGCCGACGCGTGATTCCACTGGGTATCACATATGTCCTTGATTTGAACCCATTTCCATGTTGTTGGTATTTGCATTAGGGTGTTCATTTAGAGTCTCTCCTCAATCATGTCCCCTCTACCCCTATAGTCAAGCAGTTGCTTTTCCTCCATGTTTTTACTCCCACAATTTGTCCTCTGCTTATGGATAGTGTTTTTTCTTCTAGATCCCTGCAGAATGTTCAGGGACATTGCATTGACACTAATGGAAAAGTCCATTACATTCGATTGTACCACAGTGTTTCAGTCTCTGTGTACAATGTTTTCCTGGTTCTGCTCCTCTCACTCTGCATCACTTCCTGGAGGTTGTTCCAGTCTCCATGGAATTCCTCCACTTTATTATTCCTTTTAGCACAATAGTATTCCATTATCAATATATACCACAATTTGTTCAGCCATTCCTCAATTGAAGGGCATCCCCTCATTTTCCAATTTTTGGCCACCACAAAGAGCGCCGCTATGAATACTCTTGTACATGTCTTTTTCCTTATTATCTCTTTGGGGTACAAACCCAGCAGTGCTATGGCTGGATCAAAGGGCAAACAGTCTTTTATCGCCCTTTGGGCATAGTTCTGAATTGCCCTCTAGAATGGTTGGATCAATTCACAACTCCACCAGCAATGAATTAATGTCCCGACTTTGCCACATCCCCATCAGCATTCATTACTTTCCTTTGCTGAACAGCTGTTTATTCTAAAGGAACAAATAATGGGGTAGGGCAATTGAATTGAAGAATAAGGTAATGGTAAGGGGGGAAGGGGAGATCCCTAAAGTAACTGAACCCCTTCTCCCCAAAGTCTGGCAGGATCAGACTTTACATCAAAATCCAAATCACGTCCACATCAAATTACAGGATCAATCATGTTTTTCTTCTGCATTTCTGTTCCTACAGTTCTTTCTCTGAATGTGGATGTTTTTCTCACAAATTTCTTTGGATTGTCCTGGGTCATTGCATTGCTGCTAGTAGAAAAGTCCATTACATTCGATTGTACCACAGTGTATCAGTCTCTGTGTACAATGTTCTCCTGGTTCTGCTCCTTTCACTCTGCATCAATTCCTGGAGGTCATTCCAGTTCACATGGAATTCTTCCAGTTCATTATTCTAAAGGACAGATTCTTATACGAATAGTATTTTTTGAAATTCATTTAAATCTTCTGAAACGAAGTTTACATATTAAAGGACTGGACTAAATCAGCAAACCAGGCCAGAGAACTAAGAATGTTTTTTTTTTTTAAATGTACATTTTTAAATAAAGTCTTCTTACCTCATTGACCATCCTAAAACAGACCTCCATAGTTTTCTGACCATTGGATTAAATGCTCTCTATGGTCCATTCTAGATTTAATATAGTCTAGTTCTATGATTAAAGTGATAAATGAGATAGAGCCAAGCTTAGAAAATTAAATAACTCTCCAACTTTCTGTAGGTTCTCATCTGAATCTGAGACTATCCCTTTATGAACCTGTGTCATCATATGGCAATGTTATTTCTTGGAGGAATTCAGTCGACTCAAGCCTTTCCTGAGGACAGCTATTTGGCAGATTTGGAACTTAGTTCGATCTAGTTAAAATAAATTTAATTCTCTGATTTCAGATCCCTATAGCTCCCAGAAAAATAAAGGTTCAGCATGAGAAGGTACCAGGTTGTCAAACCACTGCCAAGTATTTGGATTTCTTCAGCAATGTGTGGAATCTTGGCAAACCTCAAACCAAAAGTTCAAAATTATTGTTTGCAAATCCAACTTTCAAATATTGTAGCTAAACTGGAGAAGCTAAATTCTAAGACCATGTTTTCTTCAAAAAGTAGAAAGAAATTTAAATCAAGAATCCTGGATGTGGGTCCTGTTATGTCTACTTACTGAAGTAAGCTAGGTCTACTTGAGGCCCATCATTTTGGCCATGATATATCCCAGGGAGTGCAGGATTTCTGTTAACTGAGAATGACTCATGCCTGTGTGAATTTCGTTCTGTCAATTTTGTTGGTTTAAAAAAAATTAAATAAAAAATCAGAAACATATATGAAAAGAGAAAAGTCCACTCACTTTCCTTCTATTATTTTAGGAACTCTTATAGAAATATGTTTTATTCATGAATTATTGCTTTTTATAGAAAAATTATTAGAATTCTCTTATGGAGCATAGTTATTCCATATCTTCTCATTACCTGTGCTTTGGTGAATAAGTGATGTATTTTTTAAAATGTAAAAACTCAAGGAGTATGAATATAATTTGTGTTAATTGTAAAATGTTGTTTAGAACACATTAGACCTTTACTCTAGCCCTTCATTTTAACTCTATGTAAATCTTTGTTTCAAGTGTGTTTCTTTTTAAACCACATATTGTCAGATCCTGTTTTCTAATACATTCTACTATCCTCTTCCATTTTATGGGTTACTTCAGCCCATTCACATTCTTAGTTATTGTTAACTATGTACCCATTTCTAGTCTTCTTGTACTTTTCCTTCTTTTAATCTCACCTTCTACTTATAGATAAAACATTTATATAAGAGAGAATTTTTTTCTCAAGATTTTGTAAGTGAAATATACCATTTTCTTAATATTGTAGCTCTTCTCTTCTCCTTACTCCACCCCAAATTTAAGTTTTGTTTTGTTTTTTTTTTACTCTTTCTTTCTTTCTTTTCCAATTCCTCTCCCTTCATATACTTCCCTTCAATATTTGAGTTTATTTTGATTATGACCTCTTCCCCTGGAAGCTGAATCCACCTCAGGACTTCTCACAATGGAAGTATCCCACCCCAGGGTCTTTCTCTCTCTGTTTCTGTGTCTCTATCTGTCTTTTTGTCTTTTTTTTTTCTGTATGAGAAGCTGAGTCTTCCCAAAGTCTCCAATTTAATGAAGAAGCCGAGACCATCCATTTCTTCATTTCTTTTCCGGATGCACTACTGACTATCTCTGGGAAGACTTTTTCTATCATTCTCCCCATTTCAGCTCCCTTTCATATGCTAATTTCTCTTTTAGAATATAAGCTCTTTGAGGGAAGAAACTGCCTTTCCTCCCCTATTTTTATTCCTAGCATTTATCACAGTGACTGGAACATTTGTTGTTCAGTCATTTAAGACATGTTCTCTTGGTGACTTATTTGAAGTTTTCTTGGCAAAGATACTGAGGTAGTTTGCCACTTACTCCTCTAGTTCATTTTTACAGAAGAGGAGACTGAGGCAAACAGGGTTAAATGATTTGCCCAGGGTCACACAGTTAGTAAATGTCTGAGGCCAGATTTGAACTGAGGAAGATTAGCCTTCCTGACTCCTTGAGTTCCATTCATCGCAACAATTAGCTGCCTAGAACATAATGAGCATTTAATAAATGTTGACTTGACTCTGAAGGGCCTTAAAAGCCCACAAAGGTCATAAAATTAAGCCTGGTGGTCTTGCCACCACCATGATAGTTTCCCCTTAATGGAGGTTGGAGCTTGTAGTGTCTGTTCACTGAGAGAGGGAAAATATATATACATATATGCATATATATATATATATATATAATAAACTTTGGAGTTCAACTTTTTGTTTTATTAAAATCAAAATAAGCACAGCACATACAAGTGCTCACATCTTAACTAGTACAATAAGCAATTGGGAAACCTTTAGTGACTTGAAGTTCAAAATTTTTACATTTAGTTGGTTTAATTCCATTCTTGCCCATGATTTTTAAATCCTTATTTATGAACTGAAAATACAGCTGACTGAAAGAACTCACTAAAATGTTTCTACAGAATGTATAAGTTACTGATTATAGCAAGACAACAAATATAACTATAAGTTTAAGGATTGTAACAGACCCGACATTCACTAGAAAAACACACACATGCACACACACAAACATCTGAGAATCTGGACACTTGATATCAGTGTTTAGAGACGTTTCATTAATATCTTAAGACAAGTATATCAAATCCTTGGCTTGTTTCAATTTCAAGTTGTGAAATGTTGTTCTTCTAACATCAGAAAGTTATGACTAGGCTGCCAATAATGGCTCTGCTTAATTTGACTTTAAGTTTAATATGACCTAACATTAAAAGCTCATACTACCCCAAAATATAACATTTTCTGGACACAGTGACATTCAACATACAAGTGCCAGTGTTTGTACTGACTTTTGGTCAAATTTCTTTGAACTTTCAAAGAATCACTTTTAGACTTACAAAAATAAAAGGTTCAACAGATATTACACAAAATTAGCAACAAAAAGTATCTAGAAATCTGTTGTGTCCAAATAATTTTCTTCTCAATGTAATAGATAATAATGAGGGGGTATACTTGATGGATAGCTAACAGATCAGGCAGTTATCCTATTTCTTCTGTCTTCCCCTCCTCCCTCTATACCCCTCTTCCTCCCGTTTTCTGTTTCCTCCCTCTCTCCCAGCCTCCTTCTTCTGCCTCTTCAGCTTCTCTCCCCCTTGCCTTCTTCTTCTGCCTACTAAATTACTCAGGGTGAGTTGGTGGTGTCTCAAATGAAAATACTTTCTCTTCTTTTTTCTTGAGTAAGGGTTTATTTGGGGAAGACAGGAAAAGATGGAGAATGGAGGTGAGAGGGATGAGGATTTCCCTAGAGTACAAGTTGGCCTCCAGTTGGAGGATATTGGGATAGAATTCAACTTGAGAGGAATGATTGATAGGTCTGGCAATTCAGTCACTATCACAAACAGAACAAGTCAAAGGGATTATCCAAGTCCAAGAGATAAATCAGCTCCTTCTTCCCTGGCATATGACAACCAGCAGAAGTCAGGTAACCCCAGGTCCAGCCACAGTGGGCTTTTGCCTTCAACTGTTTCTGTGTAATCTTCCAAATAGAACCTTCATTTGATTGACAGGTCACCACTCAGCCACTGCTTCTGGCTTTTGCATGCTTTCCCAATTCCTCTTTCACACCAACTAATATTTTCATGGTCTCAACTAAATTTTAGAATCTGGTCCCTTCTTAGATATACAGCATCCTACAATCTCTAGGACATAAGACATTTTATATATATATATATATATGTATATATATATATATATATATATATGTGTGTGTGTGTGTGTGTGTGTGTGTGTGTGTGTGTGTGTGTGTAAGTATGTATGTATACATGTTTTATATGTCAACATGGAATTTAGGAATCCCAAACTTGTGGCCTAGTGGAATCTTTTGTTCCTTGGAGTCGTCATCTAGCATTGTGGCACTCCCTAGGGATAATATCTCCAGAGTCCAGGGTTTATACCCTGAAAAAGTTGTGGTGCTGAACACTGAGTAAAGGGCCAAATTGGATTTATCCCTATCCTGATTAAAGACTTGTTTTTTCTGACTATTTAATAGTTCTCTGTTATTTTCAAGTTAACATATATGAGACACTTGGCTACGAATGCCTCAAGGAGAGAGAGAGAAAGAAAGGATAGTGGATTGGATTCCGTGGGGGGTGTGACGGAGCCAGGTAGGAGATGGCAGAAATGAGTCAGAAACCAGGCCATATTAATTACAATGGAGCCACAGCAACTCCGACCTCTGGACAACTCAAAGGCAAGATCCATCCAGTGATCCAAAATTGATACCTTACAGGTCAGAGGATGATATAGCTTAGCTGAGAGGATAAAGAGATGAATTAGAAAGAGCTAGATATTAGCATTGGAAAAGAAAGGTACCTGGTCTAAAGCCAGGTCCCAGGTGAGAGAGAGGAGAGAGAGCTAGAGAGAGTGAGAGTGAGCGAGAGAGAGCTAGAGAGAGAGAGGGAGGTGCCTGCGGCTGCTCCTTTTAATGTCTTTGATATGCAAATATACACAATACATAGGGATGATTATCATTGGCTAACGACAAGGTATAGGTGTGGTTTTTCTTAGCCAGATGAACACAAAGAAACCTGATTTCACGCCTAACCTGGGGGAAGCTGGGATCAAGGGTCAACAGGCTTTACTAACCATGTGCAAGACTGAGCATGCTCTCTTCTAAGACAATCTTTATATTCTAACTGTTTCCCTTGTCCCTAGGTAGGGGTGGACTGCTACAATATACATATATACATATATCATTCTTTGAATGTCCAATATATGAATTGCACTGAATTGCTCTGAATATGCAATTATATGTGCATATTATATAAATAAAATATATACATATTAAATATATATAAACACATACATACAGATATATAATTTTGTGAATGTCCAATATATTAATTGCACTGAATTTTTCTGAATATGCAATTATATAAGCACATGTAAATATGATCTATACATATATTCATATGTATGCATATATATAATTCTCTGAATGTATAATAAAAGAAGTATTTTGCAGAAAGCTGTTGACAGGGGGCAGCTGGGTGGTTCAGTGGGTTGTGAGTCAGACCTAGAGACAGGAAGTCTTAGGTTCAAATGTGGCCTCAGACACTTCCCGGCTATATAACCCCAGGCAAGTCACTTAACCCCCATTGCTTAGCCCTTACCACTCTTCTGTCTTGGAACCAAAATATAGTATTGATTCTAAGATGGAAGGTAGGGAGTTTAAAAAATAAAAATTAAAAATCTATGGACAAAATATATAAAGGCTTATACCTAAACTAATTAAAATAACTTCATAACAAATAACCTTAATACTCTCAAGTGTGCCTGCTTAAAAGTTTTGGAATAAGACTTGAAAATTGTTTGTACTTTAGGATATTTTTGCCAATTTCCTATGCCACTGAAAAAGGATTGAGAATTTTGATCATGGCACTCAGGTCACAAAATTAGCACAGAAATTTCACATTTGAAGTATTTGGGTGGTTGACAATACCTTTCTGGTCAGATTTAGCATAAACAGGCTATAAATGTAGTGGAGAAAAGTGCAACTAAAAATGACTAAAACTGTACTGATAGCAGAATTGCCTCCTTGTGCAGTTATGTACTTCTCTTTGTCATCTCAAAGATTTCAGTTTGTTTCTCATATGGAGACATTTTATAATCTACAGCAAACCAATTTAACATCTCAATGCAGCTTGAAGTAATTATTTCCTGTTAATACTATCTGGGCCAAAAAAAACCACATCATCATGGGGTAGTTATATGGCTCAGTGGATAGAGCCAGGACTGGAGATGGGAGGTCCTGGATTAAATTTGGCTTCAGACACTTCATAGCTGTGTGACCCTGGGCAAGTCACTTAAGCCCCATTGCCCAGCCCTTACTGCTCTTCTGCCTTGGAACTGATCCTGGGTATCAATTCTGAGACAAGAAGTAAGGGTTTAAAAAAATTTTTTTAAACAAACATCACAAAGCATACATTATTAAACCAAAAGTAGCCAGGTTCTTAAAGAGGGTTAGTCATTGCTATGGTCAACCATTCTACCATTTCAATTTTCATTTCTAGATGAATTCTCCTAAAAACTATTTCAAGTTATCAGACCTTTCAACTTTCCCTGTAATATTCTACCCATATTTGGTTAGCTCGCACTAATGATATGCCTAAACCTCATATTAGCTTAGAAAATAGTGCTTTGAATGTATGCAACATATATCATCTCATCCTGACTGGAATGGCTTATTAAAGACAATCAGTTCCTATCCAAGATAGAGTGGAAAAAATCAGAAATTTAATTTAATACATTTTACCATATTAGAAACTAATTCCATTTATATGCTTCAAAATGTTTGTTTTTGGCTTTGTTTTTCCAAATCTGCAAATTTTAAAAGCTCCAATGCAAGTTACTGCGTAAGTTTTTCCTTGTAACATTTATGGAGGAATTGATGATTCCTGGTTTAAGTTATATCACCCCCTGTGTGCCAATGTTTGAGTTTAGCCCAAGTATATTAAATTTATCTTACATATTATGCTGTGTATGAAAAAATTAACGATAACTTAAAAATCATTTTGTCAAAATCTTATCTTGAGCATTGCTGAGTTCACAGTACATGAAAATAAAAGATGTCTAAAGTTAAAGCCACATAATATAATATAATATAATATAATATAATATAATATAATATAATATAATATAATATAATGTAATGTAATGTAATGTAATGTAATGTAACGTAACGTAACGTAACGTAACATAACATAACATAACATAATATAATATAACATAACATAATATAATATAATATAACATAACACAACATAACATAGTATAGCATAGCATAATGTAACGTAATGTAATATAATTTAATTTAATATAACATAACAATATAACATAATATAATATAATATACCATGACATGACATGACATGACATGATATGATATAATATAATGTAATGTAATATAATATAACATATTAACAAACAAATGATTCTCAGCCACAAAACTACAAAAGCACTTTGGGATAAGGGTGGATAGGGAGAGGAGTTGATTCAAAGGGCTGCTGATTATTCCTCTCATTTCTTTCTGTGACCTTGAGCTCCCTTAAATAAAAGTTTCAGTGGAGAATTATAGTTGATAATGTACTGAGTTCTTTTTTTAAATCTTAAGTTTTTGGATTTTTTAGATTACATGTTAATACAACTTTTAGTTTTTGTTTTCTGACATTTTGAAATCCATGTTCTCCTCACCCTCCCTCCCTAAGAAGGCAGGTAATATAATATAGATTATATATATATATTATCATATAGTACATATTTCCATGTCTGTCAGGTTGTGAACAAATTTTTATTTTTGTTTACACTAGAGAAAACTACATGGAGGAAATAAAGTAAAGAATGGTAGGTTTCAATCTGCATTTTGACTCCATCTGTTTGTTTTATGGCAGTGGCTAGCCTTTTGTGTCATAAGTCCCTTGGGGTTGTCCTGGATCCTTGTCTTTTTGATAAAAGGTAAGTCATTCTCGGCTAATCATCACACATTATTGTTATTACTCTACTGTGAGTTCTTAAAGCTACATAGAAAAGATGTTGCTTATCTTTGGTTTTCCAAGAGACCCAATGGCATTATGAATAATTTGGGGGATCTGGCTAAGTTACATGTAGTTTTCATATTAGCTTGTCTGGTAGAGTGACTTGCTATGAGTAGAGTCATTACTCCTTGGGGTTTATAATTTCCTCCATATCCATCACTGTTGTAGAAGCCTCCATAGTCACCTCCACCAAATTCTCTGCTGCCTCCATGACTACCATCTCCACCACCACTGTGACTGCTGCTTGGTTGGCTTCTCCTAAAGCTAGAACTGTTGGCACCACTAGTTTGTTGACAAGCTCTGCTACCAAAACCCTATTGAATCTGCTACTCTTACAAAGACCACAATTGTTTTGGATTTATAAGATTATTCATTTACAAAAATGCATAATATGGAAACCTATTTTGCATGATAATACATGTATAACCCAGATTGAATTGCTTGCTAACTCCAGAAGTGGGAAGGGAGAAAAGGAGGGAGACAATTTGGATCATATAACTTCAGAAAACTTATGTGGAAGTTTGTTATTAAAAAATAAATTGATTTAATTTAATTTTTAAAAGAATATCCACAACTATCCTTACAAAAATATTCATAAAGCCATACTTTCTTGCTTAGCTTCAACAAGGAGATTCAACAATTCTTTGGTAATGTTAATGTTCCTCTCATTGAAGATGAAGTGGCCCAACACAACCTGTACAACCAGTTTCATGCGCATAGTCTTTGATATCATTTATTCATAAAAGTGTATGAAATATATATTATATAATAATATAATGTATAACTTATATCATATTACCTATCTCCTTGGGGAGAGGAAAAAAGAATGAGACATCTATTTTAGACGTAGCTAATGTGAGAATTCTTGGCTAAGAATGTTTATTATAATTTATTATATATTTATAGCAAATCATTTGTATTGCATTATTGCTGCTACATATTATATAATATATTTTTTTTAAATGGGGGGAAAAGTTTATGACATTCTACAATTGAAATATCTAGTCCTCTTGTTGCCATTGCTGTAGCTACTGAAATTGGACTTTTTCCTGAGTGAAACTGGTCTCCATGGATACTGGTATAAACCTGTCCTTCATAGTATAAGAAATCGTTTAAAGAATCTGCCCCCCTTTTGATCTCCACAAGTACTAAGGACAGTAAATTTAAGAGGTCAAGCAGAAATGGCCATGTGTCTGATTATTCCACCCACACTACTTTCTGTGTGGTGTCCTCAGAAATAGAGAAAACTCTGCCTCTATAGCCAGAGAGATATATTCATACAAGAATTCATGAGCAACATTTGTAATTCATTGGGGAAAGTGACAGTAAACATCATAATGTAGATAAATCCCTTCTAAGGCATGGTTATTTTGCTCAGCTATGCAGTGAATCTGAGGTTCAAACCCCATATTAAGCATTTGATTAGCTTCATCCAACATGAGATACTTGCAAATATCTAAGTCAATCTTTCCTGTTTCCATCACACCTAATAGGTGTTCTAGAATTGCCGTAAGCAAGTGGCACCCATGTTCTAAGTCTCAAATCTGCTGACCAACATCAGCACCACCATAGACTATATATGGGCACATTCTGGATCAAGTTGAAAATTTTCTGGTTTCATCAGAGATCTGTATTGTCAGTTCTCTTATTTGGTACTAAAACCAAGGAGAATGGGTATTTGTGACATACATACTTCTATTTTCCTTCATAGCCTCAATGATTTTCCTGGGTCATATGTACAAATATGACTCAAAATTTACAGAAGAAATACAGCAGTTTTTCTAGATCCTGTGGGCGCACAAGCCATTAAATCAATCTCTCTCTCTCTCTCTCTCTCTCTCTCTCTGTCTCTCTGTCTCTCTCTCTCTCTCTGTCTCTCTATCTCTCTCTGTCTGTCTGTCTGTCTCTCTCTGCTAACAGAAATAGCCAGTTTTTTTTTTACTTAGATGTATGAATAAACTCAAAATTCTTCACAAAAATTTCTCCCATCTCAACACTGCTAAAACTTTCAATGTGTTAGGGACAATTGTTGCTTTTTGGCTCAACAGAAATGTTATCATATTTCTCAAAGTTGATTCCAATGTTTCTTCTAGAGAAGAGTTCTTCTCTAAGAGATCATTTAGTGGAAGTGGTTTGACCAGTCGTCCTCATCTGATTCATCAGGCAATCAAGTGTTTCCATTCTGTTTAAGTTTGTTAAATCCATGTCTGCTACCATAGCTGCCAGTGCCATCACAGTCACTTCTCTGATCACCAAACCTTCCTTTCAATCCATTTTCACAATCACTAAAGAAATTAAATTCCCCTCTTGTACTTCTGTGAGAGTCAAAACTGCTTTATGCACCCTTATCTTTCCCAGAATTCTATCCTGAATTATTTATCACAGAATCCCTGTGATAAGTTTCTCTGTTCCTTAAATGAGGAGGAATATGATGTTCTTTTCTCTCTGTACCTCCTTCACTCTGATTATCTGAAGAATTCAAGTCTAGGCCAGCCAGCTTTACATGACTCATCCCTAAAGAGTTTCAAGGACTCTGGTGTTGCTACTTTGGATCAACTGTGTTTTGAGGTGGTGTCTTATTGCAAAGCACCTCTCACTGGAGAACTGTAGCTCTCTGGTCATAATACTTTCCTAAGATTAGTGTAGCTAGGGGTCCAAAAATTGTACCCGTGTATCTCAAATGCCCTGAATCCTGACATGCAAAGCTGTCAGCTCTGGGTAGCCACCAAAATTGGAGTATAGGTATCCCATTATCCAAAGGACACCTTGGAGCATGCCTTTCCACTTGACTGGATCCATACTTCTGTGTAGCATCAACCTTACACAAGTGATATACTCTGTTAGTGTGTATGTCTCAGTTTCATATTGAGTTCACTTCTCCCTCATCTGTTCCCCTTCTTCCATATTACTTGCCTACAAAGCTTTGCACTGACATAACTCATATTGTTTTAAAAGCTATTCCCAGCATCCCAACTCATTAAGGTGCTGGTTTCCTCTCTGGACCAGGAGACTTCCTTTAAATATAAACAAATATAAATATAAATCCTAGACAAGGATTAAACCTACTGGTGTTCACACCTATGTTGGGAGAATATGGCACTGTCAGCCCAGCTGTAGAAAGCCAAGAGATCAACAGAGAAATTCTATATCCTTTCAGAGGGGACTCCCTTATGCCAGAGAACTGTAACAAAACAGCCAGGCTAAAGAGTATATATTTTATTCTAGACCATAGTAAGTTATTGGTGGTTTTTCAGTGGGGCAGTGACAGATCAATGGCAATTGTGCAAAGAGAGAGAGGAGGTTGGAGCCAGGATAACCAGCTTTTAGCAGGTTTTTAGCTCAAGTAGGACCAATGTATCTGTCCTTGTGTAGCACAAATGCTACCTGTGGCAAAAGCCATTTATTCCTCAAACCAACTTTTAAAAGATGAGTAGTGGAATGAGAAAGAAAAAAAGAGACATAGATTTTTGGACATAAGTAATGTGAGAATTTGTTTCTCTTGGATAAACATATTTATGATAATTTATTACATGTTTATAACAAATCATATGTGTTATATTATTATGTTAAATATTGTTATATATAAAAATGAAAATAAATGGTAGCAAAAAACGTTTTTTAAAAGTGAGGAGTGGAATAACATAGCACTTGTAAATACCTCACAAGCTAAGTTGCATGGATGCCTTCTTTATCTGTCACCTGCACTGTGGGGGAGCACACAGACACTGGTGAGCTCTATACTCTTTAATCAAGAGAGACATACAAATGGACCATTGCTGTTAATGGTGAAGCGCATACTTTAGCCAGATTGCCAAGTACCCGGGCCTAATATTGTCATGTTTATATAAAATGTCTTACCTTTTTAGCATGTGCTTGGGTGTTGAGCTTCACCTACCATCATAGAAGAGAAGGAAAGATAGGTGTGGAAGTTCCACAGCAAGATGTAGAACCTAACAGAAAAGGAGATCAGCTTCTCCCAGAAGCTCTAGAATTATATTGGGAAAAAAAAAAGTTCAGTTTTTTGTGGACCAATTTGATGGTACCTATTGTTTCCAGCTCTATAAAGACAGAATCTGTTATGAAAACAAGAAGATTCTTAAATTGACAATAAATATCATTAAGGAGAAGTTTGTTCTCTGGAGACTTGCTTTGAAAAATTCACTAAAACCTGGAAATTCAGATTATATGTCAATGCCTTGGATTACCAAATCATAAAATATAGGTGAAACCTGGAGCAGGGTAGTTATTCTTATGTGGGAAACATGTGGTAAAATTTTGCCAGAACTGAATCATAGAAAATATCACTTAGAATCAGGGAATGGTGCCTTTTGGGATTTGGGGAGGACAATAACCTACTCTAGAAAGTGAATCCTATGGCAATTGTTGGATTTCACCAAGCTAAACATTGGGAAATATAAGTGCCACTGTCAAAAAAATATTCTGCAACCAAAAATATAATGCCATTCCTCTACTAAAACTTGGTGACTCCCTCGTCATCTGAGGGTTAAATTTTCCATCTTTATCTTATCCTTTAACATACAATATTATTACAAGAGACACTAATCATTTTAAGGATTTATGACTGAGTAGAAAAACCTATATTTTCCTCTTGTGTAGGTAGCTGGTTTACAAATTTACCATTTTCCTGGCTTAATGTTAACATTGATATAACCTACACTGGAACTTTCGTTAGACATTCTTGCTATGTAGAAACTCCACGCCATGGTTAGTCAGTCAATAAGGATTTACTTAGTGCTTATTACATGCCAGGCACTGTGCAAAGCACTATAATTACAAAAAGAGAGGAAAAGACTGCCTGTATTCTAGGAACTCAAAGTTTAATGAGAGAGACAACATGCAAACAACTACTTGTAAACAATCTATTTATAGGATAAATTAGAGATGATCCAAAGAAGAAAGGCACTAGAATTAAGAAGGATTGGGAAAGGTCTATAGAAGGTATGATTTTAGCACAGTGGATCAAGTATTGGTCTTGGAGTGAGGAAGATCAAGGTTTAATCTCAACTCAAACACATACTGGCTATGTGATCCTGGGCAAGTCACTTAATATTTCAGTCTTCAATTTCCTCATCTTTAAAATAGAGTCATAAAAACATCTACCTTACAGGATTGTTAGTATCCCTTAAAGAGAAAGTACTATATATATTAGCTAGCATAGTGAGCAAACCAGGAGGAACTCTAGTTTAGTATACCAAAAGTAAAACATGTTGACCTTTTTTAATGATGATGAGTAAACCGAATACCATATTCTATAATAAAAAGAAGGAAGGAAAGGAGGCAAGAAATGACAGGAAGTAAAGAAGGTTCACAAGACAGTGAGGGAAAGTAAAGAAAAAGGTTCACAAGAATAAGTTCTATTAGCTTAATGAGACATTTTGTCAACTTAGTATAATGGATTCCATTTGTTTTTAGCCTCCATTTTGTAATTAAGTTGTCTTGAGTAAGTAGCTTTTTTATAAGTTGTTTTTCAACTCCAAGATAAGCATTGGTGTGATATAATGTAATAAATAACATGTGTATATTCGTAAAAGGAGGTTGGGGGTGTCTGTAATGTTGGGATAAAATGCTACTATACCATGATGTTCCTAATAGCTGAAGGACCACAGGCACCCTGAAGCCAAAGCCCCTACCTACCCCAGGAGTGGCTTTGAATATAAATAAGAGATAATTAAATTCTAAACAGGGTTGCAACTGTTTAACTAGAAAGAGATTATGGGGAATTACTTGATTAGGTAGGTAGGATTGAGGAGTTGGGTCGGTTAGGGTCGGGAGAGAGAAAAGTCCAAAGTTTCAACTCTGGTTGACCTAGAACATTAGAACTTGAAAAGAATATAGAGACCTAGTTCCCCCCTTTCATTTTCCAAAGATACATCTAGCCAAATAAATTTCAACTAAGCACCTGCTAATATGCCAGGCACTGTGCAAAGTAGTGGGGATACAAAAAAGATAAAGTTCTCTGTTCTCAAGGAATTCACAATCTAATGGGGGAGATAATATGCTAATAACTATTTATAAACAAAACCCATACAGAATAAAATAGAGATCATCAACAAGGGAAGACATTAAGGAGAAACTGTAAAGGCTCCTTAGAGAGGGCAAGATTGTAGTTAGAACTTGAAGGAAGCCAGGAAAGCCAAGCAACAAAGATGAGGAGGGAGAAATTTCTTGGCATGGGGGACAATAATTGAAAATTCAAGAAGTTGGGAAATTATGTATCTTAAGTGAACAACAAGGAGGCCAGTATCACTGCATACCAAAGTATACAGGGTTGCACATGTGAAGATTGGATTTAGCTATCTCCAGATTGTAACAACAAAGATACTTAATTCTTTCTTTATTGTGAAGATAAAATTGTAATCTCCTGATTGTAACAATGAAGGTACTTAGTTCTTCCTTTATAGTGAAGCTAGACTTGTAAGCTACAATCTATTTTTAGATTTTAACTACAAAAAGATGTTAAGTAACTACAAAAGGTGAATTTAACAAAAGAGGATTTAAGTAACCCAAAAAGATAAAATCTAACCAAAGAAGGTAAGAACTAAAGAATGGGCAGTCTTGGAGACAAGCGTCGACTGTGATTGGTAGATGTGAGAATTTAGAGAAGGTGACACAAGAGAAAAATGTCTTTAAATAGAGAAATAAAGAAAAAAAGGCTGAACAGACAGTCAGTCACCCCAAGCTTGGAGTGAAGGACAGAGGAGCGACTGGAAAACAGACACGCAGACTTCTTTTAGACTGCTACCCTTGGTGAGTGAAAAGCTGATTTAGTGACCCTACCTTTCTGGGGGTGTGAAACTTCCAGGTAAGGCCCAACTTCTTGAGGCTCTCTTCCCCTGGCTAAGACTTAGAAATTCTAATTGGTATCAGAAGAAGCCAGAGTTCTCTCTCTCTCTCTCTGTCTCTCCCTCTCCCTCTCCCTCCCTCTCTCTCTCTCTCTCTCTCCTTAAAATCTTTCTTCTATTATAAATATTATAAATAAACTACCATAAATTCTATTTACTTTAGTAATTCATTTTGGGATTTAGAAATTAAATCCCTGGTGACCACCTAATTAATAATATATTCAAAGTCCATCCACAATTTAATTTTAACACACAGTACTTTAAAAGCTAGAAAGGTAGAAGGCCAAGTTATAAAAGGTTAGAAACACACTCAAATGCTTTTTTATATATTTAATCCTGAAGGCACTAGGGAACTACTGGCATTTATTGAATAGTCAAGTTAACCAGCATTTAAATGTCAGTCCCAAGTGGAAGGTGGATTAGGTTATAAAGGCCTACATCAGGGTATTGGAAGTATCAGAGGAGAGGAAATGTTAAAAAGGTAAAATTGACAGGATTTGGCAACAGATTGGATAAACAGAGTGAGAGTAAGGAGTCAAAGATGTCATGTAGGTTAGGGCTTGGGTAACTAGGAGAATGTGATGCCTTCAAACAATAATAGGGAAGTTTGGGAAGGAGGTGAAGGGAATTAAGAGAAAAATGACAAGTTCAGTGTTGGGAATGTTGAGTAATGTGTCTATGGGATATCCATTTTGAGATGTTCAATAGGCAGTGGGAAGTGAAAGTCTGGGAGTTAGGAGAGAAGCTAGGATTCCATGAGTAGATCTGAGAATCAACATCATAAAGAAGATAATTTAATGTATGGGAGTTGATGAGATCACCAAATAAAATGAAGGGAAAATAGAAGGGTCAGAACCCTAGGTGAATCTAGGACCCTAATTTGGACAGTCAGAGCTGGCATTCAAACTCGGGTCTTCTTAATCCAAATCCAGCCTACCTGCCCCATTATTTTGTACTTGAAAAAAAAATCTATTTTCTATTCTTAACAACTAGAATTAAACATGATTATTATGGTATTAGAAGAACAAAAGAGAGGATTATATAAGAAACTATTAACTTCTATTACACAATTTTCCTCCCAAAGTATGTTAAATTGAATAAAGTAGCAGCTCATGAATATTATCAAGCCCATGGGTTTGTTAGTGGAGCATCACAAACTGGACTGCTATAGTGATATGTTTGTTTTTCTAAAAACCTGAGTTCATGCAGTCCCACAGATCTGAAGTTACATGCCATTCCAAGTCAGGGAAAACTGAGTTAATGAGAACAATGAATCTTAAAGCTTTTTGGCTCCATTTTGATTGGATTGGACATGCTCGCTTGGAGTGTCCTATAGCTAAAAGCTGGTAACATGAGTGGCCTGGCAATAGCAAGGTCCTGCTATTGCTCCCTATAGCTGGACTTTCAAAGTGACTCAGCACTGAAGTTCTCATTGAACATATGAGTCTTTTGTTCAAATAATCTCCTAAACTAGGAAGGCCATAATCCTTTTCCCGTAATCCTTGGCATGTTACTATGGCCCTGGCAGAGCTGGTCCAATCCCATTCAGGGAAGGAAATCTGAGTGTTGGGTTAGTATGATTAGGTTCTGGGCTCATCAGGGTCTATCTATTCTGATGAATGCATTCTTTACAAATGGGGTTTGCCTATCTGGACTGTGTCACCTGGCAACTCAACAGCATAATTAGGAGACAAAATAGAATTACAGCTTATTTAGTGATGTCCGTGAGAAACAAACCAATATCATGATTTTGTGATAAACAGACTGGTAACAGGCCAGGGTCCAGTCAAGCTTGGGTTTATAATTACTCTTTGTGTAAAGGGGTTTAATGAGATCCCAGTGTTGGAAGGTATCTCAGAGGCCAAAATGCTCATATATAGCATACTGGAGGGGAGAGGTTAAATGGCTTTCCCAAGGTCCACAGGTACTAAGTGGTGGAGCTTGGATTTCAACCCAGGTCCCACATGCTGACAGTCAACAAACAAAAAGTTCAATGTAATCTCTTCTTCAGTCTTCTTTTTAGTGAATTATGTGACTGTGATGCAGCATTCTGCCTACCTGTCATTTTCTTTTACTTTGTAAAAGATCCGCTCAATATAATTTATTCTCACAAAAATTCTTCTAATGCTATAAATGCCATGTGGAATAGGAAAGAGAAAGCTGGCCTCAGCTTAAGGAATACCTGAATTCACTTCTTATCTGGGATATATACTGGTTTGCCTGAACTGGGCAAATCATTTAACTTCTCAGTGCCCCAGGCAATTCTCAAGAGCTCTGAATGGCAAAATAGTTGTCAATCTGTTAGAAGAAGTGTTCCTTTATAAGGAGTTTCCTAAATATGAGTGAACCCCGACCCCTGCCCCCCCTCCAATGACTGAAGAGTCATTGATGTTTTCTGAGTCACTTTGGGGAGGAGCAGAGCAGGAGGGGAGAATAACAATAAAAGACTGAAATACTTTCTAGGATTTTGTCATCCTTCCTTTTCAGATTGTTACAATTATCACCTTTGTTCCCCTAGCACTTTGTAGGGTGCCTTGCCTGTAAGAGTCCCTAAATACATTAGTGTAGCAGTCCAGCCCATAGGTATTATGGAGAGACAAGGATTGTGAGTGAGCACATGGCCATCCTGCGCATGGCAATGAGCTCCATTCCCAGCGTGGCTGAAGTTTAGGCGCGAAACCTTGCTTTCTCCTGTCTCACTCACCTGAGGATAATAACCCCACCTTCACCTTGTCATAAATTGCAATTATCCAATGGCAATACACTAGGTAACTCATCCATATGTATTGAGGCATCATGTAACTGATCAATATGTATTGAGCTCATTTGTATATCAAAGAGAATAAAAGGAACGGACGCAGCCAGCTCCGCCCACTTGGTTTGCTAAGGAGCAACTTCTCCCCTTTCCCTCTCCTCTCTATATCTTTCTCCCTGAGGCCTGGCCTTTTGGTCAGGCCTTCCTCTCTCTCTCTCTTCTAATGCCAATACCTAGCATTATCTACCTCCTTTAGTTTCTGATCTCCTTTCCTACTGAGCTAGCATTATCCTCTGACCAGTGCAGTGTTAAATTGAGATCATTGGATGGGAATAGCCTGAATAGTAACGTCCAGTGGTTGGAGCAGGCTGTGGCTCCCAAAAATCAATAATTGATTACTGACTCAATTATTTACATCTCTAAAGCCGGCTCGTTCACGCCCTTCTCAGGATCCAAAACTTCTATCCTGTTTCTATCTTTTCTCTCCTTGAAACCTCTCACGGGCCGGGAGGTTTTAATTAGCTAGAAGCTCAGAGATATTTCCGGTGACAGCAAGGGAGTTATAACTGACTGCATTCAAATCTCCTATGAAGCTACTTATTCCAAGAAGCAAAATTACTCCCTCTGTTCTTTCTCAACAGCTGTTAAAGATAACGACAACTTGAATTTGAACCACAGAATCCAAAGAGAAAATTCTTTCTTAAAATTAAAAAAAATTTTTATTCTTTTTAAATTAATTAATTGTTTTAGAATGTTTTCCCATGGTTATATGATTTATGTTCTCTCCCTCCCCTTTTCCCTCCCCCATCTGACAAGCAATTCCACTGAGTTATATATGTATTATTGCTCAAAACCTATTTCTATATTATTCATATTTGTAATAGAGTGATCTTCTAAAACCAACCCCCCCAATCATATATCGATAGAACCAAGTGATAAATTGTAAGTTTTTCTTGTGTGCTTCTACTCCAACCATTCTTTCTCTCAATGTGGATAGCATTCTTTCTCATAAGACCCCTAGGATTGTCCTGGATCACTGCATTGCTATTAATAGCAAAATCTACTACATTTGATTGTGCCACAGTGTTTCAGTTACTGTATACAATGTTCTCTTGGTTCTGCTCATTTCACTCAGCATCAGTTCATGGAGGTCTTTCCAGTTCATATAGAAATCAAATAGTTCATCATTCCTTATAGCACAATAGTATTCCATCACCATCATATACCACAATTTGTTCAGCCATTCCCCAATCAATGGACACTTAACTCATGTTTTCCAATTTTTTTTGTAAACATTCTGATTATCAATATGGAACTAAATCATAAAAAAAAGAAACATATGAAACACCAAAGTAACATTTCATTCTCTGTGTTCTAGATTCTAACCCATTTCAGATCAAATTCTTTGGAATTATCTTCATGTTGTCAAAATGGTCACTTTTTAATAAATAAATTAATTTAAAAAAGCATTAAATTATTTTCTTATTACATTGTTTCAATAGTATTTGACTTTTTGTGACCCCATTTTGGAGTTTCCTTGGCACAGATACTGAAATGGTTTTCCATTTCCATTTCCTTCTCCAGCTCATTTTACAGATGAGGACCTAAGGCAAAAATGGTAAAGTGAGTTGCTCAGGATCACACATCTAGTAAGTGTCTGAAGTTGGTCTCTTCAAAAGCCATTATTTACATAAACAAAGGGATAATTCATTGGAATGGAGAAGAAAATGGCAAACCACTCCACTATCTCTGTCAAGATAGCCACAAATGGGGTCACAAAGGGACAGCTTTCCTTCAGATCGGTCCTGTGAGTCAAGGACTGATTCTCTTCTCTACCTTGGCCTTCAGGCCTAAACTCCCTCTGGCTCTGCCAGAAGGTTGAATTAACCTTTTCCCCCTTTCCTCCTTTCCCCTTCTCTTCCTCTCCTTTTCCTAATTCCGTTGTGATTAAGCCACCATAAACTCCATTCTGACTTGAGTGTTTCATTTTAGGAATTTCATAGGTAAATTCCTAGGCGACCATAAATTAATATTATAACATCTTTAAAGGTGATTTTCACAATAACACTAATCAATCTATGAAGAGGAGACTTTATAGAAATAGATAAAATTGAATTCATTTGAAAGGACAAAAGGACAAAAATGCAAGTAAATGAAAGAGATCCAACACTAGCAAATCTCAGACTATATCAAAAGCTATAGCCATCTATTACTTGGCAAGATCCATGAATAGTCCTTTTTTTTTTTTACTTAAAAGGGATGTTACACTGATAACAATGGCATGAAACATACCCTCCATTCACTGTGACCAAGGGAGAGATCTTGAAATATAGGAAAGATGGTGACAGGAAAACTGCTTGGGAGAAGGAGAAGGAAAAGGAGATTGTGTCAGGTTAGCGGGGAGAGCTCTCCTATGGTAGAGCTACGGAGACACTTAAGTATGGGTAAGGAAACATGGACCATTTCATGTTTTCCTATTTTTAACTAATTATTCATGCTCACTAGATGTTTCCATAATACTGAAGGATCATAAATATTTCCATTTTGAAATTTCTAAGCCTTGAAATAAAGTCAAACCACCCTTACCCTTGCTACTGATTATGGTTAAAATATGTAAATTTATCCATCCAATCAAAGAAATTGACTCAAGTCTCCATACTTCTTGCCCAATACTAAAGTATTTTTTCCTTCTTAAAAATTATTTATTTATTGCTGATACTTTTCTCTTTTTATATTACTACACATTCCCACTTTTTCTGCCCACTCTCAATAGAATTCTCTCTCTTAAAAATTAATTTAGTCAAATGAAACAAATTGACACATGTAAAAATGGAGATTTGAACCCTGGTCTTCAATTCCCAGGTGTCCTTGGTATCTCCCAGAGTTCCCCATAATCTCAGGTGAGGTCATCACCTTGGCTGTGAGGAGAGAGGGGTTTTTTAAATGGACTCCACTTTCTTCTCTCTCTCTCTCTCTCTCTCTCTCTCTCTCTCTCTCTCTCTCTCTCTCTCTCTCTCTCTCTCTCTCTTCCTGCTTGCACTTCCAAGCACATGTCTCTCTCTTCCTACTTCTGCTTCTGAGCAGATGCGTCTCTCATGATGTAGTCTCTGGCCTGCAGCCATCCACTTTGGACTTTTCTTGAGCCCTTCCTGCCAGCCTGGCTGGCTCAGCTCCTGTTCCCAGCATCCGGACCTGTTTGATCCAGATCGCGATCACCTGGTGACCCCTTCACCCCCCCCCCAGCCCCAGCAAACTCTAGCCTTGGACCACACCGCTCATCACCCCAGGCCTAGCCCTGGCCCACCTGCCCAGCAAACTCTAGCCTCAGAGCAGACTGCTCATCACCCCAGGCCCAGGACTTATTTCTATCAGCTGGTAAAAAAACGGGG
Source organism: Monodelphis domestica (assembly GCF_027887165.1). Classification (NCBI taxonomy): domain Eukaryota; kingdom Metazoa; phylum Chordata; class Mammalia; order Didelphimorphia; family Didelphidae; genus Monodelphis; species Monodelphis domestica. The sequence continues at coordinate 300,593,473 of NC_077228.1, forward strand.
GTAATTTTCCCTTAGGCTACGATTAGCCTCCATGTGGATTGGGGGCAGGGGATCACAGGAGGGGAGAAAGAAAGGGAAAGACAGTAGAGACTTTTCCAAAAAGGAACTTAAAACATGACTACTTTAAGAGGATATCTTTTCACTGAATTAATCCTTTTCTTTACATCACATGTGATTCAGGGGAAAAATTCAGCTCTCTGCAACTCTTTAGCCAACTTTGGGGGGGGGGGCTGGGTGGCTCAGTGGATTGAGAGATTGAGAGCCAGGCCTAAGTTGCATTCTGGCCTCAGATACTTCCCAGCTGTGTGGCCCTGGACAGGTCCCTTAAACCCCATTGCCTAACCATTACCAATCTGCCTTCTGACAATAGGCATCTAAATGGATAAAAACCCAAGGAACTTTAAAGAGACTGGAGGTTATACTTTTAAGACATTTCAGACTCTGTGTTTTATAAAAATCTCTGTATTCTATTGCATTTGCTGATTGTTTTGTTTAAGATTTAACTTTGTGATTTTAAGTTCATATATTACTGCATTCCATACTATTCTGTTACACTGAATCATTTTAATGTACTGGATTTTAACTACTGTTAAATTCTGTTGCTTTTCTCCTATAACCATACTGAACAAACATTGAGTAAGCCCATTAAAAAAAAAAAAAACAGCTTTTCTATTTTTTACTTTGTAAATTGTCACATAGAGGATAGATGGACTCCATCAGAAAATTGCTATAACAACCTTTGGAAAATATAATGTGCTAAATATCTCAATTAATTTTAAGGGTTCTTTAGACATGATTTTAAAATTTTTCTTAACAATCTCTGGTTATTTTTGCCTACCCCTAACATGAGGTAAGGCACATTTTAATAGAAGTGAAATACAATTAAACCCCCAACTCCCGCATTATAAGAACGTGAATGGAAGTTGGGAAGTTAATCCCAGGCCATATAGTACCCCTAAAAAGCCTCCCAAACAAAAAAAGGGGAGCACCTCTCATTTATATACTCTTCTGCTCATTTTACTTCTACCAGAATGATATCTAGAATTCTTGATGTTCAAAACCCAAAATGAATTTTGCTTTGTTTAAAAATATGTTTACCAAGGTTGAAAGATTTGCTATGTTTGTAATAATTGTGACAAATATCCATCAGTTCATAGGCTTTTAAAAATGCCATACAGCAACTCATGTGAAAATGATAGTGTATTTGTTTGTTATTGTAATTAATTGGGCTACTGAGAATTTTGGGGATATTGATATCTACATATTTATACTATAGTTTTTTATTTAAAAAAAAACACTGTTACCTTGTGAAACTCACAGTGGATCATGGCCAGATATGAAGAGGAAATGGGTCACATTTTTGGTGAGAAAGCCTTGCATTCTATATTTTCTTAGCTGACAGAGTGTGTCAATGATTATAAGCTATATTTTTGAATTTTAAAACTTTTATTATATTTTCTTGCATGTGCAATATACTATTTCAATTTTTCCCCTCCTTTTTATATTTTAAGCATGTCACCAGTATTAATATTTTCTTTAACTTCTTGATTTTGCAGTGCTATAAGTTTAAAATACTAATTTTTAGAGCTAATGCATGCCCTAAAAGCTGGAGACTATAAAAATAATGTCACTAATTGTTTAAAAAAATTTTATGGGACTTTACTTAATAATTCTGTCTGATTCAAGGACAAAATATACACAGAAGAGCCATTGCATAGGGCCAAAGATAAGCCAATCCAGGATGGATTGATGAGCTTCTAAGCCAATACAAAGGTCTTGAACCTAGTGTGATGACTCAGGGTTGCGATGTTTAACATTTGTTATGACATAGGCCTTCCTTGTGTCCACACTCACTCTGAAAAGACAGACGAGTATCCCCAAATTGGCTCCTACTTGGCTCCTATAATCTGGTCCCTTTTCTGTCTTTTCATAGTGTGGCAAACTTTCTGTAGTCTTGGCTACTGACTGGGTAAATGCATCATTGCTTAGACCATTTTAATTGGGCCCTGATTCAAGGACCTGTTATAGATTTATTTTTCCTTTACTTGGAATTTTTACACATAAGACTTTGATAGTCTATATTTTCATCCAGAAATTTTCTTTTTTATTTGGATTTTTCTGACGTCTTTTAAATTTCTCTTACCAATTGATTCATATACCTCATAACTCAGCCATGCATCCCAAAGTGATCCTGTGTTTTTCAATCACCCTTTTAATGGGGAAATGTGAAAAATATTATTATTTTAAATTGCAAAGTTTAAATTCCTTTTGAGAAGAATTTTAGGTCAAGAAACATACTACCTCTCTGAATCCAGAAACTGAACTGTTTAGAGAAGACATCATGAAGAAGCCTCCAGACCAGAAGTTGCACAAGAAGATCAAAATTGAACTTTGGGTGTGGTGGATTGAACATTTATTTGTATCTATACTTTCATGCCAAAGGGGACTACCCCCTAACTGTTTTTTTGTCAATGCATCTAGCAATTATTGGCTTTGTTCTTTTTCCTCTTATCCTCAAATTATTATAATCTTTAAGTTGATTATGTTTTCATGATCCTTTTGGGGAAAATATTTTTCCCAAACAAGGATCATACAGAGAAATGTAAAAAATGGAGATTTGAACCCCAGACTTCAATTCCCAGGAGTCCTTGGTAGCTCCCAGAATTCCCCATAATCTCCTGGGCCAGTAGGAGAGAGGGGTTTTTAAATGGACTCTGCTTTCTTCTCTCTCTCTCTCTTCCTGATTGCGCTTCCAGAGACACACTCTCTCATGATGTAGTGTAAGTGAATGGGCCATCTGGCCCTCCTAGGCACGTGCTTCTTAATTTGTATTTTCTTTATATTTTAATCTTAATAAACTCATAAAAATATAATACTTCTAGCAGAGAAACTAATTTTAACTGCTACACATATTAATTATGCTATATGTTCAACTTCAGAGTTGAGGTGGAACTATGGACAGGCTGGGCTCAAAGTAAGGAATACTTGGGTCTAAATCCCACCTCTGACATTTATTAGCCCTGTGATTCACATAAGTTCTTTAAATTTGCCTTTAGCAACTTTTAGAGATTTAAAAAAAGAATAGATTAATTGAAAACTTCATAGATGGAAGAAATCACCATGCTGAAGAAATTACAAATTAAGTATGTGTTTATGGATTTGAAGCTTAAAGAGAAAAAGAAAATAAAGTTTTTGGAACTGGCTTCTACTTTATTGGCTAGCTTAAATTTTTCTCTGAAGTTAGAGGAAATAGAGCAAATACTTAGAATTGATGATCCTGGGGTGGCTAGGGGATTCAGTAGAAAGAGAGGCAGGCCTGGAGATGGGAAATCCTAGCTGCAAATATGGCCTCCGAAATTTCCTAGCTGTGTGATCCTGGACAAATCACTTAACCCCAATTCTCAGCCCTAGTCCTTACTGCTCTTCTGCCATAGAAGCAATACTTAATATCAATCCTAAGGTAGAGAGTAAAGGTTTTTTTTTTTTTTTAAATCTATGATTCCACTTCCTTCCTCCGATCAGTAGGATAACTTCCATTAACTTCTAGTTTGCCAAATTCTGGTCTTCAGACTTATTAATGAACACAAAAAGGTTTTTTTTGGTCGGTTAGTTTTGTTCCAGTTAGTGCCTATCAATGTGATGAAAAACTGAGAGAACTACAAGGCAAAGAAAAAAAATTCAGTTCTTATAAGGTATAAGGCACAGTGTATATATGTGCTTCCCCCTCCCTCAAAAGAAAGGCTTTAAAAAACCAAGGTATCTTCATAAGATGATTTAGAGTTAGAAGAGGGACCTCAGAAATCACGTGATATTGCATTTTAGAGATGCTGAAACTGAGGTCCAGAGAAATCAAGTGACTTGATAAGCCAGTAATTTGGTATTTCCTTTCTCCGTTTGAACTCCATCACAAATCTATGAAGTCTTCTTCTTTGGGTATGGGGAAAGTCTGTTTGTCTTATTTTCATTTTAAATATTTACTTTGTCTTAAAAAAAAACAAAACATAAAACAAACAAGGTTAATCACAGGCTTTTGCCTTTTTGTACTTGTCTATTTGGGACTGCAATTGGAAGGAGGCAACTGAGAGAAAGTGTCCCAGGAGGGGAGGAAGAGAAGGAAATTTACAACTGACGAATGTGCCAGAATGCTGCCTCTAGTTGAGAGCTCAGAGCTTAGGGGGGTGAGTGGAATAAATTAGTGCCTTTTTTGTGTGTTTTAAGGTTTTTACCTGTAGTTGGCCCCTTAATAGTTTCAAAAACTCCAGCTAGGAATTAGAGCTTCCCTCCCCAGACACATTAGAATAAGGATGCCCAACCCCAGTGATGGTGAAGCTTTTAGAACCTTTTAGGGATCCTGTTCCATACTCCCTCACCCCCTTGACTGCGTGCTGTACACCCCCTGTGTTGGGAGGGTGGGAGTCAGGCTCCCAGCCTGTGAAGCCAGGAAGTGAGCTTCACCAAGAAGATGGAGCAAGACTGAGGGGGGAATGGGAGAGGAAGCTCGGAGATGAGGTGCCCCATCCCCTACATTCAGTGACATTGGTCAGGCTCCCAACTGTCTGGGGGGGGGGTGGGGAAGGAAGAGCCACCTCCTGCTGCCATGGGACCCACCCCTGAAACCAGCCCAACCTGCTTATTGGACTGCAACCCATTTGGGGGTTGGAGCAGTAGGCAGAGGGAGCAAAGTTATCCGTTGAGGAATTGGGACACTCCCTAGGCTGGCAGTTGGTGAGAAAGGAAGAAAGCAGATAGATATCTTTTAGGTGTTGAGAGTGGGGATAGGCTGGTGGTGGTGGTGGTGGGAGAGGAGACCATCTCCTGCTGCTCTCCTACGGTTCCTAATCCAAGACAGGGGAAGGATAAAAGAAGGGGCATGGCCTGAGTGCTCCACTCAGGGGAGGGAGTAAGCACAGAGGGGTGGAGAGGCACTGTGGAAAGAGGGAAGGGAACAACTCTGCCAGGGACCATGAGTGTGCCCACAGAGAGGGCTCTGCATGCAATCTTTGGCACACATGCCCATAGCTTGACCACCATGGCACTATCCCCATTCTCTAACTCAAACATTGTGTCCACTTTGGTTTGTCTATTGTTGACTTGGACAAAAACACAGAACTAATAAATAGTCAGAAAAACACTCCTTAATCAAGAAAAAGCGGTTCAGTATAATAGTAGGCCTCCACACAGAACTGCCACTAACACTCAAGTAGAATCTGAGGATTGAACTCTGGATGCTCTGGACACTGACCCCTGGGAGAGCCAACTGTGCTAAATTGACAACTCCAAGAAACAAAAGAATTTGGGGAACCTATATACCATTTGGGGGATCCAGGGGCAGGGAAAGATGATTGATTGGCATTACAATGGTTATAAGGAAATGTGAATGTTCAAACTATACTAACAGAATACAATCAAGTTTGGGGAAAGAATCATAGCTAGAGGCTAGGGTCAAAGGGAAGGGACTACTTACAATGGATACTAAAAAGGTGGACCCTGCCCAGGTATGGGTCTTCTTGGAAAAGGGTGTCTAATACAGTAGGGTCCATTATTCAGTCTGAAACTGCTAGCCTGAGAATCCCTTCAGGGTGGATTCTCACAGGAACAGGGAAGAAGTATAAACTTTGGGGTCTTCAACTTTCAAGCTAGTCCTAAAACTTGTAATGTTCATCAGATCTTAGTAGGCTACAAGTTTGGGGTTTCCAGATTCCATGTTGACAGTACTTTGCATTCCAATGTTGGGTGATTTCTTATGGAGATAAGCTCCTGGAGATGAACAAAGAGCCTCTATCCAAGATGTAATAGGGAGGGTAAAAGGAAGGGTTCAAACTAGTTATAAATATATAATAAAAGGTTTATTAAACTAAAGAGAGAAGGATGGGAAGGGAATCAGGGAATGACTTACTTCTAACCCCACCCAATTATTAAACCCTAAACTTTCTAAATTATCCTAAACTATCTAATTAAATGAGTAATTAAAGATAAAGAGGGATTTGTGAAGGCCGCAGGGTCCAACCTTCTCACAATACCAGAGTCTTCCTTTGGGCCAAACACCATCAGGATGAAGAGTCCTTCACAGGATTCAAGGGGAAATGAGGATTAACACACACACACTTTCCACCAGTGAGGGGTAATCTCTCACTCAACCACTCCTTGAAGATGGTCCAATTCCCTGGCAGTTCCAAAGTTGGTTTTCTTCACAGAGAGACACCTCCATACCTTGTCCATCTTCTTCCAGAGAGAGGCATACTCAATTCCCAATTGCCAGTCCCTAACTGTCTCTCTCCTACCCAATGCCTTACCTTCTATCTTGGAATCAATACTGTGTATTAGTTCTAAGGCAGAAGAGTGGTAAGGGCTAGGCAATGGGGGTCAAGTGACTTGCCCAGGATGACACATCTAGGAAGTTCCTAAGGTCAGATTTGAACCCAGGACCTCCCATCTCCAGGCCTGGCTCTCAATCCACTGAGTCACCCAGCTGCCCCCCCCCCCTCATTTAATAATTCTTTAAAAATAAACATTATAATTTTATTTTCTAATTATTTGTTTTGATTACATAATCATTGACTGCTCTTAAATCCTGTGTAAACAATATACAACTTTGCCATTCTGATCTAACTTTGGTTGTTTGATTGGAAGAATAGAGGTATTAAATTCTGAGAAGCAAGGTATTATGATCCCTTGTTGGATTAGGGATTCAGTGATTGGTCTTATACCTTCAATTGCTTCTTTAGTCAAGGGATATTGAGGCACACAAAGAACTAGTCCTTCCTTAGTCCTCACCCTTACTAGAGTAGATGATTTCAATAGACCTACATCTACTTAATCCCTACCTAAAAGATTCATTGGACAGTCTGGCATACACAGAAATTCATGTTCCACAGATAATGGACCTAAAGTAATCATTTTTGGTTGTAATTTTGTTACTCTCTGTGGTTTTCCAGTAGCTCCTATTACTTCCATTGTACCAACAGCTCTACAATTCTTAGGAAAACTTCACAAAACTAATTTACTGGCTCCAATATCAACCAGATCGTAAATCTGATCTCCAGTAGTTATAGAAACATTTGGTTCTGTACTATTAGGTGGTTGAAATGTTTCCAACACTGGTGCAAGCACAGTAACATCAGTACAAAGCTCAGTTATTTCCTGTGCATCCAAATTTACATCTGCTTGAAATGCATGATATTCTCAGAATTTCACATTTTTAACATCATCAACTTTTTCACCACTCTCATTGGTCTTTTTAATCTCTACCTTGGTATCATTGTTCTCATTTACACTTACATTATCTTTATCCAATTTATATTCTTCACTATTTTCCATTATTTCATATTCATTAGAATTTTCCACTAATTTTACATTACAATTTTCTTTTTCCTCACAATTATTAACACTAATTACAGTATCCTTTGTTTCAATCACATTATTTATAAATTCATTAACCTTATCTCCATTTTCCCTTGATTGTTCAAATACAGAAGAACTCTGGGTATGCTTTCATAATGAACATGCCCCTTTGTTCTGATCACCCTTATGCCCATTCACTACTTAAGTGTATTTGGGCCTTGCTCCTGTCTTAACCTACTCCTGCATAGTGTTCAAATCTGGTGCTTGAGCTCCCTGACAATAAGCATTTTGGCAAGTGTTAACATTATTTCTCCTTGGATAATTATTGTTCCAATTATTATAATTATTCTATTATATCAACCATTCCTATTTAATTGTCTGGAAAATTGTCCTCTGATCCTGCATTCCCTAACAAAATGACCAACATGATTACACAACACCTCTGAGGTCCAGATCTCCTTTCTCTAGGCTTACATTGATTATTTGGCTGCAAGATCTAAGAGCTGCCATTGCCTTAATTTCCTTCATTTCACTTTCTCTAGCTTTATTTTCTGCATCCCTCAATTTCTTTTTTAAATCCTCTATTACAGTGTCCCTTTTTTCATATTTATCATCATTGTCAATACACAAATACATTACCTTTCTCCTTGATTCTCCTAGTCCTTTTTCTTCCCAATCAGGGCAATTATTTCTAAAGAATAATTTAATTTTAGGGATTGCATTTCTTATAAATATCATCTTAATGAGAGCTATTGTGCCTTCTTCTAACACATTCATGCCTAAGAAAATTTCAGCTGCATCTGTGATTTTTTCAAGGAAATTTGTAGATGTCTCATTCACTTTCTGTTTAATACTCTCAAATTTAGACCAAGCATTAGGCCTTTTAGTATGTCTCTTCATCACATCCATAATTGATTTTCTGGCCTTTTTCATCATTTCATAATCAGTTGAAGTATTCATATTCACACCTTGAAAATCTTCTGGCCCTGGGGTCAATACTGGATCATTCCTTGTTTCCTCTATAAATTTGTTTCTTTCCCTTTTTGTTAATATTTCTTTTATTAATAAATAAAAATCACCCCCCCACTGGGCTACCCAACTCCCCCCCCCCTTTTTTTAAACCCTTACCTTCCATCTTGGAGTCAATACTGTGTATTGGCTCCAAGGCAGAAGAGTGGTAAGGGCTAGGCAATGGGGGTCAAGTGACTTGCCCAGGGTCACACAGCTGGGAAGTGTCTGAGGCCAGATTTGAACCTAGGACCTCCCATCTCTAGGGCTAGCTCTCAATCCACTGAGCTACCCAGCTGCCCCCTTTTTTAAAAAATCACCACAATCAGGGTCAAAGATATCTATTGCCCTTTGAAATTCTCTTACAACCTTATTAGGTTATCAGCAAAGGATGGTGTCCTACATCTAATGGTTTCTAAATCCTCCAGTGTGAATAATTTGTGTGTTTTCACTTTCTATATCTCATCTTGGGTCAAAACTGGGATATCTCTTTAAGGGAACAGTGATGGTTAATTTTTATTGCATTCTGCCTCTTCCCATTCCAATGTAGACACTTTCTTTATTTTTCCATCATTATTTTTCTTATTAACCTCATTATCTTTTAAATCATTTACAAAATCATTGTTTAAAATCATCCTCACGTTCACACACATCTCCATTGCCTCTATATTGTCTTTCATAATCATAATCATCTGTTCCATCTCAGAATCCTTTGTAATACACAACACAATATCTTTCAATCTATAGCCAACACCAAACACCAAGATTTTACATTTCTATAATACAAATAAACATATACAAGTAAAAGGTACATGGGATAATATGGATCTGATAGTTAAAGACATCAATGGTTTCATCCACTCATATCCTAACAGTACATAACAACACTGGGGAAACAGAGAAAAAATTATATAAGGGATATATAAAAACACAGTCCCATATAAAAATAATACAATATTTATCATGTCCCCATACACGATGTTTACATTCAACATAGAGTTACTATACAATACAGGATATGATGTATTATAATCCACTTTGATTATTATTTATAAACACTAAAGAACAGAACAAAAAAAATCCAATTAAAAAAATCAACAAAAATCAAAATGGCTTCCTAGCACATGTACTAGTGGCCTTCAAACTTTTAAATGCCCCTCAGAATCCAGCAAGAGTTAGAGAGTTCCATGTCAATTAGGGCATTTACCCTGAGGAGCAGCCAAATGCTGAACAGGGTCAATGGAATGTTGCACTTAACTGCCTCTTAGTCATCAACCTATTGATCTGACTATTTTTCCCTGGCCTGGAGTCCACCATTAGTGACTCTCCCATCCCAGATAGGAGGAAAGATAGAGAATTATGGGTTCCTTTTTTTCTTAAACTTCCAAAACAGAGAGAAAATATTTATTTTGGGAACATTCCCCCCTTTCTCTTCCCCCCTTTCCCCCAAATCATTAAGTCAGCAGTAAGGTGATGTAGGAAGGTGAAATAAAGATGAACTAAACAACTATGTTTACCACCCTACCCCACCACTGTTACACTTACTTTGGGCTTACAAGATTGAACTCTCACAAATGATAATTAAAAGGACATATTGGACACACAAAAACTAAGTAAAAATATTGGCTTCCCTTGACCCTACCTCTAAGTGTTGAGTTTCATTAAGTTAAGTTACCTTGCTTTGGAATAAATTCTAACAAAATGGCTCTTATTATTTGCATAGAGAAATGAAACCACTAGTTTTCTCCCAAAACTATCTCTTGAGTTTATAAGTCAATGGCTATTTTTAAAAGGGAAAACTTGCAAAGTTAATCTTTGTTTCCCTTGATTGTATTAAAAATAATCTTTAAAAAAAAAAACCCACAAGTAAAACCATGATTAAACAATATGAGAGAAAGAAATAGGAAGTTTTCTTTAATTGAAATTTCTGGTTAACTAAGTTAAACAACCATTTTTTAGAATTGAAAATCCCTCTAAAATAGGATAAGATTATTTTCCTGCCTAAATCATACAGATTTAATATAAATGAATATTTCCCCTCTTGTTGAGGATCCTGATGGACATCAGAGCAAGTGTAAAAGGTTTGATTCCATACAGAATCTAATGTATCTTTTAGTAATTCTTTTTTTTTTAAACCCTTACTTTCTGTCTTGGAATCAATACTGTGTATTAGTTCTAAGGCAGAAGAGTGGTAAGGGCTAGGAAATGAGGGTCAAGTGATTTTCCCAGGATCACACAACTAGGAAGTTTCTGAGGCCAGATTTGAACCCAGGACCTCCCATTTCCAGGCCTGGCTCTCAATCCACTGAGTCACCCAGCTGCCCCCCTCATTTAATAATTCTTTAAAAATAAACATTATTATCATCTTATTTTCTAATTATTTGTAACTTTCTCCCTCCAACCACCTCAAAAAAAGAATAAAGAAAATTTTGGATAAATTGGAGGGGAGGCAGATAACAGTGGAATTATATTGAATTCAGAATGAGTGGGGGTGGGGGTGAGAGGTAAGGGAACAAGCTTTTCTTGAGTGTTTCCCAATTATTATCTCATTTGATTCACATGATAGCCTAGGGATCAAAGTGCTATTTTCATCTACATTTTGTGGTTGACTTGAGTTTGAATCCCTGACCTACCATTTATTTGTATGACCTAAGATTAAGCTTGGTGGCACAGTATATAGAGTGCTAGGTCTGGAGTCAGGAAGACTCATCTGGTTTTCTAACTGTATTTTATTTTTTCAAAAGTTTTTCAAAAGTTTGCATTTTGTATTTTACATTTTGAATTTCTGTAATTGTATGTTTTGCACTTACATTTCTGCAAATATATTTTCATTGATTATTTGTTTTCATTAAATTTTTCTTTTCTTTGATTTATATCCCATGTGCAGCTTAGCATAGATTAGATGGAGCAATAAGAATAGGATAAGATAAATGTAAGAATAAGACTATTTATTTTTGAAAATATAATAATAATGTTAGGTATAGCTTTAGAATTACATAGAATAGGGAGCATCCAGGAGAGATTTTTTTTAATCTCTCCATATGCTCAAAGAGGGGAAATTATAAGGATGACATTAGAAAATAAGTCTTGTTATATTAGTTTAAAGATAAGAAGTGAAGAAGCTGGCTTGAGAAAGAGTTGGAGTTTCAAAAAGAGCTGAGACAGAATGTCAGTTTCAAGTCTAATGGTTTTTTTCTGTGACAGTTGTTCTTTGTGTGTAGCAGTTGGTCTCTGGGAGTGACAGTTACTCTCTGGGTGTGTGACTGTTGCTCTGAGAGTTAAGTTACACTCTCTCTCTTGGATGAGGAGACATCTTTGCCTCTCTCTCTCTCTCTCTCTCTCACTGTCTGAGGTAGAAGGAAAGGAGGGAAAGACCTGAGGGAGTTAAATATTTTCTTTTTCCAATTTGGGAAATATTATTGCCTATCTATTGCTGTTTTTATAGGTTGTTTTAACTCTGAGAAGGCCAAAACAAAAACTGTGGTCTTTGGTTTGGACTCTGAGTCTGCTAAGGCTCAAAGTCCTAAATTGGTTCTTGTTGAAACTCAACCAGCTAGCCTGTGTTATTTTTATAACTTGAAGATGAAGTTAAGAATTATAAGGATAATAGTGTTAGTTTATTTAGAATAGTAAAAATTTGGATTAGTCAGATCAGGAAGGATCAGTTTAGTCTGTAGAAACAGGAGAAGCAGTTATTTGTGGAACCAGGGAGATTTATTTGGGTGGAGTTAGAATCCCTTAGAGTTAGAAATCCTTTTGTCTTTGTATTTTTAATAAATATTTTATTTTTTACAACAAGAATCTTATAGTATTCTTGTGCCTGATCCTGAAGAGACATTCACTTATGAGATTCACTTCACTGATATATACTGAAGATACTTCTAAGCACAGCAACCAGAGTATCTAAATCACTTTTTAAATAATAACCAATTCATTGTATTAGTTTTATAGTTTGCCTATTATTTTTCTACGAGTCAAGTCACTTAACTCTGCCTCGGTTTCCCCATCTGTCAAATGAACTGGAGAAGAAAATTGCAAACCACTACAAGATCTCTGCCAAGAAAACATCAAATAGAGTCACATAAAATCAGATATGATTGAATAACAACAAAAGGAGGAGGTAAGACTCAATGACCCCTAAGATCTCTTTTGGCTCCAAATCTATGATTCTATTAAATTTATAATTAAAATGAAATGAAATGAAAAAATATATAATTCCATGACACAAATTAAGGTGAAGTTCTGGTTAAATGAAATTTTATAATAAGCAATGTTTTAATTTTTCTGATTGATTATTAGCTTTTCTAATTTATAAAAAGGTCTACAGGGAGGCATCAGGTCTGCTGGTTATTCAACCAAGGAATGTCTCAGGACCACTTCCAAGTATTATGACTATAGATGGAAACTGAAACATTGCATTACTTAGAACTCTTTCTGAATATTCAGCTCATGTGTTTAAGAAACAAGTCTTCATCAACCTTGAATATCTTCTTTACCTCTTCAAGACCCATTGGATCCATTTCTTTTCTTTGACTGCCAGGTTTAAGGAATTTCTGAATGCTGGGGAGTTTGCTCATTCTAGCTTTGAACTCCTGAAATGGGGAAAAATGAAACAACCTGTAAATGAAGCAAAGAGCTTTTCACACTGGAGCAGAGCCCAAGGGTTGCTCATGCCAAGAATTCAGGGTCATTTTATCCTGGGGGAAAGCCTTGACAAACCTTTTCACTTCTGTGAGCAGTGAGGTTTGAATAGTCCTTAGGAACTCCTTGTTCTCCAAATGTAAAGCCCCCTTTTCAATTATATAACATATCTTTTCTTTTAAAAATGTTTATCCTGGGGCAGCTAGGTGACTCAGTGAATAGAGCCTTGACTAGAGACAAGAAGTCCTGGGTTCACATCTGGCCTCAGACACTTCCTAGCTGTGGGACCCTGGGCAAGGCATTTAGCCTCCATTGCCTAGCCCTTCTTGTTCTTTTGCCTTGAAACCAATAAACACTATTGATTCTAAGATGGAAGGCAAGGGTTTGAAAAAAATGTATATCTCACACTGATTTTCTTAATTGTTTGTATAGACTTCTTAAACATCAAGATGGAAGTGGTAACTTGAGGTAGTAGATGGAACACCAATTAGCCTCCACACTTAGAAAGACCCAAGTTCATGCTAGCTATGTGACTCTGAGCAAGTCACTTAACCTCAGACTATGACTATAAGCTATAGAGTTTCATTTGATTTTTATTGATGGTTGAGTTTGCCCAATGGGCTTTCTCTACATCAATGAATAACAGCCTTAGACCACCCCTGACCCAAATAAAAACTATATAGGAAATGTAAAAGGAAAGACAGCATAATTTGAGAGCTAAGCTAAGCTCCTGGAGGAGAAAGATGATGGCATTCATTTTTATATTACCCTACCTCTACTCCCAAAGTTGAATATGGCATTTTGTGCTAAATATGGGTGCTAAATATTTATTAGTGAATAAATTAAAGAATTTATCAAATTTGGGGCCTTTTTTAAGCATGTCTTCCATTAAAATTCTCCCCTGTATGTTAAATAGTGTGGAGGAGACCAATAATTCTTTTTTTTTTATTTAGTCAATTTAGAACATTATTCCTTGGTTAAAAGAATCATATTCTTTCCCACCCTCCCCTACTCCCACCTTTTCTCATAGCCAACACACAATTCCACTGAGACCAATAATTCTTAAAATCTATATTAGTAAAATGAAAGTTCTAGGTTCTAGGAGTTCACTGAATATTTTAATGTGACAAACAACCAAAGAAATTAACTTAAATTAAAAAAAATAAAGTTCTAGGTGGTCCCACCATGCTGGAAAGGCTTTGAACTTAGAGCCTGTCCATGGACCGTGTGCCTACCATCCATAAAAGCATTCAGCTAAATGCATTAAGGCTCATCATCAGAAGGATGCTCAATAGTTGATGGTTATTTTTGACCACAGCAGCTCATAAATATCATCTAAGAAGGGAGCTTGGTTATCCAAATAGAATTAGGCTCAGTAGATAAAGGACTCACAGAGAGGAAATCCCAGATCTTTTAAGCCAATTAGCAAGCATGTATTAATCACTTACTGCGTTCTAGGTGCTATTCTGAACTCTGGAGATAAAAAGGGACAAAAACCCAATTCTTGCCCTCAACAAGCTTACATTCTAATAAGGGGAGACAGCACAATATAGAGGGTAAATGGTGACCACTTTTGATGGGATTACCTGCAGTTTAGGGAATGCAGAGAGAATATCCGACTTTAATTCTTCAACCATTAGGATGGCTTCAAACAGCTGTATATCTGCCCAGCTCATCTGGTTGCCAACAAGATAATTTTTCCCATGACTTTTTAAAGCCTGTGGATCAGTGACAAGGAGAGAAAGAAAAGAATAAAGGGTACATTACTTCTAATATAATGGAAAGAGCAAAATCATACGGAAGAAAACATAATGTAGAAGAAATACAGAGAGCAATTTTATTGCTGTTTTCTTATTAAAGAAATAAGCATTTATTAAACACCTTCTATGTACTGGGTCCTGTGCTAAGTGGTGAGCATATAAGGAAAGGTTTAAAAAAACATTCCCTTTCTTAAGGATATCAGTGTAACAGAGGATGCAGCCTGTAAGCAACTATGAACAAACAAGCTATAGATAGGACAGATTTGGTGTTGTCTCAGAAGGAAGACACAGAAATTAAAGAGAAATGGAAAAAATGTTTTTGCAAAAGGTAGGAAAGAAACCAGTAGCCAGAGATGAGGGTAGAGAGACTTTCAGGCATGGGAGACAGTCAGTGAAAATTCCTGGGAGTCAGGAGATGGGAAGTCTCCTGTTAAAAACATCAAGGAGGTCACTGTTTCTGGATAGTGTTGGGCTTGCTATCAGGAACACTCCAGTTCAGATTTGACCTTAGAAACTTACTTACTATGTGACCCTGGGAACACGACCACTTAGTCTTTGTTTGCCTTAGTTTCCTCATCTGTAAAATGGATTTACCCTACCCTCCAGGTTGTTGTAAGGATAAAATGAGATAATACTTGTGAAGTCCTCAGCACAGTTGTCGAGCAGGCATATAGTGAGTGTGTTGTAAATGTTAGCTATTCTTATTATTGGAATTAAAAATCCATAGTGAAGTCTCTCATGGCATCAGTATTTCCCAAATGCCTAAAATCTTGGCTTCCATTTTAAAACTTATTCAACAAATCAATAGTACAAATGCAAACACAAACCCATATTTAGTCTCATCTGGTAAAGATACAAAGACCAAAAATAACCCAATTCCTGCCACCAAGGAGCTTCTACTGTACCAGGAGGATGCTGCTGCAACGTACATAGACATAATGTACCCTGTATATACTTGAAGCACTATGAATAGCTGGGCAAAATCTTCACTTCATTGACACACCCAGAAATAAAGAACTTGGGGGTCATCTACTCCAGCTCCCTTATTTTCCAAAGGAGTAAAAGGAGACCCACCAATGTTAAATTCATGTGCCCATGGAATACAACTAGAAAATGCAATTTGAACTCAGATTGCAGATCTCACATCTAGTGATTTATTTTATATTAGAACATGTTGCCTCTCATGTTCTAGTAAAAGCTGTAATCTATAAAATCACAGCCTAATAATTTATGTAATTTAATACAGATGTCTTCTAAATGAAATCTGCAACTTGGAGTCAAAAGGACGTTGATTCTCCTTTCTGCTTTGCCATTTACTGCATGATCTTGGGCAAGTCACTGCATTTCTCTGAAATTCCATTTCCTCACCCATAAGTGGGAGTGATATTTGCACTGCTTACCTAATAGGGGTGTTGTGAAAAGTAAGTAAAATGCTACTTATAAAGCTTTTGATAGTCATAAAGCACGTGTTAATTTAAGATGCTACAGAATTGAAAACTTTTCCCAATGTGATCCCAACTTACCTTTCCAGCCTTCATTTTATGTTATGGTTGTTCACACAGGCTAAGTCCAGACTTGTTGTCCTTCTTCCTGTTCCTCAGTCAAGGGATCCCATGTGTTTGCACAATCTGGCGCCCATGCCCAGACTGTACACTTTCTTTACCTTTATCTCTACTGAGTCCCTAGATTCCTCCAAAGGTCACCTCAGAAGTCACCTATTATCTAATAATTTCCCTGGCCCCATCCCCACTTATTAGTATTGTCGTTGATCAGTCTTTTAAGCTGTATCTGACTTTTTGTGACTCCAGGTTGGGTTTTCTTGGCAGAGATACCGGAATAGTTTGCCATATCCTTCTCTAGCTCATTTGATAACTGAGGAAACTGTGGCAAACAGGGTTAAGTGACTTGTCCAGGGTCACATAGTCAGTAAGTGTCTGAGGATGGATTTGAACTCAAAAAGATGCACTATACCACCCAGTTATTTGTCCTGAAAAAAAATTCCTTATATTTATTTGTGTGTGTGTATGCATGTGTGTGTGTGTGTGTGTGTGTGTGTGTGTGTGTGTGTCTAACCTCAAAGCCTGTGGTCTTTCTCCTGTACTATGCTGCCTCCAACATTTCTGCCCTGTCACATATGTGCTCTGAATGAAGTAGAGAAGGCAGTTGTAATTTCAGTGAAGTACCTCCTTGCTCCATACCTTCTCATACACTGGGAAGAATCTTTCAGTGGCTCTCTCCAGGATGAAGTTGAGGTTCTTTTCCTCTTCTCCAGGATAACACAGTGGGTAGTACATGATCATTTCATTCAGATCTCTCATCCCTTCCACATACATGTCAATCCTGGAGAAGGAAAATGGCATAAATAAGAATATGATTACTACCAAAAACAACTGAAGAACCATTTAATAATCACAACTGATGCAGAGAGAAAGCTTTGAAATTTGCAAAGCTCTTTATCTATTTTATTCCATTTGAGCCTCTCCATACTAAAAGCTGGGTACTAGAGGTATTATTATCCCCATTTTAGAGCTGAGCAAACTGAGTTTCAGGGGGTGACTTGTCCAGTGACCCCGTTAATGTGTCAGGGACAAGTTTTGAACCTGGTCTTCCTGACTCTAACACTATATCTTAGATATGCCACTTGCTATCTATGACCTTGGGTATGTCACAAACTTTCTATGCCTAGGTTTCCTTATTTGTACAGAGAAGTGGTTGGACTAGAAGACTCCCAAGGTCTCTTATTGCTCTAAATCTTTGATCTCATCACACTTCACTTTATTCCTTCCTAAAAGGTAGGTGGCTCCGTGTCCCAGGACCTAAAACCAGTTGCTAGTGTGGAGGAAGTTCCCAGAAAGGATGCATTATGCTTACTGCCCAAGCATGTTAAAAAATATAGACCTCAGGGACAGCAGCTAGGTGGCTCAGTGGATCCAGAGCCAGGCACAGATACAGGAGGATCCAGGGTTCAAATCTGACCTCAGACACTTCCTAGACCCTGGGCAAAACACTTGACACCCCCCCCCCATTGCCTAGCCCTTACTTGTGTGTGTGTGTGTGTGTGTGTGTGAGAGAGAGAGCGAGAGAGAGAGAGAGAGAGAGAGAGAGAGAGAGAGAGAGAGAGAGAGAGAGAGAGAGAGAGAGAGTTCAGATGATGTAAGTTTCAGGACTTAATAAACAGAGAGAATACAATAAATGCCCAAGAAACATGATATATTAGAATGAGTCAAGGAAATGGTCAACTGGGCAAAGAAAGGTTGAAAGGGACCCCATTGATTTAGTGGCAACAATGAAATGACCTTGAAAGCAGGGACAATTCTTGGGGAAGAGGTTGTAGGTGGCCCCTGAAGTGTTTCTGACTGCCTCATTTAGAGCAATGGTTCCAATTCAATCTAGCTAACAAACACTTTTAAAATCCCTTGAGGGTCAATCAATAAACATTTACTAACCACCTACTATGCTTTGGGTACTGTGCTAGGGAGACAAAGACAAAAAAGAAAAAATTCTTGAACTCAAAGGATAATGTTTGATTGTGAAAAATAATGTGCATATATAAATAAATGTTATATCTATGATACAGAATTACTGGGGTGGGGGTGAGGGGGTCAGGAAATGAAGGAAGTCAGAAAAAAGCTCTCAAGTAGGAGGTGATATTGAGGTGAGCTTTGAAGGGATCTCAGAATTCTGAAAGCCAGAGATAAAAGGGGAGTACATGCCAGGCATGGGATCTAGAGTGCTTTTGCAAAGCCACAGAGCTAGAAGCCTTGATATTTTATTTAAAGTAGTAAGAAAGCAAATTAGGCTGGAAGGTGGAATGTGTAAAGATGAGTAATATGTAATAAGCCCAGAAAGATATTGATTGGAGGTTAACTCCAGCTTTGAATGGCTATGAATACAAACCAGAAAAGTTTATACTTTATACTAGAGGCAGGGAACTGCTGGAGATTTTTGAGTGAGTTCCAATTTCCTTTGTCTTTTGTCATATTTGTAGGACTTGGTCATCTCTTTGAGACTTTAATACTTATATTGTTCATTATTTTGTGTGTGTGTGACCCCATTAGTGATTTTTTTGGCAAAGATATTGAAATGGTTTGCCATTTTCTTCTCTAGCTCATTTTACCAGCGTGGAAATTGAGATAAACAATTAAATGGCTTGGCCAGACTCCCACAGCTAGTAATTGCCAGAGGTTGGATGGGAACTCAAGAAGATAAGTCTTCCTGACTCCATGCCCAGTACAGTATCTACTGCACTCCTTGTAGAAATTGTCCTTCCTTCTAATTTTTGTATCTTCCCTGTTGACTTATCAGCTTGTACTTCAGGGTTTAACATTTTCATCTAGTTTTAGCCTTTTTTCCTTATAAACTCTTTTGCTCACTTCTTGAAACTCTCTCTTTGTCCTAGGGCTTTCCTGCAAATCTGCCTCAACCTCTTCTCATATTGAAGAATATATTTGTCCCAGCTAGGACCTGGGCCCCTAGCCTAATCAGCTTCTGAGATAGACATAGCTACCTCAACTGGATTTCAGTCCTCTTCCTTTTAAACATGGCACAAGCCCAGTTCCTTCTATGGTTCTTTCTTTCACTGTCCTATATCAGCTTCTATCACTTTTGGGGAGTTGGGGTAAGGTGGAAATTAGGCAGAATCAATGCCTATTGCTTGCTGCAATGGAGGCTGGATTGGGGTTATTGCTCAGAGTTTCTGCAGCAGGTGAGGGAGAAAACAAGTCCTTGTGCAGGTCCAAAGCACAAGCCTGTGGATTGGCTTATATACCCTATGTAGTATGCTGCATATAAGGGGAAGGGGGTGCCTACTGAATACCTTAAGGACATTTAGAATAAAGGATCATCAGGTTATAGATTTAAACCTAGAAGGGATCTCAGAAACTACTTAGTAGACTCCTTACTTTATAGATGAGAAAATTGAGATTCAAGGAGGTTCAATGATTTGAAATGGGTCAAACAAATAAGCCTGAGATATGAGTTTTGAACTAAGTCATAGGATCATAGATAGGGAATTAGAAGGGACCTCAAAAGACGACTAGTTCAACCCCTTCACTTTATGGATAAGGAAACTGAGGACCAGGGTAATAAAAAGAAGTCATACTAGTAGCATTCTTCAGAGGTGAAATTTGAACTCATGCCATAGGACAATTAGGTATTGTAGTAGATAGTAGAGTAGATAGATAGAGCATCAAGCCTGGAATCAGGAGGATCTGAGTTCAAAGTCAGCCTCAGACACTTAGAAGCTATGTGATAATGGTTATTAGGAGCAAATTATTGTAATGCATCAGTAGCAAGTCTTGGGAGTCTGGAAGATCTGGGTTCAAGTTTTGCCTTTAAACCCTACTAGCTGTATGTATGGCCCAGGGCAATCTCAATTATTAAAGAGAATTTCCTAAAATGAAAAGGGTGACTTCCATGTTTTATCACAAGTATGAAATGATTACTGTACAGAGCTTTCTCCTTCAGGTCCTTCCCATACAAGTTGTATTTGGCAGCTATATACTTCAGGATGGCTCTGGTTTGTACCAGGTTCAGTCCATCAATTTCAACCATTGGCACTTGTTGATACATCAGGTTTCCACCTAAAAATGGAAAGAGATATCAGGTCAGTGACTTACTCCCCCTCATTAGAGTATGAGTGTGGAATGGTAGTTTGGGATCCAGAAGAGACCTGGAACATCATCCACTTCACCTCTCTCATTTTATAGCAGTGGAAAATGAAGCCCAAGATGGACCTGCTTAATAAATAATTGATTTCCTTTCCATATGTTTACCTACATAGATGGCACAGTGGATAGTGTAGGAAATTCTGCCTCAGACACTTGCTAGCTATGTGGCCCTGTGGCTCAAGCCTCAGTTTCCTCATCTGTAAAATGAGGATCATAATAGCACCTACCTTAAAGTTGGCTGTGAGGATTAAATTTGTAAAAAGCTTTGTGGACTTTAAAGGGTTACATAAATTGGGATGATTATTATACTATATTTGTTGCTTCCTTTTAAAAAATGAAAAAAAATTTAAGATTTGAAAAAAATCTTTTATGTGCCTCAGATCGTACTTGGTACACAGTAGGTGCTTAATAAATACTTCTTGATAGACTAATTAATATATGCTCTCTCTTTAAATCCTATTGCCATGCCTTAGAATAGGTTCTCATCAGCTCCTATCTAGATTATTTGAATATGTTTCTAATTGGTCACCATACTTCCAGGCTCTCTCTTTTCCCCTGAGCCCTTCCTAACTAGTCTTCTGAAAGGATGACAATTCAGGTTACTTCTTTGCATAAAAAATTTCTGGGGGCTTCTGGGTTAACGTGTCTGTGGTCTAGATATAGAACTCATCCTCTCCTCTTCACCTACCAATATAAACTACCTCAAAAGGCCAAAAAATCCAAACCCATATGGATGAAGGGACTCTATAGTAGGGTGAAGCATTGAAGGTATGTGGGATTTGGGCATTTCCACACTATAAGGGAGTGAAATAGCTTCCACCAAAACGTGAGCTGAACAACCCTCCCCCCACCCCACCTACGGAGCCAGAGTCAGAGCCAGTGAGCTAGAATCAGTGAGTGAGCAAGGGGCACCTCTAGAGCAATCAAGGGGCACTTCTATGTCCTTGGCAGCTGACTAAGACCACCAAAGACCTACCCCTGAGAGCAGCTAGACCTGAGACCCCAGCAAACTGAAGAGCACTGACCTTGGGCTCCTGCATGTTGAAATAGCACAGAGAAGGGCAATAAACAGTAGAAGCTGCAGAGATTCAAGAGGTGGCCTCAGGCAAAAACTGAGCTCCTTAGCTCCATACACAGAGAGCTTGCCCTCCTCATTCAGACTTCTGACTGGAAAGGGAAGGAAAAACCACCATAGTGATGGCAAATAATGCCCAGGAAAAACTACTTCCCAACACCAAGAAAAACAAGAAGAAGGCATTGACCCTGGATGATTTTTAAGGAGGAAAAAATCCAGACCACAGAAGAAATAGTAGGAGGACATACAAAAAATACATCCAAACCTTCAAAAAAAATGGAAATTGGCCACAACCTCTTCAAATCAGAGCTTATAAAAAAGATGGAAGGATTTTAGCAAGAAAAGTGGGAAATAATTTAAAAAGAAAATAACAGTTTAAAGGACAGGAACTCACAACTGGAGAAACAGCTGGAAGCCATGAAAAGCAGGATAGACCAAACTGAAAAGGAAAATTAAAAGATTATAGTGGAAAACCAGTTCTTAAAGACCAGAATTAGGCAATTGGAAGCCAATGAGTTTGCAAAACAGCAAGAATTAATAAAGCAAAGTCAAAAGACTGCCAAAATAGAAGAAAACAAAATATCTCACTGACAGATGATAGATCAGGAAAACCGGTCTTGAAGAAGTAATTTGAGAATCATTGGTCTACCTGAAAACCCAGAAACTAACAGAAATCTTGCATAAAAAATTCTAATAATTCCTAGTCATCTACTCTTTCCTTTCATTCAAGCTCCTGCATGACCTGACTCCATCCTAATCTTTCCAGTCTTATACCCCAACACCTTTTTTTAAGCTCCTACTTTCTGTCTTAGTAACAACTCTAAGATAGAAAGTTAAGGACTAAGCAAACAGGATTAAATAACTTGCCCAGGGTCACACAGCTTGGAAGTGTCTACAGTCAGATTTAAACCCCGGTGCTCCTTACTCCAGGTCTGGCATTCTATCCACTGAACCTTGTAGCTGCTCCTATCCCTGCATATCATTTTCTCCCTCCCTCCTTCTTCCCTTCCTTCCTTCCTTCCTTCCTTCCTTCCTTCCTTCCTTCCTTCCTACCTTCCTTCTTTCCTTCCTTCCTTCCTTCCTTCCTTCCTACCTTCCTTCCTTCCTTCCTTCCTTCTTTCCTTCTTTCCTTCCTTCCTTCCTTCTTTTCTTTCTTCCTTTCTTCCTCCGTCCCTCCCTCTCTTTTCCCTCCCTTCCTTCCTTCTTCCATCCCTGCCTCCTTCTCCCTCTCTTCTCCTCTCCTCTCCTCTCCTCTCCTCTCCTCTCCTCTCCTCTCCTCTCCTCTCCTCTCCTCTCCTCTCCTCTCCTCTCCTCTCCTCTCCTCTCCTCTCTCTCTCTCTCTCTCTCTCTCTCTCTCTCTCTCTCTCTCTCTCTCTCTCTCTCTCTCTCTCTCTCTCTCTCTCTCTCTCTCTCTCTCTCTCTCTCAGAGGAAAAATCTTTACTTTCTTCTTTCTGTGTCACTAAAATCCAATTCACACACAGATGAAGACATCACCCATGGAATCATTGGTTCTCTTGGAAGACAAAGGATGGACACCAGCAAAGGCAATAGGTCTTCATGGACTAGCATAATATAACAGCAAAACTGTGAACTCACTCTTAATTAAGTTATCAAAATCTTCAGCTGATTTTAATAGTTTTTCTTCAAACTGGAAAAGAAAAGAATACATGAGGCTATCAGAGCAATGGAATCACAGAATGTTAACACTGGGAGGGAACTTAGACATAACCTCAGACAATTGGATGGTATAACATTGGAATAGAAGTCAAAAAGATCAGAATTCAAATCCTACTTTAGGTCCATATTTACTAGTTGGGTGACCCTAGACATGTCATTTCACTTCTTTGAGCCTGAGTATCCTCATTTGCAAAAATGAGGAATTTGGAATAAATATCCTCTTAGGTTCTTTCCACCTCTACAACCATGATTCTATGTTGTCATTCAATAGTTCTCAAACATTTTATTCTCAGAATTTATCTTTTACCTTCTTAATATAATATTTAGAGGACCTACTGAAAGAGCTTCTGTTTATGTAGGTTTACTCGATCAATATTTTCAATGGCAAACATTAAAACAGATAAGTTTTAATATATTTTACTAAATTTTGGATATAGTTTCATTATTATCTGGATTTATTTAAAATAACCATAACAAACCCTTTCTAAATGAACCTAACAATGTTTCTTTCAATATTCCTGGAGCAAGAAAGGACATAGTAATTTATTTGCAATGTTAAACATTAAAATAGATAAATTCTAATATAACTTAATTTTAAATATTTAATCACAAATATATTTTTATTTTAATTCATTTAAAATAACAATAAAAACCCTTTACATAGTAACCTGTGTGCCACATAGTCCTCATAAAACCTCTGCAGAGCATAACGCCTAATCTAGACTGTAAATATAATAAAATGAAATTTTCAATATTAAAAATAGTGCTTAAGTTTATGATACGTAATGAGATTACACATCTGTTCACAAGTTAGTTGAATTTTCAATCTTGTGACAGAGTGAGAGATCAGGCTTAGCAGAATTACAGTCCATAGGATCTTAGGAGGCAGGTAGAGTTGGAAGAGACATAGGAGATTACCTCCACCAATTCCCTCATTTGATAGCAGAGGAAATGAAACACCACAGAAATGAAGTGATTGACTAATATCAGTTAGAGGGGTGGGGTGGGGTGTGAATCACTCTGAAAGGTCATTACAAGTTTTTTCTAGTATGTTAACCTAAATTACTAATGTTTAAATGTTTAGAAATTTCACAGAGTTTTTAAAGGCCATGTATATAATGAATCTGAACCTCCCCCATTCGAGGCCAATTTTTTTTAATCCATAAAATGAATATTTTTCAAATATCTAAAAATAAATTCAACCACTGTTCCTTGATATTTTTCAATTCTCCCACATGTCAGGGCTTTAACATTTTTTAAGACCCTTACCTTCCATCTTAGAATCAATACTGTATATTGATTACAAGGCAGAAGAGTGGTAAGAGCTAGGCAAATGGGTTAAGTGACTTGCCCAGGGTCACACAGCTAGGAAGTATCTGAGGTCAGATTTGAACCCAGGACCTCCTGTCTCTAGGCCTGGCTCTCAAGTCACTGAGCCACCCAGCTGCCCCCTGGACTTTTTAAATTAACAACAGCACTAAGCACTAATAATCTATTAGTGAAGTTAATCAGAGCTAGTATCATTCTTTGTGTCAAAGAATAGAAAACATTTTTCCCCCAAGAGTCATTACAATATAGGCAAAGATCCCAGATCACAGAATGTTAAAGGTAGGAGGAATATCAGAGATAATCTAATCCAACTTTCCAATTTTATAGATGATGAAATTGAGTCTCAGAGATGCAAGGAGGATTCCCTAAAGGTATATAACTAGTGTCCAGAGGACCTGAACCCAGGTGTGTTGAATTCAAATCCAGTGATCTTTCCACCACACTCTCTTTCCACTTTCAGAAAGAGAACTCAATAAACTCTTAATTATGAAGATAATCATGCCTTTCAACTTGCTCCTGAGGCTCAGTTCAGTGTTTTAAAAAAAAAAAGATGGTTATCCCATTGATTGGACCCCTTTTTTGAAGGGAATCATTCAATGAGTTCCATGTGACTGCTCCTCTAGTAATACTTGTTTTGAGGGGAAAAGGAATAAATTCAAGAAAAAAGCATCTACCTCGACTCCAGCAGCTGCCAAGAGCCAGCGCACTGATTCCATTCTGCCTCTTCCATTGAAGTAATGAAGTATGGGCTTCCCAGACATGATCTTCAATTCCTGGTTTTCTGAAAAACAGCAGAAAGCAGCGAGCTGACTAGGAACTAGAGATAAAAGTTGTCCTTTTTGTAATCTTGACTCCACTGAGAATAGCAGAGCTAAGTCCAAACACCAAGCTCAGAGAGCAGACTGGGAGGGAGAGAAGAGGGAAAGAAACTCATGGGAAGGGCAGGAGTCAAACCTACAATTTTTCCCCTTAAAGACAGGCAGAGGGCAGGGAAGCATGGATCCACTTAACTGCCTGACATGTATTTGGGGCTTTAGTGAGCAGTGTCTCCTCAGCTTAGCCTGGTTCACACAGGATATTTGAAATGTAAATGTAGAGCTTCTTTCACTGGGAAAGGAACGTCCACTCAGATCATTTTTCTCATTATATCAAAGTTGGTCTTCCTATTCTGGGTATCATGATTCTCATATAACTCTTTTTTTTTTTTTAAATTCCAGGGGTTATTCAAGGGGTAATAGTTATGCAGATATAGGTCAAGCCTTCATCCAGGAAATTCTCTTATCAAAACCCAAGAAGCTTAAGTTGATGGGAAAGTTTTCAGTGATGATGAATAGCAAAATAAATGATATGGACCTGTGATTTGATTTTTGTAGTGAGCTCCCTGGTGAGGGAATCACTTCCACCAATAGCAGACCTGCCATGGATCTGGGGCTTTTAGCCTGAGAGTTGCCTAGGACACAAAGAGGTAAGCAACTTGCCCAGGTTAAGCAACACTGCCTTAGGAGTCAGAATCAGATCTTGAAGCTGAAATGGCTTTTTTAATTACATACAATTCCTCATTTCCTCTTCACTGTAGAAATCCCATCTAATAAAATGTACATGGCTAAAAAGCTGATTTCTAATTGACAAGTGAAAGGACCCCATAAGTACAGAGATGCAATTATACACAGATTCCCATGCCTCCCATGAGAATGAGAACATTCCCTGAACAACTCACAAGCTCCCAGGGTTATGTCTTAGTTGAAATATCTCCAAAAGTTCATTTCTCAGCAGTTGTCTGTGCCTCATGGATATTCTACCCAATTTCTAAAGTTGCTGGAGTTTTCAATTGGACTATTGCTGGGGTTCTTCAAAAGAAGTACTAGCACTCTTTTGTGAGATTATTCAGCCAACATGCCTGGAGTTAACTTCATTTTCAGCTCTTGTGTGATTCAGGTCCACAGCCAGGTTCAGTCAGTAAACAAAAGAGACCCTCAACTTCATGTTAAGATTTTTTTTTCCTCCCAACTATAATCAACCTCTTCCTTCAAAGGAATTTCCTGGTCTCCCAGATATTTAGGTTCAGAAGAGTAAATGTCTATCATGGCTTAGGCATATGGTGTACAAGCCATTTAAAAATTATATGAAAGTTCTGATATCCCTCAAGGAGCCACTTAGAAACATTGGAGGAGCAGGCAGAACTAGCAGCCTCCTTCTTCCAATTATTTATTAGTCAAAACATCTGATCAAACAGAACATCAGAATCCCAGAGCAAAAGTCACTCAAATGTATTCTGAACATTAGCTTGAACTTTCAAATTCCCTAATCACATCACAATCTGTTGTTATTCCACCTCTTCCTCTGACTTACACCCCTATTCTTCATCCTCACTTTGACCTCCAATCTTTCTAACAGATTCTTTCTGAGGTCATCACCCTGCACTTGTTTCACTCTCCTCCCTTTACCATCTTGACTTCTTGGTCAAGCTGTTTAGTTCTTCACTGTTCTCTTCTCTCCAGGTCTCTTATCCCATTTAACCTACTGCCAATATGGCTTAACCTAAGACTTTTCTTAACTTCCACTGCCTTTACTCTGAAGCAGCTGGAGAAAATCATGAAACCAAGTTGCCTGGTTCCACTAGACATGTCTGTTCTATAATTTCAACTGGCACCATCATGTAGAAGGTAATTCTTTTTATCTCCCCTAACTGATTCTACTCTCACACACAGTCATTTCCCCAAACCTATTCATTACTCCTCAAACATCCCATGGCCCTCCTCCCCCCACCATATTTGTAAAGATATTAGAAAATGAGTATTGTTTTACTAGTTTAGGGATAAGAAGTAAAGTGGCTGGCTTGAGAAAAGAACTGGAATTTGAATCAGAGCTGAGAGAGCGTGTTAATTTCAGATGTGACATAACCATTTTTCTATGTCAATTACTCTCTCTGGCAGTTGGCAGACACACACTCTCGGACACTCTCTCAGGGCTGGAGGAGGTAACATCTTTGCCCCTCTCTCTCTGTCTGAGGGAAAGATCTGAAGGAACTTAGTGTTTTCTTTTCCCAACTTGGGAAACACTATTGAATATGTATTGTTGTTTTTATAGATTGGTTTATATCTGAGAAGACAAAATAAAAACCTGGTCATTGGTTTGGAAACTTGATTCTTGTTGAGACTCAACCAGCTAGCCTTTGTTATTTTATAATTTGAATGTGAAGTTAAGATGTATAAGGAAAATAGTGGTAGTTTTTATTTAGATAGTATAAATTTGGGTTAGTCAGATCAGGGAGAAGTAGTGTAGCCTGTGAAACACAGGAGAAGTGGTTCATTGTGGAACCTGGGAGTTTATTTGGATGGATTTAGAATCCCTTAGAATTAGAAATCAATATCTTTCAATAAATATTTTATATTTATAATAAGAGTCTCTTTAGCATCCTTGTGCCTAGCCCTGAAGGGAAGTTCATATTTGAGCTTCACTTGATCACTGAGGATATTTTTAATTACATCTATCGAAAGTATCCAAACAGTTTTGAAACTGTATTGGAACAGTGTTTCTATCTATTTTGTGTAGCTTGCCATTATTATATTTTTTATTTTTGTTTTATCAACTGAGAAGTTTTTTCTCATAGGTCACTGAAAAAATTGAGGTTATTCAAGGAGAACTCCAAAAGACCTCATCTCGCATCACTCAGATCATTTTTATCAGTATTTCCTGTATCCTGTATTACAAATATAAGTGCTTTTCCTAGAGCCAGAAAGACTCATCTTTGTGAGCTCAAATCTGGCCTCAGACACTCACTAATTATTGTTACTATGAAATGTGACCCTGTAACGATGGTAAAGATGGGTGACCAGGATTTTACTGTAACCTAATCTGACAGGGTAGTCCCTTCAAGGCTCAGAGAACAAAGATGGCTATGATCTCTGCCCTAGTCCAGTATAAATCCAATCCGACTGCATCTTTAAACTAGCGAGGTTTATTAAAAATATAATAGGAAAGGGAATTAGGAGTGTGGGTCATAAGCGATTAATTCCCTATCACTAAAGCCTCTATCTTTTGCCCGCCCAGCAGTCTCTTCAATCTCCAGATAGACCGGAGCTGCTCTAACTCCACTCTCTGCCTAAGAATTCCTCTTCTATCTACTTATTTCTAGGCTGAAACCCACACAGGTATTGAGTCTTTAGAATATAGATTGATAGCAGTGAAATTGGGAATGAAGAGTGATGGGGTCCACCTCAGAGAAGCAAAGTCTCTCTGAGGCAACCTTTAGCAGTTCAATCAACTCTCCTTCCCAATTTAGGTCTTCTTAGTGTGTCAGCAGTGTTGAAGGCTTTAGCAATTTCCAGATCTTGTTGAAATGGCTCAAAGGAATAAGTCACTGGCCCTTAGATCTCCCTGCCCCCATCCTTGAAGATTCCAATCAGGTCACCCCACATCTCTGTAGTTCCACAACATTCCGTGTCATTCTTGCTCTCTTTCCAAAAATCTTCCTTCACACTACGTGAGCCTATGCAAGACACTTAACTTTGTTTGCCTCAGTTTTCTCATCTGTTAAATGAGCTGGAGAAGGAAATGACAAGCTATTGCAGTATCTTTGCCAAGAAAACCCCAACTGGAGTCACAAAAAGTCAGACAAAACTGAAATGACTGAACAACAACAAAAACACTAACACATTGTGAAGGGGGATCTTCTCTTTTCAAGGCAAACTTTCCTACATACACAAGTGATCTCTCTCATCCTATCTTCTCCCACAGATGACCCCTTCTCTCATCTCTACTCCCTCACTAATCTTCATTTTCTCCCTGTCTCCTGCTCATTTCCCTAATGCCTACAAACACTAAGAAAGGTTTTTACATCTTCAAAAAATGGATTTGGCCTATGGGCTGTGTTTTATTTATCTCTAGAAAAGTCAGTGAAGATCTCAGAAAATATAATGAAACATATGCCTTCTTTTACAAAAGAAACATAAGGGGACCAAATAGAAAAGCTCTCCTTGGCATTCAAAGCCCTTCATAGCCTAGCCTCCTAGGTCCATTTCCCAAAGCAGTGAAAAAAAAAAAGGAGGACAGGACCTACTTGAACAAAAAAATATATAGCATCCCTTTTTGTAGTGGCAAAGAATTGGAAATTGAGAGGACATTCATCAACTGGGGAATGACTGAACAAATTGTGGTGATGGTGATCAAATAATATTGTACTTTAGAAATGATGAAAAGGATGATTTCAGAAAGAGCTGGAAAGACTTACATAAACTGATGCAGAGTGAAATCAGCAGAATCAGGAAAACATCAAGTATGGTAACAGCAATGTTGTGGGATGATCAACTGTGAGAGACTGAGCCTCTATGAGCTATATGATGATCCAGGACAATTGCTTTTCTCCTCCAGAGAAAGGACTGTTGGAGTCAGAATGCTGATCAAAGCATATGATTTTTCACTTCAGTTTATTGGGTTTTTATTTGGGGATTTTGATTTTATGAGTATTCTCTTAGAATAATGAACAATATGAAAATGGGTTTTGCATGATAATATACTTATAACCCAGAAAAGTAAATAACCTAGCTCCCTCCTACCATTGTATGTGTCTTACCCTTTACTCTGTCACATATTCTTTGATTCAATGATACTGCTCTCCCAACCATTCCAGATACAAGACACTCCATTTCTAGATTCTGGGCATTTTTTCTAGCTATTCACCATGCCAAGAACACTTTCCATCCTCCACTCCAACTACTGATTTCCCTGACTTCCTTTAATCTCAACTAAAATCCTCCATTTTATAGGAAGCCTTTGCTAACCCCTCTTCCTTCCAGTGCCTTCACTCTGTTAATTATTTCCTGTTTTCCTGAACATAGCTTGCCTTGCAATTATTTAATTTTATGCTTTCTTCCTCATTTGATTATAAACTCTTTAAGATTGTGGACTATCTTTTGACCTTGTTTTGTATTCCTAGAACTTGGCGCAGTGCCTGGCACCAAGTACATACTTAATAAATGTTTATTGATTTATTAATTGACTAGTAGAAAAGAATATTGTACATATTGTTAGCTTAGGTTTCTTTATCATGAAACAATCATTTAAGTTATTACCACATGCCAGATATCCTTTAAAGAAAAATTCAAAAATATATATATATTTTTTAAATAAAGAGGTACAACTATACCATCTCTAAGGTCCCTTCTAATTCTAACACTCTGAGTTGATGATTCTAGTCTTTTGTGTTTAACCGCTCTCTTCTTTCTTTTTAAACCTTTATTTTCTTAGAATCAATACTGTGTATTGGTTCCAAGGCAGAAAAGCAGTAAAAACTCAGCAATTGGAGTTAAGTGTCTTGCCTAGGATCACACTGCTAGAAAGTATCTGAGGCCAGATTTGAACCCAGGACCTATCTCCACTCCTGCCTCTTAATCTACTGAGCCACATAGATGCCCTTTAACCCCTCTGTTCTTTTATAAGTTTTTCCATAGCTCATACACCATTGGTATTGACTGCAAGTATGTTGTTCCTTGTTCTCACTGACAAGAAAAAACAAGTTTCTATCAGCTAAGATTTCCCCCTCCCAACACCTTAGTCTCAACTGTAGAGTGTGAATTTTAAAACTATTCCGCCCTAATCAAACCATTCTTTGGAAGATCTGATTTAGCTATTTCCTGATTAGTAACTATGGAGATACTTGGAATAACAAAATCAGGTCTTGGAAACTCTACATTCTCCACCCTACTCAGTTTAACAAGATTTTGAAGGTCTGCATCAAACTCAATATTTAATTATCTGAAGAGATGTCCTTTAACAGACATGTGCAAAAAAAAGGACAGAACTCTGGGCTGTCTTAAGTCAAGCTAAGTACTCATTGGTACAGATGAGACACAGAAAAATGATGAAAAAAATCCACATAAGGCACATCACTTCCTGCCTCTTTCTCTTTCCCTGGAGAGGCAACTTTGGCTGGCAGGCAGCATGCTAGGCATTCCAACATCTTGGGAATGGTGGCAGTTATTGTCTGGGTTTTGGCGGTGAGTTTTGTCCTTGACCTGATTCAAGTTCAGGCATCTCAGCTGAGCCCCTTTTGGAGTTCAGATTGATTCCTTCCTCCTTCACACTCCAAACCCTTACTTTCTAGATCTTCTAATCTTCCCACCTGGTACAAGCCAAGCAGGGGGAGGGAGAAATCCTTCTCCCTTTCCTTCTCCCTTCTTCTCAATTTTCTCTATTATATCAATTAAATCACCATAAAATTTGGCAGCTATTTGGGTATTTTATTATTTGGGTTTTTACTTCTCATTAGGATTTTATAAATAAAATCCTTGGTGACCTAAATTAATTATACATTCAGTCTCAGCCATAATTTCACCCTTTACAAGAGGCAGGTGTTCCAGCTGATGTACATCAAGTGCTTGATAAATGGACTTTCAAAAATATTGTAAGAATCCACAGTTTTATTGATATGGATACTTACTCCATCAATGCAGATATAAAGCTCTGCATTTTATTTGGAAGGTCTTAGTGAGTTGATGTGGCTGAAAAAGAATTCTCACAGAATGACTAAACTGGTGACGAATCTCTCTAAACTCAGTGAGATTGGTCCTTGGGTGGCAAATAGTCCATCACTGGACCTCTATTCAAAGCACCTATCCCTTCTTCTCCATTAGTTCTCTCTCACTCTATGAGGGCACTTCATGCCCTCATCACTTCTCGCCTAGACTAGAATAGCCTTCCAATTGGGCTCTCTACCTCAAGAATTCCTCCTCCACTCACCTGCCAAATCTAAAATCCTAAAGCTCAGATACTCTCCAGCTCAGGTATTTCTGGAATCTGTGGGAGACACAGAGTCAACCATCCTCTGAGGACCTGATTTACCAGTGCGTGTGGAACTTGGAATGAGGTTCCTCAGAGCTTCTATACAGGCTACATTTGTATCACCAGCTCTTAGTACAGGCTGGCACAGAGCAGGTGCTTAATCTATATGTACAGTCTGACCCAGATCATCCTTTTGAGTGTGAGTTGGGCTAATGATTCTCTGAATTTAGATACAGGCTTCAGTTGTGTTTCCAGCATTGAGTAGAGACTGGCACATAGTAGGTGTTTAATAAATGCATTCTGAATCAAAAGCCTTTCTATTTTGGTAGGACCTGTGTAAAATGGAGATTTGAACCCCAGACTTCAATCCCCAGAAGTCCTTGGTACTTCCAAGAATTCCCTATAATCTCACATGAGTCCCCACCTGGGTGAGATCACAATTTGTATTTAAACTGGCTGTAAAGCCTACTTCTCTGTCTCTCTCTTCCTCTACTCAGAGATGGCAAGATGTAGTGAGTAAGATGTGAATGGACTAATCAGCCTTAGACACATGGTTGATTATTTTGTATCCTTGATTTCTGATAATCTTTAATAAACCTCATAAAATATAATACTTTTATTACTAGAGACTATTTTAACGTTTACACCTGTCAGACCTTGCATTCTGCTGACAAGGCTTCTGATGATGACCCAGTAATTGCCTCCATGCCACCAGGAGGCATCACAGGAGAACTTTGGTAAAGGAATGTATTTTATTATTGTGATCTATAATTATTTAACAGCATTTGGCAGAGAATATGGCATCTTCAAGAGGGAAGGAACTTTAATCTAACTCTTTTATTTGACAGATAAGCAAAGAGCAGTCAAGGTTTCCCTGAATCCCATAACACAGCTCAAATGAGCACCTGGGGCTTCTGACTCCTAATCCAGTGTTCTTCCTGCCACACAAAAGCAGAGCAGCCTAAGCAGAAAAACTGAAAGAAAGCATAGCTATGTGCAGAACAGGGAATTTATAAAATGTTTATTAATACATATTATTGTATTAATTAATATAAATATATAAAATACTTACTAGAATAAACAATATTAATAATATAACCAAATATCTAATTATCATACATAATATATAAATATAAATTATAAACATACATATAAAATGTTTACTAGATATTTTTTGACCTAACCTTTTGAATTCTGAATAATCTCTTCTTGCATTCTTGACAAGTTTTAGCCTCCTACAAGGAGTCAATAATATTGTCTTGTGGCAATTCTACTGTTCTTGAAAATTCTGCTCAAGCCCAGCACTTGGAGGCACACACACAGTTCAGTGTTGTAATAGTTAAAAGAATTGTGATAAGGAAGGGTCTGTAAGAGAGAATGGAGGAGTTGAAGGGATAGAGGGAATATGGATGCTTGTGAGGTAAAAGGAGAGAGATACCCCCTGCTGAGAGGCTGTCTTTGAAAAATGGGGTTCCTGAGAAATGGGTCAACTATGATAGCCTGAGGGGATGTCTTCTCTATTAATTGATATTGAAGATACCCCAGAGCAGGTAAACACAGACCCTCCTGGGGGACAAGCCCTCCACCCAGACCAAGATCCCCCAGCAGGGGTCTAATAAGGACCATTTATGGTTGAATGACTAACCTTAGGTTCTTCTCCCTCTATGTCCCCCCTGAAATGATACTTTTCCTCTTATCTGACTGCAGGTTATTTAATTCCAGATGAATTTATTCACATGTTTGGTTTGGGAAGGTATCTGGGTAGAAGACAACAAGAGAAAGAAAAGGTTCTGAGCTGGTTGGGCCTGTCTTTTCAGGCTAATGCCCTAAAGACTGGCGCTACAGTTCAAACTTCTCCCCTTAAATCCTTTTGTTCGATGACATGATCACAGGAATCTGAGTAGGGTACACAGTTGGGAAAAATCTAGGAATAGAGATACTTCTATCTAGAGACAGGGAGAGAGCGCTCCTTCCATTCTGAGGGCCAGGAAAGAGTAACTTCGAAAGCAACTGTCACTCTCCAAGTCCCCCTCCGCCCATCAACTTTCATCATTGTCAGTATCTTTACTCCAACATTCCAACTGCTGTCTGTTCCACTTCAGTGGCAGAAATGACCAAAGACTGATGCAGTTTTCCTTTCTACAATGTTTGGGTAGGATAAGGATACTTTTAACATCTCAGTGTGATTAATAAAGATTAGTGCCTCTCCACTGGAATAATGTCAGTTCTTCAGGTCTGCATGACACTAAACTCATTTGATTCTCTATTGAGAATAAGCTTTTTTGCATTATCATCCAATTTTGGCATTTTGTTTTTTTTTTAAGACCTTGCCTTCCATCTTAGAATCAATACTTTGTACTGGTTCCAAGGCATAAAAATAGTAAAGACTAGGCAATGGGGGTTAAATGACTTGCCAGGATCGCACAGCTAGGAAATGTTTGAGACCATATTTGAACCCAAAGCCTCCAGTCTCTATATTTGGCCTTTTTACATGTACCCCCAAGGCTCTATTCTCAGTTATCTTCTCTCTTTCTCTTGGTAACATGGTTTCACATATTGCAGATAATTCTCAAATACAGATATCCAGTCTCTACTCTCTTTTCTGAACTCATACAGCACCACTTGCCTGTTTTTCCAATTTAGTTCCCCACTGGCATTTCAAACTCAATATATATGCCCCAAATAAAAAACAAAACAAAACAAAAACTGGCTTTTGTCTTTTCTCCAAAACCTATCCATTTTCTTCTATTTCTATTTTATCCTACTTCTATTTCTTCCCTATTTCTGTTGAAGATACCATCAGTCTTCTTAACACTCAGATTCACAAATTTGGAGTAATCCTCAACTCCTCACTTCCTAGTCCCACCCACTATCCAATCACTTGCCAAGTTTTGTTGCTTCTCTCCCCACATCCATCTCATGATCATCAATCCACTCATGAGTCCATCATTCTAGGATGAGCCCTCCTCACTGCTCTGACCTGGAGTATTTCAATAGCCTCTTAAATTAGAAGCCCCTGCCTTCCCATGCCTAGCTAGGTGATTCTCTAAGACCAATGGTTACAGGCACTGTTTGTGCCCTGCAGGAGGGAAGATTCACAGTGGGAGATTCTTACAGGGATTAAATCTCAAGTCTAATTAAAAAAAAAAGGAAAGGGAGGGAGAAGTATAGATCCTGGAGCCTAGAGGATTATTTATAATTCTTTCAATTGCCTTTTGGGAGACTTAGTCCTTTGGTGAGAAGCACCCAAGCCTAATCTCAGGTAAAATCATTATGTTAACAATGAAAGTCCTTTGGCCTTCAAAAACATTTTATTGTGTCATCACAAATCAGCAAGTTTAGACTCATGTAACCTGGTGTTGGAAACATCTAGAATCAGACCTGAGGATATAATCAACCATAGAACTAATTTCCTAATGTTGAAGTTTCCAGCAGATACTATCAACAGAATTTGTCTTGAGCCAAGCAAGAAGACCTAATGGAATGAGCAAAGCCTTTTGAAATATGACCAAAAATTAGCTTTGCCACTTTATTTTACACTGCTGACCTGACCAAATCTGAAGCTCTGGTTCTGCTGTTTACTATCTTATGCAACTTTGTTGGAATTACTTAACTTCTCTTGGCCTCAGTTTCCTCATTAGTAAAGTGAGGAAGTTAAACTAGATGATTGCTACTCTAGTTCTAAATTTTATGATCTTGTGTGGGCCTTACAATTTATATATATATATATATATATATATATATATAATAGCCAAACTGGACTTCTCATTTTCTCTGAATACATTTAGTGTTTTTCCTTCTGTCTTTACTCATGCTGTTCCCTTCTCTTGGAATGGCCTAACCATCCAGCTCCCATTCTGCAGGTCTCAATTCAAATATTAGCTCATTCAATCTATCAATTAGAATTTATTACACAACTACTATCAATTTTTTTTAAATTCCCACTATTTTCTACTATTGTTTAGATCCTCCTCCTTTTTAACCTATAAAAATGGAAACCTGTGCCATGTGGTATGGGAGCAGTGTTCAGAGCAATCTGACAGATTCCTCTTGTTTAAAAATTTTTATTTTATTGTTTATGTGAATTTCACTCAATCTTATTTATTTTTAAATGGTAACAGTTTTTTTATTGTTGTAATTTCATTCAGGTCTAGACATTTGGTGTTTTCTTGGCAGAAATAGTGGTCAGTTTGCCATTTCCTTCTCCAGCTAATTTTACAGATGAGGAAACTGAGGCAAACTGGGTTAAGTGACTTTCCCAGGATCACATAGCTAGTTTGTATCTGAGGTCAGATTTGAAACCAGGTCTTCTTGGCTCCAGTCCTGGCACTCTATCCACTTATACTACCTAGTTGCCCTTAGTCTACCCAGAGCTAGTTTACCTATTTTTTGTAATTATTCTTGTTAACTAGGTGGCAAGCCCAGTTGTTTCCATGTTATTCATGGAATCCTAGCTTTAGAATTAGGTAGAATTTTAGAGGCCCCAGCTCTATGCCAAGAGGAACTGAGGCTCTTAAAGGCTGAGGAGTCACTTGCCCAAGGTCACACTCTAACGGGCAGAGATGGCCTTCAAACCCACATCTTCTGAAGCCAAATATAGGCCTTCCACCACAGCACACCAAGCTCTCCATAGCCTCTAAATCCCAATGTCCAATCCCTACCCACTTTTCAAAATCTAGTCAAAATGCCACTTCCTCCAAGAAACCTTCCCTCATCCCCTCATGGGCAAGTGATCTTTCCTTCCTTTGAAATCCAGTATGTAGCCTTTTCCATGCATTTATTTTATAGGGCTTTTGTCTTCTAGTTTATATCCTCAGTTGTTGTTTTTCAGTTGTTTCAGTTGCACCCTATTCTTCATGACTCCATTTGAGATGTTAGTGGCAGAGATCCTGAAGTGGTTTGCCATTTTCTTCTTCAGCTCTTTTTACAGAGGAGGAAACTGAGGCAATCAGGCTTAAGTGACTTAGCCAGTGTCACACAGCTAGTAAATGTCTGAAGTTAGATTTTAACTCAGATCTTCCTGACTTTATGCCCAGTGCTCTCTCCTCTGAGCCATGTAGCATCCAGTGTTTATCTCCTCTTCTGGATTATAAACTCTATGAGGTTTATATAAATAATAGAAAAAATTAATAAATGAAGTAATGGACTTGGAGTTTTGTGTGACCTGGTTTTGTACCCCAGCTTTAACACTTTCAAGTTATGTCACCTAACCTCTCTGAGTCTCAGTTTCCTTATTTGTAAAATGGGAATAACCATACATGCATTAGCTACCTAATGTTATAAGGGATAGGTTACATAATACATACAAATGTGAATTGCCAGTACTACTTTGTAAGGCTTCCCTCTCACCTTTTTGTTCCCTCTCAGTGCTTAGTCTGTGTCTTAGACATAGTAATCATTTAATAAGACTTTTTTTTGAGACTTCATGTCCCTACCCCACCCAGCTCAAAAGTACAGTGACCACTCAAGGGTCCAAAACTAATATTGTTTGGCACAAAAGCTTTAACATGCTCCATTTTTTCTTTCTTTCTTTTTTTTAAACATGTACCTTCCATCTTAGAACCAATATTGCATATTGGTTCCCACATATAGTGGTAAGGTCTAGGCAATGGAGTTTAAGTGACTTGCTCCAGGTCACACAGCAAGGAAGTGTCTGAGGTCAGATGTGAACCTAGAATCTCCCATCTATAGAGATGGCTCACTATCCACTGAACCACTGAGCTGTCTCTGTTACATTTTTTCTGATCTGTGATTTACTGTAGCCCTCAATTCACCATTTTAGTAACTGACTTAGTGTGGCACTGAGTGAACTTTAGCCCTTCTGAAGCATAGAACTCTTGAACTATAATGATCCACCAACCTCAATCTTTCCAGCAGTTCAGTAAAACTCTTGTTGAATGAATTGATCTTTATGGTAGTGAGAGCTCCTCAGCTGCTGCAAAAAATCAATCCTCCCTCTTCTTTATGTTTTTTTTTTCCAGTGGGATACCCCAGAAGTTCATAAGAACTGTGCTCCTTGCAAATCTTGAAATTTCTCAGACTCGTGAATGTTAAAAATTTCCCCATCTGGGAATTCTCAATTGGAACAATTCCCTACTAGGAACATTCCCCATTTTGACTGTGAGAACTCGCCAGGATCAGAAATGGGAGGACCTCTACTCCACCCGTACTTAAGACTGCTTTAGGGGAGAAAACTCCTTGCTAAACAATGAAAGTACTTGGACCCATGCTTATGATGAGGCAGGGAGTTCTTTGAGCCATGCCTGTTTTTAGAATTGATACAATGGGATGCTAGGTACCTATAAAGGTCGGGCAACTTGTAAACTTGCCAGGAGCAAAGAGGTGAAAACTTATTCAGAGGTTTTCTCTTGAGGGGATTAGTCAACTCAGCTGTGTTTTCTCTGGTTCAGACTTACTGAGGGGATTAGTCGACCCAGCAGTGTTTTTTCTGATTCAAACTTACTAAAGGGATTAAGCCGACCCAGCAGTGTTTTTAGAATGGGTTGTCCTTTGGAAAACGTCTACAGTGATTGGTAGATGTAAGGACTTAGGGGAGGTGACATAAGAGAAAAAACCCCTACATAAGAAAAAGCAGAATCTCTTGAAAGGAGAATCCTTTTGGAGGATCTCTGATGAGGATCGCTTGGGAAGAATCTCTTGAAAGAGGTTCTGGAGAAGGGAAGCTCTTAGAGGACAATCTCTAAGGAGGTCTCGCTGAAGCTCCTCTGAGGGGACTCTGCCCCTCTGGAGGCTCTTGAGAGAGGCCCTTTGAAACAGTCTCTGGCTGGAAGGCTCTTTGAGGAGGACTCTGGCTGGAACTCTCTCTGGTGAAGTCAGCTGAGATGGAGCTGGCCTGCTGTCACTAGAATCCTTGCTTAGACAGACCTTGTGGTGAGTGATAAAAGACAGACTGACTGATTCTCTCTCTCTTAAGACTCAGGTCTAGGCCATGTTGGCTTAAGGCCCTTCATACTTATACTTTTTTTCTCTCTCTCTCTCTCTTTTTGATTACTCATTGTATTATTAATTAAATTCTCTATAAAACCCAGTTGACTTGGGTATATTCATAATTGGGAATATTTCCCTGGTGACCACCTTATATTTGATTTAAAACCAAGACACTGTAGTGAAACATATTTTCTGCAGTCAGATTTACTCACCCACTCTTATATCTATCACAATTTAATTCTTCAACTATTTTTACTCACTACAGTTTACAACCACAACAATTTTAAATCCTCTATGCATCAGGTGCAGTTTCTTTGATTCCTAGATTGAGCATCCTTTAGTTGTCACTTTCTTATTATCAGGGGTGTTGTTGTGGTTCAGTCATGTCTGACTCTTTGTGATTCTATACAGAGTTTTCTTGGCAAAGATACTGGAGTGATTTGCCATTTCCTTCTCCACCTCAGTTTACAGATGAGAAAACTGAGGCATAGAGTCTGAAGGATTTCTCCTAGGTCAGTGATAGCAAATATTTTAGAGACTACATGCCACGTACCACCACCTCCCCCTACTATCCTACCCCAGATGGGAGAGTTATGAAGCACTCCCATTGGGCTGCTGGGCAGAGGGGAAGGTGATGAGAAAAATATCCTCAGGCACTATGGAGAGGGTGAAGGGAGCAGCTCAGCCCCTAAGACACTTGGATTTTCTAGTAATGAACTCTGGTGGCCTGTTGCAGGCTTGCCCACAGAGAAGGCTCTGTATGCCCTCTTTGGCACATTGCCATAGTTTCACCATCATGATCCTGGGGGATAAAAGAATGGTTAGGACATTCTCTAGAGGCTGGTGATCTATAGGAACATGACCCCTGGGTCTATAGAGAGTGCTAAAGAGATGTTGATGGAATAAATAACAATGGGATGCTGGGAGGAAAAAGAGAGAATTGTATGGAAGCTAACAGAGTCAGTTGGGCCTTGGATAGATGATAGTGTGATGGTATGTCCAAGCTCCCCAGTAATTTGTGTGTGAGCCCTGATGCAGATGTCTAACAATTTGTGACTATGTTGGAATATGTGTTCTTGAAGGATTAGGTTTGTCTCTGGGGCTGAATCTTTGACTCAGGAAGGTTCTAGAGGTTACAGACTGTGCAAATAAGCATTTAGATGTGTGTGTGTGTGTGTGTGTGTGTGTGTGTGTGTGTCCTCTGGTGCCCAGCCCACAGAAGACTCTGTATCTGGGAAGCAAGAAAGCAAGAATCCCAAGAGATGCAATATCTAATAGCAGAGATCTCAAGCTTTATTCAGTCTGTACATGGAAACAGAGCACTTGAGAGGTGGTGTGGAAAGGAAGAGAACAGGGAGAGACCAGGCAGAGAGAAGTTTTGATACTGATCAAAGATAAGATCAGAGAATAGTCTTTTGACAAGCACTTAAGTACCTACTTTGTGCCAGGCATTATGCCAAGTACTAGCAATACAACAAAATGTTAAAACAACAACAACAAACAAACACTGCCCCTGCCTCTAATACAATATTATAATAATTTTTATTGTTCAGCATCTGACTTTTTGTGACCCCATTTTGGAGTTTTCTTGGCACAGATACTGAAGTGGTTTTCCATTTCCTTCCTTCTCCAGCTCATTTTACAGATGAGGACCCAAGGTAAAATGAGTTGTCCAAGGCCACAGAGCTAGTAAATGTCTGAATATGATCTCATCTACAACCATTCTTGCTTTATTTTGTTGTTTTTAACTTGAAATTTTTTATTTTATTTAATTAACTTAGAATATTTTTCCATGGTTACATGAATCATATTCTTTCCTTCCCCTCCTGCCCTCCCCCCTTGTAGCCAAAGAGGAATTCCACTGGGTTTTACATGTGTCATTGATCAAGACCTATTTCCATATTATTAATATTTGCATTAGAGTGATTGATTAGAGTCTACATCCCCAATCAGATCCCCATTGACTCATGTGATCAAGTAGTTGTTTTTCTTCTGTGTTTCTACTCCCACAGTTCTTCCTCTGGATGTGGATAGTGATGCTGAAACTGAGGTCCAGAGAAATCAAGTGACTTGATAAGCCAGGATTTTGTTATTTCCTTTCTCCGTTTGAAC
This sequence comes from Monodelphis domestica, assembly GCF_027887165.1. Classification (NCBI taxonomy): domain Eukaryota; kingdom Metazoa; phylum Chordata; class Mammalia; order Didelphimorphia; family Didelphidae; genus Monodelphis; species Monodelphis domestica. The sequence continues at coordinate 300,634,813 of NC_077228.1, forward strand.
TCCATCACAGGTCTATGAAGTTTTCCTCTTTGGGTGTGGAGAAAGTCTGTCTTCTTTCATTTCATTTTATTTATTTTTTAACAGAGTAGGCCTTATTTATTTTTTTATGGTTCTGATTTTCATTATCATTTTCTTTCCTTTTTTTAGAAAATTTTATTTATTTAGTCAAATTGATTAGTCAATTTAGGACATTATTCCTTGCTTACAACAATCATATTCTTTTCCTCCCCTCCCCCACCCCTTACCATAATCTAGGAGCAATTCCACTGGGTTTTACATGTGTCCTTGATCAAAACCTATTTCCATGTTGTTGATGTTTGCACTTCTTGTTTCATTTTAAACATTTACTTTGTTTATCTTAAAAAAACAAAACAAAACATAAAACAAACAAAAAAACAAGGTTAATGACAGGTCTTTGCTTTTTTGTACTTGTCTATTTGGGACTGCAATTGGAAGGAGGCAACTGAGAGGAAGTGTCCCCAGAGGGGAGGAAGGGAGGGAAATTTACAACTGAAGAATATGCCAGAATGCTGCCTCTAGCTGGGGGCTCAGAGCTTAGGGGGGGTGAGTGGAATAAATTTGTGTCTTTCTCATAAGAAGTGTTTTAAGATTTTCCCCTGTAGCCTACACCCCAATAGTTTAAAAAACTCCAGCTAGGAATTAGAGTTCCCTTCCCCAGACCCATTAGAATAAAGATGTCCTACCCCAGTGATGGTGAAGCTTTTAGAACCTTTTACGGACCCTGTGCCATTCCCTGCCCATTCCCTAGAATGCATGCCATGTCCCACCCCCAAACTGCATTCAGTGCCCCGCACCCCCACTGATGCCCCATAGTCTGTATTGGGGTGGGGGAGGGTGGGATGAGAGGGCGGGCTCCCAGCCCAAGAAGTCAGGGTCCAAGATCCCTGGGCGTTACATGGCTCAAAGGACAGAGTACTGAGCATAGAGTCAGGAAGATGGTGGAAGGCGAAGAGTGGGAAGGTGGCTCAGAGACTGGGTGCCCCATCCCCTGAATTCAGTGACAGGTACCAAGCTCCCAGCCAAGTTGTACTAGATGGGAAGGGGAAAAGGGACCTCCTGCCACCATGAGACCCACCCTTGACTCCAGCCCTACCTGCCTATTGGGCTGCAACATCCAGTGGGAGCAGGAGGTGGAGGGAGCACAGTTAGCCTTTGGGGAGTGGGATCACCCCGAAACTGTTGGTTGGTGAGGAAGGAAAGAAGAAAGTACAGATCTTTTAGAGGGTTGGACCAGGCCTGAGCCCCCTTCTGCCTGCCTTCAGCCCCTAGTACTAGACAAGGAAGGGAAGGACATGGTCTGAGTGCTTCACTCAGGGGAGGGAGCAAGCTTGTGGAGGGAAGGAGTGATGGAGAGGGGTGAAGGGAGCAGCTCTGCCAGGGATGGCCTTGCTCTGTGTGCCATCTTTGGCATATGTACCATAGGTTGACCATCCTGACCCTATCCCCCATTCTCTAACCCAAAACCATTTATCCTCTTTGGTTTGTCTACTTTGCATTCCAAAGATAAGTGATTTAGTACAGAGATAAGCTCCTGAAGATGGCCAAAGAGCCTTTATCCAAGGACAATTTATAACTTAAGTAACTTCCTTATCTTCCTTGTACCACAGTGTCAAAAGGATGTTCATGTTCCTTTGTGTATATATATATATATATATATATATTTTGTTGTACCTTTGAACTTTCTGACCATTTTTCAAACCTCCCTTTAGAAGTCAGAGTTTAGATAACCAGAATTGACATGGATAAAATGATGGGAGGAGGGAGATAAGAAGGAAGATTTGTGATTATGGATTCTATAAATTGATTTTCCTAAATTAGTGATGGCAAACCTTTGGCATGGGTGCCAAAGATGGCACACAGAGGGCTCTCAGAGGACACTCAACTGCCTTCCCCCCACTCTGCCCCACCCCAAAGTTCATTAATAGAGAGACAGAGGGACTGGGCAGTGCTATTCCCTTCCCCAACTCCACTGTGCCTGATAACATTTTTTCACATCACCCACCTCTTTACCCTTCAGGCTAATGGGAAAACACAGGGGTTAAGGTGAGCAGTTCACAAGTGGCAGAGCTGGTGGGGAGCAGAGCACTCAGGTGACTCCCCTCCCCCTTTCTACACTTGCTGGGAATATTCCTCACTTCACCTACCCCCTCTGCCCAACAGCCCAATGGAGCTCTTCCTCCCTCCCCTGTGTAGGATGAGGGGAGTGACAGGGTGCCCAGCAATTGGTGGAGGGAAGGGTATGCCACTTGGTCTGGGGAGTGTGGTGGGGGTGGGGCCCAGCATTCCATCTCTAAAAGGTTCATCATCGCTGTCCTAAATGCCTTGGCATTTCCTTGATCACCTGAGGAATGTCCTTTTGGTCAAAAGGCAATAAAGCTGCCATTTTTGCACCTTTTTCTCTGGCTCTATAATTGTATTTTCACTCTTTGGAGGGTGGCAGGGCGGGGGTGGGGGAGTCCACCATAAGTGATTCTCCTGTCCCAGACAGAAGGAAAGGTAGAGAATTATAGGTTTCTTTTTTTTTAAACAACTTCCAGAGCTGAGAGAATATATTTATTTTGAGTAAAATCACTCCCATCTCCTTTTTTCCCCTCCCCCCAATAATTATGTCAGCAGTAAGCTGAGTTGGGAAGGTGAAACAAAGATGAACTAAACAACTATGTTTACCCCCTATGTTTACTACCCACCACTGTTATACTTACTTTGGGCTTACAAGATTGAACTCTCATAAATGATAACTGAAAGGACATATTGGACACACAAAAACTAAGTGAAAATATTGGCTTCCCTTGACCATACCTCTAAGTTTGAGTTTCATTAAGTTAAGTTACCTTGCTTTGGAATAAATTCTAACAAAATGGCTCTGAGTTAAATTATCTGCATAGAGAAATGAAACCACTAGTTTTCTCCTGAAACTGTCTCTTGAGTTTACAAGTCAATGGCTATTTTAAAAAGGGAAAACTTGCAAAGTTAATCTTTAATTGTTTTCCGTGATTGTATTAAAAATAATCTTTTTTTAAAAAATACAAGTAAAACCATGATTAAACAATGTGAGAGAAAGAAACAAGATGTTTTCTTTAATTGAAATTTCTAGTTAACTGAGTTAAACAACCATTTTTTCTTTTTTTAAAACTGCAAATCCCTCTAAAATAGGATCAGATTTTTTCCTGCCTAAATCTTATAGATTTAATATAAATGAATATTTCTTCTCTTGGAAAATTTTGGATAAATTGGAAGGGAGGCAACAAAACAGTGGAATTGTGTTGAATTCAGAATGGAGGAGGTGAGAGGTAAGGGAACAAGCCTTTCTTAAGGGCCTACTATGTGTTAAGCACTGTGCTAAATGTTTTCCAATTATTATCTCATTTGATTCTCAGAATAGCCCAAGGATCAAGTGCTATTTTCATGCACATCTTGTAGTTGGCTTGAGTTTGAATCCCTGACTACCACTTATTTGAATGACCTACGAATAAGTCACATAATTAGTCCTGGCTTCAATTTCTGCTCTGGGAAAAAGAGGAAATAGGAGCAGCTTGGTGGCACAGCGTATAGAGTATCAGGTCTGATGTTAGGAAGACTCATCTTCCTAAGTTCAAATCTGGCCTCAGACACTAAATGTGTATCCCTGGGCAAGTCACTTAACTCTGTCTCAGTTTCCCCATCTGTCAAATGAACTGGAGAAGGAAATAGCAAACCACTACAAGATCTCTGCAAAAAACAAAACAAAACAAAACAAAACAAAAACAAATGGAGTCACAAAAAATCAGATATGACTGAACAGCAACAAAAGGAGGAAGCAAGATTCAATGACCTCTAAGATATCTTTTGGTTTAACAGGTCTGTTAAATTCATAATAAAAATGAAATGAAATGAAAAAATATATAATTCCATGACACAAATTAAGTTGAGGTTCTAGTTAACTGAAGTTTTATAATAAACAATGTTTTAATTTTTCTGATTTATTATTAGCTTTTCCAATTTATAAAAAGGTCTACAGGGAGGCATCAGGTCTGCTGGTTATTCAACCAAGGAATGTCTCAGGACCACTTCCAAGTATTATGACTATAGATGGAAATTGAAACATTGCATTACTTAGAACTCTTTCTGAATATTCAGCTCATGTGTTTAAGAAACACAGAATCATCAAACTTGAATATCTTCTTTGCCTCTGCAAGATTTTTGCCATCCATTTTTGCTTTTCTTTGACTGCCAGGCTGAAGGAATTTCTGAATGCTGGGGAGTTTGCTCATTCTAGCTTTGAACTCCTGAAATGGGAAAAAAATGAAACAAGTTGTAAATGAAGCAATTAGCCTTTCACATTGGAGCAGAGCCCAAGGGTTGCTCATGCCAAGAATTCAGGGCCATTTTATCCTGGGGGAAAGCCTTGACAAACCTTTTCACTCTGTGAGCAGTGAGGTTTGAATAGTCCTTAGGAACTCCTTGTTCTCCAAATGTAAAGCCCCCTTTTCAATTATATAACATATCTTTTCTTTTAAAAATGTTTATTCTGGGGCAGCTAGGTGACTCAGTGAATAGAGCCTTGACTAGAGACAAGAAGTCCTGGGTTCACATCTGGCCTCAGACACTTCCTAGCTGTGGGACCCTGGGCAAGTCATTTAGCCTCCATTGCCTAGCCCTTGTTGCTCTTCTGCCTTGGAACCAATAAACACTATTGATTCTAAGATGGAAGGCAAGGGTTTGAAGAAAATGTATATCTCACACTGATTTTCTTAATTATTTGTATAGACTTCTTAAACGTCAAGATGGAAGTGGTAACTTGAGGTAGTAGATGGAACACCAATTAGCCTCCACACTTAGAAAGACCCAAGTTCGTGCTAGCTATGTGACTCTGAGCAAGTCACTTAACCTCAGACTATGACTATAAGCTATAGAGTTACATTTGATTTTTATTGATGGTTGAGTTTGCCCAAAAGGGCTTTCTCTACACCAATGAATAACAGCCTTAGACCACCCCTGACCCAAATAAAAACTATATAGGAAATCTAAAAGGAAAGACAGCATAATTTGAGAGCTAAGCTAAGCTCCTGGAGGAGAAAGATGATGACATTCATTTTTATATTTCCCTACCTCTACTCCCAAAGTTGAATATGGCATTTTGTGCTAAATATGGGTGCTAAATATTTATTAGTGAATAAATGAATGAATTAATCAAATTTGGGGCCTTATATTAAGCATGTTAAATAGTGTGGAGGAGACCAATAATTCTTAAAATCTATATTAGTAAAATGAAAGTTCAAGGATCTAGGAGTTCACTGAATATTTTAATGTGACAAAAAATCAAAGAAATTAACTTAAATGAAAAGTGGTCCCACAATGCTGGAAAGGCTTTGAACTTAGAGCCTGTCCATGGACCGTGTGCCTACCATCCATAAAAGCATTCAGCTAAATGCATTAAGGCTCATCATCAGAAGGATGCTCAATAGTTGATGGTTATTTTTGACCACAGCAGCTCATAAATATCATCTAAGAAGGGAGCTTGGTTATCCAAATAGAATTAGGCTCAGTAGATAAAGGACTCACAGAGAGGAAATCCCAGATCTTTTAAGCCAATTAGCAAGCATGTATTAATCACTTACTGCGTTCTAGGTGCTATTCTGAACTCTGGAGATAAAAAGGGACAAAAACCCAATTCTTGCCCTCAACAAGCTTACATTCTAATAAGGGGAGACAGCACAATATAGAGGGTAAATGGTGACCACTTTTGATGGGATTACCTGCAGTTTAGGGAATGCAGAGAGAATATCCGACTTTAATTCTTCAACCATTAGGATGGCTTCAAACAGCTGTATATCTGCCCAGCTCATCTGGTTGCCAACAAGATAATTTTTCCCATGACTTTTTAAAGCCTGTGGATCAGTGACAAGGAGAGAAAGAAAAGAATAAAGGGTACATTACTTCTAATATAATGGAAAGAGCAAAATCATACGGAAGAAAACATAATGTAGAAGAAATACAGAGAGCAATTTTATTGCTGTTTTCTTATTAAAGAAATAAGCATTTATTAAACACCTTCTATGTACTGGGTCCTGTGCTAAGTGGTGAGCATATAAAGAAAGGTTTAAAAAAACATTCCCTTTCTTAAGGATATCAGTGTAACAGAGGATGCAGCCTGTAAGCAACTATGAAAAAACAAGCTATAGAAAGGATAGATTTGGCGTTGTCTCAGAAGGAAGACACAGAAATTAAAGAGAAATGGAAAAAACGTTTTTGCAAAAGGTAGGAAAGAAACCAGTAGCCAGAGATGAGGGTAGAGAGACTTTCAGGCATGGGAGAGAGCCAGTGAAAATTCCTGGGAGTCAGGAGATGGGAAGTCTCCTGTTAAAAACATCAAGGAGGTCACTGTTTCTGGATAGTGTTGGGCCTGCTATCAGGAACACTCCAGTTCAGATTTGACCTTAGAAACTTACTTACTATGTGACCCTGGGAACACGACCACTTAGTCTTTGTTTGCCTTAGTTTCCTCATCTGTAAAATGGATTTACCCTACCCTCCAGGTTGTTGTAAGGATAAAATGAGATAATACTTGTGAAGTCCTCAGCACAGTTGTCGAGCAGGCATATAGTGAGTGTGTTGTAAATGTTAGCTATTCTTATTATTGGAATTAAAAATCCATAGTGAAGTTTCTCATGGCATCAGTATTTTCCAAATGCCTAAAATCTTGGCTTCCATTTTAAAACTTATTCAACAAATCAATAGTACAAATGCAAACACAAACCCATATTTAGTCTCATCTGGTAAAGATACAAAGACAAAAAATAACCCAATTCCTGCCACCAAGGAGCTTCTACTGTACCAGGAGGATGCTGCTACAACGTACATAGACATAATGTACCCTGTATATACTTGAAGCACTATGAATAGCTGGGCAAAATCTTCACTTCATTGACACCCAGAAATAAAGAACTTGGGGGTCATCTACTCCAGCTCCCTTATTTTCCAAAGGAGTAAAAGGAGACCCACCAATGTTAAATTCATGTGCCCATGGAATACAACTAGAAAATGGAATTTGAACTCAGATTGCAGATCTTACATCTAGTGATTTATTTTATATTAGAACATGTTGCCTCTCATGTTCTAGTAAAAGCTGTAATCTATAAAATCACAGCCTAATAATTTATGTAATTTAATACAGATGTCTTCTAAATGAAATCTGCAACTTGGAGTCAAAAGGACGTTGATTCTCCTTTCTGCTTTGCCATTTACTGCATGATCTTGGGCAAGTCACTGCATTTCTCTGAGATTCCATTTCCTCACCCGTAAGTGGGAGTGATATTTGTACTGCTTACCTAATAGGGGTGTTGTGAAAAGTAAGTAAAATGCTACTTATAAAGCCTTTGATAGTCATAAAGCACGTGTTAATTTAAGATGCTACAGAATTGAAAACTTTTCCCAATGTGATCCCAACTTACCTTTCCAGCCTTCATTTTATGTTATGGCTGTTCACACAGGCTAAGTCCAGACTTGTTGTCCTTCTTCCTGTTCCTCAGTCAAGGGATCCCATGTGTTTGCACAATCTGGCGCCCATGCCCAGACTGTACACTTTCTTTACCTTTATCTCTACTGAGTCCCTAGATTCCTCCAAAGGTCACCTCAGAAGTCACCTATTATCTAATAATTTCCCTGGCCCCATCCCCACTTATTAGTATTGTCGTTGATCAGTCTTTTAAGCTGTATCTGACTTTTTGTGACTCCAGGTTGGGTTTTCTTGGCAGAGATACCAGAATAGTTTGCCATATCCTTCTCTAGCTCATTTGATAACTGAGGAAACTGTGGCAAACAGGGTTAAGTGACTTGTCCAGGGTCACATAGTCAGTAAGTGTCTGAGGATGGATTTGAACTCAAAAAGATGCACTATACCACCCAGTTATTTGTCCTGAAAAAAAATTCCTTATATTTATTTGTGTGTGTGTATGCATGTGTGTGTGTGTGTGTGTGTGTGTGTGTGTGTGTGTGTGTCTAACCTCAAAGCCTGTGGTCTTTCTCCTGTACTATGCTGCCTCCAACATTTCTGCCCTGTCACATATGTGCTCTGAATGAAGTAGAGAAGGCAGTTGTAATTTCAGTGAAGTACCTCCTTGCTCCATACCTTCTCATACACTGGGAAGAATCTTTCAGTGGCTCTCTCCAGGATGAAGTTGAGGTTCTTTTCCTCTTCTCCAGGATAACACAGTGGGTAGTACATGATCATTTCATTCAGATCTCTCATCCCTTCCACATACATGTCAATCCTGGAGAAGGAAAATGGCATAAATAAGAATATGATTACTACCAAAAACAACTGAAGAACCATTTAATAATCACAACTGATGCAGAGAGAAAGCTTTGAAATTTGCAAAGCTCTTTATCTATTTTATTCCATTTGAGCCTCTCCATACTAAAAGCTGGGTACTAGAGGTATTATTATCCCCATTTTAGAGCTGAGCAAACTGAGTTTCAGGGGGTGACTTGTCCAGTGACCCCGTTAATGTGTCAGGGACAAGTTTTGAACCTGGTCTTCCTGACTCTAACACTATATCTTAGATATGCCACTTGCTATCTATGACCTTGGGTATGTCACAAACTTTCTATGCCTAGGTTTCCTTATTTGTACAGAGAAGTGGTTGGACTAGAAGACTCCCAAGGTCTCTTATTGCTCTAAATCTTTGATCTCATCACACTTCACTTTATTCCTTCCTAAAAGGTAGGTGGCTCCGTGTCCCAGGACCTAAAACCAGTTGCTAGTGTGGAGGAAGTTCCCAGAAAGGATGCATTATGCTTACTGCCCAAGCATGTTAAAAAATATAGACCTCAGGGGCAGCAGCTATAAAAAATATAGACCTCAGTGGATCCAGAGCCAGGCACAGATACAGGAGGATCCAGGGTTCAAATCTGACCTCAGACATTCATTCCCTAGCTGTGTGTCCTTGGGCAAGTCACTTGACCCCTCAATTGCCTAGCCCTTACCACTCTTCTGCCTTGGAACCAATGCAAGGTATAGATTCTAAGATAGAAAGTAAGGTTTAAAAAAAAAAAGAATATACACTCTTTATGGGCAGAGACCGTTTCCCCTTTTCTTTTGGTATCCTTTGAGTGTAACCCAGTGCCTGGCCCATAAAATAAGTGTAAAATAATATAAAGGGTGCTTAATAAATCCTTACTAATTGATTGACTACCAACCTACAAAAACGAATATCCTTACTTTATAATCAGCTATTATGATGTCCCACTACTTTGCTACTCCTACTTTGTAGTGATACCCACTACAAGTCCAAATGCAATCCAAGAGCTTCTCAGATGGAAAAATGAACTTAGGAAGCTTTACATATTCCAAAGATTCAGATAAAAGCATTTTTGCTTTGTTCACCACCTAAAAGAAGGTAAATGTTTAATCCAATTTCATTAGGAGATAAGGGTTATAATGCATAAATAGCAAATCTTGGGAATCTGGAAGACCTGGGTTCAAGTTTTGCCTTTAAACCCTACTAGCTGTATGTATGGCCCAGGGCAATCTCAATTATTAAAGAGAATTTCCTAAAATGAAAAGGGTGACTTCCATGTTTTATCACAAGTATGAAATGATTACTGTACAGAGCTTTCTCCTTCAGGTCCTTCCCATACAAGTTGTATTTGGCAGCTATATACTTCAGGATGGCTCTGGTTTGTACCAGGTTCAGTCCATCAATTTCAACCATTGGCACTTGTTGATACATCAGGTTTCCACCTAAAAATGGAAAGAGATATCAGGTCAGTGACTTACTCCCCCTCATTAGAGTATGAGTGTGGAATGGTAGTTTGGGATCCAGAAGAGACCTGGAACATCATCCACTTCACCTCTCTCATTTTATAGCAGTGGAAAATGAAGCCCAAGATGGACCTGCTTAATAAATAATTGATTCTCTTTCCATATGTTTACCTACATAGATGGCACAGTGGATAGCATAGGAAAACCAGATTTCAAATTCTGCCTCAGACTCTGTTTCCTCATCTGTAAAATGAGGATCATAATAGCACCTACCTTAAAGTTGGCTGTAAGGATTAAATTTGTAAAGAGCTTTGTGGGCTTTAAAGTGCTACATAAATTGGGATGGTTATTATACTGTATATATTGCTTCCTTGAAAAAATGAAAAAAATCCTCTTTGATATGCCTCAGATGGTGCTTTGGACACAGTAAATGCGTGATAAATGTTTCTTGTTAGACTAATTGACACATGTTCTCTCTTTAGCTCCCATTGCCATACTTTAGAATAGGTTCCCATCAGTTCCCATTTAAATTGTTTGAATATGTTTCTAATTGGTCACCATACTTCCAGGCTCTCTCTTTTCCCCTGAGTCCTTCATAACTTTTCTTCTGCAAAGATGACAATTCAAGTTACTTTTTTGCATACAAAATTCTAATAACTCCAATCACCTACTCTTTCCTTGCATTCAACCTCCTCCATGACCTGACTCCACCCTAATCTTTCCAGTCTTATATCCCATCATCTTTTTTAAGCTATTTTTTGTCTTAGTAACAACTCTAGGATAGAAAGGTAAGGACTAGGCAAACAGGATTAAGTAACTTGCCCAGGGTCACACAGCTTGTAAGTGTCTGAGGTAAAATGTATACCTAGGTATTCCCTACTCCAGGTCTGGCATTCATTCTATCCACTGAACCATGTAGCTGCCCCTTTCCCTTCATATGTTCTTTTCTCCCTCCCTTCCTTCGTCCCTTCATTCCTTTCTTTCTTCCCTCCTTCCCTCCTTCCTTCTTTCCTTTTTTCCTTCCTCCCTCCTTCCCTCCTTCCTTCCATTCCTTCCTTCCTTCCTTCCTTCCTTCCTTCCTTCCTTCCTTCCTTCCTTCCTTCCTTCCATTCCTTCCTTCCTTCCTTCCTTCCTTCCTTCCTTCCTTCCTTCCTTCCTTCCTTCCTTCCTTCCTTCCTTCCTTCCTTCCTTCCTTCCTTCCTTCCTTCCTTCCTTCTCCCTCCCTCCCTTTTTCTCTCCTCCACTCTCTTTTTCTCTCCCCCACTCTCTCTTTCTCTCCCACCCTTTCCCTTTCTTTCCCTCTCTTTACCTCCTTCACTCCCCCCTCCCCAGACTGAAATCCCTCCCCAGACTGAAATCCAGCTCTTCTATCTCATCACTTTTTACTTTCACCACTATTCCTCCATAGAGGATAAAGACCTTTTGTTTGGAGGACAAAGCTTTACTTTCTTCCTTCTGCCTCATCAAAATGCAATTCACAAAGACATTACCCATTGAATCACTGGTTCTCTTAGAAAACAAAGGATGAACAATAGCAATGGCAAAAGATCTTCATGGACTAGCATAATATAACATCAAGACTGTGAACTCACCCTTAACTAAATTTTCAAAATCTTCAGCTGATTTTAATATCTTTTCTTCAAACTACAAAGGAAAAGAATACATGAGGCTATCAGAGCAATGGAATCACAGAATGTTAACATTGGGAGGGAACTTAAATATCACCTCAGACAATTGAGTGGTGTAATGAGTAGAACATTGGAGTAGAAGTCAAAAAGACCTGAATTCAAATCCTGTCATACAGCCATATTTACTAGTTGGGTGATCCTTTAAATAGTTAATTATATATGACATATATCATTAATAATTTTAATAGATTTTTATTTTATTTTGAGAATGTATTTTTATTTTTATCTTAATTTATTTAAAATAACGAGAAACCCTAACAATGTTAGGTTAGCATAAGAACTCTGAATTTTGCTTTAATATTCCTGCAGCAAGAAAAAAAATAGAAATTTATTTGCAATGTTAAACATTAAAATAGATAAATTCTAATATAACTTAATTTAATTTTAAATATTTAATCATAAATATATTTTTATTTTAATTCATTTAAAATAACAATAAAAACCCTTTACATAGTAACCTGTGTGCCACACAGTCCTCATAAAACCTCTGCAGAGCATAACGCCTAATCTAGACTGTAAATATAATAAAATGAAATTTTCAATATTAAAAATAGTGCTTAAGTTTATGATACGTAATGAGATTACACATCTGTTCACAAGTTAGTTGAATTTTCAATCTTGTGACAGAGTGAGAGATCAGGTTTAGCAGAATTACAGTCCCTAGGATCTTAGGAGGCAGGTAGAGTTGGAAGGGACATAGGAGATTACCTCCACCAATTCCCTCATTTGATAGCAGAGGAAATGAAACACCACAGAAATATTTAGCAATATCAGTTGGGAGGTGGGGGAGGGGAGAATCTTTAATTACCACCTGAAAGTTTATATTACTCATTTTCATAGTATATCAACCTAAATTACTTATGTTTAAATGTTTAGAAATTTCACAAAGAATTTGAAGGCTGTGTATATAATGAAAATGAACCTCCCCCAATAATGGCCAAATTTTTTTTAATCCATAAAATAAATATTGCTTAAACCTCTTTAGAAATAAACTCAACTTCTTTTCTTGACATTTTTCAATTCTCCAACATGTTGGGCTTTTAAATTAACAACAGCACTAAGCACTAATAATCTATTAGTGAAGTTAATCAGAGCTAGTATCATTCTTTGTGTCAAAGCATAGAAAACATTTTTCCCCCAAGAGTCATTACAATATAGGCAAAGATCCCAGATCACAGAATGTTAAAGGTAGGAGGAATATCAGAGATAATCTAATCCAACTTTCCAATTTTATAGATGATGAAATTGAGTCTCAGAGATGCAAGGAGGATTCCCTAAAGGTATATAACTAGTGTCCAGAGGACCTGAACCCAGGTGTGTTGAATTCAAATCCAGTGATCTTTCCACCACACTCTCTTTCCACTTTCAGAAAGAGAACTCAATAAACTCTTAATTATGAAGATAATCATGCCTTTCAACTTGCTCCTGAGGCTCAGTTCAGTGTTTTTTTTAAAAAAAAAGATGGTTATCCCATTGATTGGACCCCTTTTTTGAAGGGAATCATTCAATGAGTTCCATGTGACTGCTCCTCTAGTAATACTTGTTTTGAGGGGAAAAGGAATAAATTCAAGAAAAAAGCATCTACCTACCTCGACTCCAGCAGCTGCCAAGAGCCAGCGCACTGATTCCATTCTGCCTCTTCCATTGAAGTAATGAAGTATGGGCTTCCCAGACATGATCTTCAATTCCTGGTTTTCTGAAAAACAGCAGAAAGCAGCGAGCTGACTAGGAACTAGAGATAAAAGTTGTCCTTTTTGTAATCTTGACTCCACTGAGAATAGCAGAGCTGTCCAAACACCAAGCTCAGAGAGCAGACTGGGGAGGAGAGAAGAGGGAGGAGACTCATGGGAAGGGCAGGAGTCAAACCTACAATTTTTCCCCTTAAAGACAGGCAGAGGGCAGGGAAGCATGGATCCACTTAACTGCCTGACATGTATTTGGGGCTTTAGTGAGCAGTGTCTCCTCAGCTTAGCCTGGTTCACACAGGATATTTGAAATGTAAATGTAGAGCTTCTTTCACTGGGAAAGGAATTGTCAATGAGAAATTTGGATGATTCAGGTTACCTCTGCCTTTGAGAAACCTCGGTACCATGCACCCCTGTTTTGGGATTGAACTATGGACTTTAGAGCTATTTGGGAACCCTTAGCCTAGATGGGATTTGTAGACATAGCTAATGTTGAGTCTTTTATTTGTTTTAGAGCAGGGGTCCCCAAACTACAGCCAGAGGACCACATGTGGCCCCCCAAGGCCATTTATCTGGCCCCCACCACACTTCTGGAAGGGGCACCTCTTTCATTGGTGGTCAGTGAGAGGAGTACTGTATGTGGCAGTACCACAAAGTGCGGTGTGGCTCATGTACAGTACTACTTCTGGTGACATAATCCTTTGTGTGGGGCCTTGTTCTGAGAGAAAGGATAATGTGCCTGCACAATGGAAGACATCTACGTGGGGAGCAGTGATCTGGGGGAGGGGATTCCACACTGTGTATTCTGCTGCCCCGTATAAGTGGTGGCAGTGATGGCCTATGCAAGGTGTGGCAGACCCATCACAGCCAGCACTGCAACCTCCGCTATCCCAGACAGCAGTAGACAGTGTCACAGGCCCAGCACCGCCTCCAGTACTGTATACAGGCATTGGACTGTGGTGATCCGGCCTGTGACATCAGCTGTGGGCCTCTACTGTGAGTAGCCCACCACTGCCACTAGTTGTTTTATAAGACACCCTCTGTTTTGGGGGGTCAAATTAATATGACAATGTCTTATTTTTGGGGAAACACGGTAGTACAATGGCCCCCCTACTCTCCCTATTATAGGGGCCATTATGTTGTGAATCTGGGGAAGTATGAGGGCCATTGTACTGTGTAGTAATGTGGGGAGAGACTTTTGGGCAAAGGGAAGTTCTAGGGGCCATTATGTTGTGCATCTGGGTGAGTATGGTTGCCATTGTACTATGTGGGGGAAGTGAGGCATGTGTTTTTCGTATTAAGGTCTATAATTACAGATCCATAAATATGGATCGCAAGAGGACACACACTAGTATCGTGCCTTCTTTCTTCCTGTTGTGGAATCTGAACACATGGTTCTTACCCATACAATCAGATTCCTATGTGAGTTCACAGATCGCAATGTGATTTGCACAGGGTAGTGTAAACTGGAAAGGTAGTGGAGGAACCAGCTCTGTAATCGTGCTGGTTCCCACACTGCACCAGTGTGAGCCCGAGGTAAAAGTGAAATTCCACCAATTCACTGTCACTGGTGAGGCTGAAATCATGTGGACTGGGAAGACTGCCTTGATGGACACAGATCAGACTGCATTGAGGGCAGTGCAGTCTGTATGCCTGTGTGTGGGCAAAATTATTGTTGGTATATTATTTTTGTAGAGCTGTATATGTATGCATTTTACTAATAGCAATTTGGAATCCCTAGGAAACAATGATGTCAAGAAAGAGAAAAATTGACTTGTATAGGATATTCAAAGACCAGTGGACTTGTGATTACTTTTTCATGTAGTACAAGGAAAGGACTATGTGTTTGATATGCCAGAATATAGTATCTGTCTTCAAAGAATACAATTTGTGTTGACGCTATCAAACTCAACATAAAGATAAATATGATTGTTTGGTCAGAGATGTGAGAAAAGATAAAATATTAAAACTGAAAAATACATTGACAACTCAGCAAAACACTTTTGTGAAGCAGAAGTAGCTAAATATTTCATCACTGCAAGCAAGTTTTCAAATTGCCATGCTAATAGCGTGCACTGGCAGACAATTTGTGAAGAGAGAATTTGTTAAAGAGTGCCTTCTTTCTGTTGCCAAAAAGATATGTCAAGAAAAGGCAGATGTATTTAGTACAGGTAGTCTTTCAGGATCTACAATTACATGAAGGAATGAAGAAATGGGAGACAATTTGCCTCAGCATTTGCAAAACTCCGCAAGAAAACTTTTCTATTTTTCCTTGGCACTTAACAAGAGCAATGATGTTCGTGATTCTGCACAACTTCTAATTTTTATTCGTGGGATGAATGACAATTTCAAAGTCACAGAAGAGCTTGTTGCACTGCAAAACATCGAAGGAACAACTACAGGAGAGGATATCTATGAAAAAGTTTCCTGAACTATGAAGGATTTGAAGCTGGACTGGGATAAACTAGTCAGTGTGACAACTGATGGTGCTCCTAGCATGGTGGGGTTAAAGAAAGGAGTAATTACTCACATTAACTAAGAGATGGACAAATGTAACCATTCTCATCCAATAGCCATACACTGCTTCATCCACCAACGAGTGCTACTATGTAGTAAATCACTGAAGTGGTATTCTGTAATGAAAGTTATGGTATCTTATGTTAACTGTTAAATGGATTGTATGAAGCCATTCACACAAAAGGTCATTTTGGTACTCAATCTGTAATTGACACTGTAAAGAGACAATGGGTTGCTCCTGGAATAAGTACTGTAGCAAATAACATCTATTTGCCAAAAATTCAATTAAGGAGCATTCAGACAGAAAGGTTTAGGTGGTATAGACCTTTAGCATATTGTCCATCTGAGAGTCTGCAGATTGATTACATCAGCATCCCAAAAGCTGAAAGATACAAGTTTTGCTTAGTAATTGTTGACAGATTAACCAAATGGCCTGAAGCTTTTCCATCAAATACAAATTACAGCTAGCTTTGTGGTGAAAGTGTTGATTAAGGAAATTATACATAGATTTGGAGTGCGACTAACAATAGACTTTGATAAAGGATCACATTTTACTCAAGACATCTTGAAAAGAGTCTATGAAAATCTAGGAATAACACCAAAATATCATGTGCCTTATCATCCACAAAGTTCGGGGTAAGTGGAGTGCGTAAATAAGGAAATAAAGACTATGTTGGAGAAGCTCTGTGCTGAAACTCATCTCAAATGGCCAGAGATTCTTCCCATAGCTTTGTTTTACCTATGTACAAGACCAAGAGTAGATTTACATATATCATCCTATGAAATGCTCTTTGGACATGCTCTACTACAAGCAAAAACTTGTAAGACAGTCTATGCATCTCTCTTAGGAGGAGATTGTCAACTTGCTTGTTACTTAAGTGCTTTACAACAAAGACTAAAATAATTACATGATATGGGAGTATTAATTCAAACTTGTCCTTTGGATTATATTCTTCATAATGATAAACCAGGAGATATGGTATATGTAAAAAATTTTGCTAAAACTTCAGCAACACAAGAAAGTTGGTTAGGTCCTTACACTATTGTGTTAGTTTCTCCAACTTCAGTAAAAGTTTTGGGTAGAGGTTCCTGGTATCATAGTTCACATATAAAATTAGCACATGGTATAAATAATGAAAATGTACAAATCATCAAAGAAGGAGAAAATGAAGAAGAGATTGCAGAAAGATAGAATCATCAGTCAAATTGAGTCTGCAGTCGAAAAGATCAGTAAGGAGAGGACCATTCTTATGGAAGAGGATAGAAGAGGACAATGCAGATGAAGAGAATTTAGGAATTAATGGACATGGTTAAAAGATTGACAATTTATAAATTTAAAAGACTGTGTGAAATTTGCAATGAAGAGGACTACATGATAAATGGACTAAGGAATTTATACTTTGGGGTAATGTATTATAGTAAATAATAACATAGCATTTATTCACATACAAACACAAATACATTTACTACTATGGAATTGCAGAAAAATATTCAAAGAAAAGGTGAGAAGAGAAAGATCCAAAGTAGGGATAAGTATGTTGCATACAACAGTAACATAACTCTTACATAACAGTGATGCTGACATTAAAATAGCAAAACAACGTGACATAGCAACAGTAACAACATAATAAAAAAACCCAAAACATAAACATAGTTAGTTTTCATTGAATCCCTACTTAAATGAGTGAAACAATGTATAGTTAGGGTACTAACAATGTTATGATTAGTTATAGATATATTATTTACTAGCAAAATATAGTTACATACTTAGATTTCGTTTAGGTATAGAAATCTAGTGAGGCAGAAGTATTTTACAGATAGAGATTAGTTAAGTAAGATTAAGTAGGATAAGATAAGAAAATCAGATACCGACTTACACTACATCATACATTACACAACACAAACAACATATGACATCACATATCAAACAAAATTGTAAATAAATATTTAAATACATGTAAATAGGGTATATAATAGGATTGTACAGTAATTGTATTCTAATATGTGTATATATGTAAACTATGTGTAAGTATGAAGTATACATAAGTGTATATATGTGCATATGTATAGCATACATGTATATATTCTATGTATGTACTATAGGTATATATGTAAATTATATACATAGCTCACTAATATTTATTGTTACATGTATTTGCATAAGTGAGTTTAATGTTTGGTTTGATTTTCAGCATAAAACTTATGTAATGTTGTGCTTATTGTAATTTTCAAAAAAATTTTCTCTAAGTTTAATGTTAATGTACTGCAATAGTAGTACAATGCTCTGTATTAGTTGATAAGAGTATTTTAAGTTTGATGTTTGCATGGAAGTTATGTTCATCTTTTGTTTGATGTTATTTGCTGTTTTGATTTGCTTCTATTTGATATTTGTACTTGTTTTTATTTAATTCCTTTTCCTTTTTCCTTGTTAAAAATTCCCTAGAATAGGTTAGTATTAGTTAGAGTAAGACAGTTGAGTGTAGATTGTTTGTTATTTTGGGTAGATTTCTTAGTTTAGGTAATTGGTAAGTATTTTAGATTGTGCACAAATACAAAAATAATGTTTCCAACACGATTTTTGATTTGTGAAAAAGGGGGGAATGTGATAAAGATGAATGGTTTGCAAAAACTGAGAGGTGCAAACATCAGAGTGAGTGATTGACAGGAGCATGTGACTAAGTGTCACATGGGAACCTGAGGCTAGAGATCTGGGAAAGATTCTCTGCCCATCAGACTTCATCAGAGCTCTCCTGGAAGGACCTGAGTTTGAGACTTGGAAAAGGCTTTCTCCTGAAACCAATAGAAGAAAAAAAATCTTTTGGATCTGACTGCTGGCAGCTTTGAATCAAGAAGATTGAAGATAGACTAACCAACTGAAGATCCTGGCCCAATTGATTGGACTCCTGGTGTGAGACTTGGCTATTGGGGAATTTACTGCTTAGCTTAATAAGATAGTTTTAGATAGTTTATAGATATTAGATTGTTAAGAAAATTAGTATAATTTCCTCTTAAACTACTGTTCCTTCCTCCCCTTCCCAACCAATAAATCTGAATTATTTATATGTTCCCTCTTGTTCTTTCCTCACCCAAATTCCCAACATAACAGACTCTGTTATGAAAATTATGGTATCTTGTGTTAACTTCATTAGAGCTAATGCACTAAACTACAGACAATTTTAGGAATTTCTGTCTGAGCTAAATGTTGCCTATGAAGATATTCTGTACCACACAGAAGTTTGTTGGCTGAGTCGAGGTAGAGTTTGGAGATATTTCTATGACTTACTTCCACAGATTACAGCTGTTATGCTTTCAAAAAATAAAGAAATACCAGAGCTCAATGATGCAGAATGAAAATGGCACCTCACCTTTCTGACAGATGTAACAGAGCTACTCAACAGTTTCAATGTGCAACTTCAAGGAAAAGGGAAGCTCATCTGACATATGCAATTACATATGAAAGCATTTGAAGTAAAATTAGGGCTCCTTATCAAACAAGTGAAGGAGGAAAATTTCTGCCATCTCCCCTTAACTCAAAATCTGTTAGCGGAAAAACCCTTAATTGCATTCCTAAAAGAAACATGTGTGTATTCACTGGAAAAGTTGCAAAAGGAGTTCCAATTCAGATTTAAAGAGCTTCATCTACATGAATAGGACATATAGCTTTTCTGTAACCCGTTTTCTATTGATGTTGAAAATGTGGATACAATTTACCAAATGGAACTGGCTGAACTGCAGAATTGTGACTCTCTGAAAGACACATTCAAGTCAAGCAGCTTGCCTAATTTCTATGCATCTCTCCCCTCTGAGACATATCCTCATCTCAGGAACCATGCACTCAAAAAACACAGCACTTTCGACTGTGAACAGACTTTTTCCAGAATGAAACATCTGAAATCTTCAACCAGATCTAGACTAACTGATGCACACTTGCATCACTTGTTACGACTAGCAGTGACAAATATGGAACCGGACATTGACAATCTCATTAGCCAAAAGCAGGCCCATAGTTCCCATTGAAATACTGGTCAGTTTGTTTATTTAAATTTACTTGTTTTTTATTTTAAATATTATTGTATTTGTTCCCGTTTTGTTTTTTTACTTTAAAATAAGATATGTGCAGTGTGCATAGGGAATTGTTCACAGTTTTGTTTTGTTTTTATAGTCCAGCCCTCCAATGGTCTGAGGAACAGTGAACTGCCCCCCTGTGTAAAAAGTTTGGGACCTCTGTTTTAGAGGCTTCCCTTATTGTTTTAAGTCTCCTCTCTCAGGAGCCCAGATCCTGAGTTTGACCCTTGCCTTTGATGTGATATAGCTGACCCCTAGGTGATACCCCTGAGGCTGACTGCAAAGAGGTTTGCACCCTCTTTGTGGTTTGTCTCTGCAAGTTTGCCAACACAATTTCTCTAGAAGGTATAAAGGGACCCCCAAGTTCCATCTCTCTTTGGAGTTGGCAATTAGCATGTGGTTTTCTCCCAGAGCAGAGTTAGTATCGGAGCTGGCATTTAGTGTGGTGCCTTCTCCCAGGGATTTGGTTTCCAGAGTCCCCAAGGTACAGGCCCTATGTGGTATGTGGTTCTAGACTCTGAGTGGTGGCCAAAGTTGGACCCTATCCCTTTTCCTGATTAAAGACTTGGGTTTTTTCCTGACTACTGGTAGTTCTGTGTTTTTTCCAAGTTAACAAATGATGTCAGAAGTGGGATTTGAAATGGAAACTACCTGAGGCCACCTGTCAACAGAAGTCTGGACCTGTGGTACCATCAGAGCTCATTTTGGAGTTCCAAAGTCCGGAGCTCTGTTTTCAGGTTGGCTGGCATAAGTCCATTTTCAAAAAAAGAACCCAAGCTTGCATTTTTGGAAATATAACCTACTCTTTAATCAGGAGGTGAAATGGGCATTCACAATTCTAAGGTGCTGGCCCAGGGCCCTTGGGAGCTGCTGTGGAAACCCAGGGCCTCTTGGGGGCCACTGTGGAGCCTTCTTGGTGAGGGCTGTTGCAGAGGTGCATCTGCAATTCTGCTGTGCCAGCTCAGGGCCCTTGGCAGGGCTACTATGGAAAGGACCAGATACCTGGGGGAATTTTTTGGACTATGGAGATGCACCTAGTTGGCTAAAGTGTTCTAACTCAGACCCCAAGCATTTTTTCCCCTTTTTTGGGCCAAAATGGAGTCCACTTTAACCTGACTACAAGTTCTGTGCTTGGCTAGGAGTTGTTTGTTTGTTTGTTTTTGGCGTGTGTGTGTGTTTGTGAATGTGGATGTGAGTGAAGCAGTATCTCTGCCAGGAGTAAGAGCCAGGGTAGTGTAGTTCAGATAAGAGATGAAATAGCTGTGAGAAAGTATCTGTGTAAATGGTGGTCTCAACATTTTGAATGGGAAGCTGAGTTGGAGTGTGGAGCCTGAGTGTTGGGTAACTGATTGGAGAAATTAACACAGAGAACATTTCTTAATGAATTGAAATGCCATGGCTTAAGGTTTAAAATGGTTGTAAGTTTTTGTGAAAAAGCTTCCCATAGTTCTGGGTTTCTTCTGGGCCCTCTTAGGGATTTTGCCTATATTGTATCTTTAATATATTTCATAAGTAAAGGTTTTTCTAGTGAAGTTTCTCTAATAATCTTGAATGCTTGCAATTTAAATGTTAGTCAAAAATGTCTTAAGTTGTACTAACAGTTGATGCCTCCCAAAGCTGAAAATATAGGAACTGGCGATCTGGATGTGGGGATATCCATCAGGGGACCAAAGAGATCCAGAATTCATAACCTTAAATTCTAACTTTTTCTTTCCAGTTTTGGTATGGTTAATTGTGTGAAATATGGTATACCAAGTGCAGTTAATTTTTAATGGTGATTGGTAATGAGATGCATTCTATTCTAGTTATTAATTCCTTGATTTGAGTGCTATAATTTCACATTTTTGTTAAGCTGTTATTTATTCCAAAGAATAAGATAATTTCTAATTAATGTGTATTTTTTCTGGAGTATCAGAAAGTTAATCTTGATTTGGTAAACTACAAACCTTGACTGGTCATTGCAATTATTAAAAAGGACAAGAAATATTTGAGAAATGGATTTGCTTTAAATGGTAAAGAAACCCTGAACGTTTTTAAAACCGACCAACAAATTTCCTCCTCGCCATTTTCTCCTTAGACAAAAGAGAGAGGTATAGGGCCCAGCTGAAAGAAATGCAATTTTTGAGCCAAAACCAAAAAAAAAAGAAAGAAAGAAAAAAGAGGGAAAGAAGGGATT
This sequence comes from Monodelphis domestica, assembly GCF_027887165.1. Classification (NCBI taxonomy): domain Eukaryota; kingdom Metazoa; phylum Chordata; class Mammalia; order Didelphimorphia; family Didelphidae; genus Monodelphis; species Monodelphis domestica. Next base: position 300,656,707 of record NC_077228.1, read on the forward strand.
AAGATAGGTATTCTGATTTAAAGGTAATTTTTAAGCTTTTCCTTAATTACCGCAAGTTTTGTTTTTGGAGAGACATTTTTAATGGTTTTTCTTCTGTAGAAGCAAAAAGGCCATGAACTATCCTCTGATTTTTGGAGGGTTTTTTTTTTTTTAAGATAGTTTTTAGAGTTGCAGTCATTACACAGATAGATATTTGGTTTTTTTTAAAGAACTAGTAAATTCTGATGAATATTTTTTCTATAGTGAGTTACCTTTATTTTTTCTTTTTTAAGTCTGGGAGACTGGCCTGATTTAGCATTCGCCTTTGAGTATTATTTTTCTCAGATAGATAACCATTGGCCCAGAAAGAATTTTCCCCACCAGGGAATTTTCTAGGCACATCCTTTCATTTTACCATGTCACTCCTGGAGTATGGATGAATTTATCAAAAATTTTTAATGTTAATTTTGCTAGATTTTTGGTAAAAGAGAATTAATTCAGAGTTCCTGGACCCGTAACTATTACTCAAGACACTTCTTGGAGGAGTCAAAACCTGAGCTAGAATTTTATAGCCTGGACTTGAAAGAAAAAAAGCTACTGATGACATCTGTTCAAGGAACCTCACAACTACAGAAGAAAGGCTTCACCAAACATCCAAGGACTACTAAAATCGGAGAAGTATTTGGTTTCATCATTCATTTTCATTGACTTCTGGAATTGTTACTGTAGAAGATATAAATTTACTGTTTTGTTTCCCTTGGGAATTCTAATAATATTTAACCCTGAGCGTGGTTGGAGAAAATGGCCACTTAAGGTGAATTATATGGGAAGATATTTGGAGAAAGAATGCTATGGAGAGAACTGGTTAAGGATGCAACTCAGATATAGTTCTGGACTAGAAAAAGACTAAGGTTGTTCCGCTGAATTTCTTCAGGAAGAGACTTCTGTGTCATAACTGGCAGGTTATATACATGGCTAAGCATCAAGGCCAATTTACACATGGCATTAATACCCAAATTAGGGGAGCATTTCTCCCTCTTTCTAATCCCTTCTCTCTCTTCTCCTTTTAAGGCAATTTTTCTGTAATAATATAATGTAGGAAGCCTTAGAGAGGCAAAACCTGAAATATAGAATTGAAAGGGGAAGGAAGATAGGTAGAATTTTTTAAATTATTTAGCAGAGAGTATTAGTAGAAAAACAATTCAGGCCATAAGAAAAACATAGTAGATATTAGTGGCAAAAGGGGGGGGACTGGTTTAATTTAGGATATCCCATGTTACTGCCACAACAAGAGAATTATTTCCAGAATAATTTTTATCTACAGGCTTTTTGTTTTGTTTGTGATTTAGTTGCAGCATTATTTCATTCATGGTATTTCATTCCTAATGTTTCCTGGAAGTATACAAGAATTAAAGAAATTACAATAAAGTAACAGAGGGAAATGTCTAGGCCATTTGAGCATATTTATAAGTTGTTGAATATGTAGTTAGAATAAATGAGAACAAGTTTTTGATCCCTAGCATCTCAACCTCCCCAAAAGGGGTGGGGGGTGAGAAATTTTAGATTAGGGAAAGTTAGAAATATTCTAATTTTGAGAACTTTTGGAGTTAATCTTAATTTTGAGACTTGGATTTGACTTTTAAAATTGCTTTGAAGCTGAGATTATTATGCAGTCATTTTAATATGGTTTTAGAGTTCAATAATAGGATACTTAATTAGAAATATTACTTAGTATTCACTGCTATTTTTATTTTTCCACAAACAGTGAAGAGGGTCATTTTCAGGATTTACAAGCCCTGATTGACCTGTGATGTAGATTTTATTTTCACTTTTATATTTCCATAGTTTCGTTGGTGTCTATTTTTAGTGTTGCTTTTTCTACATGATTAAATTATTTTGATAGAGTAAGGTAATTTTTTATAAGATATATAGATTACATATTTTTGTAATTAGTGTAAAATAGATATTAATAGAATGAATAATAAGTGGTTAAAATGAGTTAATGAGGTTACTTTTAATATTTGTTTAAACTCCAGTGTTAAGAAGTGTTTAAAGATTGATAGTGTTAAGGTCCGGGATTTCACCCACCACCAAGGAAGACCCATGGACAATGCAAACAGGCAGAGAAAGGCCATTTATTGAACTGATACGTGCATCAGTGGGAACCTCTGCCATCAGAGTTCCCCTTTGCTTCTGAGAGGTTGGGCCTTAAGTACTGTCCAGCATGTATGGCCCCCTCTTCCAGCCCCTTATCTGCTCCATACGATTCTTGGAACATTGCCGGCATGTTTGGCTCCCCTCAGCCCTTATCGGTTACATACTATTCTTGGGACCTTGACAATTTTATGTTATTGGAGTCTTCCTGGCCTTTATCTGGTACCTACTGCAGCTGGGGTTTGGCATGTTTATTGGGGTCTTCCTGGCCTTTATCTGGTACCTACTGCAGCTGCATGTTTATTGGGATCTTCCTAACTTCCAAGGATAGCCAGCTTGTTAAGGCTTTCCTGTATTTTCAAGGCTGGTCATTTTGGCCTCCCTCAATAGTATTTTAATGCAAGCCAACAATTTAGCAAACACATATTAATCCTATAGATAAGTAAGTATGCTGGGAGTCAGTCAAATCCTTTTGGACAATGTTTATGTTTATGACCTTCTCTTGTTTTCTTTTGCAAAGGCTGAGGATGCAGAAGTCATGTCAGGATCCCCCATCAAGACACACTGAATTTGAAAGACTGAAAGACTTTGGAGGGAGATTTTGGGGTAGATATTTTGTGTTATTAAGATTTTTGCCAAAGACAGACTGCTTGTCTTTCTGGCACAACTGTCAATGAGCGGGTATTTGGGGAGTGCCCCCAAATGACAGTTGTCTGGTTGGGCAGCAATGTTAAAGCCTTGCCCAAAAGGGAGGGTGTCAATGAGAAATTTGGATAACTCAGTTTACCTCTGCCCTTTGAGAAACCTCAGTACCAAGCACCCCTGTTTTGGGATTGAACTATGGACTTTAGAGCTGTTTGGGAACCCTTAGCCTATATGGGATTTGTGGACATAGCTAATGTTAAGTGCCTTTTATTTGTTTTAGAGGCTTCCCTTATTGTGTTGTCTCCTCTCAGGAGCCCAGATCCTGAGTTTGACCCTTGTCTTTGATGTGATATAGCTGACCCCTAGGTGATACCCCTGAGGCTGACTGCAAAGAGGTTTGTACCCTCTTTGTGTTTTGTCTCTGTAGACTTGCCATCACAATTTCTCTAAAAGGTATAGAGGGACCCCCAAGTTCCATCTCTCTTTGGAGCTGGCAATTAGAATGTTGTTTTCTCCCATAGGAGAGTTGGCATCGGAGCTGGCATTTAGGGTGACGCTTTCTCCCAGGGATATGGTTCCCAAAGTCCCCAGGGTATGGGTCCTATGTGGTATGTGGTGCTGGACTCTCTGAGTGGTGACCATTGTTGAAACCTTGTCCTGATTAAAGACTTGGGTTTTTATGACTACTTTGGTAGTTCTGTGTTTTTTCCAAGTTAACAGAATATACATTCATATTTTTTTATCATTATATAAAAATTGGTCATCCAATTCTGGATATCATGTTTCTCATATAACTCCCTTTTTTTATTCTAGGGGTTATTCAAGGGGTAATAGTTATGTAGTTGTGGGTCAAGAATTCATCCAGGAAATTCTCTTATCGAAACCCAAGAAGCATAAATCAAATGGGAAAGTTTTCAGTGATGATGAATAGCAAAGTAAATGATATGGACCTGTGATTTGATTTTTGTAGTGAGTTCCCTGGTAAGGGAATCACTTCCACCAATATCAGACCTGCCATGGATCTGGGGCTTTTAGCCTAAGAGTTGCCTAGGACACAAAGAGGTAAGCAACTTGCCCAGGTTAAGCAACACTGCCTTTAGGAGTCAGAATCAGATATTACATCCCAGACCTTCCTGAAACTGAAGTGGTTTGTTTATCTACATATTATTCCTCATTTTCTCTCCACTGTAGAAATCCCATCTAATAAAATGTACCATGACCAAAAAGCTGATTTCAAATTGACAAGTGAAAGGACCCCATAATTAGAGGGATGAAGTTGTTGGCATATTTCCATGCCACCAATGAGAATTAGAACATTCCCTGAACAGCTCACAAAGCTCCCAGGGTTATGTCTTAGTTGAAATATCTCCAAAAGTTCATTTCTCAGCAGTTGTCTGTGCCTCATAGATATCCTACCCAATTTCTAAAGCTGCTGGAGTTTTCAGCTGGACTATTGCTGGGGTTCTTCAAAAGAAGTACTAGCACTCTTTTGTGAGATTATTCAGCCAACATGCCTGGAGTTAACTTCATTTTCAGCTCTTGTGTGATTCAGGTCCACAGCCAGGTTCAGTCAGTAAACAAAAGAGACCCTCAACTTCATGTTGAGATTTTTTTCCTCCCAACTATAATCAACCTCTTCCTTCAAAGGAATTTCCTGGTCTCCCAGATATTTAGGTTCAGAAGAGTAAATGTCTATCATGGCTTAGGCATATGGTGTACAAGCCATTTAAAAATTATATGAAAGTTCTGATATCCCTCAAGGAGCCACTTAGAAACACTGGAGGAGCAGGCAGAGCTAGCAGCCTCCTTCTTCCAATTATTTATTAGTCAAAACATCTGATTAAACAGAACATCAGAATCCCAGAGCAAAAGTCACTCAAATGTATTCTGAACATTAGCTTGAACTCTCAAATTCCTTAATCACATCACAATCTGTTGTTATTCCACCTCTTCCTCTGATTTATACCCCTGTTCTTCATCCTCACTTTGACTTCCAATCTTTCTACCCCTTTCTAACAGATTCTTTCTGAGGTCATCACCCTGCACGTGCTTCACTCTCCTCCCTTTACCATCTTTACCTCTTGGTCAAGCTGTTTAGTTCTTCACTGTCCTCTTCTCTCCAAGTCTCTTATCCTATTTAACCTATTGCCAATATAGTTTAGCCTCAGGCTTTTAACTTCCACTGCCTTTACTCCTACTCACATACTGCTGAAGCAGCTGGAGAAAATCATGAAACCAAGTTGCCTGGGTCCACTAGAAATGTCTGTTCTATAATCTGTAAATACCCTGCTTTTGAGAAGTCAGGCTGATTGACAGATTCAGCCTGAGAAGCAGGGGAGGAGGGTGTGAAGAGAATGCTGACCGTTTTGAAGAGGATGAGAACCCCGAATCCAACTGACAGCTCTTCTAGCCTGAGAAGGAGAGGAGAAGAAAACATTTTCCTGAAGCTGAGAAAGAGCTCAACCAGATCTCTTGACCATTTGGTACCTGCCTCCATCCAGAGAGTCTCAATACCTTCACTGAGATTCAATCAACAACTATATGATTCTCAATAGGGATTTTGATGGACTCACTCTGACTTGAGCCAAACTGAGAACCTTACCCAAGGATCTTTCCCTTACTCATTCCCTACTCATCCCTTGAAGTCAATATTAGGATTTAGTTAGACCATAAGGATAGGATTAAGAAGCAGTTGGTGAAAAAGGTGCCAAGGCCCAGAAGCCTTTGACCTCTAGACTTTGAAAGTCGATCTAAGGGTGTAAAAGGGGGGGGCAGACCTTCACCCACTTACCTTTTCCTTCATCCCACTACCATGACCCTCCTCTGTTGACATCTAAATAAATTACATCTAAACTATTTAGATCTGAGTTTGGGGTCTGTCTGAAGGTAACAAACTTGGGATTAGGATCAATAGTTTGAGACAGGATTTCAAGCTGTAATCCTGTCCTTGCCTGTGATAATTCAGTACCGCTGACTAAGGAGTATTTGCCATCTTTCTTGCCAGTTGGTGCCATGCCTATGTGAAGTGAAATCTACAAGGGAACATCCTGACTCAGTGAGAAAACTTAGCCTCAGGGGCCATGAGTTCCTCTGAGGAAGACATATTGTTTCTTTTACTGAGTGGGACTAATTCATATTTGTCCCTAGCCTCTCACTTCTCCTTTTCAACATCTTATTGGAGTCACATCCTTTCCAGTGAAGAAAGAATTGGTTTACCTCTCCCCATAAGTAATAGAGAAGAGGAATCATCCACTCATTTTTTCATCCCTTTTCCCGTCCTCCATTACAAATCTCATCCTGAAAAAGGTAATTCTTTTTATCTCCCTTAACTGTTTCACTCTCTCTCTCTCTCACACACACACACAGTCGTTTCCCCAAACCTATTCATTACTCCTCAAACATCCCATGGCCCTCCTCCTCCCATCCTATCAACTGAGAAGTTTTTTCTCATAGGTCATTGAAAAAATTGAGGTTATTCAAGGAGAGCTCCAAAAGACCTTCTCATCTTACATCACTCAGATCATTTTTATGAATATTTCCTGTTTCCCTATATTACAAATATAAGTGCTTTTCCTAGAGTCAGGAAGGCTCATCTTTGTGAGTTCAAATCTGGCCTCAGACACTCACTAACTATGTGACCCTGTGCAAGATACTTAACTCTTTGCCTCAGCTTTCTCATCTATAAAATGAGCTGGAGAAGAAAAAGGAAAAGCTATTTCAGTGTCTTTGCCAAGAAAACGCCAATTGGAGTCACAAAAAGTCAGACACAACTGAACAAAAACACGAACACATTACATGAAAGGGGTGGGGGTGGATATTCTCCTTGCAAGACAAACTTACCTACATACACAAGAGATCTCTTTCATCCTATCTTCTCTCATAGACATGGGGTCCACCTCAGAGACGCAAAGTCTCTCTGAGGCAATCTTTAGCAGTTCAATCAACTCTCCTTCCCAATTTAGGTCTTAGTGTGTCAGCAGTGTTGAAGGCTTTAGCAATTTCCAGATCTTGTTGAAATGGCTCAAAGGAATAAGTCACTGGCCCTTAGATCTCCCTGCCCCCATCCTTGAAGATTCCAATCAGGTCACCCCACGTCTCTGTAGTTCCACAACATTCCGTGTCATTCTTGCTCTCTTTCCAAAAATCTTCCTTCACACTACGTGAGCCTGTGCAAGACACTTAACTTTGTTTGCCTCAGTTTTCTCATCTGTTAAATGAGCTGGAGAAGGAAATGACAAGATATTGCAGTATCTTTGCCAAGAAAACCCCAATTGGAGTCACAAAAAGTCAGACAAAACTGAAATGACTGAACAACAACAAAAACACTAACACATTATGAAGGGGGATCTTCTCTTTTCAAGGCAAACTTTCCTACATACACAAGTGATCTCTCTCATCCTATCTTCTCCCACAGATGACCCCTTCTCTCATCTCTACTCCCTCACTAATCTTCATTTTCTCTCTGTCTCCTGCTCATTTCCCTAATGCCTACAACACTAAGAAAGGTTTTTACAGCTTCAAAAAATGGATTTGGCCTATGGGCTGTGTTTTATTTATCTCTAGAAAAGTCAGTGAAGATCTCAGAAAATATAATGAAACATATGCCTTCTTTTACAAAAGAAACATAAGGGGATCAAATAGAAAAGCTCTCCTTGGCATTCAAAGCCCTTCATAGCCTAGCCTTCTAGGTCTACTTCCCAAAGCAGTGGGAAAAAAAAGGAGGACAGGACTTATTTGAACAAAAAAAATTTATAGCATCCCTTTTTGTAGTGGCAAAGAATTGGAAATTGAGAGGACATTCATCAACTGGGGAATGACTGAACAAATTGTGGTGATGGTGATCAAATAATATTGTACTTTAGAAATGATGAAAAGGATGATTTCAGAAAGAGCTGGAAAGACTTACATAAACTGATGCAGAGTGAAATCAGCAGAACCAGGAAAGCATCAAGTATGGTAACAGCAATATTGTGGGATGATCAACTGTGAGAGACTGAGCTTCTATGAGCCAAATGATGATCTAGGACAATTGCAAAGGACTTATGACAAAGAATGCTATCCACCTCCAGAGAAAGGATTCTTGAAGTCAGAATACAGATCAAAGCATATGATTTTTCACTGTAGGATTTTATTTTGGGATTTTGATTTTATGAGTATTCTCTTAGAACAATGAACAATATGGATATGGGTTTTGCATGATAATACACATAGAAAAGTAAATAACCTAGCCCCCTCCTACCCTTGTACCTATCTTACCCCTTAATCTGTCACATATTTGGCCTTCTAACCATTCTAAATAAAAGACACTCTATTTCTAGATTCTGGGCATTTGCTCTAGCTGTTCACCATGCCAAGAACACTTTCTCTCCTCCACTCCAACTACTGATTTCCCTGACTTCCTTTAATCTCAACTAAAATCCTCCGTTCTATAGGAAGCCTTTGCTTCTTCCTTCCAGTGCCTTCACTCTGTTAATTATTTCCTGTTTTCCTGAACAGAGTTTGCCTTGCAGTTATTTAATTTTATGCTTTCTTCCTCATTTGATTATAAACTCTTTAAGATTGTGGACTATCTTTTGACCTTGTTTTGTATTCCTAGAACTTGGTGCAGGGCCTGGCACCAAGTACAAAGTTAATAAATGTTTATTGATTTATTGACTAGTAGGAAAAGATATTGTGCATATTGTTGGCTTAGCTTTCTTTATCATGAAACAATAACTTAAGTTATCACATACCAGATATCCCTCAAAGAAAAATTAAAATAAATTAATAAATACATATATTTTTAAATAAAGAGGTACAACTATACCATCTCTAAGGTCCCTTCTAATTCTAACACTCTGAGTTGATGATTCTAGTCTTTTGTGTTTAACCCCTCTCTTCTTTCTTTTTAAACCTTTATTTTCTTAGAATCAATACTGTGTATTGGTTCCAAGGCAGAAAAGCAGTAAAAACTCAGCAATTGGAGTTAAGTGTCTTGCCTAGGATTACACTGCTAGAAAGTATCTGAGGCCAGATTTGAACCCAGGACCTATCTCCACTCCTGCCTCTTAATCTACTGAGCCACATAGATGCCCTTTAACCCCTCTGTTCTTTTATAAGTTTTTCCATAGCTCATACACCATTGGTATTGACTGCAAGTATGTTGTTCCTTGTTCTCACTGACAAGAAAAAACAAGTTTCTATCAGCTAAGATTCCCCCTCCCAACTCCTGAGTCTCAACTGTAGAGGCAAATGTTCCAGCTGATGTATATCAAGTGCTTGATAAATGGATTTTCAAAAATATTGCAAGAATCTGCAGTTTTATTTATATGGATACTTACTCCATCAATGCAGATATAAAGCTCTGTATTTTATTTGGAAGATCTTAGTGAGTTGCTGTGGCTGAAAAAGAATTCTCACAGAATGACTAAATTGGTGACAAAACTCTCTAAACTCAGTGAGATTGGTCCTTGGATGGCAAATAGTCCATCACTGGACCTCTATTCAAAGCACCTATCCCTTCTTCTCCATTAGTTCTCTCTCACTCTAGTTCATGCCCTCATCACTTCTCGCCTAGACTAGAATAGCCTTCCAATTGGGCTCTCTGCCTCAAGAATTTCTCCTCCACTCACCTGCCAAATCTAAAATCCTAAAGCTCAGATTTCTGGGACCTTTGGGAAACACAGAGCCAGCTAGCCTTTGAGGACCTGATTTACCAGTGCGAGTGGAACTTGGAATGAGGTTCCTCAGAGCTTCTATACAGGCTACATTTGTATTACCAGCTCTTAGTATAGGCTGGCACAGAGCAGGTGCTTAATCTTTATGTACAGACTGACCCAGCTCATCCTTCTGAGTGTGAATTGGGCTAAGGACTCTCTGAACTTAGATACAGGCTTCAGTTGTGTTTCCAGCATTGAATAGAGACTGGCACATAGTAGGTGTTTAATAAATGCATTCTGAATCAAAAGCCTTTCTATTTTGGTAGTACCTGTGTCAGACCTTGAATACTGCTGACAAGACTTCTCATGATGACCCAGTATTGCCTCCATGCCACCAGGAGGCATCACAGGAGAACTTTGGTAAAGGAATGTATTTTATTATTGTGATCTATAATTATTTAACAGCATTTGGCAGAGAATATGGCATCTTCAAGAGGGAAGGAACTTTAATCTAACTCTTTTATTTGACAGATAAGCAAAGAGCAGTCAAAGTTTCCCTGAATCCCATAACACAGCTCAAATGAACACCTGGGGCTTCTGACTCCTAATCCAGTGTTCTTCCTGCCACACAAAAGCAGAGCAGCCTAAGCAGGAAAACTGAAAGAAAGCATAGCTATGTGCAGAACAGGGAATTTATAAAATGTTTATTAATACATATTATTGTATTAATTAATATAAATATATATAAAATACTTACTAGAATAAACAATATTGATAATATAACCAAATAATATCTATTTATCATACATAATATACAAATGTAAATTATAAACATAAATATAAAATGTTTACTAGAGATTTTTTGACGACCTTTTGAATTCTGAATAATCTCTTCTTGCATTCTTCACAAGTTTCAGCCTCCTACAAGGAGTCAATAATATTGTCTTGTGGCAATTCTACTGTTCTTAAAAATTCTGCTCAAGCCCAGCCCCTGGAGGCACACACATGTGCACACACACACACACACACACACACACACACACACACACACACACAAAGTTCTGTTTGGGGGCAGGATGAGGATAGTTCTAACATCTCAACATGATTAATGAGGATTGGAGGAAGTATAACGTCACTTCTTCAGATCTGCGTGACACTAGTCTCATTTGGTTCTCTTTTGATAATACCCTTTGCTGCATTATCATCCAATTTTGGCCTTTTTTTTTTAACCCTTCCTTGCCATCTTTGAATCAATACTGTGTACTGGTTCCAACGCAGAAGAGGAACCAGTACACAGTATAGGCTCTAAGATGGCGAACGAGGGTAAGGGCTAGGCAATGGGGGGTTTCCCAAGGTCATATATCTAGGAAGCGTTTGAGGGCAGATTTGAACCAAGGGCCTCCTGTCTCTATTTTTTGGCCTTTTAACATGTACCCTAAGGCTCTGTCCTCAGTCCTCTTCCCTTGGTGACCCTCATCAACTTAATATACTTTCAATTCTTGCACATGACTCCCAGATATAGATATCCAGTCCCTACTCTCTTTTCTGACCTCTAGTCATACATCACCACCTGCCAATTGTAATGAAAATTTATTAGCTGAGACATCAAAAACTAAAACAAAGTCTCCAAGAAAATAATTAGAAATGTTACCCTACAAACTACATTTCCCAGGAGCTCACTGACTTCCTGTCATTATGTATTTCCTGTAGACAGAGGGATAAATTCAGTGGGCATTCCTGGTCTGGCCTCATTGCTTCCTGTTATGACTATGGTGGTGGTAAGCAAGGTTTTTGAACAGACTGATTAGTCATGGGCACGTGATTTCTTTATTTTGCTACCATTTTATTCCTTTACTTCTAATGATCATTAATAAATCTCCTAAAATATAATATTTTTTATTATTGTAGACTAATATTAATTCTTACACAAGCCAAAAAGAAATGGGTTTATTGAGAGAGGGTTGGTCTCATAATTAAGCTGGACTCAAGACCAAGAGACCCCAAGACTTGTGAGCCACCTCCTTACATAGTAAAAATGTGTACTAAAAATACAATAAATTTTTAGATATATTTATAGTTACCCCCAAATCAAGTGAAATTGGCAGAAACATAGAATAAAGGAGAAGTAAAGAAAAATCAGATAATACATGGATGTGCTGAACAACAACTTGACACAGTACGGCATGGGGTGGAGAAGTGTCGAAACTTTATACCCACTGTGTGATTTTTCTTAGAAATTATTTTTTTCAGAATTAAGTGATTATGTTTTTAGAAATATTTAATACTGGGTATAGAAGCACAGAAGAAAAACAAATTGCTTTATCACATGGGACGATGGGGATATGATTGGGGATGTAGACTCTAAATGATCACCCTAGTGCAAATATCCATAATATGGAAATGGGTTTTGATCAAGGACACATGTAAAACCCAGTGGAATTGTGTGTCTGCTACAAGGGGTGGGGAATGGGGAGGGAAAGAACATGATTCTTGTAATCAAGGAAAAGTATTCTAAATTGACTAAATAAATTTTTCAAAAAAAATTTTAATAAAAAAAGAAATATTTAATCCCTACAATTGAATACTTATTTAGTTCCAACAGGATCAAACCACTAAAAATGCTTCAGATAGAATCATATATCTACTAATGATGTAATCATGAAGAGAGTAGGGATTTTCACATTCACACACTATTTTTCCAATTCAGTGTCCCATGGGCACTTCAAACTCAATATATGTACCCCAAACAACAACAACAACAAAAACTGGCTTTTGTCTTTTCTCCAAAACCTATCCATTTTCTTCTATTTCTATTTTATCTTGCTTCTATTTCTTCCCTATTTCTGTTGAAGATACCATCAGTCTTCTTAACACTCAGATTCACAAATTTGGAGTAATCCTCAACTCCTCACTTCCTAGTCCCACCCACTATCCAATCACTTGCCAAGTTTTGTTGCTTCTCTCCCCACATCCATCTCATGATCATCAATCCACTCATGAGTCCATCATTCTAGGATGAGCCCTCCTCACTGCTCTGACCTGGAGCATTTCAATAGCCTCTTAAATTAGAAGCCCCTGCCTTCCCATGCCTAGCTAGGTGATTCTCTAAGACCAATGGTTACAGGCACTGTTTGTGCCCTGCAGGAGGGAAGATTCACGGTGGGAGATTCTTACAGGGATTAAATCTCAAGTCTAATTAAAAAAAAAAAGGAAAGAGAGGGAGAAGTATAGATCCTGGAGCCTAGAGGATTATTTATAATTCTTTCAATTGCCTTTTGGGAGACTTAGTCCTTTGGTGAGAAGCACCCAAGCCTAATCTCAGGTAAAATCATTATGTTAACAATGAAAGTCCTTTGGCCTTCAAAAACATTTTGTTGTGTCATCACAAATCAGCAGGTTTAGACTCATGTAACCTGGTGTTGGAAACATCTAGAATCAGACCTGAGGATATAATCAACCATTGAACTAATTTCCTAATGTTGAAGTTTCCAGTAGATACTATCAACAGAATTTGTCTTGAGCCAAGCAAGAAGACCTAATGGAATGAGCAAAGCCTTTTGAAATATGACCAAAAATTAGCTTTACCACTTTATTTTACACTGCTGACCTGACCAAATCTGAAGCCCTGGTTCTGCTGTTTACTATCTTATGCAACTTTGTTGGAATTACTTAACTTCTCTTGGCCTCAGTTTCCTCATTAGTAAAGTGAGGAAGTTAAACTAAATGATTGTTACTCTAGTTCTAAATTTTATGATTTTGTGTGGGCCTTACAATTTACATATATATATATATATATATATATATAATAACCAAACTGGACGTCTCATTTTCTCTGAATACATTTAGTGTTTTTCCTTCTGTCTTTACTCATGCTGTTCCCTTCTCTTGGAATGGCCTAACCATCCAGCTCCCATTCTGCAGGTCTCAACTCAAATATTAGCTCATTCAATCTATCAATTAGAATTTATTATACGCCTATCTATTTTTTTAAAATTCCCACTATTTTCTACTATTGTTTAGGTCCTCCTCCTTTTTAACCTATAAAAATGGAAACCTGTGCCACATGGTATTGGAGCAGTGTTCAGAGCAATCTGACAGATTCCTCTTGTTTAAAAAATTCAGTCTCATTGTTTATATGATTTTCTCTCAATTTGATTTTTTAAAATGGTAACTTAGTATTTTTTATTATTGTTATTCAGTCCTTTCAGTCAGATCTGACTCTTTGTGAATCCCATTTGGAGTTTTCTTGGCAGAAATACTGAGTACTTTGCCATTTCTTTCTCCAGCTAATTTTAAAGATGAAGAAACTGAGGTTAAGTAACCTTCCCAGGATCACACAGCTAGCATGTGTCTAATGGCAGATTCAAAGTCAGGTCTTCCTGGCTCCAGCCCTGGCATTCTATCCACTGTACCACATAGCTGTTCTTAGTTTACCCAGAGCTTCTATTGGAGGTTAAAAATAATGGTGGGAGTTTGATAAAAGTTATGGAGATTCGTTTAGTAAACCACCAACACTTATTTATCCAGAGTAGAGTTGGGATAGAATATAGGAGATAGGAAATAGAAGATTATAACTTATATGACTATGTCTAAAAATCTAAACCCTATACTAAAATCTCTAATTAACCCTAAATCTAACTGCCTTCTTGGGCAGGATCTTCTTTCCTAACAATGCAGACCTAATTAAAAGTATTCTGACTAGCCAAGATTAAAATCATTATCTATCTTATCTAAGCTAAATCAATAAGTCTTTATCTTCTCCAAACTCCTTAAACCAGTATCTGAAACTAAATTGTAAGAAGTCAACCATGAGATACTCTTGACAGAGAATAAATGACTCAGAAGCCCTTGAACTCCTACTCCCTCAGAAGCCAGAGAAATGGAGAGACTTGTTAAGTAACTTGCTCAAGGTCACATAGCTAGGAAGTGTCTAAGGCCGGAACTAAACCCAGGATCTGTAGAGATGGTTCACTATCCACTGAGTCACTGAGCTGCCCCTGTTCCATTTTTTCTGATCTGTGACTCATTGTAGCCCTTCATTCACCATGTTAGTATCTGACTTAGTGTGGCACTGAGTGAACTTTAGCTCTGCTGAAGCACAGAACTCCTAAACTCCAATGATCCACCAACCTGTCTTTTCAACAAAACACTTATTGAATGAATTGACCTTTATGGTGGTGAGAGTTACTCAGCTGCTGAAAAAAATCAATCCACCCTTTTCCTTAAGTTTTTTTTCCAATGGGATGCCCCAGAAGTTCATCAGAACTGTGGTCCTCTTTGCATCAGGTGCAGTCTCTGATTCCCAGATTGAGTGCTACTTTCTTATCATTATGGCTATTGTTGTGGTTCAGTATATAACTCTTTGTGACTCTATATAGGATTTTCTTGGCAAAGACACTTCCTTTTCCTGCTCAGTTTACAGATGAGGAAACAGGCAAAAATGTTTGAGTGACTTGTCCAAGGTTACACAACTAGTGACTTGAGGCCAGATTTGAACTCAGGAAGATGTCTGTCACTTAATCTACTGTACCACCTAGCTGTCCTGTACCATTAGGATACAATTAAGAGCCTAAAGTGGAAAATGGCCCATAATCCTTGCCATTTTATTTGGATTGAATCCAAGTCTTGTCCCAGAACATTATTTATGACCTCAAAGCATCAGCTTCACATTTGCATAGGGTCTGAAGGGGTTCTCCTAGGGCAGTGATGGTGAACCTTTTAGAGACCACATGACAGGAGCTGTTACCCCACCCCCACCCCTTTTACCCTATACAGTTGAGAGAGAAAGTGCTCCCATTGGGCTGCTGGGCAGAGGGGTGGATGAAGTGAAGAATGTCCTCAGGGGCATGGAGAAGAGGAGAGGAGTAGCCCCAGCACTCCACTCCCTTCCAGCTCTGCTGCCTGTGAGCTGCCCCCTTACCCTAGACAGGGAAGGGAGGAAGTGCTCCCATTGGGTAGAGGGGTGGGTGGTGAGCAAAATGTCCTCAGGCACAGTGGAGAATGGGAAGGGAGCAACTTGGCCCCTGAGTCCCTCTGGCTTTCTAGTAATGAAATCTGGTGGCCTATGGTAGGCTTGCCCACAGAGAGCTCTCTGTGTGCCCACTCTGGCATGCATACCATAGGTTTGCCACCATAGACCTAGGTTATAAAAGAATGATTAGGACATTCTCCTGAGGCTGGTAATCTGTAGGAAACCAGCCCCTGGGTCTGTAGAGAGCACTAAAGAGATGTTGAGAGAACGAACAGCAATGGGAGCCTGGGAGGAGAAAGAGAGAATTGCTAATAGAGTGAGCTAGACTTTAGATAGATGAGAATATGATGGTATGTTCAGATATGGCTCCCCAGAAGCTTGTTAGACATCCTGATGGGATGTCTAACAATTTGTTTATTCTTGGGATGTGCATTCTTGAATATTGGTCTCTGAATTTTTGACTCAGGAAAGTCCCAGACTGTGCAAAATAAACATTTAGAGTGTGTGTGTGTGTGTGTGTGTGTGTGTGTGTGTGTGTGTGTGTTCTCTTGTGCCCAACCCACAGAAGATTCTGCATCTGGGAAGCAAGAAAGCAAGAATCCTAAGAGATGCAGTATCTAACAGCAGATATCTCAAGCCTTATCCTGAGTCTGTACATGGAAACAGAGAACACTTGAGTGGTGATGGGGGGGAGGAATAGAGCAGGGAGAGATCAGGGAGGACTCAGGGACACCCAGAACTTGAAGCGTGATTGGTATCTATTCCACATGTGACTGCTTCCATAACATGTTTGTTTTAAATAGATTTTAGGACTTCATTTCAAATTAACAACTGATTTCCAAAAATAACTGCAACAATAACAAAATACCATGGCATATATTGTTATGCTTGATGTGCTAGTGAGTTTTCCTGAACTGTTTTGTTTTGTTTTGTTTTTTATTTTAAGGGATGATTCTCTTGGTGGGGAGAAAGAAATTTTTTTTTTTAGGAAATACAGATAATATAAAAATAGTTATACATTTTTAATGGATCATACACACAAAGATAGTTTTAAATTTAATCAACTTTGCATTTGATTTCAACTCTTGTCTTTAGCAGAATCATTAGCTTTGTATTCATTTAACATTTTATTTTTAATACCTAGTGAGATGCTCCAATTATTTACTATGATGTTTATCTTGTGCTATTGATAACAATATTGCTAAAATCTTTATACTCTCTACTTCATAGGATCATTGATATAGAACTTAAAGAGATCAACAGGTTCAATCCCTCATTTTACAGATGAGGAAAATGAGGGCCAGGGACAGATTGTGTCAGAAGCAGGATTTGAACCCATAGCCTCTAACTCATGAGCTGAATCTCTTTCCTTTGCCAACTTTAGCCCACTCTTGGTCATTAAATCTGGAGAATCATCTTCACAGTAGCCACGTAATGGTCATCTGGTGGGAATTTCCTCTGGCTACCAGGTTGAAGGAATTTCTTAATTGTAGGAATGTTGCTGATTCTTGTTTTAAATGCCTAATTCAAGAAAAAAATATAATTAGGAGGTAAATTGTGAAACTATACTACTTCCAAGGTGAACCAGAAATGTGCCTAAAAGAGGGCTGGCCTGATCCTAGATAGCAATAGAAATGCTTGACCCTATGTGGATTGAGACATCTCTTAGTTTCTTAGTGCATATTAGTTTATCCATTTCAAAGAAATCACCCCTCACAGATATCAAGAAGAGAATAAAGCTGTGGACACAAAAGAGGAGAGAGAAGTTTTGACGCTGATCAACACTTAAGTACCTACTGTGTGCCAGGTATTATGCCAAGTAATAGCAATACAAAGAAATGTGAAAACAAAAACCAAAAAAAAAAACACTGCCCCGCCTGTTATACAAATATACATAAAATAATAATAAGTTTTGTTGTTCAGCATCTGACTGACTCTTTGTGACCCCATTTAGGGTTTTCTTGGCAAAGATTCTTGAGTGGCTTGCCATTTTCTTCTCCAACTCAGTTTACAGATGAAGAAACTGAGGCAAAAAATGTTTAAGTGACTTGCCCAAGGTCACATAGCTAGTAAGTGACTTGAGGTCATATTTGAACTCAGGAAGATAAATCTTCTTGACTATAGCTTTGTCACTCTATACCACATAGCTACCTAATGATAATAATAACAATAATGATCATGATAATAATAGCTAACATTTATATAGGGTCTACTCTATGCCAGGTGCTTTAAAAACATGATCTCGTTTTATCCTCACAACATCCTATAACCTAGAATGTAGATGCAGTTATTATTTCCATTTTACAGATGAGGAAACTGGGCATAAAGTGACCTGTCCAAGGTCACATAGCTAGTGTCTGAGGCCAGCTATGAGCTCAGGTCTTTTTAAGTATTCCATTCATTGTAGCACATGGTTAAATCCACTATTTTATGCAGAGTAGATGGAAGATAATCTCAGAGGGAAAACACTAGGGAAAGGAAGGCAAGGCAAGGGAATGGAGACCCTTAAAGATCATATTTGAGGCAAGTCTTTGAGGAAGCCTGGAACCATGGTGGCCAAGAGGTAAAGATGAGGGGAAAAAAGACATGAGAGGCAAAATTCCAGGCATGGGAGACAGCCTGGACAAAGGCATAGAGTCTAGAGAGAGAATAACATGTGCTAGGAAATTCCAAGAAGACCGCTATAGCTGGAAAATGAACAGAATGTGTGGGAGAATGGGGCACTGCCAAGAAGAGAGCTAGGAGACTAGCACCTCAGGCAGCATGGAATACTTGGTATGACATAGAAAGGCAATAGGAGTGGGAGTGAGAGACTTTAGTAAGAACAGCACTGAAGACAATCTTTGTAGCAAACTTTTTGCCTAGGGTTCCTTCTTCCATTAAAAAAAAAAAGCAAAAAAAAAAACCACAAAACAATACTTGCAGATAAACAGCTAAACAGTCCAACTAGAGGTCCAAAGGATTGAATCTTTTCCATGTGTAAACAATTAAACAGTCCAACTAAGGCTCAAAGGATTTAATCCTTTATCCAGAAGATGTGTCTAATCAGGTAAGTTAAGCAAGCAGAACAAAAACTAAATAGAAACACCCAGCTGGTCTCCTTAAATTTCTTTTGGATACCACATGGACCCTTAGGTATTAATTTATATTGTTTAGTCATCTTGAGTCCTGTCCAACTCTTCATGACCCCATTTGGGATTTTCTTGGCAATGACACTGGAGTGGTTGGCCATTTTCTTCTCCAGTTCATTTGGCATATGAGGAAACTGAAGCAAACAAGGTGAAGTGATTTGGCCAGGGTCACCCTGCTGGTTAAGTATCTGAGGCTGATTTTGAACTCATGAAGATGAGTCTTCTTGATTCCAAGCTCAGCACTCTCTCCACTGCACCACCTAGCTGCCCTTAACTTTGATTTATCACTTGTTTTTCAGTCTTTGTTTCTGCTCATTTTCTTTCAGGTATAGATGGGGAGATGGGTTTCCTCCCTCCCTCCTTCCACTCCCATCTACCTGTAGAAGAGGGAATTTGGAGAGTGCAGTAGCATTTAATTCTTCTACCATTAAAATGGCTTCCAGTAGTTGTATATCTGCCCAGCTGAATTTGTTGCCAACCAGAAAGTCCTGTCCGTGGTTTTTCAAAATCTGTAGAAGGGGGAAAAAATAAAGAAAGGCTGTTGGATAAAAGTAAGCCCCATCTGACCTTGACTAAGGACAAATACAAAATATGAGTTATATTATTATATATTCATTTGTAAAATCTTATTTATATATCTATATTTGCAAATACCTATTTATATTTATAATACAATATAATATTTATAAGATATTATTTATTTTTAACATATTTTACCAGCAGACAATTATTTTGAGCAAAACCCTCTCTAGGTCTCATTTTTCTCTACTTTGAAATGAGGAAGTTGAACTCTCAAGGACTCATCAGTAGGGCATGTGAACTTTTTAAAAAATAGTTTGATAACTACATTTCCATGTAATTAGTTTCCTTTATAATTCTGCTTGTTTTATTTTATGTATGCCAAAATATTATTCTGAGAGTCTGCATGCTCCATCAGCTTGCCAAAGTGAACCATGAGGAAATAAAAAAGGTTAAGAACCCCTGGATTAGATGAACTCTATGTTCCTTTCTAGTTCTAAGGCTGTGCCCCTGTGATCATTTTAAACATAAATTCTCATTGTGCGGTGTTGAGAAATGATTCTGTTCTTCTGAGTGTTCTGGAGTTAGCGATTCTGAATGAGGGAATGATGATGATATTTTGCTACCTTATAAGGTAATTTAGTGACCTAAAAGACTATAATACAAAGCTCAAAGTTCACTGGCATGGGACTTCTCAGGGATGGTGGAGATAAATGCTGCCCTCACCAATTCTATGCTATTTCTTCTATAGGTGGGGGCCATTGATTTCCACCAAAGAGGAGAGAATCTCCATTGAACAATGAACTTCCAGAGTCCATTTAGAAGAGTTTTCCCATTGCAGTCTATTTTAGCCTTCTCATGGCCATAGTGAGAGGCCAGAACCCATCCAATTCCTGTCAATGAATTGTTGTTGCCTTAGATTCTCTGAGCCAGAAAGCATTCTACTTTTTTTCCCCCCTATGGATCCAGAACCTTACCACTGGTTTCTTGGGTGTAATTTAATCTTGTGTTCACTCAAGAATTACTCTAAAAATGATATGCTCAGTGGAGTGAGAGTCAGGTTCAGAGACAGGAGGTCCTGGGTTCAAATCCGAACTCAGACTCATCTTACTTATGTGAACCAGAGCAGGTCAAGTAACCTCAATTGCCTAGTTTTTACCATTCTTCTCTTTGGAACCAATACATAGTATTGATTCTAAGACAGAAGGTAAGGATCTTTTTTAATAGCATGTTAGCATCTGCCACAGACATATCCAAAACTTGCAGAATTTCTCATTGTACCCACTAACTCAGAAAACTAAGCTAAAGTTATTTTAGGTATTATAGTTAAATTAGTTTGGAGTATCCTGGTCTGATCACTCCTTTTATGAAATTGATATTAAAACACAAAGGTATGAACTATTTCAGAGCTGAATGTTTTAATGATATAAACTCACTCAAAGAGTTCTGTCTAAAATATTATAATCTTTTTTTCTTCATATTATAACTATTATTCACCCTCAAAACTTTCCAATGGCTTTTGGCCAAAGTCCCTAAAGTTCTTGTCTGATGTGGCCTCCTCCTTGTAAAACCATATACAAATATTCTCTTTTCAGACAGCCTTCAACTTAATTTAATCCAATTCAACAAACACTTTTAAGTGGATACTCCAGTCAAAACTTCAAGTGAGATAAAGACATAGACGAAATAGTCCTTGTGCTTAAGGAGTTTACATTCTCCCGGGAGGATACAACATGAACTGAGATAAATTAAAAGACATACATGAATTAAATTCAAAAGGAAAAGAACCCCAATAAGGAGGTGGGGACAAGGAATAGTGGAAATCACAAATGGCCTCTTCCAGCACAGGGCTCCGAATTTTGCTTTGATGGAAGCCAAGAGGAGGGAAATGCATTCCCGACCCTGCTGGACCAAAGTATAGAATTGGGTACTAGAATGCTCATAAAGGAAACAAACATTAGATCAGTCTGTCTGGAACAAAGAGTCAGTTCAAGACTAGAAAGAGAAAAGGGAATTTGTCACGTTAGAGAATGTGAAATCTTTGACTCCTGGAAATTTACCTTTTCAAAGACAGGGAAGTATCGGCTTTTGGCTTTCTCCACCACAAGTTCTGCCTCCTGCCTTTGGTCAGATGGTTTGAAAGAAATCAGTGCAATTGACATCATCAGGTCCAAGGTGCCATCCACATACATGTTAATCCTGAAAGTAGAGAATTTTACAATTTCCTTAAAGCTAATCTGTAACTTTAGTTTATTGAGTCTATTTTTTTTTTTAACTATAGGGGGTTTTTTTGTTTGTTTGTTTTAAAGGCAATGGGGGTTAAGTGACTTGCCCAGAGTCACACAGCTGGGAAGTGTCTGAGGCTAGATTTGAACCCAGGACCTCCCATCTCTAGGCCTGACTCTCAATCCACTGAGATACCCAGCTGCCCCTATAGTTAAAAAAAACTAACGTTTTTAGTTTTTTATCTTACTATAGGATCTATTTAATAAGGTTTGTTTCTTTAGAGGATGTATGAGATTATGATTCTGTTTAAATTTATTCAGATTTTATGACATTGAAGGAAGCATGGGATTATGAATCGGCTTTTTTTTTTTTTAAGGCTATAGCCTAAAAGAATGTACAAGATTACAATCTGTATACTTTTGGAACATCTCCTTTCTATATCAGTGTTTTCTATGCTAATTAGTGGGCCCTAAGATCATTTTTTAAAAAGGAGGATCCAATCAACTTTTAATGGTATTTCCAAAATTGAACGAAATAGAAAAATGTTGACCCACCCATTTGAGCTTCTTTACTCCATTGGTCGCTGTGCCAAGTAACTCTTTTATTCTTTTGTAGATAATAAGTGCAAGAGGCAATGTTTTGGGGGTAGCTAAAGAGAGAGTGTACAAACTTGGGAGAATGAGGACCTGAATTCAGGACCTACATCTTATTCCTCAAATCATTTTGCTACTCCAGACTCCACAACAGCTGGTCAAAATGTATTTTTTTAATTCAATTTAATTTAAAAAAATTTTTCCCCATGGTTAGGGAATCATACTTTTAAAGCTGGCAAATACCTTAGATTGGCCCAACCCTTTCATTTTATAGATAAGTAAACTGAGGCACAGAGAAGGAAAATGACCCACCCAGAGACACACAGATAGGAATTATCTGAGGCAGGATTCCAACCCAAATCTTGCCTGGAACATAGTAGGTGTTTGTTGTCTTGATTACTCACTATAACACACTGGCAGGAATTGTTGCCCATTAATCATTTAATTGGGGGGGGCATTTAAGAACTATGAAACTGGGCTTGATTTGAGCCAAACTTTTGGAATTTGGGCAATGGTGGTGAGATTTCATGGGTGCTAAGGAGTGACCTTTGTCTACCAAATGCCTTTTGTAGCTGGCTTGCTGATACTCATAATTCTATAGTTATCTCTTCCTGACTAATATACTAAGAAAAAAATGGATTCTAAGATAATCATAGATACAGGATTACAGAGAACAAGGGCTAGGTATACTGGCTCACCTTAAAGAGAACATTGCCATCTTAGGGTAAATAGCACAAGATTTAGAGTTGGGAATGACCTAAGTTCAAATCCTACCTCTATCACTCACTAATTTGTAATTCCAGAAAGACATTTAACCTCTCTCAATCTCAATTTCATCATCTGTAAAATGGGACACCAAAGTCACAGAACTGTCAGGAAGAAAATTATGCAAATAAAAGACTTTAAGAAACTTAAAGTGATATATAAAAGGTAGTTATTACTAACATCATCATCATTATTGTTGGATTTTTCTATTTTTTATTTTATTTCCTTTAATTAATTTTTATTTTGAGTAAATGGTGTAGGGCCATTTCTCTCAGCAAGGTTATTGAGTTGGCTGAAACCTAACAAGTTTACTTAAGGACTCAAACATTCCTCAGATAAGAAGTCAGAAAGGGAGTCAAGGCTTCCCAAGTAATCTGCCTTGGCTTATTTGGGGGAGAGTTCATTAATGCCCACTCTGTAGGCATGTAAATCTCCCCCCTCAACCAGCTCATTATAAACCTTCCAAATATAATTTAATCTGCAGTGTGACTTGGTTTACTTATAAAGACTCTTTAACTAGGCTTATTTCTTTAGGAGATTATGATTCTGTCTAACAAAGTCTGTTCAACTTTTAGGATGTTGAAGGAAGCCCAGGATTATGAATCAGTTGTTTAAACCTAAAAAGAATGAACAAAATTATATTTAAAAGAAATTATTCCTCTGTCATTCTGATATAATTTTGCCTACTAAAAGCCTCTTTATAATCCTAATTATTTTTCTCAACTTCCTGAACTTGTTCTTAAGAATAAAAACCCCTCGATTGTTATCTCTGTAGTTTCTGCATTGAAGTAGATTTATTTCAACAGCAATAATCTATTACATAAATTCAAAGAGGAGATATTTCTTACCTACCATTATCCTTCCCAGAGAAGGGCCAGTACTAATGCTCATCCCCACAGAGTTCTAAAACAGCTGTCCCAAGCTCTGTGCATGCCAAAGGAAATTTGGTTTTATTGCTAGTGCTGCTCCCCATTTGTTGTTGTAGTTCAGTTGTTTTCAGCTATATCTGACTCTTCATGACCCCATTCAGAGTTTTCTTGGGCAAACAAACTTAGGTGGCTTGCCATTTCCTGCTCCAGCTCAATTTCCAGATGAGGAAACTGAGGCAAGCAGGGTTTAGTGACTTGCTTAGGGTCGCACAGCTAGTAAGTGCCAGACCAAATTCGAATTCACATCTTCCTGGCTCTCTCTCCAGTACACTACCTTTAGCTGCCCCTGCTCCCCACTGCATGCATTCATTCCCTTGGGGACAGTCATTTCTTTGTGGGTCCCAGATACCCTTATCTTTAAAATGAAGGAATGGACAGTATCTCAAATGTCTTCCAGATCTAAATCCTCTGATCCTAACTATTTCTGGAGTAGATAACATATTAAGTCCTTTTAGATATTTTCAACTCAGTTATCTCCTGTTTATCTGATCCTATCCTGGAGAGATGATTTTGAGAGGAAATACAAGAGGGAATATGAGAACACTGTGTGCCTGGAGAAGGCAGGAAGGAGTGTCACTAAGGCTAGGAAAAAGATCCAGGAAGGAGAAGAGGTGACCATAAATTTCTATTTCTGAAATTTTGAATTCTCCCTAGGGCCAATTTCCCAGCTGATAAATTACCAAAGGATGAGAACAGGCAATTTGTAAGGAAAGAAATCCAAACTATCCCTAGCCATATGAAAGAATGATTCAAACTACAAATAAATCTGAGAAATGCCAATTAAAGCAACACTGAGCTTTTAGTTCCCATTCATCAAGACTGACAAAGTTGACGAAAAAGGACAAATGTTGGAGGAGCTAAGGGGAAACAGGCATTGTGATCCACTGTTGGTGGAGTTCTAAATTGCTTCAGTAATTCTGGAAAGCAGTTTGGAATTATGCCAAAAGTTAATACCTTGTGCATACTCTTTGAGGCAGCTAAGTGACTCAGTGAATAGAGTACCAGACCACCAGAGTCAGGAAGACTCATTTTCCTGAATTCAAATCTGACTTCAGACACTCATTGGGTGACCCTGGGCAAGTCACTTCACCTTGGTTCCCTCCATCATCTCATCTGCAAAATGAGCTGGAGTTCTAAATGGCAAAGCACTCCTGTATCTTTGCCAAGAAAATGCTAGTCAGACACAAGGGAAACAACTCAATAATAGCAACATATGCCATTTGTTCTAGGGATGACAGCCTAGGTTTTATTATGCATAAGCACAAGTTCAGGGGGTTCAGAAAAATAATTAGGATTAAAAAGAGTGGAAGGTGGGAAGAAAGGAATGAAAAAAATGAATATCTTTCATTGAAAAATAATTTTAAAGAATTTTCCATAGGGTCAGCCTCATCTCTTGGCTATCACCTGAACAACCCTCCTTCTCCTCTAACCAAAGGTGGCAACATCAGAATTGTTTCTCTCTTATTGGGAACTTATATTGTGCCAAAATCAAATAAGGGCAGAGCTGATACTGTACAGTGCTGTTTCTTTCAGGTCCTTCCCATACAGGTTGTATTTAGCAGCCAGGTAGCTAAGAATGGCTCGGGTCTGGGTGAGTTTCATTCCATCCATTTCAACCAAAGGCACTTGATGAAAGAGCAGATGTCCATCTGTGGGATGAAAACAGAGAGATTCATTCATTCTCCTTTTGTGGCTAGAGGAACTCTTTTTTTTTTTTAAATAAAGCTTTACCTTTGGTCTTGGAATCAATATTAATTATCGATTCCAAGGCAAAAGAGCAGTAAGGGCTAGGCAATTGGGAACAAGTGACTTGCCCAGGGTCACACAGCTAAGAAGTATCTGAGGTCAGATTTCATCCCTGGTCCTCCCAGCTCCAGATCTGGCTCTCGATCCACTGTGCTTTCTAGTTGCCCCTCCTGTGGCAGCTCTTAAAGAAATACAGTTGTTTGTTGTGTTTTGTTTTGTTTTTTCCTGACCTAAACATCCCTATTTAAAGCTTTTATATAGAGTAAAAATCTGCTAAAAATTCTCTTAAGGAACACAGTTAACTTCTGGTGAACAAACACTGTATTTAAAGAAATGTTGTAAAAATGGATTTCTATTTAATGGGGCCTGAAGACATCTGTGCTGATTGTTATGTGTTATTTAGAACAAGAATAATAGCTCGTCCAATGGCAAAAGCCACTGTGTTCTCAGCAATGGGCTTCATTTTTTTTTTCAAATTTTGATGTCTGATTAATTTATCAATACAAAAAATGTATTAAGAAACAAGAAGAGTTCCAAAAAAGGAACCAGCTGACCTGGAACCCAGCCCTGCTCTGCTACTGACTGTGTTGTGTGATCTTAGACATTTTTCTCTCTCTCTTTTTTATTTTATCTTTATTTTATTCCAATAATAAATTTCAACAAAAGTTTCCAAACTTATATGATTCATGTTGTCTCCCTCCTCTCTTCCTTCCTCCAACCCAGAGTTGACAAGCAATTCAGTCTGGGCTATACATGTATTCACTCAAAACATATTACCATATTATTCATTTTTGTAAGCAAATAATCTTATAGGGCTGAAATCCCCAAACATAAACCCAAATAAACAAGTGATAAATCACACGTTTTCCGCTGCATGTCTACTCCAACAGTCCTTTCTCTAGAGGTAGATAGCATTCTTTATCATAAGTTGGACATGTCTCAACCTGGGGTGCATGAATTTGTTTTTTAAAATAATTTTATCATTCTATTTTAAAAAATTAGCTTCCTTTGTAATCCTATGTATTTTATGCATTTAAAATCATCATTTTGGGAAGTCCACAGGCTTCACCAGACTATCAAAAGAGTCTCAGACACGCAAAAAAAAAAAGTTAGCAACCCCTGGTTTAGATGATCTTTAAAACTGCTTCCAGCTCTATCAGTGTAGGAATTTGCAGCATGCATAAAGAGGACTGGAGTCAAAGAATCTAAGTTCAAATCTTACTTCTAATGATTATTGCCTAAGAGATCTTGAGAAAGTCATTTTACCTCCTGGGACCTTGGTTTCCTCATTTATAAAATAATAGGGCTGAAATAACCTCTGAGATCCCTTCCAGATCCCAATCTGTGTTGTTGCCAGAGCAAAAGGAGGTTTAAATTGGTGTCCCCTTGTGTCTCCACAAGTAATTATCTAGTACATAGAGATTACATAGTAATCTTAGACCTTTGAAAGGATATATAGAGATCTATATGTATTACTTTTAATTTATTTAGAATATTTCAATTTATATTAAAATTTAATGTATTTAGTATATTTCAATTTGAGGCCAACCAGATGGTACAGTGAATAAGGTGCTGAGCCTGGAATCAGGAAGACTCATCTTCCTAAATTCAAATATGGTCTCAGATACTTAATAGCTGTATGACCCTGGGCAAGTCACCTACCCCTGAGTGCTTCAGTTTTCTCATCTGCCAAATGAGGTGGAGAAGGAATGAAAAAGTACTCCAGTATGTTTGCTGGGAAAACCCTAAATGGGATCACCAAGAGTCAGACAGGACTGGAAAATGCCTGATATTTCAATTTAACATATTACATTTGAATCAGTATACTTAATGGTGGCCATGTTTGTGTGGGCCATACCAAATTCTGAAAAGAAGCAAGCAATTTAATTAAATATTTATTAATTATTGAAGGAAGCCAGGGAAGTCTGAAGACAGAGGAGAGGAGGTAAAGCATTCTAGGCACAAGGGACTGCCAGTAATGAGGGAAGACCTGAGTGCGAGCCCTGATACATAACAAGCTGTGTGATTATAGGCAAGTGACTTAACCTCTCAGTATCTCCCATTAGAACAGGGATCTTTAATCTTTGTGTCTTAAGATGAACTCTTTGGTAGGCTGGGGAAGCCTAGGGACCTATTCTCAGAATAACATTTTTTAAACTGTTTTTCCTTTTTCATTCATTTATTCATTCATTTATAAACATTTTTTTTACAAATAGTTGCACTAACTGCATCCCAAGATTGTTGTAAGGAAAATACCTGGTAAACCTTTTTTTTTTTGTATGGAACCTTAGCCTTTTGTTCTGAATATAAAGAATAATGTTTTTTTAAATGCATATACTTAAATATGCAAGATTGCAAAAGAACCCAGCTCTTCCTAGCTTCTAGTCTGCTCTCTGAACACACCAGACATAGTAAGTGCTTAATAAATGTCTGTTGATGAACTGGCACTCAGACTCTTAGTTAGAGATGAGTTGCCAGTCTTCATTGGTGAAAGGAGTTTCTGCATCAGGAGTTTTCTCCACCCAAGAGTAACCTGGAACTCCAGACTTCCCAGCTACTCTCTTCTACTTTTGATTGTTCAAACTCCTGAAGAAAACTAACAGGAAGACCCTAACCAAAATCAAGTTCAAATACCAAGGCACTATAATAAGGACTGGCAGTTTACGTGGCACAGTAGATAGAGCACTAGGCTTGGAATCAGAAAGACTCATCTACATGAGTTCAAATCCAGCCTTAGATATTTACTAGCTGTGTGATCCTGGGTAAATCACTTAACTCTGTTTTCTCATCTGTAAAATGAACTGGAGAAAGAAATGGCAAACCACTCTGGTATCTTTGCCAAGAAAACCCCAAGCAGCAACATGAAGGATCAGAAATAACTGGACAACCAAAATCTCTTATTAATTTATTGGCATAGGCATATTTCTATGCAAATTGGTTAGAGTGTTGGTTGTTGTTGTTTTTTTTTAATTTAGGAAAGTGGGATGTCAAGAAGTCAACAAAATGTGAAAAACTTTAAATGCTAAAGCAGAAGTCACTTCTCAAAATGTGTTCACTGAAACAATTCAGTTTGTCAGTTCATAGCTTTTGTTTTGCAAATGGCAGTGAAAATTGATTATACTGGGACATAAAAGAAAACTATGTATAGTTGGTGGCATTAATGGCACAAAATGATATTTTAAGTGAGAAAGAGATCTACATTATTTTGTAATGACCTAAAAAGGTTTCTTAATATTAACTTGCTTCCCACACAGAGGAAAATGAGATGAGAGGGCTTGGGATGATATTAATAATATAATAAGTCTCTACTCAACAACAAAAAGAAAAAATTAAGACCTCCCACCACAATGTACTTTATAAAGTGCTTTCAAATACATTATCTCGCTTACTAGCTGTGTGATACTAGGGAAATCATTTACTCTCTTTCAGCCTCAATTTCTTTAACTAGAAACTGTAGGCAGTAATAGCTATTTCCTTAAAAGGTTATTCTGAGGATTGAATGAGGTAATATATCCCCAGGTCAAGTGGACCCATGCCAAAATGGAACCACTTATCTTCTTTGCCTAGCTCTGACCACGCTTCCATCTTGGAACCAATATATACAGTTTTAATTCTAAGATGAAAGATAAAAGTAAGGAAAGGAAAGGAAAGGAAAGGAAAGGAAAGGAAAGGAAAGGAAAGGAAAGGAAAGGAAAGGAAAGGAAAGGAAAGGAAAGGAAAGGAAAGGAAAGGAAAGGAAAGGAAAGGAAAGGAAAGGAAAGGAAAGGAAAGGAAAGGAAAGGAAGGGAAGGGAAGGGAAGGAAGGGAAGGGAAGGAAGGGAAAGGGGAAAGGGAAAGGGAAGGAAGGGAAAGAGAAAGGGGAAAGGGAAAGGAAAAAGGGAAAGGGAAAGGAAAAAGGGAAAGGAAAAAGGGAAAGGGAAAGGAAAAAGGGAAAGGAAAAAGGGAAAGGGAAAGGAAAAAGGGAAGGGAAGGGAAGGGAAGGGAAGGGAAGAGAAGAGAAGAGAAGAGAAGAGAAGAGAAGAGAAGAGAAGAGAAGAGAAGAAAAGAAAAGAAAAGAAAAGAAAAGAAAAGAAAAGAAAAGAAAAGAAAAGAAAAGAAAAGAAAAGAAAAGAAAAATTCGCTGGGCTCTTGGACTTCTTTCATCATCCCCACCAGCTTACTAGTGCTGACCTTGAGGCTTTGCTAGCCCCCTTACACTGGGAAGCAATTCCCACATTCATTTTCTCTCCCTTATTTCTCTCTGCAGAGACTTTAGGATAGCAAGTTGTGGGAGGTCCAGAGCCAGGCAAGAAAGAAAACGCTCACTTGGTGATGGTTATCAGGCAGGGGAAAGAAGAGCAAGTACTAAACCATGATGTTCCTAGCATCTGAAGGACCACAAGTGCTTTCAGCACCCTGGGGCCAAGGCCACTCCACCCAGGAGAGGCTCTGAGGACCAGCAAGAGATAATTTGACCCTGAACAAGGGTGGGAACAGTTTACATAGAAAGCTTGTGGGGATGGACTCAAAAAGATCTGGCAACCAATCAGTTAGATGGGGAGCAGGGTTGAGAGAGAAAAGTCCAAAGTTTCAAGTCTGGGTGGCCTAGAGCATTAGAACTTAAATTTAGAGGTTTAATTCATTTCCTTCAATTTACAACCAAAGAACTGGTAGGAGGCATGGTCAGTCTTGCCCTTTAGGAAGCTAAATGGAGGTGGGGAGTAGCTCCATGGCTCAGGTGACAAAGTGCCAAGTCTGGAGTCAGAAAGATTTGAATTCAAATCTGACCTCAGACACTTACTAGCTGTGTGACCCCAGGCAAGTCACTTTACCCTGTTTGCCTCAGTTTCCTCATCAGGAAGATGAGCTGGAGAAGAAAATGGCAAACCACTCCAGCATCTCTGCCAAGAAAGAACCAAATGGGGACAAGGCAGACTGAAATGACTGAATCATAACAAAAATGGAGGCTGAACTGGAGTGGGGAGAGACTTGAGGATGAGAGACCAACTAATAGTCTAATGAAATCATCCAGGAGTGAATGATAAGGGCCTGCCCCAGGAGAGTTGTAGCATCAGAGGAGAGAAGGGGGGATATATGAGAAATGTTATGATGATGGAATCCATAAGCCTTGGCAACAGATTGGAATTAGGAACTGAAAATAGGAATTGAAAAAGGGATGAAATTGAGAAAGAGAACAGGGATGACACCTAGCATCAAGGCTGAGGGACTCAGGGGAGAGCAACCTCCTCCACAGTATTAGGGAAGTTCAGGAAAGGGAAGAGTTTGGGGGGAAAGATGATGAGGTCAGATTTGAACATGTTGAATTTAATAAATCTACAGGATAAAAAGTTTGAGATATCTAATTGGAGATAGGAGATTAGAGGTGAGGAGAGAGGCTGGGCCTGAATAAAGTGATCTGAGAATCATCCATCAGCAGAGAAAAGATAATTGAATCCATGGGAGCTGATGAGATCACCAAGTAAAATAGTCCAAGAGACAAGGAGAAGAGAAAAGTACCAAGGACAGAGACCTGGAGGCATCCAGGACAAGAAATCCAGCTCTGATTTATCTTAGTATTTGCCTATTTTCGAGGTATAAATGCTCATAAGTAAAGTTCAATTGTTTTCTTATGTCTGACTCTTTGTGATTCTATTTGAGGTTTTCTTGGGGAAGATACTGCAGTGGTTTGCCATTTCCTTCTCCAGCTCATTTTACCAGTGAGGAAACTGAGGCAAATAGGGTAACTTCCTTGTATAAAAAATGAAAGATATAGAATTCAAACCCAGGTCCTCTTACTGAAAATGCAGCTCTATACAACACTATTATTTTGTGTTTTTAAAAAATATATATTTTCAATTTAACCATTGGCATAAGATATGAGTATTTCCATATGCAAAGAACAAAAAAGAATTTTTTTCCTTTTTTAAATTTCATTTAGTCAATTTAGAATATTTTTCCTTGGTTACAAGAAAAAAAGAGAATTGTATGGGAAATTATTCATTTCTATTACATAATTTTTTTAAAAAGCATATATTGAACTTAACCCAGTAATAACAAAATTGCCCTGTTTGCTGGTGTTTCTTTATGAACTATGTTGGGTTGATTTCTGTGGGATTTTTAATTGTTTTACTGAATTTCTTTTCCTTCTTTTAATATTTCTTTCACTACTTACTGACTCCCCCTTGCCCATCCTCTAATATATACAGTTATTTTGAAGGCTCATAGATACAAAAAATCCATGGAAGTAAGGCACATAAACTGGACTCCTACAATAATGTGTTTTTTTTTCTAAAAGCTTGGGCCCAAAAATTGGAAAAAGAGGGGATGCCCATCAATTGGGGAATGGCTGAACAAATTGTGGTATATGTTGGTGATGTAATATTATTGTGCAAAAAGGAATAATAAAGTGGAGGAATTCCATGGAGACTGGAACGACCTCCAGGAAGTGATGCAGAGCGAGAGGAGCAGAACCAGGAGAACATTGTACACAGAGACTGATACACTGTGGTACAATCGAAGGTAATGGACTTCTCCATTAGTGGCAGTGTAATATCCCTGAACAATCTGCAGGGATCTAGGAGAAAAAACACTATCCATAAGCAGAGGATAAACTGAGGGAGTAGAAACACTGAGGAAAAGCAACTGCCTGACTACAATGGCTGAGGGGACATGACAGAGGAGAGACTCTAAACGAACACTCTAATGCAAATACTAACAACATGGCAATGGGTTCGAATCAAGAACACATGTGATACCCAGTGGAATCACACGTCGGCTACGGGGGGGGGGGGGTGGGAGGGAGGAAAAGAAAATTATCTTTGTCTTTAATGAATAATGCATGGAAATGATCAAATAAAATACTATTTAAAAAAAAAAAAGCTTGGGCCCATAGAGCCCCACAGATCTGAAGTTACACACCAATATTCCAAGTCAGGGAGAACTGAGTTAATAAGAGCAATGAACTCCATAACAATGGCTCCATATTGATTTGATTTATCATTTGGGTTTTGGATGTCCTACAACTAAAAGCTGGTAACCTGAGTGGCCTGGCAAAAGCAAGGTCCTGCTATCACTCCCCACAGCTGGACTTTGGAAAAGACTCAGTATTGAAGTCCTCATTGCACATATGGGTCTTTTGTTCAAATAATCTCCTAAACTAGGAAGGTCATAATCCTTTTCCCGTAATCCTTGGCATGTTACTATGGCCCTGGCAGAGCTGGTCCAATCCCATTCAGGAAAGGAAATCTGAGTGTTGGGTTAGTATGATTATGTTCTGGGCACATCAGAGTGGATCTATTCTGGTGAATGAATTCCTTACAAAGGGGGTTTGCCCATCTGGGCCAGGTCTCCACACAACTTGGACAGCATAATTATAAGACAAAGTAGAAGAATTTCAGCTTATTTTTTATGTCTGTGAGAAACAAACTGAGATCGTGATTTTGGACAAGGGAGTCCAGTCAAGCTTGGGTTTACAATTACTTTTTGGGGAGAAGAATTTAAATGGATTACAGTATTGTAAGGTATCTCAAAGAACATTTTGTTCAACTTTTCATTTTACAGATAAAGATACTGAGGCTGAGAGGTTAAATGGTTTCTCCAAGGTCACACAGGTAGCAACTGGCAGAGCTGGGATTTGAACACGAGTCCCCTGATTCTCCCTTTATCACTCTTTCCACTTCAACTTGCTGGTAGTTGGCAAACAAAAAGCACAGTAGACTCTGTTCTACACTCTACTTTTCAGTCAATTAAGTGACAGTTAATGATGTGGTCTGGCTGGCACTTTCTATAACCTTTACAAAAGATGCCCTTGATATATATTTTCCAATTTAAAAAAATTTCATCATGCTATAAAAGCAGCCTACTAGGTGGCATAGTGGATAGAGCACTGGGAGTGGAATCAGGAAGACCTAAGTTCAAATTTGGACCTAATTACCAACTGTGTGATCCTGGGCAAGTCCCTTATCCCTGTTTGCTTCAGTTTCTTATCAATTAAATGAGTTGGAGAAATAAATGGCAAACCACTCTAGTATCTTTACTAAGAAAACCCCAAAATTGGTCACAGAGTTGGATATGACTGAAATGAATGAACAAAAACAACAATAAAAGTAAACAGTGTAATGTAGTGGATAGAGAACTGGCCTCAGCTGGAGGGAGACCTGGGTTCAAGTCCTACCTCTGACACATACTGACTGCCTGAGCTGAAGAAATCAGTGAACCTCTCAGTACCCCAAGCCAACTCTAAAGCTATGAATTTTAAAATAGATGCTATCTACTCTAGTACTCATGGGAGTTCCCCATATATCAATGACATCATGGACCCAGACCTCCCCCACCCCAGCCAAAAAAAATAATTAATTTGGTCTTTGGCTAGGATCACTGATATTTTCGTGGCCACGTTTGGGGGCATGGGAGAATAACATTTAAGAAATGATATATTTTCTAGGACTTTGGCATCCCCCTTTTTTTTCATTATTATTATGATGATTATCTTTGCTTCCCCAGCACTTTGCAGGGTGCCTTGCATTTAGGAGTCACTAAATACTAAAAAGCTCAAAGATTCCCCTGTATCTGTACAGACGAGTAGCAATGTCCTCTGACAACGGATATTCCAACCTCCTCTGAAATGCAGAAAAATCACATAAACATGTAGTCTTATTTTTTTGACCACACAGAATATCATAAAGGGCTTCACGTCTCAGAGATAACCATGATACAGAAAAAAAAAACACTAGAATAATTATAAAAAACATAAAGGAACCACTTGGGACATATAAATACAACTACAAAATATTTTTACATAGATAAAGGGAAAATTAAGTAATTTGAAAGATAGTCATTGTTCATGGTTACACCCAACCAATAAAATGAAAATGACCATAGAGCTTTAATTAATTTATAGGTTTGAGGTTATAAATAAATGGTAGTTAGATTTTTTTTAAATTAATATCCTATGGTGCCAAGCACAGTCTAATACCATATCAATAAGTTCCAAATAGCTATGTGATCTAACTATGAAAAGTCACATCATTAAAAAGCTAAAGTAAAACAAAAGGTACTTTTCACAATTGAGGTTATAGGGACAATTCATAGTCAAGTGATAAAGGAGGGCATAAAAGACAAAATAGATAATTTTGATTATTTACAATTAAAAATTTTTGCATGAACAAAATTAGTGTGGCTATAATAAAAGAATCTATACAATGGGGAAAATATTTGCATCAAATGTTTCAGATAAATTCTTAACTATAATATACAAAAGGAATCAATATAAATATATAATTGAAACATTCCCCAATAGACCCATATTGCTATTGTTGTTGAGTTGTGTCCAATTCTATGTGATCCTATGAACTTCTGTCCATGTGGTTTCCTTGGCAAAGATACTGAAGTAGTTTTGTATTTCCTTCTCCAGTATGATCCCATTTTACAGATGAAGAATTGAGGCAAAGAGGAGTTAAGTGACTTGATCATGGTTCATAGTAAGTGTCTAAGGCCAAATTTGAACTCAGGTCTTCATGACTCCAAACCCAGCAGTCTATCCACTGTGCCATTTAGCTACCCCTTATAAACCTTAAGGTGCTATATAAATGCTAGATATTATTTTTCCTACTTCACAAAGTTGTAAAAATTAAATGAGCTAATATAGGTAAAAGGCTTTATGAATATAAATTATTATTATTATTACTGGGTGATATGTTGACAAGTACTGATACCAGAAAAAGGTAGAGCCTTGGTGTATGCTGACTCTTGGAGTTGGTAGTTTAAAATCTCCATCTCTTCCTATCTTCTCCTTTTCATCAGCTCACAACAATGTGACATGGGTCTTGTTCAAACTACACTCACAATTGAATCAATATAAAACAGCCTTAACAAAGAAGGAACCACAGATGTAGTTAATAACAACATAGAATAAGATGCTCTAAGAAGGAAAAGAATGATATGGGCACTTCCCTGGGCTGATCGTCCCATTCACTATCTCTATCCTGAACAAAACCTAAAATGGGAGAATTACAAGTATATCTAGGACCTCAGGAAGAATGGACAGTGGACCCTGCCTTCCTGTGTCAAAGTCTACAGAGTATTTGAGAAGTAAATAAAATACAGGAAGAATGGAGACCTCAAAAACAAAAGTAACTCCCTCAAAAACCTAGATAATCAAACAGGGAAGAGACCAATGAAGATAGACTTGGATTTCTATCAAAGATCCCAGGATCAAAGGGCCAAAGATTGGGATTATTTCAATAGTTAATAATTAAGGTATTCAAGAAGAAAGAGCTGACTTGGTCCAATAAGTTTGTGTTTGTGTTTTCTTTGATTGCTTATCCCTACCCCCAATTAGGCAGCCATGGGAAGAACTGGCAAAACTTTTGGAAAGGTGGACGAATACAAGGAAGAACCAAAGAGAAGTAGGATTGTCCTTTCATTTTGCTCATATTTTTTTTACAGGTAGAAAAAGTTATAATTTCTTTTCAAAAACAACATTTATATTAAACAGCAAAAAAACTATAAAAGTTTAGTGCCCTTATCCAAATCATAGAAATATCTGCAAAGGTACAGGTTAGTGTTCCATGCCAACCTGGAAATATCTTAAAACCTTTGCATCCTAAATTGTGCTTTATAAAAGTCTAATATATCATAGCTAAGCAACACACCATAGCAAAAGAGTCAGTATTTAAATATTGACAATAAAATATACACTTAATGAGTTTAACACTATAGAATAGTATGAGAAACCTCATATAATCCTTCCAATAAAATGGTAGGCCACCAGACTTTACCATCTATCCTGACTAGGCTTTATCATAGGACATGCATCTACTCCACACTACTATTGCCATCTAACCTATTAATTCACTCTAAGGACTCCTTAGCCTTGTTATTGCCACTGCACCCTAAGGACTACTGGGTGGAAGACCCTTATGCCCTCCATATACCTTGCAGCTGAGTCCTCCTACACGTGATCTCCGTACCAATTAGAATGTGAGCTTTTTGAAAGCAGAGACTGTCTCACTAGGCTATTAGTATCTTTAGTACTTAGCACTCATTTATCCCAGCCTGAGCATAGAAACTCAAAAATTGTGTTGTCATGTTATAGAGACATGAAGAGTAGCAAGAAGGAGGTAGAGAGAGTGAGAGAGAGAGAAGGAGAGGAGGAAGGAGAAGAAGAAAGAATGGAAGAGGGAGAAAGTGAGGGAGATAGACAGGTAGGCAGAGAGAACTAGAAAGGAGAGACAGAAACCGAGACAGAGTCAGACAGACAGAGACTTCCTAATGACTCTTCATTTGGAACCAAAGAAAATCACCAGGAACAAAAGAGTTTCCCAGGTAGAGCTCAGACTTGGATCTGTGATTCTGGAGATGTACATACATGTTCGGAATTAATTGTTCATTCAAGATTTGCTGTTTTGTTTTCTTCCTTTTGAAAGGAAAACATCTATTGTAACACTGTATAATGCATGCTTGCAAGTTGTAAATCGGATTCAGAATACTGAGAGAGGGAGGTGGAGAAGAGTTACATCTTTCCAGGCTTCTTGAGTGAAGTTACAAATTGAGAGAATAAAAAAATGAGGGTAGCTAGGTGGTTCCATGGATTGAGAGCCAGACCTAGAGATGGGAGGTCCTGGGTTCAAACCTAGCTTCTGACATTTCTGTAGTACCCCAGGCAAATCGCTAACCCCCCATTACCTAGCCTTTTCCACTTTTCTGCCTTGTAACCAGCACAATATTGTCTCTAAGATAGAATGTAAAATATAAATGTAAAAATGTAATGTATATAACATGTAAAAAAAAGTTTTAAAAAGAGCGAGAGAAAGAAAGTACCATGTGTCTTGAACCTAGAACCTCAGCCTGAATCCCAAACCATGAACCTACCATCCATTCTACAATATTTAAGTCAAGTGCTTCAGGTATCTCTCAGTGCACTCAGACAGCAACCAAACATAGGAATGAATCTCCATGAGTTCCCAAACCCTCCAAATAATCATGTTTCCTCATCATGCCAAGATTTATTTTAAGGATGCACTTTAAGGAAGTTTTCTTTTCCCCTCATACATAATATTCAATCTTCCACCTCCATGCCCAGAATATTATCCTTCCTCATCCTCCTCAAGTGAATAGTGGTAGGGTAAACCAATTCCTGGGTTGTCTTATCTTCAAGAATATTGTGCCTTCCCACAGAAGGATGAGTTGGAATAAATGCCTCCTAAGGGATAACTATTGATACTAGGTCTGTGATTTATCAATTGAGGACAAACCCTGGGAGAACTCTGAATTATTGATCAGTAGATTCCATTCTTCCCCAATGTCTGACCCAGGTAAGCATCCTAACCTTAGATTCAATGCTGTTAGCCAGAAATCAGGAAAACTTGAATTCAGATCTGTCCTCAGATACTTAGTAACTGTGACTTTGGCTAAGTCACAATCTCTTTCTGCCTCAATTTACTCTACTGAAAAATGGGAATAATAATAGCTCCTACCTCCCAGAGTTGTTGTAAGGATCAAATGAGATAATAATGCAAAGTGATCATCACCGTGCCTGGCACATTGGAAGCTCTCTAAATGTTAGTTGTCATTATCATTATCATTATTGGAACTGGAACCATAGTTTGCTGTGTTTAAACATTTTTGTATACATTTGCTTAAAGCGAATTATGTCTTTACCAAACATTTTTAGCGCTTTGAGTTCTTGGTAATATTATCTAGAGAGTTAGTTTCTATTTCAATACCAAAATAATTCAGGCTTACCCTCCAGCAACTTCAAATATTGTTCTCTTGTTTCCAAAAATACTTCTTCAAACTAAAAAAAAGAAGACAAAAAGAGACATAATTTTGTTTCAAAAGTCCTAGATAAAGACATGCTCCTACAATGGAATGAAAAAGAGGAAATAGATGATAGTATTAAAAAAGTATATTTAGAGTCACAAAATCTCAAAGTTGGGAGGGATTTTAGGTGTTCTCTAGTCCAACCTGTACCTGATGAAGAATCCCCTTTGCCACATACTCTGTCATTCAGTCTCCTTTGAATGACCTCCAGTGATGAGGAACCTTCTACTCCCCAAAGATCTGGTTAAAAATTTCAGTTATGCCATCTATGTGACCTTGGGTAAATCATTACGTTTCCTGAACCTCAGTTTCCTCATTTATAAAATGAGAGAGTTGGCCTTAAGGTACCTTCTAGATTTAAACCCATGGTCCTGAGTCACTTGGCCTTCCTTAGGAAGTATGGTTAGATAGCAGTCCATATGAAAAAGGTTTACTGGACTAAAATCTCAATTTTCACCAATGTTATGATATAGTAGTCCCCCAAAAAGCTGATTGATCTTGGGTTGCATAAAGAGAGGCGCCTTACTCCTAACCCTGATCAAGCATGTTATTCTCCATATACAATTTTCCATCTTCTGCTTCCATACCTGGAATGCTCTCATTTCTCATATCATAGCCACCTCTTCGAATCTCTACCTCCTTTCTTGGTTCAGTTCAAGGACCACCTCCTATGAAATGTCTTTCCTAAGTCTTCCAGTTGTTTGTGCTTCCTCCCCCCCCCCAAAAAAAATACTTTATATTTTTTGCACATATTTTGAAATTTACTTATCTACATACATGTTGTTCCCCATCTCTTCCTCTAGTAGAATATAACCTCCTTTGGGATCAAGGCTTATTTTGTTTTTGACATGGAATCTGGCAGCAAGGAGTACTGACCCTGGATTTAGGAAGATTCCTTATCGTGAGTTCAAATCTGGTCTCAGACACTTTCTAGTTATGAGACCCTGGGCAAGTTATTTGACCCTGTTTGCCTCAGTAAAATGAGTTAGAGAAAGAAATAGCAAACCACTCCAGTATCTTTGCCAAGAAACCCCCCCCAAAATGGGGTCATGAAGAGTCACACACAGCTGAAGCTACTAAACAACAAAAATGCCCAGCAACTAGCATAGTGTCTGGTGATTCCTAAGCACTTAATAAATGTGAATTAAATTGAATTGATTTAATTGAATTGAAATGAAATGAATTCTGTCTATAGTGAAGGGGATAATACAAACAAAAATAAATAAATACAAAATATGTAAAAAGTTAATGCAAAATAATTTCGGGGAAGTGGTGAAATTCCAAGGGAGGATGGAGGAGAAAGGCTACAGTGCCTCCCGTGAGTTGAGCCTTGAATGGAACTTGGTATTCTATTTCCATCATTATGAATTCACTAAGCATCTCTTAAACTTATAACCCATCCAGATACTGTGCTAGGTCATAGGGATATATAGAAGAAAATGAAAGAATTCCTGTCCTCGGGGAGCTTACATCCTATTGACTGTTAGCAATTGCAATAGTAAACTAAACCCACTTTTGTCATACTGCATCCATCCGTGATTATTTTGTTACCAATTTGAACAAGAATATGGAATTCGAATGAAGAGTCTTTATGAACCGCACATGGGTAAACTGTTTATAGTTGTCAGTCTATATGAATGTTCACAGGCAATTATCAAACTGTTTCAGGACAAATAAAAGGGGCTAAAGAAAAGGGAACTTCAGAGAAGTCAACCACCCAGAAAATCCCACCAAAATGGAGACCTCACTGGGAGATGAGCTAATGCCTGTCTTTGTACTCAGGCATAATGTCACTAAGTAAATTTAAAAAAGAAAAAAGACTAAGAAAGGATAAACTTTCCAACCACAAAAGCTTGGCAAAGAAAGCTCCATTTGACTTCAAATAAAGACCCTGGAGAATGAGCTCTTCCATTAGTGGTTTCCATCAAAACTGCAACTTTAAGGAGTAAATGACAAATAAAATTTGATCAAGTTTCTTGTTTGTTTGAGGCCAGATGCCAAGCCCTTTTGACAAATACAATCATGCTTTGTTCCCCCTTTTCTGTGATACTGCCAGGGCCTTCCTCTTTGCCCCCTTACAATATATGCTCAACAATGAAGGATAAACATGTACGGTTGAATGGACACATGCATGGAGGAAAATACAAGCATATGGCAAGGACCATGAAGCACCTCAGTCAACAAATCTCTAAAAATTGCAATTCTGCATCCTTTGCTGATTTGCTTTCATCTCTTCCTTACTCCAGGATTTCTCTATGTACTCAGCAGCTTCTCTTTCCAAGACGAGCTGCTAGTAAGACAGAGGGTAGGATATGATTTAGGGACATATGTGATCAGGACATGTTTTGGGCACAATGAAGCCTGACTGGAGCAGAAGGATATCCCAAAGAGCCACATCCTATCTTTGTCTCTTTCTCCAGATGGCAAGAGTTTTACTTCTTTTTCAACTGCCAAAGAGGGGTCATTAAAAGCAGACAGATAAGGGGCAGCTAGATGTCTCAGTGGATAAAGAGCCAGACCTGGAGATGGGAGATCCTGGGTTCAAATGTGACCTGAGGTGCTTTTTGGTTGTGTGGTCCTGAGCAAGTCCCTTAACCCCAAATGCCTAGCCCTTACATCTCTTCTGCCTTGAAATGGACCCTTAGTATCAATTCTAAGACAAAAGATAAGGGTTTTTCAAAAAAGAAAAGGACAGATTGCAAGTATTCCCATGGAGCCCCCAGGGCTTTTACTTTGTAGTGGAATGTTGGCTACTTAAGATGAAGTCCAAATCATATATAGTACTTTGTCTTTGAGGGAACAGACCTCAACTCCAGCAGCTGCTAGGAGCCATCGAATGGATTCCATCCGACCTCTTCCATTAAAGTAGTAGAGTCTGGGTTTCTCTGCCATGACTTCAAGTTTTCAGTTGCCTGGAGAACAAAATAAAGAGAAATGTGTTTTTTATAACATATTAGTTGTTGATTAGAGGATATTTTCATCCAGATACTCCATAGTTGGATATATCCATTTTTCAAGTGAGTTGTAGAGGATACTATCAGTCAATATATTCAATTAAAAAATAATATATAATAACAATAGTAATTACTATTTGTGTAATAATTGCTATATTTATACATTAAAATAGATAATAACACGTAATAATATAATAACCACTATCATGATAACTAACATTTACATAGTGCTGCAAATTTTGCAAAATGTTTTGCATATTTAATCTTATTTGAACCTCACAATAATTGAAGTTATTGTTATCCTTATTTTACATAGGAAGAAACTGAGACTTATGGAAAGGTTAAGTAAATTGCTCATAATCACACCTCTTGGTTATAGTTGTTCTTTATCCTTCATTTTGGAAGAGGACCAATGACAACATAGGATGATGTCTTGACTTGTGTGTGAATTGGATTTAAGTGAGGCAATATCATGGAAGTGTTTGGAAATGGATTTGAACCTAAATTCTCCCACCAAAGCCCAGACTTCTTTCTGCTAAATCACATTTTCTTTAGTTCAACAAGCATTAAATGCTTGTGGTATATGTTACCTTAGGATGGGAGAAAACAAAAGAAATAGCACCGTTACTGCCCTCAAGAAAAATACAGTTTACT
This sequence comes from Monodelphis domestica, assembly GCF_027887165.1. Taxonomy (NCBI): domain Eukaryota; kingdom Metazoa; phylum Chordata; class Mammalia; order Didelphimorphia; family Didelphidae; genus Monodelphis; species Monodelphis domestica. Next base: position 300,698,412 of record NC_077228.1, read on the forward strand.
AGTAATTCAAGGTAGCAAGCAATGAGGACAAAAGAGAAATCCAGATAAGATGGTCTAGGAAAATTTAAGGGGTGAAAGATTATTTATATTTATTTATTTTTCCAACTCTTGGATAACTCTTTGAAGATTATTTATTTATTTGTTTGTTTTATTAAAACCTTTACCTTCAGGCTTAGAATCAATACTGGGTATTGGTTCTAAGGCAGGAGAGTGGTAAGGGCTAGGCAGTGGGGGTTAAGTGATTTATCTAGCGTGACACAGCTAGGAAGTGTCTGAGGCCAGATTTGAACAATAAAGCCTGAAGTTTAGATAGTGTAACATGTGGAGTGTGACATGATCTATGGCCAAGAGATAAAATCATATCTAATCAATGTTGACTTTTGATTTCTACCCGTTGGTGTAAACAATATACTGATGGAGAATGGCTATAATCTGGTCAAGGATATTTCTGTCAAGAAGGCGATTAGGATTAAAATTCTCTGGAGAATTAATTTATGTATTCATTAAATAATAAAAAGCAGTCCAGAGAAAGAAAGAGCACCAGCCACCTTGCAAGCCTCCTCTCCCAACTGGCTGTGCCAGCTTCACAGCCAGACCTCAGACACACCTGGTCTCCTAGATAGCCTCTATCTCCATGGTTCTGAGACAAAAGAGGCCTATTTCCTTTCCCTATTCCCATTTATGCTGTCTGTGGCATGACTTTTCTCAGCTCACTTTGAACAAGAGGCTGCTCTTCTGGACCTCAGGGAGTCCGGACACCCCATGCATATCTGCTCTTCTCCCCCACTGTCTTGATTTAATCAGAAATCAGGGCAGGTTATAGCTTATTATGATTATCTTTATTATTATTACTATTATTATCTAATCAAGATCAATCCAATCCATTTATACTTAATGTTAAACCTCTCCTTTTAAAGTCCAAGGTTTAAACAAATAAAATAGATAAAGTACTGGTAAATCTAATAAAAAAAAACAAAGAAGAGAATCAAATTAACAGTATCAAAGATGAAAAGGGTAATCTCACCTCAAATGAAGAGGAAATTAAGGCAATCATTAAGAACTATTTTGCCCGATTATATGGCAATAAACATGACAACCTAGGTGAAATGGGTGAATATTTACAAAAATATAAATGGTCTAGATTAACAAAAGAGGAAATTGAATTCTTAAATGATCTCATATCAGAAATAGAAATTGAACAAATAGTCAAGGAACTTCCTAAGAAAAAAATCTCCAGGGCCAGATGGATTCACAAGTGAATTCTATCAAACATTGAAAGAACAACTAATCCCAATATTATACAAATTATTTGACAATATAGTACTGATTCCAAAGTCAGGCAGACCAAAAACAGAGAAAGAAAACTACAGACCAATCTCCTTAATGAACATAGATGTAAAAATCTTAAAATACTAGCAAAAAGACTCCAGCAAGTGATCACAAGGATTATTCACTATGGTCAGGGGGGATTTATACCAGGAATGCAAGGATGGATTAATCTTAGGAAAATCATCCACATAATTGACCATATCAATAATTAAACCAATATAAATCACATAATCGTTCAATAGATGCAGGAAAAGCCTTTGACAAAATACACTTGTTCCTATTGAAAACACTAGAAAGTTGAGGAATAGAAGGAACAATTCTCAAAATAATAAACAGTATATATTTAAAACCATCAGCAAGTATCATCTACAACTGGGACAAGTTAGAAGCCTTCCCAATAAGATCAAAAGTGAAGCAAGGATACCCATTATCACCTCTGTTGAAATTGTTCTAGAAATGCTAGCAATAGCAATTAGAGAAGAAAAAGAAATTGAAGGGATTAAAATAGGCAATGAGGAAACTTTGCAGATGATATGATGGTCTACTTAAAGAACCCCAGAAAATCAACTAAAAGACTAGTGGGAATAATTGAAAATTATAGCAAAGGGGGCAGCTGGGTAGCTCAGTGGATTGAGAGCCAGACCTAGAGATGGGAGGTCCTAGGTTCAAATCTGGCCTCAGACACTTCCCAGCTGTGTGACCCTGGGCAAGTCACTTGACCCCTATTGCCTAGCTCTTACCATTCTTCTGCCTTGGAGCCAATACACAGTATTGACTCCAAGATGGAAGGTAAGGGTTTAAAAAAATATTATAGCAAAGTTGCAGGGTACAAAATAAAGCCACATAAATCATTAGCATTTCAATATATTCGCAACAAAATTCGGCAGCAGGTGTTAGAAAGAGAAATTCCACTTTAAACAACTCTAGACAATATAAAATACTTAGGAATTTATCTGCCAAGACAAATATAGGAATTATATGAATACAACTACAAAACACTTTTCACACAATTAAAACATGATCTAAATAACTGGAAAAATATTAATTGCTCATATGTAGGATGAGCTAATATAATAAAAATGACAATACTACTCAAAATAATTTACTTACTCAGTGCCATTCCTATCAAACTATCAAGAAACTTTTTTTATTGAATTAGAAAAAATTATATCAAAATTCATTTGGAGGAACAAAAGACCAAGAATATCAAGGAAACTAATGAAAGAAAAGTGAAGGATGGGGGCTTAGCAGTGTCAGATCTTAAACTATATTATAAAGCAGTGGTCATCAAAACAATATGGTACTAGCTAAGAGGCAGAAGGGACAACCCTAAGGGACTCATCACAAAAAAGGTTATCGACCACCATAGAAGCAACAAAGTGTGAATGCCAATTGAAGCATACTTTTCTTCACTTATTTACTCCATGAATTTTTCTCGAATATAAGCAATGCAGATCTTTCACAACATGACAAATAAGGAAATATATATTGTCTGATTACATGCCTTCTCAAGGAGGGGGAAATGCGGAGGGGGAAGAAAAAGGGAGAAAACTCAGATCATGAAATGTCAAAAATGATTATTAAAATTATATCTACATGTAATGTGGTAAAATATTTTTAAAAATGTTAAAACAAAGTCATCGCTTCCACCCTGCCTCCTCCTAAAAACAAATACTTGAAAATGGTGAAACCCAATTATTCTCATTGTGAGCATTAGAATAGTGCCACAAATCAAAACAGCAGGTGCAACAGGAGCAGGCATTGTACCAGTGGGAAACAAACCAGGAAGGAAACAAAAGGAATAGTGGGAGCTGCCTAGATTTCCAGAAAAATAGCAAAGGCATTGAGAGTGCTGACTCTCCCTTTAAACTAAAGTTGAATAGTCCTACCTTTTCAAATCTGGCTTTGCAGTGCTGGCTTTTTGATCACAGGTGTGCCTTGCTCTAAGTAAACTGGACACCCAAAGATTCTGAGCCACACCTTCCAGGGCCCCTACCTCTCTCTCCACTTGAGAGTAAGCTCTGCAGAACGTGTATACCTGAGAACGTTTTCAGAATAGAGCAGCTTTACTGAAACCCAAAGTGGTGAGCTCACCCAGAACATACCACTGAAAATCCCAGTTACATAATGCATAATGGGAGTTAGCTGGGAAATAATGAGGGTTAATTGCATGAGCTTGAATAGTCAGAGTGTGGCATTCTGGGCAGATGAGAGTGAGGACAGATGCTTAAGCAATGCAACATAATGAAAAGACCAAGAATCAGGAAGACCAGCAAATCCTCTATTCTCTAGCCATGTGACAAAGTTGCAATTTCTCTGAGCCTCCATTTCCATCCCTTAAAAACCAAGTACTTGCATGGTCTACTTCACAGGGCTATTGGGATAAAAAAAAATGTCTTGTGTTCTCTAATGTGCCACACACATATATGCCAGTATTAGAGGAAAAGAGATGACAATCACATTTATTTTGGTTGGAGAAAAACAAATTGGTATACAGGCAAAAGAATTCCTTCTGGTGACCTCCCTCTAGGAGGTGAGAGACAATCCCAATCAAAGAAGACTATGAGATCGTCAGGAGCAGAGTCTTTGTATAAAAGAGTCATAATGGATAGGTGTGTGAAACCTGTCTGCCACTGGGAAATGTGCCAGAGACAGGGTCTAAACCTGGTTCTAATTCTAGCTAATATGGCCAAGACCATTCCCTTTCTCCCTCTAGACACAAACAGATAGAATGAAAAGTCCATTAGTGCAGCCCCTGACAATAAAGAATTTCTACCTGTGCACATTCTTCTCCAGCGCATTCTTGATAGTTTTATTTAAAAGATACCTGAGGGCTGATTCCCTGAGATTGGTGAATTTGGAAAAAAAAAAAGGCGAGGGTGTTAATTTCTTTTACTCTTCTTGTTATAAAACACTATTTGTTCTTTTTTTAATTGAAATTTTTTATTTAATTAATTTAAAATATTTTTCCATGGTTACATGATTCATGTTCTTTCCCTCTCATAGCCAATGAGCAGTTCCACTGGGTTTTACATGTGTCATTGATCAAGACCTATTTCCATATTATTCGTATTTGCATTAGAGTGATCCTTTAGAGTTTACATCCCCAAACATACCCCCTTCGAACCTTGTATTCAAGCAGTTGTTTTTCTTCTGTGTTTCTACTCCCACAGTTCTTTCTCTGGATGTGGATAGCATTCTTTCTCATAAGTCCCTCAGAATTGTCCTGGATCATTGCATTGCTGCTAACACTATTAGTTCTAACTGGTAGAGCCACATAGATCTAACCTAACCTTATGGGCAGAGCTGATTTCTTAGAGCTTCCATTCTATTGCTTCTACCTCTCAGAGGCTAGAATGGACATTTTTGACTTGTGTGCCTAATTGCCATAAGTATCCTTGCAGCCTTCTTGGTGTATAAACCACCAATGTTTTTTTCTGGGTCCTAGAAACACAAGAAAGAAAAAAACCAATACCAATCTATTGGAGGTGTATTTTATTCATCTTGACTTGTGTGTGTGTGTGTGTGTGTGTGTGTGTGTGTGTGTGTGTGTGTGTTTTGGTGTTAATCGTTTGAGATTGCTTTTTATTTTCTTGGAAGAGGACCAATGACATAATGGGGTGATGTCTTGACTTGCCTATGAGCTGGAATTTGGTGAGGCAGAGTAGAGAAAAGTTTGGAACTCCCTCTTGTCTTCCAAAGTCCAGTTGCAAGACAAAAGTCAAGTTGACTGGTGATAGCCAGGATATAGTGGATGACTTTGGTTTCTTTGATATCTGACCAATCTCTAAGCACTCTACAACCTTCATGACCTTTGGAATAAATTGTTCTCATCTGCCTGTTCTGCCAAAGGAAGTCTTCACATGCTTTGGGTAGACACGTCCCCAATTCACCACTGGCTTTGAAGACTTTTAGCTACCTTCAGTGTGGTTTAATTCATCTGCCAGTTTTACTGAATGTGGTCAGTATGATTGCTACAGCTTCTAGAAACTACAGGTGAGAGTTGGATGACAAACAGACACCAAAGGTGGATATTCAGTCCTGAAATGGGATCAACAAGCCCTCATACCTGAGGTGTTAGTCTTCTCTGAACACCCCATTAGGTATATGTGTGTATACATATGGGAATATAGAATATATAATTATATGAATACATAAGTATGCACAAACATATAAATATACATGTATATAAATACATATAAATAAATACATACATGCACATACTACAAGGAATATGCTGTACCCCCAGATAATTTTTATCCTTATCCTTCATTTTCATATCAAGTTCATTTCCAACTTTATTTCTCCTACCCATGGAGTCATCCCTTATAATAAAGAATAAAAAAGAGGGGGAAAGTAGCTAACTGAGCTACACATACTCTGATAACATACACAATAGTCTCCTGTTTTGCAAAGAAGGGAAGGAAGTTGCATTTTATAATCTCTTCTTCAGGGACAAACCCGCTAATAAATTATACCTGTTGTCCCCTTTCTAACTGGAGCTTTCAATATTAGAAATAAGCCTCATAATTAAGTGTGGGACCTCCTGGAAGGAGGTAAGAACAGGAAACATTGACTGCAAGTTTGTCAGATAACTCATCTGATGATATTGTCAGACATTATAGGTTTCATTTTCTGAATATTGATTCTGTGCATAAAGATGTTCTAGGTCTTTGGTGGTGAGCCTATTGCACGTGTGCTGGAGAGAGCTACTCCCTTCCCCATCTTCATGCACCTGAGGACATTTCTCACATCACCTGACCCTCTGCCCAGCAGCCCAATGGGAGCACTTCCTCCCTCCCCTAGCTGGGATAAGGTGGGGCTCACATGTGGCATGAGGGTTGAAGTTTGGGCACGCAGTCTCTAAAAGGTTCACAACCACTGTTCTAGGTGCATTGGGAGATTCGGACTTGTAAGGTCCTGAATCTTCAGGCACTTAATTGGAATGTATTCTCAAATCATTCCCTATATGCAATGAAGGACTGGTAAATGTCTATCTGTACCAGAAGCTTCATCCACTACAAGTGAAGGGGATGGAGGCTCTCCCTAGCATCATACAGAAGCTCTTTATCCAAAGTTTCTTTCCCATTGGTCTCAGTGGCTAAAATTCCCATATTTGGGATTCTTTGGAATTCAGGTTTCGAAAACATCTGTTAAAATTCCACCATGTCATATGGGGGTGGGGGAAAAAGAGAAGCAGCTTAGTAATGGATAAAGGAGCAGCCTTGGAGTCAGCAAGAGCTGGGTTTATATCTTGCATCTAGCACATACGTACTCTATTACTAGAGGCAGATTGCTATTGTCTGACTTTCTTCTCAATCACTTATAAATATGAATTTGAAATAACATTTAATGTGAATATGATTGGGGATATAGACTCCAAACAACAACCCTAGTGCAATTATTATCAATAATATGGAAATAGGTTCTGATCAAAGATACATGTCAAACCCAGTGGAATTGAATATTGGCTATAGGGCAGGGGAGGAGGGGAGGGAAAGAATATGAATCACATGACCATGGAAAAATATTCTAAATTAATTAAATTAAAATTTTCAGTTAAAAAAAAAAAGAAATAGAGGGTAGCTGGGTGGCTCAGTGGATTGAGAGCTAGCCCTAGAGATGGGAGGTCCTAGGTTCAAATCTGACCTCAGGCACTTCTCAGCTATGTGACCCTGGGCAAGTCACTTGACCCCCATTGCCTAGCCCTTACCACTCTTCTGCCTTGGAACCAATACACAGTATTGATTTCAAGATGGAAGGTAAGGATTTAAAAAAAAAAGAAAAAGAAAGAACATTTAATGTCCCAATACCCAAACTTGTGCTAAAACTAGACAGTAGGTGACTGGGATTTTTGAAAATAATTTCTTGAAACTGAAGTCTAACCACATATGCCCTGTATGTGTCTATTTTTCTTCTATGTGCTTTTCAGGGTAGCTAAGTGGCACAGTGGATGCAAGACTGGGCCTGAAGCCAAGAAGATTCATTTTCTTGAATTCAAATCTGCCCTCATATGCTTACCAGCTGTATGATCTTAGGCAAGTCAGTTAATGCTATTTACCTCAGTTTCCACATCTGACCTGGAAATGGAAATGGCAAACCACACCAGTATCTTTGCCAAGAAAACCCAAAATGGAATCCTCAAGAGTCAGAAATGACTGAGAACAATGCTATGAAGAACAAGCTATGAATCTACTCCATCTCAACAAGCAGAAAATGTGAGAGAAGGGAGAGGGGAGAGAAATAGCTCTACCCCAGTTTTCTGGCTATCCCATTAGCCAGCTAAAAACTCTTCACTTCTTCCAATGTGAAGGAGTGTCTTCTGAGAAGTACCCAGTGTTTCAGACAAAATATGAGTCATGTAGGGACAAAGTTTTTGAAATGAATTTACGAAGGATTCCCCAATACCAATAATAAAAGACCAAATTCAGATAAAGGAAAAAGAAGTTTCCAGAGAAGGATGCTACTTGAGCCTTCTTCATCAGATGTTCCTTTATTCTTTCTTTCCCACTGAGAAAAGGGGAAGAAAGAATGGGATCCAGCCACACAGAAAGATAGAGAACTCTACCTATTAATCCTTTGCCTGAATAACTACATGACTTGGGCCATCCTGTGGGGAGGATTTTGAGAACTGCCAGGAAGGGAGAGGGAAAAAGCCCCTCTACCCTCCTCTAAATGATAGAGAGAAATGGCAGAGGATAGGAACTGCCCAGGGAGTTTCTTCATACTTGGTACTATGGCTCTAGGGTTTGCATAGTTCTTTTGTTTGTTTGTTTGTTTGTTTTTAACCCATATCTTCTGTCTTAGAATCAACACTAACTATCAATCCTAAGGCAGAAAGAATGGTAAGAGCTAGGCAATTAGGGTTAAGTGACTTGCACAGGGTCACACAGCTAGGAAGTATCTGAGGTCAGATTTGAAATTTGTGTAGTTATTTGAAATTAATGGTTCTCTCCAACGTTTTTATGATTGGTTTCCCTTTTACAACTTTCTTCCGCAGCTTTGTGAATGGCAGAGATAGTCTGAGCATTCTGGGGAAGAGGAGTATCATGCCTAGATTTCCCACATATCTTAGGTTGGAATATATGCCTATTTTTTCTCCTTTTGGTCTGGACCCATGATTTCATCAGAATACAAAATTCCTAGTGAATAAGTTTCCTCAACAGATCAACAGTCATCCTGCAATTTATTAGAGAATAGTGGGAGCAAGTGAGAGATCAGCAGATATACCCAGGGTCAGATAGGCAGTTTGTATTAGAATTGGCACTTGAACCGAGATTATCCTGATTCCAAGACTGGTTCTCTATCCACTATGCCACACTGCTTCTGATGGTGGGTTGAGATGGATGTGGCATGGTGAGATAATAACTCAAGATAAAATTCTCCAATGTGTATCCTCATGGAATTATCCACTGAAGCATTTATTTTTGCATTTGCAACCTCTGAGCCCAACCTTTTGCAAGGACTTGCCAGGGTTGGGCTTAGTGAACATTTCACTAGTGTGCATTGTGGTTTGGGGTATTGCAAGTTTTATGATTAATGTATATTGTTTTCCTAATGTGCCATTTTTATATTCCTGGTAATACTGCAACTTGATCATGGTCAATAATTGGGGGGGGGGAGCGGGAATCTGTTGATGCCGTCTTTTTGTCAGGATTTTATTTTTAAAATTTTACATCGATATTCATTAGTGATTTTTTTTTTGCTTTATAATTCCTTGCTTTAGGATTATATTTTTCTGGTAAATAATAAATGTTCAATTAAAGTTTTTCATTCATTTATTCATTTTCTTTAAGACTGAGCTCAGAAAGGAGTTCATACCAGCACAGTGCCTGGTACACAGTAAGTGCTTAATAAATACTTATTCTCTCCTTCTTTCCTGCCCTCTCTCCCTCCCTCTAGAGTTCAAGAGATCCACCAGCCTTAGCCTCCTCCCTCTCTGGGATTACATTCAAGTGTGCACCACCACACCCGCCATTCATTTATTTATTCAGAACAAGAGACTGTATACCACACTGTGGAGCAAGGGTAGGCTAAAGAAATGACTTCTGTTATACTTTAATGAATGAATGAAGAGCCACACAAAGCCCCTTTTAATATAGTAAATACCATTCTAATGTGAAGAAGGCACCACTGAAACCACCCTGCAGACTGCTCAGAATTCTCTAGGCAATTGTAGATCACTAGGCGCCATGTTTAAAAGAGAGAACAAAGGGGAAGCTGGGTGTCTCAGTGGTTTGAGAGCCAGGTTCAGAGATGGGAGGTCCTGGATTCAAAATATGGCCTCAGACACTGCCTAGCTGAGTGACCCTGGGCAAGTCACTTAACCCCCCATTGCCTAGCCCTTGCCACTCTTCTGCCTTAGAACCAATACACAGTGTTGATTTTAAGATGGAAGGTAAGGGTTTTAAAAAAATAAATAAATAAAAATAAAAGAGAGAACAAGGCAAATGCAGTTGTATGTGAGCACTCTGAAGCAATAGACCCTTCCAGGTTTCCTAATGAACTACCTGGAGAGTAGGAATGCAGGGAAAGTAATTATTAGAACATAAGCTTCTTGAGGGCAAGGAACAGTTTTTGCTTTTCATTTGTATCTCCAGTGATCATCACAGAACCCGGCACATAGTAACAGTTTACAAAATGTTTCTTAAATAAACACTTGTTGAGAAAGCCCCTCATCTTTGGATATTCAAACTATGCCCTAAAGAAAGTGACTTCCTTCCTGGTTAAGAGAGAAATATGCCAGACCCAGCAAAAAACACTAGAATGAGACATCCCTCTACACGGTAATGCTATCAGGATAGCCCAGACTCTTGAGCAAACTCCAAGCAGAGATCACACCTACACCCTGAGTATATCCTTAATAGGAAAAGTTGCCATTTTTTTCCAATGATAACACTTCTACTAAGATAAGAGAAAGTTGAACCTCAACCGCCAAGTGCTACTAAAACCCTATAGGAGTGCAAGGTGCAAGATAAGGAAAACCAAAGGGGAATGGAGAGTCCCAGAGAACTTTCACATTTTAAAAATGGGAAACTTGTCTACTTGGAGCCATGAATGGCTGAAGGCATTAACTCATCGCTTTAGGAGTAAAAAAAGTCCCAAGAATCTCTCATCAAGCTCTCAACACTGACCCAAGAGGAGGATGAAAACATTTCCCTTTTTGAGGTCCTACAAAAAGTGGTGGTTAAAGGCACAGTTGTTGAGTGAGTTTCCATGTGGATGGAAAGCATAGTTCCTGGAAGTACTAGGTATAAAGTATAATTATAAATTCACAGATCTAATTTCTTAAGACAGATCAGAATTTGAACAGCCAGAGGAGTGCTATCCACTTCTAAGTCATCAGGTTGGCATATTCTTGTTTCAACAGTGATCTCCTTACTCACTGAATTCCTATTTTGGAATTTCCTTCAAGGTCAGCTTATTAATTCTGAAAATCAATCTTTTTACTTTATACTTCCACCTCAATTTTTGGCATAAACCCATAAAATTTGGCATAACCCAGCCAAAAATGATCTGTTTATATAAGAAGGCATGAAGGATTTCTTAACATATTATTATGAAAAATGACAGATTTATCTAACTCGAAGTTTTTATTACTGTTTATAATCTCCCCCAGAGAGCCAAACACAGAGAACACAGCCTCCCGCCAAGGATTCTGAGTTTAGTCATGTCACCCTCCTTCACCCGGACACAAACTTCCCATCTGTATAAGCCAATATACAGCAAACCTTGATGTACTCTCAAATTGTTGATTTGGATTAAACACTCCAAAGTAAACACAGAATGGACCTGCTTATGTAAAATAATTTGCTTTGTGATTCTTATCCATAAGCCTCAACTATCTCAGAACCAAGTGAGTTAACTGAATAGATTTCCCCCACTATAGACAAACATAAAAACAATCAATTAGCACTGAGGCATGAAGTCTAGAAACAAGAAATTAATCCCCCCAATAGCCCATTTGCTAAATTCAAGCTGTAACCATTTATTTTTAAAAATCCGTTCCTATTGACCAAGCCTTAAAACTCTTCTATGAATATCCTACCACTCACCTTCTGTTCTGAGCAAAGTCTCCGCTGTTCTTGACTGAATGAGAGCTTGGCACTTTAAATATCAGAGGACCCACGCCTCCCCCTGAAGGATAATAGACAGTGTAACTCAGGAACATAGGTATTTACTGGGGCCCCTTCCTAGTCACATGTCTGAGATGTGCTGCTGGCTACATGCACTGAGTCTGTACTTAACTATAGTAGGAAAAATCTTGTCTCTGGGTTCAAATCCTAGCTCAATTCTAGTATCTATTATGATGTGATCTTGAGCAAATTATTTAACCTTCATGGGTCTCAATTTCCTCAATGAGAGGTTCAGATGAAATTA